>NC_140961.1:64607653-64687653 GCF_056783735.1 Eptatretus burgeri
CAACATGTGTTCATTCATTGCAGTGGAGTAGCATATGCAAATGGAATTATTTTTATTTCTTGTAAGCAGATTCTCTTTGTTGTCACCAGAAATTAGTTGGACAGTTTACATTTTATTTGCTTTATGCTTATACCTTAATCCCCCAAAAGTTTGATTTTTTTTTTTTTTTGGTGATTAGAGCTTAGATTTTACAAGTTTATAACCACAATGCTTTACACCTTGCTTTGTTATGCAGAATCTCTGGAGCACTGGGAGCGATTGACGGTAGCTGATGCTTTGGAACCAGCACAGTTTGATGATGGTGAGAAAATTGTGGTGCAAGGAGAGCCAGGAGATGATTTTTTCATCATTACAGAGGTAACATTTTGTCAGCGCCTGTTTAGTTGTTTTTTCTTCTTCTTTTATGTGTACTTTGAGAGTTGAAAACATTTTTAAAACTTTGAATTACATGAAAAGAGTAGCAACCATCATCATTCCAAATCTTCTTCTTTAAAGCTACAATTATTCCCATGTTCTTGTGGGGTTGGTTGGGGGAAGCTTGGCCCGAGTCATTCATGAATCGGCTGGCCAGTCTTGACATTTGACTTTGTAGTTATGGCAGAATTTGGAATTTGGCCATTGTGCTGGCAATAGCTTCCTTGCTCTTCGTGAAGGACATCGTGGGATCTTTAACTTCCACCAACTAATATCGGCAGATGGGACGCCAGGTTTAACATCCATCTGAGGGATGGCCAACACACTGATGAATCGCCGTGCTTGTGAAACACTGGGATGACAATTTATAGCTGGGTCGGGATTCGACCGAGGCTATACAGCTTGGAGCTGAGTGTGCGTACCTCCAGGCCATCCTGCCAGCCCATCATCATTCAAAATGACCTCCTCTACTAAGGGAAGTGAATAAGAATTAACCACAATGACTGGACTAGCACCACATTTCACCAGACCTGTTGGGACAGCGAGCTTATTCCACCGTGAAGGTCATTAATGATCCAGCTGGGGTTTTTTTTTTTTAACCAACAATCGAATGGTGAACAGTCAATTCTCCTAAGATTAGTTTGACTTCCTGAAGATTTGTATCCTTAACACTGCCGTCTTCAGCAAGATGTTCACCTATAATCTCTGGGATCTGAGTACGTGCCATCACCAATAGACCACTACTGTACCCATAGTTGTGTTTATACAAAAATAAATTTATTCTGCTGCTGTGGTGTACTTTTTTAAAAGTCAGCATCATGCTGTGCTATTATGAATGAACTCCAGCATGTACATTCACAAGTATTTTGGCGACGCACTTGGGGCTTCGACTTCAGGTAATCTGAGGATAGCTATTAAAGTTTAACCCCTTTAAATTTTAACGTGCCATATACTGGTCTTGAAGTTTGGAAATGTATCACAGCTGAACAGTCTTTTGCTATATGGCAGTGGATTAATCATTAATTATTCAGGGAGGGTTATTCCAGAATATAAATGCTCATCATTGTGATTTCGACGAAACCATTGTTGTATGTTCACAGAAATATAATGACCATGTGGATTTATCTTCTTTACTTAGTAATGATTAAATAATAATTGCAGTTGTATTGAAAATAGACAAGTAAGGCATTTGAAAGAAAATTCGATTTGTGTGACTTGACCATTGTGCAATGCACGCGAGGCCGTCGATGTTCAAAGTGGGACCGACTCCAAGGAGTGGATGAGACAGATCATTCGGGTGGTCATAAAGTTGACCACATGCATTTATCTTCTCTACCTAGTAACAAATAATAACTACAATTATATTGACAATGGACAGGTAAGACATTTCAAAGAAAATTGTATTTGTGTTATTTGACCATTGTGTAATGAACACCTGCTGGCCATTGTTGTTAAAAGTGGGACACACTCCAAGGAGTGGATGAGACAGATCCCTCGGTAGTGATAAAGTTCCTGTTAGGGAAATTAATACATGTGATGAAGTCCATCAAGGGACAGTTCGCATTTAATTGCCAGATAAGACATTTGACCTGGTATACACTGTTGCAAAAACAAAACAAGTAAACACGAATAGCAAGCTACCCTTGTAATTTGCAATGACAAAAGCTGTTTGTGGGTTCAGCCTGGCCTGGCTCAGGGCCTTTGCACCTGCAAGCCTCTTGGCTTTGCAGCTGCTCTGGGCACTGTCCGCGACTGCATGCTCTCTTTCCAGGGAAACCGAGCTCCGGAAGCAAAAGCTCAGTGTTCGAGAACCCAAGCCATCTCTTGTTCTTGGAAAGGTTTTGCTTTCCATCCAGTCATCTTGCATTTGCAAAATGAGTGTGGCTGTTAAGAAAAGTTTTCGTTGTGGTTAAGATTGCTAAACTTGATACAGGACAGCCTTCACAGGTCACAGGGTTAGATTCTTGAGATCTCTTTGTTATGCTATTGTTGGGGGTACAAACTGAACCCTTCCTCCACAACTACGAGTATCATTTGTTCACTTGTTTTCTCCTGTGAATTGATCTTCTTCAATTCTGATTATTTATTATTCTCACTGTTGACATTGCTATTTTAGCTTCCCTTTGAAGGACAGGACTTTGACTTGTCTGTGACTTGCACAATGAGATCAGAAAACATCATGTATAACACAAAAACTAGCATGTGAAATTCTGATTAAGGTCCCTCCCAGTGGCAATTGTGGCCTGTGGTTGAGTATCGAGACCTGTGTTGGATGGCAATGAAGTCGACACCTACACGGAGCCTTGATGTTACCAAGAGAAGAGCACAGCTACAGAAAGTAATTTGGAACTGCTTGACTTATGTTTTGGCAGATTCTATCGACAAGACCTTTTGTACCGTCTCGATCTGTATTCATGTGCCACTGAATGCAGCCATCTATGTGTTCTTATTTGCTCAGGGCGTCCACCGTCCTTGTAACTGCCGGAGGTCGGGAAATACTTTAAATTTTCTTCTGCAATCTGCACTGACTACTTCTCAAATAGCCTTTATTGTCTTGCTACGATTGAATGTTTTTTTTTTAATTTTATTTTACATATTTCAATGAAGACTTTAGGTGCAATACTTTTTAGATTCTGTGCTGGTATTTTTAAAAATAAGTTTCGCACGCGTTTTCCAAACTGACAACTTCTAAACGGCATCAAATAGTATGGTCTGCTTTACTGACCCATGAGAACGACAAATAAGTTAAATTTTGCTTTCACAAACTGAAGTTTGGTTGTACAAGTGTTTACTTTTTTGCTAAGATAACAGCACTATAGGAATGCTGGCAGTATCCAAAAGGGATTACTGCTTATAACCTCATGCTGAGGCTAACATTGAGATATTCAGAAAAGCCTGGCATGTCCTGGAAATTATTTCCCTGTGGTCAAGAGTTTGAGTGCACAGCCACACCTCTCCGCATTGGCTGCCTTGTGTTTACCCTTTGAAGATGGACGTCAGTTTGCAGACATTTCTCTTCGCCTCTGTGGACTGCACCGCTTCAGTGTGGCATTTGTCCCAAAGCCTTTTAGCTGAGATATTTTAGCTGGATTTCTCATTGCCCTGTCGTGGATACGGGCTGTGTCCCGATGGAGGTTGAAGCTGCTTTCCTTCCCACAAGCCATCACCACTGATGCGGTTCTCATGGAATGCCAGGCTCGTGAAGGGCAAGTGCAGACTTAGTTCTGATTATCGACACGTGCGTTTCGGACGCAATTGACTCCTGGCAGGAATCTGCACATCCCTGCAGTATTTCACTCTTTCTGCCCAAATCAAACTTCACTAATTGCGTAATCGTAGTCTGGAAAATGCCTTGGATTCATCAGCCACAGACATTCTCTGTTATTTCTACACAGGTCAAACCTCAAGGCTGCTGCCTGTTCCTCCCACTTCAACTCTCCAGCAACCTCGCTCTCCAACCTCCTGCCCCAGTGTATATTGGAATCTCCTTTTGTTATGACATCATTGTTAAAATTGTGTCTCAGCTGTTTGGTTTCAGTAAAGGTGTAATAACCCTGTGATGGTACGCATCCAACAAGAACCCTTTTTTTTTCCTGGCAACTTCTCTAGTTGCGAGCGAGTAAGCCCTCCTTCCAAAGGAACCTCTCGTTTTGCATGAGAAAGCAGTTCTGAACACTAAACAATTTTGGTTTCTGCGAATAAATTATGATGCAAGTAGTATTAAAATTGCATTGAAAAAAAAAATCAAGCAAGGGCCATTTGTTTTATCCACACCTATGCAGTAATTGTTCCAACACTGGGCATAATCATATAATCAAGGATATTTACAGTTTTTTAAAAGCCTGATGCATACATTGTGTTTGGGTGCAAAAGGCAGACATAATACAAGTTTCAATATACCAATGAGGTGGCAGGATAGCCTTGTGGTATGCACATTTGCCTCTAAGCTGTCTGGTCTGGGTTTGAATGTCGGCCAAGCTATAAAACGTCATCCTGGTGTTTCACAGGCAGGGTGATTCATCAGTGTGTGTGCCATCCCCGTCCCCCCCCCCCCCCCGATGAACGTTAAACTGGGCATCCTGTCTGTCAGCTTGAGTTGGTGGATGTTAAAGATCCAACAGTGTCCTTCATGAAGAGCAGGCGAGTTCTTGCCGGCACCCTGAACAAATCCCAAACTCCTGCTCTCACCTCCAGGGGGCTTTGCATCAGTGGCACAGTCGTGCACCCAGCAATGTGTTGCATCCAAATAAATAGTAAGAATACCCAATATTGCAAAATATGGAGTTTCAATTGTACACAATGTTGAACATATAAACCACCTCCTTCATTTTATTTTCTGACTTATATTTATTGCCTTGTGAAATACGAATATACTTCTGAACAGTGACATTCCTCTATGTTAAAGCAGGAGGCATATATTGCCAAAACATGGTAGAGAGGACAGGTTATGGAAGATTTCCTTAATGTAAACAATTGTAGTTTCTTGCAAGGGATACTATTAGATGTCAAGTATTGCACAAACTGATCACATGAAGACGCTGAAGGTTGTACTATATAAAATTTGTTGGAATGTTACCCGACTTTGATCATGTTTCGGTATTTTTTACCAAAGCCTTAGACATCAACATGTGATTAGAAAGATTTATGCAAGAAAGGAGTATGGATTCATTAAGCAGAGATAAAGGGGAATGGAATATTTAATCTGGAGTGTTTAAGTAGATGGAGGAAATGGTTGCAGCCATGATTAAGGGGCAGCTTTACTTATCAGCCATTCCATTAGTGACTCGTGTGACATTTGCAGAAATAATGAGCTGTCATTTCTTTAATCCCCATAGGTGAGCAATTTTATTTCTGCAGGCTTGTAGAACGTTGGGCCCTTTGGGTGTGGGCCAAAAAGAAATCCGAATGAATCATTCTTCATTGAATGACAGCACTTTGAAGTCCGTGACTCGTGTGACCGCTAGAAACAGAATTTCTCTACACTGCTTAACGTTTTTGTCATTTCGTATAAAACTATCTGATGGACTGGAGTGATATTCAGGGAGGTAATAGCCTGATATATGGCCGAATTTGAGGAACGGTTATTCCGCAGCAATTTCTCACCATCCCTTCACACAAGCAATCTAAATATGTGACTCGTGTGACAGAGAAATGTGACTCCTATGACAGGGTTGAAGGTTTTTTTTTAATATTTGTTATGTATGTTATTTAAAGTGGCCAAACTATTTGAAAATTCAGTGAAAACAGTATAAACTCTCTTATAATGCACAATAACTTGATGATAGGGACTAAAATGCCAGTATTTGACCCTGATTATCCATTTCCAAGGGTATCGTCGAAATCCTGGACGTCGATCCACCAAAATAGAATTGCTTCACCAGCTTTGATGAATCTGAAATGCGTGTTTATTTGTAATAACCTGTCAACAAATTACTCACATCCTGTAACACTGGCAAACAATAGATTAATTATCAAAAAATAATGAAGCGAACACACTCTGAAAAAGATAAAGCTCAACAACGAATTCTCAAAACAGACTGGATTACAAATCACCCTCATCACGGTTGGGGAATGGCAGCGATGGTTCAGAACTTCGGACGAACAGCCTGACTGTGCCGGAAAACTTGAAATTTGGCCTCGATGTCGTCAAGCTCATTCACAGTGAATGGATCATGCCCATCGAGTTGCACTGGACCGGCAAAGATCCATACTGGGAGGACACACTCTATGTCCTCAGAGCGGGGCCAGGTAAATGTACCCGTGAGTGCATCGCGTTTAAGAAATTTGATTCTGTAATGGCCAACTGCAATTGCTTCACAGGTGCATGGGTTCAGCATCCTTCCTATGTAATACTTGGGCGGAGCTTCGTAGTACACACAATAGTACGCACCTTCGACCATGCTCGGCTCAGTGGGGGTATTGCATCCTACCATTGTTTCCATCGGACGAGAGAGAACTTCGGAAGTGTAGACTCTCGTCTCGATTCCTCCATCTTTATTTTGTATGCAATGGTAGGATGCAATACCTTTGATGGGGCGAGCATGATCGAAGACAGAAGTGAGGCCTAATTCGGCTTC
Source organism: Eptatretus burgeri (assembly GCF_056783735.1). Lineage (NCBI taxonomy): Eukaryota > Metazoa > Chordata > Myxini > Myxiniformes > Myxinidae > Eptatretus > Eptatretus burgeri. The sequence continues at coordinate 64,614,145 of NC_140961.1, forward strand.
TCGAACTTTGATCGTTTCAGTGGTGATGAGACCAACACCAATGGCAGAGTCCTGGACGGCCTTGTAGAAGTCGTTGGCGTCATTGATGATCGCGCGCCGGGACTTGATTTTGTTGGTGGCGATTCTTTTCAATGTCCCGCCAATACAGTCTACTGGACCCTTGCCATGGCTTGTGTTGCTAAAGTTCCAGGTGACCTCCAGGCCATGCTTGGCGGAAAGTAACGGAAGGGTGCTGACAATGAATCGGTTTTTAAACTGGCTGGCTGGGCCATCTGTCCAGATTCTTAGATGCTGACAACAAGCCATCAAGCTGGCCCTCAGATTTTTATCGAGAAACACAACCACGGCTGTCTTATCATGTTGGAGATAGTCACTTACGATGACTCGAGATGTGACATCCTCACGAAACCAGAGTACCGAAGTGAACAGCGTCACCTGGGCCTGGTTCCAGTGAGCAGATTGGGCCTCATCTTGCCCAATACACGATAAATTATCGGCAAAGTCCATTTGCAGGACCGCAGTTGTTGATGTCGAATCATGAGCTTCAATTTTGTCCTCTTCATAGCTTTTCACCTGCATATGCTTGATGAAGCAATGTTTGAACAATTTCGAAGCCATTTCAGAGACATAGCCATGCAACTGTTCAACACTACCAGATTCTTCAATTTTCTGGAGGCGGACGTTTGTATCCTGCCATTTGAGCCATTTAACGGCTGTGTTCTTCAGGTCCTCATTGTCGTCGGGCAACGGGTATTTGTACTGGAAGCCGCAATTCACATGGTCGCAGGTGCTGAACCAGCATTTGGGGTCAGTTGGTGAAATTAGGCAGGTACCAGGGAAGTTTTTCGAATATGGTGGTATCGAAGGAAAGACTGTGCAGAGCGTCGACTGCCTGAATAAAATTCTCATGATAAACGCATCCACACACGTTCATCGGGATTTGAGAATTCAACAGCCCATGTGGTGGTCGTGATTCCGAAAACTGGCTCAACCCAATGCGGACATCAGTGTTCTCCTCCAGGAAGAAAGCATGCGCCTCCTTGATATTCATCACCATGTGCCGCTTCCGGCGTTTTTCTTTGGTAGTTGCCGTTCGCACAGTCACTACGTCCCTTTTCCCCGGTGCCATTCTGCTGATATCATCACGGAAATAGAGCGTCTGAACGCGGTTGATCATTCCTTCAGCAAGACGTGTCATACGTGTCTTCTTCTTGGGCCATTTCATTTTGATACCAAATTCCTTTGCTAGTCTTTTAACCACATCCACCTTTTTTCTTGGACTTTTGGGAAGAATTCCTTTCACTATGTTGGTCGCTCGTTGGAGTTGCTGACGTGAACTGTATGCCTTATGATTGAGTGTCCCAACTGGTGACTTGTAAGGCCTTTCGAGCTCTGGACCTCCTCTGTCATTCTCGGTCTTTTGCCTGTTTACTCTCCAACGCAACAGGATCGGTTTTCAGCTTCTGCTTCTCTGCTTTACGATATCTTTGTTCGTACTCGCGATTTTTATCTTTGTATTCCTCGAATAACTCGGGGTTGTTTCGCAGTCAGCTCTGCCGATTACGTTGTCTTAACGTTGAGCCCTTGATGCCAACCGTGGAGTCATTGCCACCGGGCTTGGAGCGCTTGGCACCAGTCCTACCAAGAAAACAGTGAATTAATAGAAAACATCATTCATGGCCAAAAACACGACTAAACGAATGAAAAAAAAAAATTTCAACCAAGGCATTGATCACAAGCCACGGTTTAATCGTAAATAGTCGAAGTTGATTGCGTGATTCGCGTGACGTGACTCGTGTGACATGAAATGACCTGGTGCTCGTATCAATAATAGGAGATCTACATATGAAAGTTCTCACTGGTTCAAATCCAACATATCCATAGATATACCAAAATAAAGGAATGCCAATAAATCCTACTGAAACTCTGAATAATAAACTATTTCACTCACCTGTGTGACTCACGTGACATATGTTTTGTGGGTGTTTTCCAAATCGAAATCCCCAAAAAACCAGACGCGCTTATGGCACAACCGTGATAGACTAACACTGCTGATGAAATGGCTGCCTTATGAGCCGTGGGGCCAGAGACTATGTTGGATGATGCAATAGGCGATGGAAAAATCACTCTATTAAAAACGCCACCTTTTTACCCCACAATGAACTGAAAAAACTCCAACTTCCACGAGCTGTAAAAACGCTGCCAGTGAACCGATCCTTTTGAGATTTCAAATTTATGACCACCGGATATTCCTCTTTGAAATAATTAAACGCCGGTGGCGATTTGTGGTATTCCAACTTTTCACCGAAATGATGACAGTTACATGGAATGGCTCTTATGGCTTTTTAAGACAGAAGAAAAGGGTTGCTAGATAGTAGTTGGAAGGTAGGAGAGGAAAGACACGAGACAAAGCAAGAACTTGTACAACAGGTATGGACGAGGAACATGAATCACTCAGCACCCACCTCCTGGGTTGGTAATGCATAAATAAAGACTTAGCCCATATGTGATGCAAAAGTGAGCATTTTGTTTCAGGCAGTGTGGTTGTGAAGGCTTTTCTGCCACATTCTCACATTAAATTTGGACCATCACCCCAAGCTTGCTCTTCTCCATAACATTTCTGAGGAAGTGTGATCTCAGATAGGTTGTTGTCCTCTTGCATCACGTGCAAGTTATTACATCATGGAGTAAAGGCTTCTTATTGAAGGGATTGGCAAATCAACTGTCCTATCTGTTTGCACTTGGTATACGAAGAAAAACAAAGATGGACAAATGAAAGAACCAAAATAAATATGGTTCTACCTCCGTAGGGGGAAAAAATGAACCTTAAGACAAAATGTTCCTTCAATGTTTTAGTTTTGTTTTGCATTCAAAGATACTTTGTCCTTTTAACCTCCACCACCGAACTTGAAGGAGGTTGTGTTTTCACCTCTTTCTGTTTGTTTGTGTGCAGGATATCTCAAAAAGTTGCGGACGGATCCACATTAAATTTTGTGGACAGGTTCAGTGTGTGACAAGGACGAACCGATGAGATTTTGGTGAAGATCCGGATCCAGATCCGACTACTGGAATTTTTTTAAGTGATTCTTCACCATTGAGAGATCGGCATAAAAATGATATATTATCATGATATCTCAAAAAGTTGTGGACGGATTGGGATGAAACTTGGTGGACTCTTTGGGCGTGTGACAAGGAAGAATTGATTCAAATTTGGTGAAGATCCAAATCCGGATCTGGATCTCAAATTTTAAAAAGTGATTCTTCACCATTGAGAGATAGGGAAAAACTGATATATAGCACGATATCTCAAAAAGTTGTGCACAAATTCGGATGAAACTTGGTGGACATGTTGGGTGTGTGACCACGACAAAATGATTCGATTTTCATGAAGATCTGGATCCGACTACTCGAATTTTTAAAGTGATTCTTCACCATTGAGAGGTCGGGCCAAAAACGATATAGAACTGTGTAGCATGATATTTCAAAAATGTATTGGGCCCGATATGTTCTCGTGGATCTGGCATTATGTGGCGGAGGTATGCGCTCCACCGAGTGTCCTTCTAGTTGTCTCTGCTTTATTTTTATTCTTTATGTATGTCTGGTGTTGGCTTAATAGTTTGGGTTGTGGGCTTGGGATCCTAGGACCCTGAATTAAAATCTCACTCAGCTGTTGAATTAATACCAGGTGGGGTTGATTATGCCTGTCATCCTTGTGAGGTCGGCAAAATGAGTGCCAGCTTGCTGGTATCCTGTGTCGCAGTGGTGACCCATCCAGGATTGTGCCCAATAGCCAAGGAGACTGCTCAGGCAGCACCAACGCTCTGCACAGAGTATGGTCCCGATGGATGGATGGATGGATGGAAAGTGGCACATTATACTTGAATAAGTATCATTTGGGTTGTATGAACACGACTTGTTTTGTTCCAAAACCAGAATATGATCAGATTGTTTTGGTACTCCTTTTGGTGCTTTTGTAAACTTTTCATTGTTAGTCTCAGCACTGCAGTCTTAATTGGCAACATTAGTGTAGACTTGCTTCAGTGCCTCTGACTGTTTAAGGCCCACATCTCGGTTTTCCTTCTTCCTGAATGGACAAAGTGTTTCGTATGTTTCAGTGTCTGTGCTTTAAAAAAAAAAAATCCAGTTTCAGACCTCTGAAGATGATAGTAAGGTCAAAACAAGAATAAGAAAAATAAATGAAAATAAGACCGATGATCGGGATTTGTGTCAATGATACGCCACCACCCTGCCTCCTTCCCTCCTTTTCCTCCACACATGTATAAGAACTAGATGGCCCATTGCAGAGAATGCCTGCAAACCTACTCCTCTATCATTTCACTGATTTCCCCTCTCCACTTCCCCTTGTACCCATTCATATACTCCCCGTATGGTGCTCCATTCATATACTAGAATATGTGAAATGCATATGCAGCTTATCAGTGCTGGGCTGGCAGGAAAACCTCGAGGTATTCACACTCGCCTGAAAGCCCTCCAGCCTGGGTTAGACTCTTGGCCCAGCTATAAACTGTCATCTTGGAGTTTCCCAAGCAGGGCAAGGCATCAATGTGTGTGCCATCCCTCAGATGGATGTTAAACAGAGCATCACATCTGCCAGCATTAGTTGGTGGAAGTTAAAGGCCCCACAGTGTCCTTTGTGAAGAATAGGCGAGCTTTCGCCAGCAACCTTAACAAATTCCAAATTCCTGGACACTCGGTTGAGTATGCTGCATCAAAGTGGCAACCCATCCAGGATTGTAACCCGAGCCAAGAACTTGTTTCAGCAGCACTGACACTTTGTATCGAGTATGTTGCATGAGTACAAGTACAAGCGCCAGTGATCATGTAAAACGGAAATAAAGTAATAAAGGAGAAACAAACTTGATAATGGAGAGGTGAGGAACAAAATGAATTGTGATAGAAATGCAAACAAGACTGCAATATGTTATAGAAAACATAGTTAGGAGTTAGATACAAGGTGATGATAAACTGCCACCTCGAGGTAATAAATGGCCTCAGATGAATTTTGAAGGAAGATAAGGTTTCGGGAAAAGAGTTATCCCATTGGTAGTCAATGACAATGGCAAGAATAAGCAACATTTTATTGACTTGGAAGTAAAGGAAAAATAATTGATTATGAAAGCATAAAATAAAGAATACATGACAACTGCATCTCTACCTGAGCCGTATTGAAGCTGGGAGGAACATAAGGGTTCAACAGGTGACAAGAGGATTTGAGCAGAGCATTAGTAAAGAAAAACAATGAACAATAAGGTAATTTTTGACATTATCATAATGGCCAAGGCTAAAGTGGCATGGATCTGCTGAAAGAGAGCTCAGGGAGATAGGTCAGAAATGAGAAAGAGATCAAATGTTTGTTCAGCGTGCCCCTGTTGTCGTCCCCCCCTACCCCCCCCCCCATACACACACACACACACACACACACACACACACACACACACACACACACACACACACACGAAAGGGTTGAAGAAATACCAACTTCTTTCAGACTTAAGGATAGTAACAGTGTTTGAATCATGCTGAACACTCCATTATTCTTTCAAAGTGTGTCCCTTCGTTTTTGTGGTCATGCTTAATCAAGCCCATATTTAGTGTTCCAACACATTCCACAGACATTGCGATCGGACATGAATAATATGTATCTGGACTCATTGCTCCACAGACGTGTTTTTTTTTAAACATTGCGGGGTTCCAGGATATCCTTTTGTTGCACCATGACTTGCAATGTATGCAGTAAAAACATTGAAAAGCTATGCAGCTGTTCTTCCGTGGTATCCTCCAGCATGCATGGCTTGATTAACTTCACTGATGATTGCCTGACATCCTAATGACTTGGCAAACTTTTTTTTTTTTCCTCATGTATCAAAGCCTGAAATCCCAATGATTTATGAAACCTTTTTTTGTTTTTTCGTTACATACCAAGGCCTTAAATCCCGATGATTTACCCCAACATTTTTTTGTCGCGTATCAAGGCCTGACATCCCAATGACTTCCCAAACCTTTTTTATTGTGTATCAAGGCTTGACATCCCATTGACTAACCAAACTTTTTATTGTGTATCAAGGCTTGACATCCCAATGACTTCCCAAACCTTTTTTTATTGTGTATCAAGGCTTGACATCCCAATGACTTCCCAAACCTTTTTTATTGTGTATCAATGCTTGACATCCCATTGACTTACCCAACATTTTTTGTCGCATATCAAGGCCTGACATCCCAATGACTTCCCAAACCTTTTTTATTGTGTATCAAGGCTTGACATCCCATTGACTGACCAAACCTTTTTTTAAAGGTGTATTGAGGCCTGACATCCCAATGACTTCCCAAACCTTTTTTATTGTGTATCAAGGCTTGACATCCCATTGACTAACCAAACTTTTTTGTTTATTAAATCACTTAGAGGCCTGACATCCCAATGACTTCCCAAACCTTTTTTATTGTGTATCAAGGCTTGACATCCCATTGACTAACCAAACTTTTTTGTTTTTTAAATCACTTAGAGGCCTGACATCCCATTGACTGACCAAACCTTTTTTTAAAGGTGTATCAAGGCCTGACATCCCATTGACTGACCAAACCTTTTTTTAAAGGTGTATCAAGGCCTGAATCACAATGACTTCCCAAACCGTTTTTTATTGTGTATCAAGGCTTGACATCCCATTGACTGACCAAACCTTTTTTTAAAGGTGTATCAAGGCCTGACATCCCATTGACTGACCAAACCTTTTTTTAAAGGTGTATCAAGGCCTGAATCACAATGACTTCCCAAACCGTTTTTTATTGTGTATCAAGGCTTGACATCCCATTGACTGACCAAACCTTTTTTTAAAGGTGTATCAAGGCCTGAATCACAATGACTTCCCAAACCGTTTTTTATTGTGTATCAAGGCTTGACATCCCATTGACTGACCAAACCTTTTTTTAAAGGTGTATCAAGGCCTGAATCACAATGACTTCCCAAACCGTTTTTTATTGTGTATCAAGGCTTGACATCCCATTGACTGACCAAACCTTTTTTTAAAGGTGTATCAAGGCCTGACATCCCATTGACTGACCAAACCTTTTTTTAAAGGTGTATCAAGGCCTGAATCACAATGACTTCCCAAACCGTTTTTTATTGTGTATCAAGGCTTGACATCCCATTGACTGACCAAACCTTTTTTTAAAGGTGTATCAAGGCCTGAATCACAATGACTTCCCAAACCGTTTTTTATTGTGTATCAAGGCTTGACATCCCATTGACTGACCAAACCTTTTTTTAAAGGTGTATTGAGGCCTGACATCACAATGACTTTCCAAACCTTAAAAAAATTTTTTTATCACGTATTGAGGTTTAATGCAATGAAACAGTCATGTCTATCTAGATTTTGTGCTGCTTATAGTGATCCACTAGATGACATTCCCCACGGTTGATTAGGAAATTGCCAGGATAGTTGAAACCATTGTAATGGGATGTGCTCACGCTGAAAGTGAATAACCATTCCTTATAATTGGAACTCCATTAACTCCCTCCTCAGGGACATCATCCTCTTAAACTGAGCAATGGGAGTTCTCTGATTATTTTCACTTTGCTGATTGATTATATTCACAGATATCCAAATATAGTGCACATGTGGACAATTTGCACAATTGGAAAAGAGTGTCCCATGACTTTTTGTAAGATATTGGATATTCTGTAACAAAGGAATATGATAAACAAATTGTAGTATAAGCAACAAAAGTTTTTTTTTTTTATTCTTTTTTAAATAGTCATGACCAGCAAATTTTTTGTTCATTGCATATACTAAGTGCTTGAATTTACCTATTCCTTTTCTGCATGATTGATTTATCCTCGGGTGTTATTGTCATATTATTGGGTGGCCTCTATCCAGTGCTTGTCTCCTATGTGGAATAATGGATAATAAATGCTCATGTTGCATTCCCTTTTTGTCTTGTAAATTATTAAAATGCAAATTTTCTTGTACATTTGTACCCTCTTATCTCCATTGTCCTCCCTGTGATTAATATGTCCTTGATAGTATGTATGAAGCTCCTCCATCGCAGAAGGTTATTTGATTGTTGAGAGGTTCTTTGCCGTGAATAATTCAGGTTATGAAGCTGCTTCATTACCGTATGATGTCCCATTAGATGGGGTTGGTGACTCATATAGTGTGCATGATTGGCACAACTTTCTACAAAGTGTTTCTTTCACAGGCTTGGTGGCTGGCCAGGTCTGAAGTTTGAATGGTTACTTTTTGTATACAAAATTGAGGGTCATGGAAGAGTGAGCTGTTAGAGGTGACAGAGGCAAGGTGATGGAATCTTTCATTGCATTTGATATAAAATCCTTCCTTTTCTCCAACGGCCTCATCGCAAGTCATCAATTGGGATTCAGATTATGTCACTCTACTTTGGACGTGCTGCTTTTACTCTCCCAACAATGGATGGAGGCCCTCAATATCAGACATGAGATCAGGGCAGTCTCTTTAGACATAGCTCGCACTTTTTATCGTCTGGCATTCAAGGCCAACTCCACATTTTCCTTACTGATGTCCTCCACTCGTAGCCAACACGTGGCTCTCAACAGAATCCTTTATCACCTCTCCCTGTCATGGCTGGAGGACCCCAAGGCAGTGTTCTGAGGCCAATCCTATTCGTGATCTTCATAAATGATCTCTCTGACTCTGGAAAATCCTCTTTATGCAGTATATCTGCTTATGACTCCACCCTCTGCTGTGACATCCTTCATCCTTCAGATATGCAGGCAGCAGCCTCTTCACTCTCTTCAGTCCATGACAAAATCACAATATTGTCAAACACTTAAAATGTGTTTGTCAGTCCTGACAAATCCAAGACATATATACATCTCTCTCACCCCTCCCCCCCTCCTCTCTCTCTCTCTCTCTCTCTCTCTCTCTCTCTCTCTCTCTCTCTCTCTCTCTCTCTCTCTCTCTCTCTCTCTCTCTCTCTCTCTCTCACACACTCTCTCTCTCACACTCTCTCACTCTCACACTCTCTCTCTCATCCCTCCCCCTCCTCTCCCTCTCTCACTCACACACTCTCTCTCTCACCCCTCCCCCCTCCTCTCTCTCTCTCACTCTCTCTCTCTCTCACCCCTCCCCTCTCTCTCTCACTCTCTCTCTCTCTCACCCCTCCCCCTCTCTCTCACACTCTCTCTCTCACCCCTTCCCCCCTCCTCTCTCTTTCTCTCTCTCTCTCTCTCTCTCTCTCTCTCTCTCTCTCTCTCACACTCTCTCTCTCTCTCTCACTCTCTGCTTCCACTCATTGGTTCCTATCTTTCCCCAGCTGTGGAAACAACTTTCACATTTTCTTCTATCTCATTCTTCCCAACATCTCTTCCCATCGCAGATCATCCCCCATCCAAAACCGTTATCTATTCTCCACCAGTTACCCAACTCCCCCCCCCCCCCCCCCCGCTTCCAAATTTCCAGTTTTTCTTAAGAGTGTACTTATGTATCCATCTTGTTGAACCTATGCATCCTCCCTTTCCTCTCATTCTTTCCCTTATTCATCCATCTTCTTCTATTCCTTTTGTTTTGTTGCTTCTTAATCCATTCTGTGTTCTCGCTCTTCCACAAGCTTTAACTTTGTCACCAAAAAAATGATTCCACAAGCAGGACTAAAGAGGAACAAAACAGTGCATATGTGATTTCACTTCTTTATTTATTTTAAATCATCCTGACACACTAATTTTAAACATTGAACACAAACTCATTGCATTACATTCCAATTTTAGAGGTACTTGTCAATATAGAGCTGGTTGATTCAAAGTTATGGTTGGTTCAAAGTTTCATGTGTAGTTTGGGGGCATACCTTGAATACAAATGTTGCTTCATTTACCTTGTGATAAATTGTTACTTTTTAATTTTCTAATGTTTACTTTCTCGTAGTTTAAATTATTGGGAACGACTTGACTGTATTCTTGCATGTTCAAATCCTCTTGCTTCCATGCTGTGGAGGTTTGCTGACAATGACCTATAACGTTGATCTCAATTCTCTTTAAATGGCCAGCGTCTGCCACAACTTAACGTCGTCATCATTTTGGGCTTCTGGTTGCAAGTGTTTTGGCTATTTATGAAATGTTTGCTTAAATTAGAGCAGGAATTTATAACTTGGACAGGGTGAGCCCAAACACTGACCTACCCTTTTCATAAGGTGCCGTGAGATCTTTAATTTTTACAAAAAAAATGCCAGCAGATGGAAGGCCAGCTTGCATCTCCCCAACTGTGCAGCGTACTCTGTGGTTGTTAACCTGCGGTGACATAGTTGCAGTTGAAATTCACTGACTATCCACAATCTCATTGAACCATAAAATAATATCATTAGAAAACAATAAGAGGCAAATTTTAATGTATCCAGTCTTGAGTGATGCAAATACATTGTATGACTGGAACTTTACGAGTCATTGCTGGAACTTTATGAAAGGTCCATCATGACCTTTATTGGTAAAATTTTGATTGTGCAATATTAATGTGGTCACAAAGCGGTGGTGTCCTTATCTCAGTCGATGGAGAAATCACCAACATCATCATTATGATCATCATGATGGTTGCCCACCATAACCAAAGAGAGCCATGTGATTTGTCAAGACATGTGAATGCAAACAACCTGGGAATTTCAATTTATTGATCGTATAGGAGCTGCTGCCCAGACACCAACCCGACTCTGAGATAACAAGCAGTGTTACCTGATGTCAAGATCGTACCTGATGTCAACTCTGATATCGCAAAGAAGATGAGACCACTTTCTACCTTAAGTTTTAGGCATGAATATGTAATTTGTTGAGGGTGGCAGCGATAACTACCCTGTGCTTCAGAAAAGATACCGTGGGATCTTTAACATCTACGAACAACCAGTGCTGGCAGACGGGTCCCCTGGCTTAACATCTTTATGATAGACGGCACACATCAATGCATCGCCCTACATGTGAAACACCAGGGTAACTGTTTTTAGCTGTGTTGATATTCAAATTCAGGTGAGACAGCTTAATGGTGAGTGCACATACCAATGAGCTATAGTGTGAGTCATGGATACAATATAGGAGATGCAAGAAACATTCCAATAATTGCGAATGGAATTTTTTAGTGTCTACAGCCCAGGATTAGGCATTTTACATACAAGTACAAACCATTGATATGAATAAAATAGCCAATTTTTTGAGGGGAAAGAGTTCAGACTTCGAGAGATCTATAAAAAAACAGGCCAAGTTGATGAAACATTCAAGATGACAGAACTGATCCTGTGCTTCATCCTTATGTTTCAGAGCCATTCAAAACATATGAAAGAGATTCTCACAACAGTCCAAGATATGCCAATGTTTTATTTTTTAACATATCATTAGAGTAAGATGTATGACATACATTTATTTTATACTTACACATTTGCCTCATTCTACTTCTTTTTTTATTTGGCCATGTCTTGAAATTTTGTTTGTCATTAGTGAAATGTTTTGGATTCCCAATTAAAATATGATTGAACTATTAAATATGAACCCCATCTGAGTTGGAGTTTGCCGTTGGTGATAAATCAAATGACAGCTTTTATAGAAATATATATATATTTTTTAATGATGTGCTTTAACTGACTGAATCACTTTTAATATGCTTATTAAGCTTGTAATCTTCGCTGGGTCAAATTCCACCATAATCCTTCATTTTACCATCAATTTGCCCGTGCAGCTTAATAATGTTTGTGCACACAAGTACCAGCCATACAGATGCGGTTACTTAAATACATTAGGAATAATGCTTTGCCAACTTTAAGTAGCACTTGTAATCTAGCCAAAAGCTCAAACCTTTTTTTGCCAGAATAAACCTGGCCTTCATTCAGCCATAAAACGGATTAAGGAGCAAAAGCACACATTGATTCTGTAACCAACATCTTGATATTCGCATGGGTATTGTTGAAAATTTTCTGACGATTTTCATTAACAGGTAATTCTCATATGGCCTTCGGTAGACAAATTAAATGCTACGGTGGTTTCTGTGGTTGTGTATTGTGTCGTCGGTTCTGTATGCAAAAAGCTTGAATGCGCAAGCTGGGTCTCGTGTGCATTGCAGGGCACAGCTGCGGTCCTGCAAAGACGTTCGGAGAAGGAGGAGTTTGTGGAGGTCGGACGCCTTGGACCCTCAGACTACTTTGGTAGGTATTAGGCCGATCAATTTGCGTCACAATAACCTCAGTTTGTATGTTTGGCACTTACTCAGTTTAACTGAGTGCTTTTTTTTATTTTTCTTGTGTTGTTCGTCTTCATCTATTAGGCTATTGTTGAAACTATTTTTTTATGAACACATTTTGTATTGTTTTTCTTCTTTAAAATACAGCACTTCATATACATATTTATATACATATATACATATACATATGCCTGGTGTTGGCATGATGATTCGGGTGGTGGGCTTGGGATCCTCGGATCCTGAGTTCAAATCCTACTCAGCTGTTTAATCAATACAAGGTGGGGTTGACTCTGCCTCTCATCTTTCCAAGGTCAGCAAAATGAGCACCAGCTTTCTGGGATCCTGTGTCAGAGTGGTGACCCGTCCACAATTGTACGCAATAGCCAAAGAGACTGCTTACGCAGCACCAATGCTCTGTCAAGAGTCTGGTCCCAATGAATGGGATGTATGTGGGTAAATATATATATATATATATATATATATATATATATATATATATATATATATATATATATATATATATATATATATATATATATATATATATATATATACACACACACACATATAATGTGAAAGTGAGGTGGGAACTTTGGGGGTTGCTCGAGAAAAGAACATTTCCAGAAGTATTGTGGTTTAAGAGTTGCTCATTGCTGATGAATGAGTGAGGCCCTCGTGCATTGTCCTCACTGGTATGTCGAATTTCCGTGGCTGCTCAGCTGGGCTGGCAATGGCAAACAATCAAGTGTAGACCTTGCCTTGAAACTGGTTAGGCAGCACCAACACTCTGTGCACAAAAAGTAAGTTGGAAAAGATGGTGGTGAGGGTTTGATTTATGCATGGCATTGTCCAAGATATGAGAGGTGTTTGTGATTCGGATTAAAAATAAAAATCTTGCTTTTTTGTAATATGCAGATACGTCATTCGATATTTTATCTCTTTTGAAAATAACTTTTATTTGAATAGCTTTTATTCTCTTCCTTTTTTTCCCCCATTGTTCTTCAACATCAGCCTTGTTTCTCCTTTGATCTTTAGAATGCAGTGCTATGTGCTTGCCCTCTTTTATTGCCTTCCTATGAAATATGGCCTTTAAATTATTGTTGTTTGTTCTCAGGATATGATTGCCACCCAGACAGTAACTCCCATTGAGGGTCTCCTCCAAACTTGGTTGCTATCAATAAGCTCTTCTCTACTTTCCTATTCACAGCCAATCTCTCCCAAGACGGCATTCTTGGCTCAGTTCTATCTTTGTCTATATAAACATTTCTCTTTCCTTGGAAAACTCTGCACTAATTTGCAAACAATTGCACTCTCTACCGAATCGTTTTTCACTCCTGTAACAGAAAGCTGTTGCATCCTTGCAGCGTCGCAATATGCGTCTCTTTGCATCTTACTTCGCAACCCCTCGACAAGATTTCCCAAGGCCCAGGGCAGCATTTGCATTTCCCGTCAGAGCAACAAGGCACAAGGCTGTCTGCAGTCGAACTGGAAATAAATTGAGATTTCAATCTAGCTTTCACCCCTCTTGGTTATTCCTATTCCTGAATCCTAAAATTATTTTGCTACGAAGCATCTCGGGGCACTCAGTGACAAACCTTCACTGACCAACACACTTCTCATCTGCCTCCTAATTCCAAGCTGACTGCTCACTAAATAAAGGTCATTTGTTCTCTTTCCTTCCCTCAAATGCAGATTCTTCTCTCTTTTTTTTTTTCTTTTCTTTTTCTGCTTTTCTAATTATCACCCCTCATACCTTTTTGCAATATTTTCCTTCGGTTTACAGTCTTGCTTATATTGAAATGGTCTCACATCAACTTACCCATTATCACACCATTTTTAGTATATAAAATTATTTCTTATGGTATCATTTGGTTATTTTTTTCCCCCAATCTTTTCTTCTGAATGCAAAAAGTGAAAAACCTGTGTTTTCTCAAGCTCTGCTTGTCAAGAATGCATGCATGCTGTGTCTCCAAGAGATATAATTAAAACTGACGAACTCTAAGTAACAGGAACATTTACTTTTCTTGTTTGGAAAGTCTTCTTGGATTCCCACATATTTGCTTGCGTATTTTTGTGTCAGCAATGCTAATAGCCATGGCATGATAATTCCCCTCGTTTTATATAGGTTGTGATTCTGAAACAGATTCAGTTGCGATAAACTTAACGGTAAGAAAATGACTGCTTGTGCAAAGGCAGAAACAGAGGTGTAAAGTGAACACCATTAACAAGGAGAATGGACAGACTTAAAATATGAACAAACAACTCGGCTCGGGCCACCCTCCCTGCCAGTCTGAAACAAGGATTAGACATTTCTCATCGCCTGTTGTGCAGCTGTAGCAAGCCGGGGCTGGCTGGCCACAGCTATGGGAAATTTGTCTCAGCTTCAAACAGAAACTGCACTCAAGAGATTTTTAAAAAGGCAAGTCGATCCTTACAAGAACACAGACCTGTGGTTTAAATGGTCTTTGTACTCCTATGTGAATGATGATGTATCAATGCCCAAGAGCATTGAACAACGGCATGCATAAATCAATCGGAATTGGAAAATGAAAGCTTTAAATGCTGCAAATAATTGAGTTTAACATTCTCGTTGAACGACCCATTAATTTACCTTTAACAAGAATGGTGTGGGCTAAGTTAACAATAATTTGAGTTACTAACAGCACAGGTGCAGTAAGAGATAGCAGCACTTCCTTGCCAGTACTCTACAAACACTTCGAGTGGAGTCACCAGTTACAGACATGGCACAAGGAGACACGTTCTTGGAGCCTCTAACAGCACCTGTGCTGGCAAGACACCACCATTATTCATAGCCGCGTCACGGCGCATTCACCTCTGGTTTCAGATTACACCTTTAACTATTGACTCTGTACCTCAATGCTTCCCTCCCCTCTGCACCCCCCCCCCCCCAATCCTTCCCCACAACCAAAACCAAAATCCATTCCTCTATGTCCCCAACCAGGTGAGATAGCCTTGCTTCTGGACAGACCACGAGCTGCCACCGTGGTTGCCCGTGGACCTTTGAAATGTGTGCGCCTCGACCGGCCTCGCTTTGAACGTGTCCTCGGCCCTTGCTCTGACATCCTCAAACGCAACATTCAACGCTACCATAGTTTTGTCTCGCTCTCTGTCTGAAAGAAGCATTGCCACACTCTTCTGAAAACCCCTCCTCTACCCACAAGCTTTGCTTTTCCTCCTGTACCCCATCCACCAACACTTAAAAACATCCTGTCATTGCAATCTTCAGGAATAGCGGGTTGAGACATTTCAAGAGGTTTTTTTTTTTTTTGGTGTTTGTGCATTTATTCATTTTCTTTAGATTGGGGTGCAGTGTGGTGCAGTTGCTTCTTGTCGGTCAGGTTCGAAGGAGACTGTGTGTCACGCTCGGAAGAAAAGAAAAACCGTTCATCGCTGTGGATTTCCGTTGCTTGGCAATTTGCTTCATATCAGTGCCAAGCATGTGTACGAGGAATCAGATTCCCACATTTATATTGTGGGAAGAGATAAAACGCAATGGGAGAGGGTTTGGGATGGGGGGAGGAGGTTGTGGAGAGGGGCAGTGCCGGATATACATTGTAGATGTTGGAGATTATAGTGAAAGATGGAGGGTGTTTTGTAGAACCACCCCAGGCATGGTTCCTCTCTTTTAATGTGTGTAAGGTTCTCCTTCCTCCAAAGAAATAGTGCAGCAGGTTCTGATGGGAATAAATGTAAGTGAACTTCCCCTCACCTTTGCCCTGGTGTGGTGAGCAGCGGGAATCCCTGCCACTCGGACGTGCGCAATCTCGCACAACAAGCCTATATTTTCCGATTTGGCCCAGCCAGAAAGTCACAACGCCGGGGGCAATGGCCATAGCTGCCATGTCACAACACATCGCACCATCCTTATGCCATTCCTTCGCCTCACAAATCTCTTCTACTCCTTGCTACATCGCGTTCCATCGCGCACAGGAAATGTGACCCTGGGGTCCCTAGGGCATTGTGCGATCAACCCCTCAGGGTACTGTGTCGCAGCACCTGACACTCCCTTAGGCTTTACTGCTCGGAATCAGTTTTACCTCCTCCCAGGAACAGATCACAACTTTGCAAAAACATTTTTCACTACACTCCCTTACACTACACAGGAATGCAGTGCACGAACTGTAGCATAAAACAAGTATTTATATTATGTTATAGGTTTCAAAATGATGTATTTGCATCATCTGATGATGCCCTGCAAATTGCCATGCGGTATCTGGTTTTTAAAGCTTTGACATTATCACCGCCCTGACTGCACAAAAGAAGATGCTGGCACTGTGCAACTTGGTCTCACTTGCTGGATGCAGTTCCTGAGCCACTGCTATATTTTGTGAAACCCATTCCAGACATTCTATGGCATCATGCAACAAGACACGTACTTGTGAAATATTTTCATGTGCCCTCTATGTCTGACAAATGTGTCACGGTGTTATGTTTTTGCCTGTGTTATGTCAATTATAAGTACAATACTTGTGTAGTTTAACTACTGTGAACATGTGTTAAACACTTGCTACATTGCATGCTGCTTTACAATAGTATTTTCAACTTTTTGACCGCTTCACACTGAGTTTGGGGTGTGCTGTGGTTGGTTTTGATGATGATCTCTTGTGGTTTCGTGGTAACGTGGTTTATTTTGCTTGCTGTCTCATACAAGTCTGCTTGAGGTTTCATGCTGAAGTACATGACAGTTACTGCACACGGTCCCAAAGGAGCCTCGTACTCTGGGTGTTGTATGCGATCTTTGTTCCCATGTAACAGCTCTTGTACTTTGGATGATAATTTCAAGTGGCAATAAAGAGATTGCTCTTTATGGAGGCTGCATCATCAAAAGGAATAATTCGTTTTCATGACAACAGACAACACAAGGGTGTGAAGCGCATTTTTGTTTTATATTGCCCACAAGTCAGAGATACAAAACATTTGCCATTATAATTTATACGATGACTGTCAGTGCATTGCTGAGATGAACTTGGCAGTTGTAGAAGCTCAGTGGTATATTCCAACACATTTCATAAATTATATTTTTCAATTTTTTTTTGTTTGTTTTTTTCCTCTCCATTTTCAGGAAACATCTTCAACACCCAAAACTGCCTGCTTGGTTGTGTATGCCACCACTTATGAGCAAGTTCTAATTTATAAGTCTCAAGATTCCCTGTTTAAACTGAACTCCATCCACCCCCCCCCCTTTTTAATGCTAGAATTCCTCCACCCCCCTCCTTTTAATGCGAGAAATTCCTCCACCCCCTCCTTTTAATGTGAAAATTCCTCCACCCCACCCCCCTCCTTTTAATGCGAGAAATTCCTCCAACCCCCTCCTTTTAATGTGAAAATTCCTCCACCACCCCTCCTTTTAATGTGAAAATTCCTCCACCACCCCCTCCTTTTAATGTGAAAATTCCTCCACCACCCCCTCCTTTTAATGCTAGAAATTCCTCCACCCCTCCTTTTAATGCTAGAAATTCCTCCACCCCTCCTTTTAATGCTAGAAATTCCTCCACCACCCCCTCCTTTTAATGCTAGAAATTCCTCCACCCCTCCTTTTAATGCTAGAAATTCCTCCACCACCCCCTCCTTTTAACCCTCTAGAGCCCCAGGGGTTATTTTTTTGTTCACCCAGAACATTTCATAGGCTCTAGAGGGTTAATGTTAGAAATTCCTCCACCCTCCTTTTAATGTGAGAAATTCCTCCACCCCCTCCTTTTAATGTGAGAAATTCCTCCACCCCCTCCTTTTAATGCAAGAAATTCCTCCACCCCCTCATTTTAATGCTAGAAGTTCCTCCACCCCTTCTTTTAATGCAAGAAATTCCTCCACCACCCCTCCTTTTAATGCTAGAAATTCCTCCACCCCTCCTTTTAATGCAAGAAATTCCTCCACCCCTCCTTTTAATGCAAGAAATTCCTCCACCCCTCTTTTTAATGCGAGAAATTCCTCCACCCCCCTCATTTTAATGCTAGAAATTCCTCCACCCCTCCTTTTAATGCTAGAACTTCCTCCACCCCCTCCTTTTAATGCAAGAAGTTCCTCCACCCCTCCTTTTAATGCTAGAAATTCCTCCACCCCTCCTTTTAATGCAAGAAATTCCTCCACCCCCTCCTTTTAATGCAAGAAATTCCTCCACCCCCTCCTTTTAATGTGAGAAATTCCTCCACCCCCTCCTTTTAATGCGAGAAATTCCTCCACCCCTCCTTTTAATGCGAGAAATTCCTCCACCCCCTCCTTTTAATGCGAGAAATTCCTCCACCACCCCCTCCTTTTAATGCTAGAAATTCCTCCACCCCCTCCTTTTAATGCTAGAAATTCCTCCACTCCCTCCTTTTAATGCAAGAAATTCCTCCACCCCCTCCTTTTAATGCAAGAAATTCCTCCACCCCGTCCTTTTAATGTGAGAAATTCCTCCACCACCCCTCCTTTTAATGCTAGAAATTCCTCCACCCCTCCTTTTAATGCTAGAAATTCCTCCACTACCCCCTCCTTTTAACCCTCTAGAGCCCCAGGGGTTATTTTTTTGTTCACCCAGAACATTTAATGGGCTCTCGAGGGTTAATGTTAGAAATTCCTCCACCCCTCCTTTTAATGCGAGAAATTCCTCCACCCCCTCCTTTTAATGCTAAAAGTTCCTCCACCCCCTCCTTTTAATGTGAGAAATTTCTCCACCACCTCCTCCTTTTAATGATAGAAATTCTTTCACCCCCTCCTTTTAATGCGAGAAATTCCTCCACCACCCCCTCCTTTTAATGCTAGAAAATCCTCCACACCTCCTTTTAATGCTAGAAAATCCTCCACCGCCCTCCTTTTAATGCTAGAAATTCCTCCACCCCTCCTTTTAATGCTAGAAATTCCTCCACTACCCCCTCCTTTTAACCCTCTAGAGCCCCAGGGGTTATTTTTTTGTTCACCCAGAACATTTAATGGGCTCTCGAGGGTTAATGTTAGAAATTCCTCCACCCCTCCTTTTAATGCGAGAAATTCCTCCACCCCCTCCTTTTAATGCTAAAAGTTCCTCCACCCCCTCCTTTTAATGTGAGAAATTTCTCCACCACCTCCTCCTTTTAATGATAGAAATTCTTTCACCCCCTCCTTTTAATGCGAGAAATTCCTCCACCACCCCCTCCTTTTAATGCTAGAAAATCCTCCACACCTCCTTTTAATGCTAGAAAATCCTCCACCGCCCTCCTTTTAATGCTAGAAATTCCTCCTCCCCCCCCTCTTCATGATAGAAATTCCTCCACCTCTTCATTTTAATGCTAGAAGTTCCTCCACCCCCTCCTTTTAATGCTAGAAATTCCTCCACCCCCTCCTTTTAATGCTAGAAATTCCTCCACCCCCTCCTTTTAATGATAGAAATTCTTCCACCCCTCCTTTTAATGCAAGAAATTCCTCCACCCCCCTCTTCATGCTAGAAATTCCTCTACCCGTCTCCTTTTAATGCAAGAAATTCCTCATCTTAACAACCTTCTGTCCTATTAGCATCATGGGTGAAATTACAGCAGTTTCTCCTCTTTCTCTCTCTCTTGTTTGTTTTTATGAAGGATTTAGTGAGAAAATTTTGTTTTGACCATTTAATCGTCATGAAAATTAGTAATATTCAAATAGTTGACATAAAAACAATTTAGAAAACGAGCTATACTTATCAGTCTGCATTAAGGTGGGGAGGGTTACCATTGCATATCTAAAAACAAGAACTAGAGAGTTCATAGAACACCTTACCCTGTGCAGTCTTGAGAAATAAGGGCATGGGCGGGGTTTGCGAGCGGCAAGTTTGATTGGTCATGATGATGTAGAATGCTGTAATATTTACTCCAAGTACTGCTAAATGGAAGGGTTTTGAAAGTGCCAAAAAGGTGTTCTCCAGTGTTCAAGTATATAACTAAATTGAAATAAAAGAAAGATTTTTAAAGGTTGCAGAAAAAACTTTTCAGAAGTTTACCACTGTTGCTGCAGTGCCTTACGCCATCTTATTAACACGATCCATTACTTATTCATGCCTGTTGTTTGTGTCCTTTATGACGTCCTTTAAAAACAGGAAGTTCCCTGTTTGGAATGATTTTCAATTTTGTTTGACTGCCAGGCAGGCAGGTAGAGTAAAAAGTTATCGCATTCCTCCTCTTATCTGCACATTTGCAATCCGGAGAATTCTCGAGCCAAAGTACTGCTAAACTGCAGGTTCATGTTCTGATTCATGTTCCGATTCGTGTTCAAAATATATTATTCAATTGAAAATAAGTTGTTCCTCGATCATAAGCTGACGTTTGAAGACAGACAGACAAAGTGAACCAATTGCTTAACCCCACTTTTCGCTCAGCGTGTGTGTGGCGTAACAATGGAGAGAAGCTGGGGTAAGTGGTGAGAGGACAGATTTGGACCCTTGTGCAAAAGAGACTGTGTTGAGCGATGACATTCACAAGTTGATATTAACACCAATCTTGAATAATAATACACCTCTTCGAGAAACACCTTTTAATCTTAAAGGTAAAGTTAAGCCTTGTTGAAGCAAATGTACATAAGCCCAAGGTACATGACTGGTCAAACAAAAGTTGTCAAACTAATACACACCCATCATTTTTGTTTCTCGGGCCATAATTCATGATCATTCAACAACTACATGCACTTTAACATGAATACCAAAATGCATGGTCATACAAAAAAACATTTGTTGTTTCACTGTTGACAAAGTGCTTTTTTATATAAAAGAGGTAAAGAATATCCAAGCATGTCTGTGAAGTTAAAACACCTGTATTGGGAAAAAAAGACCAAAGTACTCAGTCATACAAAGCATGACTCAGGATGAACTTTACCCCGAAGGTTAAAATGCATGGTCATCAAAGGAACACTTGCTGTTTCTACCTTAATTTCTTCACCATCAATAAGACTTAATAGTTATAATAACACCAGCAAGGTGAAATCATTGAAAGCTGAAGGACATTATAAATGCAAGGCTGTGATAAACATGACAACTTTGGATGGCGAATAAAGAAAAAAACAAAGGTCGAAAGAAACTTCGAAGTAGTTGTTATAAGCAAATGGGTAAAAGACACAAAAAGAAGAAAAGAAATTTTTAAAAAGCAGGGAGAAGAAAGGACAGCAAGATTAAATGTGTTTTACAGTTTCTTCATATCATTAGCACGAGTCGACAAATTGGTCCCAAGGACTATGAAAGAAGATTTTGAGTGAAGAGAAGATGGGAACAAACTGGAAGGGTGAAGGGATTATTACCTCCGTCACCGAAGGTGAAGGAGGTGACGTTTTCACCCCTTTCTGTTTGTCTGTTTGTCTGTAGGATATCTCAAAAACTTGTGGATGGATTCGGAGGAAATTTTGTGGACAACTTGGTTGTGTGATAAGGACAAACTCGAGTTTGGTGAAAACACGGATCTGGATCCGGCTACTAGAATTCTTTTTAATGATTCTTCACAATTGAGAAATGGGGCCAAAAATGATATATAGCACAATATCTCAAAAAGTTGTGGATATATTGGAACGAAACTTGGTGGACATGTTGGGTGTGTGATGAGGAAGAATTGATTCAATTTTGGTGAAGATCAGAATCCGAGTCCGGATCTGATAATTTACCTCCACCACCGAAGGGGAAGGAAGTTATGTTTTCACCCCTTTCTGTCTGTTTGTTTGTTTGTCTCTTTGTGTTTAAGATATCTCAAAAAGTTGTGGACAGGTTGGGTGTGTGACAAGGATGAACTGATTAGGTTTTGGTGAAGATCCGGAACCGGATCCGACTACTAGAATTTTAAAGTGATTCTTCACCATTGAGAGATCGGGCCGAAAACGATGTAGTACTGTATCGCATGATGTTTCAAAAATGTATCGGGCTTGATATGTTCTCGTGGATCAGGCATTACATGGCAGAGGTATGCGCTCTATCGAGTGCTCTACGAGGTGCACATGCATCTACTAGGGGTTCGATAATAGGTGTGATGGGTGGAGGTGTAAAGTGGGATGGGGGGGGGGGTAAATTGTGAAAATAAAGATTGAGAAAGAGGAAGAGAAGTGTGAATGATAAAATAAGGAAGTGGGAAGTGGGAAGTGGGAAGTGGAGGCATGGAAGTACAGAATAAAGTGAGGAGAGAAGGGATAGGAGGTTGTAAGGGGATAATAATTACAAGGGTAGTGAGGAAAGACGTTCAGAGGGAACATTGTGATGTTAAAAATATTCTTTCATCTTTATATCAGTAACGAGACTGAGCATTTGACTTTGATAATCTGGAGCTGAGCCAGGCAGGGGCATACCTTGAGTATTTGGCACCCGAAGCGGTCCCTTCCTTTGAGACCCCCCAAAGATGAATAATTAAAAAAAAATTAAATACACAGAAAACAAGTCATGTTTGCAAGTAGAATTTCAAGTGGGATTGGAAACAAGAGAAATGCAGAACATTAGAAATTCAGCTAACAGGTAATATGCCTGGTGTTGGCTTAATGGTTAGGGTGGTGGACTTGGGATCCCATTATCCTGAGTTCAAACCCCACTCGGCTGTTGAATTAATACCAGGTGGGGTTGACTCTGCCTGTCATCCTTCCGAGGTCAGCAAAATGAGTGCCAGCTTCCTGGTATCCTGTGTCAGAGTGGTGACCCGTCCAGGATTGTGTCCAATAGCCAAGGAGACTGCTTAGGCAGCAACAACGTTCTGCACAGAGTATGTAGTGCTGTGGCCATTCCCCATAAAAGCCCTAAAAAGCAGGGTAACCCCTCCCCAAGGTAGAACAAACCACAACCATAATTTTTGGTTTATTGGGATGTCTGAAGTCGGAAATGGATGGTTGTGAAAAATATATTGGGGATAGCATGTATTTTGGTCATGATTTGTGTTAGTAGTCTCCAATAATTTGGCGAATGTTGCGAAATCACGAAAATGACTGTTAAACCTGCAATTTTCAACCGATTTGCACAAATAAGGTGTCATTTTGTAGGAAATCTGAAAGAGCAGTACATACTGTAATTAGGTTGTAACAGTATTGCTTCGCCTAAAAAAATATAAGAGTGTGTATGTGTCAAATCCAATTCCGAGGAACATGTTTTTAGTCCTTATTATTATTTTTTTTAATTTTTATTATTTTACCAGTCCTTCTTTGTCTTTGTAGGGCAGATAAACTTTCATCATTGAATGCAGTACAAGAAAAGCATAATGGATGGTGAACCTCCTGATAAGAAACCTCGTTTGAACACTAAACAATGTATATTGTGCTTCAAATCCCTTACAAAAGGAGGTGCTGTTGTCAAGAATCCAACCCAAGATGGCTTTAGGACTATCATGAATGTATGTAAGAAACGCAAAGATGATGTGTATGAATTATTTTCACCCTTAGAAGATCAAATTCTCTCCAGCGAGATTCATGTGAGCTTCCACAAACTTTGCCGTGCAAAATATACAAGTTCCTCAAACAATTACATGTATGATGATGCCGCAGGTCCATCTACAAGTAGTCCCTCATTGCGGCAAAGCAGTAGATCACATTCCTCCAATTTCAATATCCGTACTCAATGTTTTGTTTTTGGCAAAGGAGACAAGAAATCAGAAAAAATTGACTCCAATTACAACTGGAAGTAGTAAATCCACCAGACAGAGAGTTCTGGAAGCAGCCACCAAACGAAATGATGAAGAGATTTATACCTCTTTGCCTTTGATGCAAAGTATCATCGGAGTTACGGACATTATATCAGTGATCGCAACATTGAAGCAGAATGTTTGAAGGCAGCCACATCCGACAAAGAACAGACTTGTCATGAGAAAGCATTCCACGTTGTTCAGAATGAGCTTGAGAAATCAGTGCTATCCCAAAAATTGACTGTGACAAGCCTCTCTCTCTCCTGAAAGAAAAGTATGTCCAAGCATTGGTTGACATAGGGGTGACTGATGCATAACAATATTCATCCTGGAAGTTAAAGACAAAGCTAAAAAATTATTATGGAAACAGACTAATCTTCGTGCAACACCGTGGACAATCAGACTTGGTCTGTTCAGGCAACATGACAGTTGGTGATGCATTCCAACAAGCATCACACATGGAAACTGATGAAGACATTGAGTTTTCTGATTTACATTCAGTAAAAGATCAGCTTGATGAATATCAGATCTTGCATATGGCAGCAGCAATCCTGAGAAGCCATACGAGTAATATAACTGACAGTGACAACTACATATCTAGTTTTGATCTGGAGCTAGAGGAGTGTGGAAAATTTGTGCCAGATTGTCTGTATGATTTTCTATCATGGTGTGTGAGCAAACAAGCATTTGACTCTGTGTCTTGCTTTGCCAATGGTGACTCTCAAACTTGGGAGCTGAAGATCATTGCTATATGCCAAAATCTCATTGCTCAGAGTCGGCGAATATGGACACCAATAAGTCTTGGTTTAGGAATCTCTGTGCATCATTTGTTTGGGAGTAAGAAACTGGTTGATCATCTTCATGACTTGGGCTACTCTGTGTCCTACGACGAAGTACGAAGGTTTCTTACATCAGTTGCACTTGACCAAAAAGCAACAGACGTGTACATTCCTAGTGGACTTCAAAGTGTGAATGACCTTGTTATGGTGGTGCTTCTCCAAGGGATACATGAAGCACAGTTCAACACTTTCAGGAATATTGCACAGCTTATCTTGCGCAAAATTGTTGCCCTACTCAATAGTCCATGGAACATCAAGTCTGTAGTCCTTGTGTTTGATCGTTATGATGTCCCCCATTCTGTCAAATATCAAGAAAGACAACGCAGAGGTGGCACTTCTGCAGTTGCAAGTCATGTAATTGCTCCAGACAGAGTTGAGCCACATTACAGGTATTTCCTAAAGAATTCTGCTAACAAGACAAACATTGCAGCATTCATATCACAGTCATTACTAGATGACCCACCTGGACTGATCAATGGCCAGAGTATAACTCTTGCAGGTGGATTTCCAGAAGCTGAGAGAGTTGTAACCATTGACTCAAATGGGAAAAAGAAATCTTCTCCGGCTCTTCAGCACACAAGAAGAAGCAGACACTCGGATGCTTCTTCATGCCATTGACCAAGCATCATCTCATGAAAGGCTGATAGTGAAGTCAGATGATACAGATGTCCTAGTCTTGCTGGTTTACTATCTAAATGAAGGCAAACTGCCAAAGTTAACATACATGCATTCTGGACACACTGGACAAAGAACAAATGGGGAAAGATTTATACCGGTTCATAGTATCTGTCAAAATGGAGGAGAAAATGTAGCACGTGCCTTGCCATCTGCACACGCCCTTACTGGGTGCAATAGCACCAGTAGTCTCTACAAGATTGGCAAATTTACAGCCTTCAGTAAGCAAGTTCAATATGCAGAGGATCTTCCTGCTCTGAGCACCCTGGGCACAACTCCTGATTTGACAGAAAACCTGCAGGATGCTCGTCGGTAGACATTAGCATTGTATGGAAACAAAAAGAAATCCAATCGCAACTTATGTAGAACCAAACCTTATGAATTTGCTTGCAAGAGTGACAAACCTCCATCAGAATTTCCTCCAACTGAGGATGCTTTCCTTCAACATGTGTTGCATGCCAAGTACCAGTTTACTATATGGATGCAATGTGAAGTTTGGAAACCACAACAGTTGAGCCCAATTGGTAATGGCTGGAGATGGGATGAGGACACATCTTCCATGCAACCTGTTTACTATGTGAAAGAGGCTGCACCCATTGAAGTCCGAGACCTAACTCACATGTACTGTATGGATGCTGAATGCAAGACTTCACAGAAGTGCCACTGTTTGGCATTAGGATTGCCTTGCACTGACTTCTGTTCATGTCTCGGTATGGAATGTGACAACAAACGTGAAGCCCCTGTTGCTGCAGATGAGAGTGACTTGGACAGTTATGATTTTGATTAAATCTCTTTGTGAATTTCAGATTCAGGACCATTTTATGCAGAATGTTTTGTTAAATATAGTTGCTAGTTTCAGTGTTTAAAGCAAAAAAGATTAGGATACAACAAAATGTAAGATAGCATTTCGGAATAAAATTAGTTAGTAAAATCATATTTTTTTCATTTTTGAAAACTTAATGATTCAGATTTAGCTACTGAGATGATCTGAAAGCAACATACTCTTGATTCTGTACAAAATGACATTTTAATTATGAAAATTGGTTGATAATAAATTGAAGGTTTAACAGTCATTTTTATGATTTTATGATTTTCCGAAACGCACAAAAATTTCAGGCACTATAATTACAAATTCCACCAAAAATACATGCTATCCCCAATATATTTTTCCACAACCATCCATTTCCTACTTCAGACATCCTAATAAACCAAAAAAACATGGTTGTGCTTTGTTCTACCCTGGGGAGGGGTTACCTATTATTTTTCCAGCCATGCCACAGCACTAATGGTCCCATTGGATGGGATGGAAACAGGTAATACTGCTTCACATCTTCAACCACAGAGAAAACATAACCCAGAAGAATTTTCAAAATGGTAACGGAAAATCCAGTGTGAAGGAACACCCGGCGATGGTATGACGTCATTTTCGTGGCGATGTATTTCCTGTCCATTAACTATTTAACGGAGGAGATTTAACTTTTCAGAATGAGAGGGTTAACCCATAAAGCGCGTCGAGTTACCATCGTGGCGAGATGTTTATGCAAACGAGTTTAAATTGACGTCAAACCAACGAACGAATCATGATCTTTCATACAATGCATAATGCCCTGGTAACTTATAGAAGCTCGCTTCTAATTGGTGGAGGAAGCCGATGACAAAAAAAAGCATTTCTGGGTAACCCTGTAATTTGATCACGTGACCATTTTAGGTAACCGGTTTCCATTAGACGGAGGACCCGAAGTCACGTGGTTGAGTTATTCGCGTTCACGGTCGATTAGCGACCTGCCGTGTCACGGAGTTATCTGTGTGCGACGGCCTGTGATTCCGGAGAGCCTGGTGGGAACCCGAGGTAGCTTTCCTCCCTTCGTTGTCTTATTGCCCTGACCCCAGGTCCACAAATATATATATATATATATATATATATATATATATATATATATATATATATATATATATATATATATATATATATATATATGCCATGTGACATGGTTAGTTGTGACAATGATGTTACTGTAAGTCAGAAAACCTGTTGTGTGAAGGTGTATTTTTGGACCCCCATACAGGGGGTGGGGGGGTCATGATAATTAGCATAGGGATTAGGTGTCAGATCCCCCTGTTCATAACATCCCCTTGTAGCCATCCCTGTGTTTGGGAAATGGGGACAGGGCTTTTGCAGTGTTGTAGCAGGCCATGATTGAAATGGAGGCTGCAGTGAGTGCAGAATATAATGGGAAAAATGCACCAGGGGAGGAGGAAGGGAGCTTTGGTGCTGAGAGTAGACTGCGAGAACGACGTTTTAAAATGTGGGGCCCATGGAGATCACGGTGACAAACTAAAAACAATGTTCGAGAAGGTCATGTGATCGGGGGTGATAAAAGAGGCCAGCCTGCACTGGTTGCTGTCTCCTTCTTTTTCTTCCTTATCACTTGACTCCCTCTCTCGGCTCTGCGTTGACGCTCAATCTGGCATCATCGTGTCTCCTCACTGACTTCGCTTGATAACTGTCTCCTGGTCGTGCGCCCCGCTTCAGCCTGTCTCGTGGTTCCATCGCTTCGCGTTCGTAATCTTTGGTGCGGAAGGCAGGTCGGCGTTGGACGCGGAGGCTCCATTTGAGGAAATCGGGTTGGCGTCGAGCACTTCGCGCTCAGGGCCGGTGGACATTTTCCTGCCTTCTGCTCTTGAGGAACCTTTGCCTGCTCACCAGACAGATCATCCTGGCCTCTGGGGGATTTTCTGTGTGTCTTGGATTTACCCCTTTGTTTGTCGAGCGCATCTGCGTGTGAGGGCGCTCTATTTATGCTTTTATTTATTTGTTTCTTTGTGCCTTATATTTGCTTTTGCTTGATTCCTTTCCTTGTACATAAATGTTTCACATTTGATGATTCTATTTATTGTTTATTTCCTGCATTATTGTACATTTTCTTTTAGTTCGGGTGATTGAACCCGCAAAATCCCCAGTCAAGTCTCCCAATTGCTTTGAATTTCCAGGTAACAAAGGAAATTGTAATACTCTCTGCCACCATCACCAGGTGGTGCTATATGATACACATTTACTTAGAGAATGTATGCCCCCCACATCCCCACATAGCCTATGTTACCCCCACACGAAGTTGTATTTGTACCCCGAGTTTGGAGTTTGTAATTTAAAAGATGTGGCTGTGCATGAGGAACAAAGAAGGAAAGAAAGCGAAAGCAAAACACACACCACCGAGGTTCCCAAAGAAGCACCATGTGCATTGCCGATAGCAGTCATCATGCAAATATCAAGACCCAATCATGTCTATCACCCATAACTGAAGGGAACAACACATCGGTTCTCATCTCATAAATAATCCCCACGTGGTGAGGTTCCATATAGGTTCCTGCTGTTCCAGACAAAGGGCATGCATGACGTCATTGATTGGTCCATGCTTACGCCAATCGTGGTGCTTCTTGTCTTCAATGACTCGTGTCCTGGTTCTGTGTTGTGAGCATTGTCATGTGGTGACACATCATTGACCCCAGCAGTGTCAGTTTGGTTGAGCTTTTGTCATGGTTGCAGCTGACTTAGCAATGCCTGGTATGTAGGATTCAAGTCAATGTGCCGATGTATTGAGTGTTCACCTGTCCACCAGGCGTAGATTATTTCACAGCTCACCTTTGTTGACCCTGTGCCGAGCACGGACCTCTGACTGCATGCAAAAGTGTTTTGGTGATTGTTTGTAGGCCTAGCTACCAAGGGCAGTCCTTCACACGGTCCCACTTCTGTTGGCAGTGTTGTCAATCTCAAGAAGTAAGATGTTGACCGATTTCACGCAACGATCAATTCAACGTGGCTGGAAATATAATTCACACATGAAAAAGAATAGGCTGGGTCTCTTGCATTTCTGGACATACAACTATCCAGGGACCGGAACAGTAGACACCATTCACAAGTGTATCGTAAGTCCACTCGCACTAACATGGTATTTGATTACCGAAGTGGTCATCCCTCCTGCCAAAAAGAAGTGCTCGTGGCTTACTCGACCATGCAAAAATACACCGTAGTGACCAGGAGCAACGCCAAATGGAGTTACTGTGCATCGGTCAACTACTACGACAAAACACGTGGGCAGCAGATTTTATAGAAGACTAGACGACCCGTGGACCTGTTGGGTTCCCGTTGACAGCGGTTGATGAAAAAAAATCATTTCAAGAGAAAGAAAAAGATAGCTCCAGCGAAATATACCACTGATGTTCTTTGCATTGATCAAATAATCCCGAAGAGTACTTGACTGAATCGGGAATTGATTTTTTTAATAATTTTTTTCGTTGCCCGATTTGAACGAAACTTGATACTGCACACTGCAGGAGAATGGTGAATAAGGTGGCACTAAAAGTTTTGTGCTATCGTGTACCGTTTTGGCTGTATTTTGGGAATATAATACATACATACATACATAGATACATACATACATACAAGATGAGAGTTTTAGTAATATATAGATAGATGGACTCCAGAAGGAAGTGGGTAGAGAGCCGTGGGGATGCGTTGCCAGAGGCTGTGTTTATTCCGAGCTCCCAAAGCGGAAGCCATGCCCCACGCAGCCGGCGCCGCACCTACTGAGCCGCAGTCATGTCCACCCCTCCCCCCCCCCACATCGCCCTGGTGATGGAACATTTGCCTGCACGAACGACACACAGACTTTGCCTGTTAATGTCTTTCTCTTGTCTGCCCCCCAAACTGTCTTTCTCCTGTCATAGAACAAAGGCCTTTAAGGTTAGATAATTAAGGTTTCTGATTGTTGGTTCATGGGTGGCATCGGCATGGATTGATTATTGTGTTGCCATTTATTTATCGCGTACATGTTTTGGCTGTTTTTAAATAAACCTGACTTGATCTTGAGGGAATTCTGGTTTCTGCAGTTTTCTTGAGGTGGTCCAGTAATACCGGATTAGAGGATAATTTGTCGCGGCAATCATCGTCTCATCCCCGGTCAGCAACAGTTGTCTCCGACCCGCTCGGCTCAATTGGTCCGGGACGGTGGTGCTTAAATAGCATAGAGCTTGGTCGGTCCAATGGACAAGGTAGCGGATTTCAAACCATACCCGCAGTGCTGGATTAACCATTAGGCAGACAAGGCATGTGCCTTAGGGCCAGCCAAAAATTCGGGCCAAAAATTCTTTTCACATTAAATATTTGTCTTTTTTTGTATTAAATATTTTGTTCTTGAATCAGTTCATCTTTTGTCTGGGGTCCATTTCCATGAGACCAAGATCTAATTTAAAATTTTCAGGTCATTCTCTAAAATTTCAAAATGTGCCTTAGGACCAGCCAAAAATTCGGGCCAAAAATTCTTTTCACATTAAATATTTGTCTTTTTTTTGTATTAAATATTTTGTTCTTGAATCAGTTCATCTTTTGTCTGGGGTCCATTTCCATGAGACCGAGATCTAATTTAAATTTTTCAGGCCATTCTCTAAAATTTCAAAATGTGCCTTAGGGCCAGCCGAGGCTTAATCCGGCACTGCATACCCAGAACTACCAACTCAACTGACTTCTGTGGTCATGAGGAATACCACCCGTCACGTTCGTACCGGGAAACCGGAGGTCCCACGACTACAACAATACTGTGTATACACATAGATGTATTTATTTAGACATGGGTGGGACAATGAGGGTAGTGGGGTTCTCTGATTTTTGGATTCATAACAAGAACATGAACATGGCCCTCAAAGGAAATCCACAGCTTATGAATGTGTGTGCGAAGTCTAATAGCAATTGAACCCCTTTCTAGGAACCATTATCAACTGTTACACAACAATAATTAAAAATACCCGGGAGAGTGTTGAAGATGACACAATATCTGGATGCCTATCAATGAAGTTCATTTTATGAAGTGTTGACTTTGAGAAATACCTTTTAATTAACATTTCTTGATGACCCAAGATGAGTTGCTAAACTGGTTGGTCATAAATTTGAATCCATTGAAAGGATTGATCCAACATCATTGTGTGAGCGGTCTGATGGTTATAGCCGTGTTGAATCGAGGAATATTTTTGAAGGACATCAAGGGATATTTAACGTCCACTAACTAATCCTAGCAGACTCATCATTGTGTCAATAATGGGATCTGATGCTGCAACTGAAATAGAAAGCAAGTTGTAACCACAACTTGTAACTTGTATCGAATGTTGTACTGCTGAGATTTCATCTAATACTTTGTTAATGGCCCCAATTTTTCCTACCTTCATATGTGTTTAGCCAGGAAAGGTTTTTGGCCAAAGTGTTTCATAAACCGATTGGCCAGGCCAGATTTTGAACTGAAGTTTGTCGGAACTTGGAACTTGGCTCGGGTGCCGGTAATAGCTCACCTAATCTTGAGGAAAGAGACTGTGATCGTGAACGTCTTCCGACCGACAATCATGACAAATGGATCCTCCGGCTTAACATCCTTCCGATTAACAGAAACACCAGGGTGGCAGTTATAGCTGGGTCGAGATTCGAACTCAGACTAGACGGCTCATTGCTCAATGGTGATTGTACATACCTTGGGGGTATCCTGCCAGGCTTCTGAAGCATAATGATTTTTTCTGAGCATTTTAAACTTGGATTGCTCAATATACCATGAGTGAAAAAAAAAACATCCACGCAATGGATAGAACCATGAATCCTGACAATCATGAAGGTTCTACAACAATTCCAATTGTAAATTCTGCCAAAGTCGTACATTATCTCTCGAATTTCTGTGATAGGGTTGGTAGGATGGTGCAGAGGTAGTGCACCACCTGTGCACCTTTGAGCTATAGCTGTCTTGTCTGGGTTCGATTTCTGACCTCACTATACAAAACTATCAGATTGGTGTTTCACAAGCAGCTCGGGCATGCTTGGGTAAAGATGCAGAGCAGTCGACTGAATTTGGTGCTGAATCTTGGTCAAATGTGCATTTGCTCTAAATATTTCTGTAGCAAATGAAGGTGTTTTCCAAACATTCCTGCATCATGATTATCGTGTATTATGCAGACCTTCACAAAATTAAAAACAGGGGGATGTTGGGAGGGAGGGGGTAACTGAGAATGGGAAAAGAAGGGATAGGATATAGTATGCTTGGTGTTGGCTTAATGGTGAGGGTGGTGAGCTTGGGATCCTAGGATCCTGAGTTCAAATCCCACTTCTCTGTTGAATTAATACCAGGTGGGGTTGACTCTGCCTGTCATCTTTCCGAGGTCGGTAAAATGAGTGCCAGCTTGCTGGTATCCTGTATTGGAGTGGCGACTCGTCCAGGATTGTGCCCAATCGCCAAGGAGACTTCTTCGGCAGCAGCAATGCTCTGCACAGAGTATGGTCCCAATGGATGGAATAGTGAACAGAGGAGAGGAGAGAGAGAAAGGAAGTAGGAAGGGTATAGGCAGGATAAAGTAAGGATAGGAGAGGGAAGGGTGTGCACATAGCCTTTAGGGGCAGAGGTAGAGGATTCTATGCCTGGTATTGGCTTAATGGTTTGAGTGGTGGTTTTGGGATCCTGGGGTCCTGAGTTCAAATCCTGGGCTGTTGAATTATTACCAGGTGGGATTGACTCAGCCTGCCATCCTTCTGAGGT
Organism: Eptatretus burgeri; assembly: GCF_056783735.1. Taxonomy (NCBI): domain Eukaryota; kingdom Metazoa; phylum Chordata; class Myxini; order Myxiniformes; family Myxinidae; genus Eptatretus; species Eptatretus burgeri. The sequence goes on from NC_140961.1 coordinate 64,646,994, forward strand.
TGGCAAAATGAGTACCAGCTTGCTGGTATCCTGTGTCAGAGTGGTGACCTGTCCAGGATTGTGCCAAATAGCCAAGGAGACTGCTTACGCAGCACCAATGCTCTGCATAGAGTTCTGGTCCTGACGGATGGATGGTAGGACATTCTGGCGTTTTCTTTTTTTTGCATACACTCTCAGGATTTGTCACAGTGTGACAGGATGGTGCAGGGTTCAGGCACTTACCTTCCAGTTTGCCTTCGTATCTTGGCCCCACTATAAACTACCATCCTGGTGTTTCACAGGGAGGGTGTTGCATTTCAAATTGTCATCCTTTGGATAGATGTTTGGCTGGGTGCTGCATATGCTAGCATTAGTTGGTGGACGTTAAATATTCCTTGATGCGAGTCATTGCGGACTGCCTGAATTACAATTTTGTGCCTAAATCATCCTCCGTTGAATGCCAAGCATAGCCTTGGTCAGCCGGTTTGTGAAAAAGTTTGGCCAAAAAATAACTGAGGCTGTTAAAGGAGGAATTGTAGTAGATAACCAGACTATTTGGCCTCATGGTTGGAGCATACGCTGTGAGTAAGGGAGGTCAGTGGTTTAAATCCCAACTTAGTTGTGCCAAAGACTTTATTAAAAAAAAAAATGTATGTGCTGCTTCCTTGCTTGATGCTCAGCATTTAAAAGGGTAGAGCACAGACAAACAATGCTGGGAAAGCAACGGCAAACCACACAGTACAGTATAACCCTTGCCAAGAAACTGTTTCGGTAGCACAGCACCATCGCTCTAAAGATTACGGTACCGGACATCAAATCACATCAAAGTAGTAGATAAAGATTTGTCACTTTATACAAACAGTAGATTCATTCAGGTGAATCCTCAATAAGATGAATCACACCTTTCATAGTTTTCTGCAAGTCAAAACTGATAAAAAAATAATTATAAGCATTTCATTCCCTCGTTTTTATGCATTTCAGGAAAATGTTGCCAACTCTCCTCTTATCCTGCAGAATATTACAACTCTGCCATTTTTCTGAGGCCATGAAGGTTATTTGTCTTTCAATTACAAGGGTCTAGGCCCTAGGGCCTCGGCTCATGGAGGAGCTGAAGGACAAAGGACAGCAGGTTCACAGACAACCAAAGCATATAGAGTGTGGCCGGGAGGGGGGACATACACAAAGAGAGGACGAATAACACAAAAACAAGGAACAGTGGCCTGGAGAGGAACATAAAATAAAAAAATAAGGATGTGTCGAGGAAATCATGGATGTGCGTGGTTGAGCGCATGCGGTAGTCATATGCAGTGCATTTGAAGACTTGAAATGAGGAAGACGAGACAACGGACTTAGGGAAACGATCCCCCAATTGGGGGAATAAGGAGGCTAATGAATGCAGGTGTTCAATCAGTCTGGATTTTGGCAAGGTGGGCAGATGAGGGTTTCTGGAAGAATGCAGGTGAGAATACCCACACAGCAATACCCACATGAATGGAGAATACCCACACAGCAACTGGCTTTTGATGCTAGCTTGGTGTTATGACCCACCCATGAAAAGTTATGGAAGATCGTCATTCTAAGGAGTTCCAGGGATTGTACCTCTTCAAGAGGTGTCCAGAGAGGTGGATTGGATAGTTTGATTGTAAATCCTTGTGGAGAGACTGCAAGACCATCTGAGCTGACTGCCTTCAATGTCACATTCCAAGTAGCTGACCAGTGGTTATCTTCTCTGAGTCTGATTAAAGGGATTCCGGAATGACTCGTCTTTCACAATTTTGATGAACAGTTTTGCACAAGGAAAGTCATCAGCGAAATACTGAAGTCGGTTTTCAAGAGAATCAGACAGATCATTGATATAGAACAAGAATAATGTAGTTCTGAAGATGCTGCCTTTTGGAATCCCAGCCTTAAGGGAAAGAACATGGGAAAGGGAACCATCAAGGGCCACCCGTTGTTTCCGCTCATAGAGGAAATCAGGCTCCCACTTGAGCAAGGGTATGGAATCCCAAATGAAGACAATTTAGATATCAAGGCTGGATGCCAGACAGTATCGAAGGCTCAAGTGGTATGTCGAGTGATGGCCCGAACCCTTGCTTCTTATTCTTTTTCTTTCTTCTACCCAGTCCTCACTGCACCTCCAACAGCAATCTTACAACGTGTTGTAAACTTCACTCTGAAGCCTGCCTATAATAGAACAGAGAGTGAGTGTAAGAAGAAGCAGTTGTAGAGGTTATCAAATTTTGCATTGTTTTTACATCCTGAAATGCAAGACCAGTGATGAGGACCTTTCCTTTCTCCAAGTGGTTGAAACCAGAAGAGTTAAGCTTCCTCAAGAATTCCAAATATTCCAAAGCTTCTTCAAAAATTCCGTGAATAAATACCCATGACATGAGTTTATATGGTGTGTTTGAAAAAAAAAGTGAATAAATATAGTCCAACAGGATTGTGTAGAAGTATCACACTCACCTTTGAGCTGACCAGTGTGGGTTGGATTCCCGACCCGACTATGAACTGCTGGACTGTCTTTGTTGTAGCAGGCAGAGTGGTATCTCAATGAGTTCTCCTTCCGATGGACATTTAGGTGTCCCGACTGCTTTACCATTAGTTGGTGGATGTTAAATATCCTACGGTGTCTTAAGGGAAGAGGACGCAAGTTATAACCATCACCCTGAATGTTACAAATTTGCTTTCTGACTGATTGCTGGGAAGGCAGTGGCAAACCACCCAGCTTAATCGTTGCCATAAAACTGCTTTAGCAGCACAAATACTCTACCAACGAGGGTTAAAGAGAGACAAAGATGTCAGAATTCCTTCACTTCCACTACACTTTGAAACAAAACTTCAAGACAGATAAAAAATTAAAACTCGTGCAACAATTCAAGCAACAACTCACACAACGAAAGCAGACAATTCAAACAACAACCGTACATTCTTAATGCAAATTTACATTTCTACCAGTATTCAATAATAAAAATGAAAATAATTAATTGGCCTTTGGAATTGACTGATTGAGCAATTCAATGGCCCTTCAGATCATCAGCTGAGGACTTGGTGATGGAGGTTTTGAGCCTTTACTCCCAGAAGCTCTCTGAGTAGCAAGTCCACAACCTTAATTTGTGTCATTTGTGTCTCATGTCCACTCAATAAGGCAGTGCAACCCTATGGAGAGAGAGAGAGAGAGAGAGAGAGAGAGAGAGAGAGAGAGAGAGAGAGAGAGAGAGAGAGAGAGAGAGAGAGAGAGAGAGAGAGAGAGAGAGACAGAGACAGAGACAGAGACAGAGACAGAGACAGAGACAGAGACAGAGACAGACAGAGCCCTAGAGCTCTGGTGAGCATAGTTACGAATTTGGAAGCTCACTGCACTCAGCATTCAAGTCCCCATAGCTCAGTTATTTCGATAAGTAAATGTGGATAGATAGCTCCCTTTCCCCTATGTCTAATGGGAATTAAGTGTGCATGCGCTGCGAAGTTATTTTATAGATAGGATTTTCACACTTATAACAACAACACGCCTTCACCTCGCTTCCTCAACCCGATGCCATAGCGCCCGCGGTGGGCGGAGTTCAAGGAGGGACCTCGCGGCGGCTCCCGACCAATCAGGGAGATGCGAGCAAGTTTGCCGTCAGTCGGCCAATGGGCGCAGGGAAGCAGAGCCTCTTCAGGGGGCGGGGAATTGAGACGCCCTGACATGCCCCCCGACCAATCATGGAGAGACAACCGATTTCCCCTGGCGAATGAGGTGTGCGGAGGGGTGAGACACGTTCCCCCCACCCCCGACGCCAGAGAGAGAAGAAATAGACGGGATGGTGCGGTCATCTGTCTTCTGGTCTCGTCTTGTCGCTGGCTCTGGCCTTGTCATATGCCGGAGGAGCGTGCTGGAGCCTGACGCTGCCCTCCGTACCTGGTGCTTGCAGTGGCATCGTGGTTGCGGGTTCGATTCTCGCCGATCCAGGACGTCGAAGACCACACGAGGTGGACAGGTCCAAGATAGCTCTGGTTTCCAGCTCATCTTCCCTCGTGCTGGGAACCTTCAATAAAGGCCGCCACCATCATTTCTTCTGGGTATTTGTGTGTGCGTGTTTGTACCCTTGTGCCCCATCTGTAAGTATAAACTGTTAAGTGCCTGTGTTCCTTGTAAATTACATTTTCTTTAGTTGGATAACTCTGCCCTTACGTGCTCCCCTCGTTCCCCAATTATCATTGTTAATAAGTTCCCCTCTTGTTGAATGTCCCAGCTCGTCTTTGTCCTTTCTATCATTGGTTTGCCGCACTGCAAACGGGAATTAGGAGGCTTCATTGCTGCCATAATCGTGCAATCGGCCCGACAGGAATCTGGTACTCTCCGCTCGGGGTACGACTAGGATCCGGCTCGGTAACGGCCCGGATCGCATAGATGCTGCCGAGGGTGAATTTCCCTGGTGGTTTGGACGATGTGGGTATTTCGGTAAATTGAAATTGGCAATCGACCCAATCCCACGTGGTCGACCTATTAGCGATCTTCGGTCCGATTAGGTACCCGTCGGTTCCGAAGTTATCCGGGGTGACGACCTATAAATTCCGGGTGTTCGGTGGAGCCGACTCTACTGCTCCATCTAGCGGTTGTGCTCGTCACCGAAACTCGGCCCCACAACAATATGTCCTTGCATTGCAGGTTTTGTAGCTAATGTACAAGCTATTGCACAAAACACGACTTTTGAAGTGATGTATGAATGCAAAATGAGGCCTTTCACTTTCATGCATGCGCTGTGTGTGGGTGTGTGTGTTTACAGTGACTTGCTTCTGCTCGCTAAGAACTTTAAACCTTCTGTTGCTTGCAAAAAATCTGGAATTCAAATCGTAATTTAAACAATTTACAGCATTTAGATGAAAGAGTGTTAATTTCAAATTGGTTAACCATAATTGTTCTGTTCTTGGATGCAAATCGAACTTGCAGAAATATGACAAATATACCTGGATTTGAGTGAGAGGTGTTGGGTTCGTACCATTTCCTGTTAGGTAAGCAAGTGGCAGTGGTGGATAGAACACACACACACACACACACACACACACACACACACACACACACACACACACACACACACACACACGCTTCTCTTTTTTACCAATAGCTGCAAAAATCAGGTATAATTTCTCTTGTGGCCCCAGAACCAAACAGACAAATTTATAACAACCTTCACAGCTCCCATAGCTTCCCCCTCCTAACATGATAAATAATAAATATCATCATTTTAAACTCACCCTGATTATTTAAAAGCCCCAGATTTGTCCTTCCCATCAGTGCTCCGAAGCATCCAATCCAGATTGATACACAGTCCATTCAATGGTAGCAATCTGTCAGGGGGTTTGTGTAGCACATGCCCGTCTACTCAGGCCTTGGACCCCCCCACATGTTCGGCAGTTTGCAGTCCAAGCAGGTGCCCGTTTGGCGAGTTGAAAAAGTTCTCCAAGTTTTTCGTTGTGCAGAAACATCTTTCTCTAAGATGTTTTCCCAAGGATTTTCGACTTCTTTATGCTTTACGACTAATGCTTTATGAGCCATTTTAGGTAACAATCCTTTTTCCGGACACACGACATACTTTGTTTTTCCTCAATCACGCAAATTTCCTGGGATTTCTGTGCATGCACACCGAGCATTTTGGGATGGATTACATTATTTCAAGTCACATATTCTTAGAGAAGTATTTTAAAAATAATTCTCCAGCATGAAAAAAAGGTAAAGTGTTCTTTAAATAAACGAGTAATTTCAGATGTTTTGTCATGTATATGTCGTGTAAATAAATAAATATGGTTCCCAAAATATGTACAATCCTGGACTCTTCTGTCCTGTAAAGCTTTTTTTTACATTGACAAATTTTGGAAATGAAATCCGATGTCCCATGAGTTTTAACCCGGATCCGAAAATCATTTGACCTGCCTCATGTTGACAATCATTTCACCAGTCCACAAGCTGCATATCACACATAACCCCAGAAGGAGCAAGGTGAATTGGGCACGTTGGTTTTGGGGTGCAATGGTCAGGTTGGTTTCAGGGTGCAATGGTTAGGTTGGTTTGGGGGCGCAATGGTCAGGTTGGTTTTGGGGCGCAATGGTCAGGTTGGTTTGGGGGCGCAATGGTCAGGTTGGTTTGGGGGCGCAATGGTCAGGTTGGTTTCAGGGTGCAATGGTCAGGTTGGTTTGGGGGCGCAATGGTCAGGTTGGTTTGGGGGCGCAATGGTCAGGTTGGTTTCAGGGTGCAATGGTCAGCTTGGTTTGGGGGCGCAATGGTCAGGTTGGTTTAGGGGCGCAATGGTCAGGTTGGTTTCAGGGTGCAATGGTCAGGTTGGTTTGGGGGCGCAATGGTCAGGTTGGTTTGGGGGCGCAATGGTCAGGTTGGTTTTGGGGCACAATGGTCAGGTTGGTTTTGGGGCGCAATGGTCAGGTTGGTTTTGGGGTGCAACGGGGTCAGGTTGGTTTCGGGGCGCAACAATCAGGTTGGTTTCGGAGCAAAATGATAAGGTTGGTTTAGGGGCGCAACGGTGAGGATGGTTTCGAAAAGTTTACATGAACACTTGGCTTGGACGAACGTCATCATAAGGAAGACTAAACGGTTCCCACAAACTACAAATCTGCTAGATACAAAGATTTGTCCATTTTGGGAATACCGTGTAATAAATTAAACGTTCAAAAGACAATTTAACAAACATGTTAATTGTGACATACGTGGGTCGGACAACAGACAAAAAGCTCCAATGGTTAAACAAAAGCATTTTCCCTGTACATTTGGATCAACTTGTCTGACATGAGGGAACACAGGTCCAGGTGCACTCACTTTTTAGCTGTCTAGTCTGGGTTCCATTCCCCACCCTGACGATAAGCAGGCAGATTGGTGCTTCACGGGTGGGACCTTGTATCCTCCCTCCATGGACATTATTAAGCTGGGTGTCCCATCGGCTTCGATGTCCATCGGCACACAAAATTTCCTTGCTTCCCCATTGTCTCGGGTCGCTCACCCTCATTTTTTTTTTCATTTTTGTTGTTTTCATTTACTTATATCTTCATTTTTGGATGTTGTCCGATGATTCTGTGAATTTTTTTCCCGGTGTATCGGCTTCGATGTCCATTGGCATGCAAAATTTCAGCTTTCTACATCACCCCGAAGGTACGGATCTTTAATATCAGTCAGCGAGTGAGTGAGTCAGTCAGTCAGTGTTTAGAAAGAGCTTTATTATACCGACTCTGTTGGTATTCGGGCTGTCATCCTTCTGAGGTCGGCAAAATGAGGGCCAGCATGCTGGCATCTTGTTTCGGAGTGGTGACCCATCCAGGATTGTGCCCAATAGCCAAGGACACTGCTGAAGCAGAACCAACGCTCTGGACAGAGTATGGTCCCAATCTCCTCCTCTCCTCCTGTTGGTACTTACAGAGCATTAAGTATTATGAAGTTTCGAGTATTGCCAGTGTGTGCCTCGCCCTCTGAGGCCATGCCGACCAGATGGTCTCATGTCCGTATATCAATTTAAACATATATCGTGGTAAGTCATGCTGATGCTGACCTGTGTGTCTTGTATGTGGAACTTTTTAGTGCTTTTTGTTTGTTGCAGTGAATCTGTATGGCAGAAAGTTCAATGAATAAAGACATGAATCAAAGATGTGGAATCTGCTTCGATATTGACTTTTTCATAGTATCACTGAAAATCGTCTTGGGATGATTAGCCAAGTTTTAGATGAGGTATCGTGAGCATATTTGAAAGGTCATGAATACCCATAACATCATTCAAAGATCCTTCAAGGTATGGATGACAGAACGGTTACCCCCCTGTTCACCCCAGTGTTCACTCCCCCCCACCCCCCCCCCGTGTGGAGGGTGATGTTGACGACGACACCGGTCCTCCGGGTACACCGCGCCAGCAGGAACTGCGGAGAGCAGTAGCAACCCAGCGGCTGTAGACCGAGCTGTAAGATCCCATGCAATGATGTGGATGAAGTGCTTGGTGCGGAAATGTCATGGCTGAAGTGGCTCGATCAGCTCTTCTTCAGCAGCTCATGACCGATGGAAACAGAGTTTGGTCATTAATGGGCAGTGACCCAAGAGTGGATGATGTTCAGGAGACCCTATCTAAATGGAGAGCGCTTCTGAATAAGTTCACATTCACCATGAATACTAAAGCTACCTCGAAACCAAGGACAGAAACCAAGACTACCATGGCTGGTACCAGGCGAAAGAAGAATCTTCACGTAAATTTGAGAACGAGGCGTCTTCCTGTCTACAAGAAACCATGAAATGCATGGAAGATTTGATGGTCTCTGCTGAGGACAGCATTTCACAGGCAGGCTCCAGAGACAGCAGAAAGGCACCAAGCCGGCCTGGTGTTGGCTTAAGAGTTAAGGTGGCTGGACTAAGATCCTTGGGTCTTGAATTGAAGCCCCTGTAAATCCGTTGAATTAACACCAGGTCGGGTTGACTCAGTCTGTCATCCTTCCAAGGTCGGCAAAAATGAGTACCAGTGTACTGGTAACGGGCATTGCATCAGTGGCACAGCCGTACCGTACCCCCAGCCAATAATGTTACCCGCAACCTTGTGCTGCACACAAAGGGGGGAGGAGGCACCAAGCGACCTTTGTCAACTGTGAGTCATGCCACATTGAAGGCATCCATAACACCATTTGTTAGTGCAGTGTCCTCAGCGCATGTCTATGAGGCTGTGAAAAGGGCTTCTTTGGTGGCACGGGCCAAAGCATGCAAGCAGCGGCAACACATGCAGAAGATGGAGCTCAAATTGAATGATGAGAAGGAGGATTGAGCAATTGAAACAGCTATTGCTGTCACAGATGCTAAGGAGAAGATCCTTGCGAGGGAAGATTTTGGCAACCTTGACCATCCAACACAAATGGTGAAACTTGCATACCCTGATATGAACCCCGACGCAGCGGAAAACATACCACGACCGGCAGTTGGTGACAGTGCGATGCCCGACAGGCAGACAGTGATAACGCAACGCCGCAACAATCAGACAAAGATAGTGTGCTGTTAGCACTTGTCCAATGTATGGATGCTGCCCGTAAAAATCAAAAAGGTCTCGCCAAGGTCATTGCAGTGCATTGGCAATGGAATCTGCTGCCGCAGTCGGACATTCATAAGTTTGGGGGTGAAACAATCCAGTACTGGCCATTCATGATAGCTTTTGATACCAGGACATGTTGCAGGACTTCAGATGAGAATGAAAGACTGCATTATCTTGAAGGCTAAACATATGGCAAGGTTAACGAGATAGGGCAAAGCTGCCTGCATCTGCGACGGCAGGAAGTGGGGGGAGGGGCATATCCTCCCCCAATACTTATTGTGGGGTGGGGGGACGCTAAGGCAATATCCTTCCCAATATTTTTACCCTTTTTTTCCTTCCCAGAAAGTATAAATAGGCCTCATTTCTGGCCTGTCCGCCACACATAGGGAGACGCACGGGTTTATTTTTTCAGCTTATCTGGAATTTAAATCCCAGATAAGGTATTGTCATCGCACCCCATCCGTCCGTCTCCTATTTTGACTTCTCATGACAGACTGCAGGGCCTTTCCGGCTGAAATTTAGCAGCAACGGTCTTCTCTTGACTGGTAACAGGGATTGCAAAGCTTGTTCCGGTCACGTGACTTTAAGTAGGTCGAAATGGCCAACTTAGTAAATTTCTTCAAAAATCTTCTTCTCCAGACCCACCAGTCAGAATGTTACCAAATTTGGGTTACAACATTAGGACAGGGTCATGATGGTAAATTGCGGAGGTCATGCCAATCACATGACCGGAAGTGTGTCAAAATGGCGGAGAGCCATTTTTGGGGAAAATCACGTACATTCTTTCAAAAATCTTCTTCTCCAGACCTACAAGTCAGAATGCTACAACATTTGGGTTACAACATTAGGAAAGGGCCCAGATAAGCTGCAGGTTCAGTTGTCCTATTTCAAAAATTGCTTCCTTGTTTATTTATTTATTTTGTCCGTTTGTGTTATGAGATACTCTACTTTTACCATTTGAGCTTCTGGCATCAAAATTTCAACAAACCTTTATAATGAGAATATGGAGAATAAATTTGACAGAAAAAGAGCTGTTTTCATCATGTTTAGCATATGTAAGCAGAAGAAGAAGAATAATAACATGAAGAGTCTGATGCCACAGCAAGAAGTATTTTTCTCCATGCATATTTTCCTAATTAAAATGGGGAAAAAAAAACAACACAAAAACGTTTCCCGAATTTCCACAAAGGTAGTAAATCGGTTATCTATACATGGTGGGACACCTTTGATTGTTTGAGAAAGCAAAGGTACGATGCCTCTGAAAAACTCAGCTCGGGGGTGACGTATCCAGGACTACGAGTGGCAATGGACGTCACAAGACCTTTGTACGAGTTTAACCAAACTTTGCAGGCTGAAAAGCAAACCGTATCGGGGATGCTTGCCAATGCAAAAACTGTCAGGAATGCACTTATGAGAATGTGAACTTTAAGAGGAATTTTATTCATTTGTTGCTGAGGTTAACGTGAACCACAACTTTGGAGTTCATGAGCTGGACCCCATAAAGTTGCGTTTCAGGATGCCCCCGGATAAATACAGCCTCTCCAAATTATCATGGTAATAATCCAGTGTGAGCCTGGTGCAGATCCATGATTTTTGGTTGGGGAAGGGACGGGGAGGGGGAATTTACATTGCACTGAAAAATATAATTTCTCCAAACGTAGCAAGGGGGATATGTTTTGTGGATGTTTCTTTTTGTCATAAATGCTAAAGGCTCTTCTAAATATAGACGACGAACTCTATCATATTTGAAAATAAGTATTCCAATGAAAAAGCTTTTACTCAAAACTCAGAATTTGTTTTAATTATTGTCTCATCAAAAGAATCCAATTGAATGAAAAGCAGATATAAAAGTGCCTTTAGAAAGTGTACACCCCCCTTTCAAAATTTTCACCTTTTGTTGCCTTATAGCCTGGAATTATATTGCATTAAATCAGACTTTTCCCACCTTTTATTTGCACGTCGTAACCCACAACTTCCAAATGAAAAACAAATTCCACAAATTTCAGAAAATCAATTAAAAATACAAAACTAGAAAAGCTTGGTTGGATAAGTGTCCATCCCCCTGAGTTAATACTTGGTGGAAGCACCTTTGGCACGGTGAAACTTGCATACCCTGATATGAACCCTGCCGCAGCGGAATACATACCGCAACTGGCAGTTGGTGACAGTGCGATTCCCCGGCTGGCAGACAGTGATAATGCAACGCCGCAACAATCAGACAAAGATAGTGTGCTGTTAGCAGTTGTCCAATGTATGGATGCTGCCCGTAAAGATCAAGAAGGTCTCGCCAAAGTCATTGCAGTGCATCGGCAATGGAATCTGCTACCGCAGTCGGACATTCATAAGTTTGGGGGCGAAACAATCCAATACCGGGCATTCGTGATAGCTTTTGATACCTGGATATGTTGCAGGACTTCAGATGAGAATGAAAGACTACATTATCCTGAAGGCTACACATATGGCAAGGTTAAAGAGATAGGGAAGATTTGGGTTTGTTGGGATAGGTCTCTACCAATTTTGCACATCCTGATTGGGAAATATTTGCCCGTTCTTCTGCACAAAACTGTTCAAACTCGGTGAAGTTGCATAGGGACCGTTGATGGACAGCAATCTTTAAGTCATGCCACAGATTTTCTTTTGGATTGAAGTCGGGGCTCTGACTGGACCACTCAAGGACATTTATCTTTTTGTTCCTTAGTCACTCCAGTGTGTTTCGGGTCGCTGTCATGCTGAAAGGTGAATTTCCTTCCCAATTTCAGCTTTCTTGCAGAGGGCAGCAGGTTTTCCTCCAGGATTTTTTTGTATTTTGATCCATCCATTTTCCCTTCCATCCTGACAATTGCTGCTGATGAGAAACGTCCCCATAACACGAAGCTGCCACCACCATGCTTCACAGGAGGGATGGTGTTCTTTGGATGATGTACTGTGTTAGGTTTGTGCCAAACGTAATGTTTTGCATTTAGGCCAAAATTTCCATCTTGGTTTTGTCAAATCACAAAATTTTTTGCCATGTTGTTTCAGAATCTCTGGAGTGGTTTTTTTGCATACCTCAAACGGGATTGAAGGTGGGCTTTTTTTTTTTTTACCTCCGCCACCAAAGGTGAAAGGAGGTTATGTTTTTCACCCCCTTTCCGTCTGTTTATTTGCTCGTCTGTTTGTGTACATGATATCTCAAAAGGTTGTAGATGGATCCGCATGAAATTTTGTGGCCGGGTTCGTTGTGTGACAAGGATGAACTGATTAGATTTTGGTGAAGATCCGGATCCGGATCCGACTACTAGAATTTTAAAAGTGATTCTTCACCATTGAGAGATGGGGCCAAAAACGATATATAGCACGATATCTCAAAAAGTTGTTGACGGATTCCGATGAAACTTGGAGGACAGGTTGGGTGTGTGATCACGACAAATTGATTCGATTTTTGTGAAGATCCGAATCCGGATCCGACTACTGTAATTTTTTAAGTGATTATTCACAATTGAGAGATAGGACTCAAAAACGATATGACATGATATTTCAAAAACTTATTGGGCTTATTTTTTCAAACTTATTTTTCAAAAAAAAAAAAAAAAACTAAAAAAACCAGATATGTTCTCGTGGATCAGGAATTATGGGGCGGAGGTATGCGCTCTACTGAGTACCCTTCCAGTTGAGTAATGGCTTTCTTCTTGCCACCCCACTGTACAGGCCAGACTTGTGGAGTGCTTGGGATATTATCGTCACATTCACACATTGACCAGTCTTTGCTATAAAAGCATGTACTGCAACTCTTTCAAAGTTGCCATTGGCCTCGTGGTGGCCCCTCTGATCAGTTTCCTCCTTGCTTGGTCATTCAGTTTGGAGGGATGGCCTGATCTAGGCAGGGTCTTGGTGATACGATACGCCTTCCACTTCTTAATGACTGTCTTGACTGTGTTCCAAGGGACATTGAAGGCCTTTAAAATATTTTTATACCCATCCCCTGATCTGTACCTTTCCACAACTTTATCGTGGAGCTCTTTTGAAAGCTCCTTGGCACATGGTTGAGTCTTTGCTGTGAAATGCATTACCCAGCAGAGGGAAACCTACAGGAACAGCTGATTTTATTCTGAAATAATCAGAATCATTTCAATTGGGCTCGAGTGCCAAGTGGGAACATTAGTGCTTGGAGCACCAGCCCCACGGTGGGAGTCCGTGAGGGCCCCACAAAAATTTATGAGCACGGAGGATACTCGCGGAGGGTCCCCAGGGTTCGGGTGCTACAAAGGTGAGTTGGCTGATGAGTGAAATTTGAGCCACACTATTCAGCCAGTAAATTGTGCTGGATGAAGCACAGGAATGAAAAGTTGAGGGCTAGGCCTGAACTCAAGAATGGTGCCAACATGTGGAGTGGTGGGTGAAAGTGGTTGTTAGAACCCCAATAGAAGTGGGCTTAAAATATAATGAAGCAAAATGTGTTTTGAAGGTACTAGGTTAGAGTATGGATGCTTTCCATTGACACCATTCAATGCCTGTGGTTGCTGGAGAGAAGAATAGTAGGGCAATTGGCATTTGTGAGGTCCCATTGAGCCCCAAATTAGTAGTTAGGGGAAAGAGCCCCCATCGAGCCACTCTGCCAGCGAGCCATGTGAGGTCACAGCACTCCACCCTTTTAGTCCCTGCATGTGCCTGTGTTTCTTCCCAGAAGGAGAGTAGAAAATGTGATAGAAATAGAGTTAGAGGGTGAGTGGGACAGGTTATAAACAGAGTTAGAATTAGGTTAGGGTGAAACTGGCTGTCCTGCCTGCGACGGCTTCACCACCCACGACCACATATCAACACCTGCGATCTGCCAGTCTTTCAGCCGATCCATGTGAATACTTGTGCTGGCAAAATTGGCCCATTAACCTTAAACTGGGGAGCTGTCGGGAAGGGAATGAATGAACTTTGAACTTTTGAAATGAAGAATATGATGCCCCTCGTCAGAGTCACTCCTTGCCACTTGCAATGAAATGGAAGACCGAGAAGGAATCCAAAGAAGTCAAGGGGAAAGATGGAGTCATCCGAAGGAACCTGGATAGGATTCGAGTTTCAGCCGCTGCTCCACAACCCGCAAACCCATCCAGGCACAGCCAAGTGAGTCTTACAGAAAATCTTCTGCAAGAATTAACTTCTCCTGAGAGAGATAAAGAACCAAAGAGAGGAAGAAAGAGTAAAAGAGATGAAGGAGAAGAAAAAGCAAGAATTAGAATGAATAAAGAGAATTGTGGGGGAAAAATAATAGAAAGGAACGTGAAAGGAACAACGATCCGGACAGATAGATTTCAGCTGTTACTCCCCCGGCTCACGCAGCAATATGTACTCCACAAGCTCCCAGGGGTCTGTTATTGGGAATACTGAAAAATAATGAATATTGAATTATATTTGGGATCGAGGTTAAGTGATGTGTTTCGTGAGTGGATGGATACAAAAGTTTATTGACGCTTCAACGAAGAAATGAACTGTTTTGTTGCAATTCCTGAAGGTTTGACTCGGAGGGGAGTTGAGTGTATGCGAAACGGTCAGTCAGACATGGTCCTTACCAGTTAGGGGACTCGGGGACGAGTCTTCAGGAGAGAAGGGGGCTGCGTCACCGATTTGGTCTAAGGGGTAAATGTGGAATAGATGAGAATAGTTATTTCATAGTACATGTCAGCATAAGCGTCGAGTAGTGTTCACAAACTCTTGCCCTCCCCTGCCCGAGTGTCTGTTTCTGAGGCCCATTTCCACACCCCCTCTCCCGACTCTCCGCAACATTCCCCATGTAAGATCTCTGTTTATTTTTTCCACCAGCAGCAATCAGCACACCAAGCGATCAGATAAGGGGCTCTGCCATGTGCCAGGAGCATAACTGACCCGTGATCAGAAAATCACCCCCCCCCCCAAGCTTCTGCCAACCGGCACAAGCCAACAAGCCTGGCTCGATGTCTGCCCAATCGGTAGGCACCATAGGGGTCTGGGCCCACCCTGCCAGAACTTATTTTTTAAAAAGCCTGAGCGCGAACTCTGCAACAGGGAGAGTCGCTGAGTCTCTTAAAGAGAAGCGTGAGTGACTCGAGTGAGCCTCTTGAGGAAGAACGCGAGCTTCACGACTTCTGGTTTCTGGCATCCCATCCTTGGTCCTACATTGCTCTTTGTTAGTCCTGCATCGTGCTGGTGGTGATGTACAATGCTACGTTGTCTCTCTCATCCTCCCTGGCTGGAAGGCTAAGCCATTGTAAAGATCCCTCACCACGTGGCAAACATTGCCACACAGGCGGGTCCAATATTCTCTCTCACTCTCTCTCTCTCTGGAGACTTTCTCTATCCATTTTGTTATCCAATAGGAGTGAACAAGGTGAATTGTTCGTCGAGGTACCATGGGCACATGGACTTTATTATCCATTGGTGTGGTTTTACTGCGTATGGTCGTGTTCCTGCTTCTTCTTCCTCAGCCAATTGCAAATGAATCCAGCTTGTAAATGAGAACTTGTGTGGTCATTAGGGAAGGGAAACTCAATAGCACATATAGGATTGGCATTCAAACCGTTAGACGGGTAAATTGGGCAGTTAAGGTGCCATGAAAAGTGAATCGCCTGTAACTGTTCGCTTGCTCAGTTCCGGCAGGCAGATTCACACCGGATCGTGTGTTTGGAAAACCGAATCGCTCCCCACTTAACGGGTGGAGGCAGAGAGACTTTTGCCCCCTCCACATCTTGCATCAGTCGTTGAAGATGCACAACAGGCTGGTGAGAGGTAGCACGCTTTTAGTTTAGAAGTGTCTCGTCTGGATTCGTGTTTTTGGCCTGATTATGAAACTGTCGGACTGGTGTTTCACATGCCATTCATCGGATGGACGTTGTGTCGGGTGTTCTGTGTGCTCGCATTAATGTTAAAGATCCCACGCTGTCTTTCGCGAAGAGTAGGAGAGTTATCAGCGGCACCTTTCCCAAATTTTAAATTCCTGCCACTTTCAATTGAACTTCACTCTGAGCCAGCAGGTTCGTAAACGACTTAGACCATAAACTTTCTCCAGCCGAACCCACAAGAAGGTGGGAATAATACGTTCCGTTAAATAAGTCGTTGTCAGAATGATATATGTTTACAGACATTAGACAGTGTCTAAGAATACCGACTTGAGAATATCAAGTCCCTTTTGTGGACATCAGAAATCCGCCGGGTCCTCTGGTCCGTGCAAAACAACACAAGCTAATGGTGTACACGGAATGTGCGGAGCATCAAAGGAATCAAGAAGAGATTTGTGGCTGATGCGCTCCAACGGGCCGTGAACCCGGACGCTGCATAATCGCATCAGCTCAAGGTATGGCCTCCAATGGAGACGCCTGGAAGCGGCACACGCTCCTGGAAAAGTTCCAGAACTTTCTGGCTTTGAAACTCAACTCCTGCTCTTCTCTATCATGCACGTTAATAACGCTGCGGTTTATATCCTAATTGACCTTAATAGTTACTTAATTTTTCTGCCAAATTTTCAGCGCTGTGGAGGACGTTGCCGGACGGTGTGGGTTTGTGGTGTTACTGGGGGGGGGGAGGGGAGGAGAAGCGCGAGGAGCGACTCGACGTCACGCTCGCTCCGTCTCTCCGCGCGTACCGAGTGGGTCGATCGACGCACGAGTACATGGAAACACACGCAGCGGGATTACAGTCTGGAGAAGAGACTGCGGGAGAGTTCGTGTGCAACCCTGTGCCCTCCACATCGTCACCTCGACCCACGATGTGTGACTGCGTGGCGTTCGCCGAGCGACCAACGAGCGGTCGTTTTTTTGGGGACACCGCGTGGGGAGCCCGAGGAGCCCAAGGTCACGGGTTCGAGTCGTTGCTGGTACCGGGGCGAGGCGACATGAGGGAGCAGCGAATGGTCTCGTCGCGGTACAACGCGCCTGCCAGGGACGCACGGGATGATTTACGCACCGAAACGGACTTTCTTCATTAAAACAGAAGCACGCGGTTTGAAGTTTCAGGGCGCGGAGGGTTTCCTCGCTCTCGCGATCACGTTCCTTTTCTCCTCTCAACACCATCCATCCCGGGATGTCACAGGATGGGGGGGGTGGAGGAGTGGAGGAGGAGGAGGAGGAGGAGAAGGGATAAGGCGGGGGCATGTGCGCTCGGCAAAAGGTAAGACGCGCCTTGCGCTTTTCAACTTTACGCCGAGTTCTCGGGTGCATAACCACCATAACGACAACCACTGAGCACCAGGTTCTGCGCGGGGATGGGCGTCTCTCTCCAGACTTTCCGTTCCGTTTGACTTGGGTGGAGAGAGGGATGCCCTTGCACCGGTTCGTCCGCGCACTGCTGTGGTTTGGCGTTTGAGCACGCGTGGCCATGTGAGCCGAGCGGGCGCGCTGAGCGCGCACCTCTGACCGCGCCCCAGGCCATGAGGCCCTCCGGGCCCGTTCTGCGGCGACGCCTGACCGGGCCACTCATCGGTTCCTGAATCACCCGCACGCCTTTACTTCGCCGATTCGCAGCAGACATGGGACTTGGGATGTGTTTCTTGCTTGCCTTCTGCTACGTGTGCCTGGTTTGTACCGAGGTAAGAGCCTTGCATTTTGGAAACTCAGCTTGCAAAAAACAAGTTGGTGCAATTCGTACCTGTGGACTGTGTTTAGGCCTACTCCACGACAGTGCACTTAGTTGTGATTGATTGCTCAACGCACAATCAAATGACGGGTAGGACGATCGTGCATGGAACTGCATTGCCTGTCTGCTTGAGGTGTTTGACCGCAGACGCGTCTGTCATGCGTGTGTGTGTGCACCACCCTGAGACGTGTCCCTCATTCTGTACCCCTGCAGCAGAACTCAGAAAGCAGTTTGGTGAGTTCTGCTTTCGACCTGTCACATTATATTGAGTTCTCTTACAAAGAAGTTCGATGCGGGAGGAGGACATGAGGCCCATCAAAGCCGCGTAATGGTTGCCAACCGATGATTTTTATTCCATGCTAAATGTTGGGTGTCAAGCAAGGAACCAGCATGCACCCTTTTTAAAGTCTTTGGTATGACTCGGCTGGGTCCGAACCGCCGACCTCCTGGACCCGGAGTGGACGCTCGTACCATTACGCGGCCACATTGCTGAACTTGGTTTCGAACTTCTCCATCAGCTGAATGGTGTGCATTAGGATCATATCACCTGCTTGCAATGCTCATCAGGTGTTTATAATGTTTCCTGTGATGCTCCCTGTGTTGCACAGAGATCCGAACTACCCCAGGAGATTCTGCAGAAACTGGCTTACGCCGACATCCGCAGCATCAGCGACTTGCAGCGCCTCCTGGAGATTAATACCGTAGGTAAATTCTGCTCGGGAATGTGCCTGGATTCAAAGTGTGGCCCCTGCGATGTCGCAAGCGAATCGACGCAGGATGAGGGGTAAACAGAAACCGGATAGGTTGTCATGCACTGTTGCAGTGGGCAAGGGCGGACCACGGAAGTATTCCGCTCGGTGCATGTGACGAGCTTGTGTAACGCACCTTGCAGGTAAAGGCAGGTGGAAGACCTCTACAAATGTACTTGATTGAGGAGTAAAACGCAAGGCTGAAGTAGGTGAGATGTTGCGTTATTGATTAAAGATCAGGAAAAAGGAGGAAAAGGAAGGGGGGAAATGAATGCCCAGTGGAAACAAGGGAGACTGTGAGCATTGCAGAAGGAGGCAAGTTACAGAACAGCGAGTTTTGCTCAGATATTTTGCAGTATATGGTGATGAGTCTAAAGGTCACAATTATTTCCAACTCGTAGGGTTGGCATGGGAAATTTTAGGGGCAAGTCTTTCACAAACTGGCTGGCTTTCACGGACTGACGTTCGACTAAGTCGGTTAGAACAGGAATTTGGAATTTGTTCATGGTGCCGGAGATAGCTCGCTGAATCCTCGCGAAGGACACGTATGGGATCTCTAACGTCCACCAACTAATGTCGGCAGATGGGACGCTCAGTTTAACATCCATCCGAGGGACGGCACATGCATTGATGAGTCACCCTGCCTGTGAAACAGGTTCTCGCTGGGCCATGATTCGAACCCAGGCTAGACAGCTGAGAAACGAGTGTGTGCACCTCCAGGCTATCCTGCTGGTAATCAACGTCACATTGAGACGGACTTGATTAAACTTGAGAACTGTACGGAAAACAAGAGACGAGCGATCAGCGAGGCAATTGCAAAAGAGTAGGTGCTCTCTATCTCTTTTTAATTTTTTTGTTTTTTGACGTAGCTTAGCATATTTAAGATCCACTTGCCAGTGAACTTCAGCTGGGGGGGGGGGGGCAACTTGACCATAACTTCCTCAAGAAATGACAATGAGCTACAGAAAATGATTGCCTCTGATAAGATTAGCGTGTGTTGTTCACTAGCTTGAGATGTGATTGAAAGGAGGGGGAATTGGGTTTCCTAGTTTTTAAGGATATCAGAATTATCTAATCACTGAGCAAAGCACCGAACAATCTTCCTTTGTACTGTACCTTCTGGACTTCAACCTGAGAAGAACTGTGCTTTGGATTTGTCATTCCACAGCAAATATTCTCGTCCTAATAGTTCCCTTCTCTCATTTTCTCCACCTCCTACACCCCTCTGCAGAGGATGCACCATCTCCCAGAAGGCCTCGCAGCTTAAACGTACTTGGTGGTGCATCCGTGAACAGGAGCCACGCGCATCGCATGCCTCGCAGCATTGGCAAGTCTGTCCTTTGTTTTCTTGTTAAATCCAAATGGGGTGTCAGAAGCAAATCTGCAACTCTGTGCTTATGGACTTCTGACAAGCACGCAGCGCAGCAATGTGTTGGGAGGAAAGTGTGGCATTAAAGCAAAGAAGAGCTGTGCTTTATCATGCAGCGCATAACCCTCATTTTTCCTCTTTCATTTTTTAGCTGAAGAGGCGCCCCCCTCACTGTGTAAGGCACGGCCAGTCACATTTGAGATTCCACGATGGCAGGTTGATGCAACATCTGCGAACTTTCTAGTATGGCCGCCGTGCGTAGAGTTGCGGCGCTGCACGGGATGTTGCAATACGCAGAATATCCGCTGCCAGCCATCTCGTGTGCGGCACAAGCACTTCAAGGTTTGCACAATCTACTTTTTCCACTTTCTGGAAATTTTGCCTCGGTTGGATTCCAGCCTTGAACTAATCTTTTGTCGTTTGTATACTCAAGCATGCACACAGCTTTTTCTCTCCCCCGTCTGGCCTTTAGGTTTGATTTCTTGTCTTGTAGTCACCGTTTTGTTTTATTAAGAGCTCACATTCATAAGATCTGTTTGAAAGAGGTTCCTTATGTGAACTATTTGTATTTCCTCATGACCACTGCAGATTATCTACTGGAAAGGAGCTCCAAGATTCTGGCTCTTATGGAACAAAATCTCCCTCTTTTTGACAATGTCTCAATTTTTCTTTGTCAAAGATTACGTGCTAAATGGATCATCATACATTCTTCACTTTCATCAGAAGCATATCTGCTTGTATAAAATGCAGACAACCCTTTCCTTCTCGTAATCTCCATCACTCATGTTACAATCTGCGAGCACCAGATAGAATCATTAAGCTAAACAGTCACAGTAACCGACATCGATGTACTGAAATGTGCCAAAGTTGTGCTCAATGAGAAGGATATGTTTTTCAGGTGGCAAAGATTGAGTTTGTCAAGCGAAGACCGTTGCTGAAGAAAGCACACGTGAAGCTTGAGGAGCATCTGGAGTGCAAGTGTGGCTGCATTCCTGGCCTCAGGGAATGCCGTGGGAGTTACGGTAAGGAATGTTCAAAATTTATGCTTTTGCCCCGGAAGCAATCTTTTCACCTGGCAATTCAAAACGAGCGAAGGAAAATCAATGCTCGTATATTCTGTATCCAATGCAACCGTGGCATAAATATGACAGTATAAAGAGAAATAAGCACTGGCTGGCAGGAAAGCTTAGAGTTGTTTGTACTCCCTTTTGAGTGTCTAGCCAAGGTTCCAATCTCGATCCAGCTATAAACTGTCACCATGGTGTTTCGCGTGCAGGGCAATTCATCAATGTCTGTGGCCCTCCGTCAGAAGCATGTTAATCCAGAGGCTCATATGCCAGCACTGCTTGCTGGTGGACGTTAAACATCTCATTGCGTCTTTCATGAAGACTAGGCAAGATATCAGCACCTCGAACAAGTGATAAAATCCTGTCCAAATCACCTTCGGACGAATGTCAGACCTGACCATTTGATTCCTGAAAGTCTTAGGAGAAAAGTTTTCCATGCGACCCGACAATAAGTTGGCAATAATTGGTGCCATTAAAGAAGTAGTAGTAGTACAGGTAGCAATGAGCGCTCATACTGCTGAACTCCCATCTCTGGTTTTCAAGTTTAAATCTGATGAGCTCGTACTTCAAGGCTGTGTACTGATGGTGATTCTTGTGCTCATACTCTTAGGAGAGTGTCCGGGCACTCCTGACGAGCCATCGACGGTTCAAACCTGGAATTGATCCCGGACAGCTTGCGAACTCCATCACAAATTTCTGTTGAGCAGCAGTGGGAATATAAGTTACACCTTTAAGAGCAATGTGACAATACTTTACGCACGACACCACCAAATGTATCATGGCATTCGGGGCCATCTTCATATTACATAAGCACATTGGTGCGTTGAGGGTAAATTGAGGCAAAGCAAAAGGCAGATGAGAGGATATGAGTGAAATGGTAGGAAGAGAGGAAGGAATAGATCACCCGTTCAGCTGGTTGTGAAGACACCCTAGGATCTTTAACGTTCACCATCAAATGCCGGCGGATGGGATGCCCAGGACGGCACACACATTGGTGAAGCACTGGGATGACAGTTTAGAGCTGGGATAAGATTCAAACCCAGGCTCGACATCTTTGAGGCGAGTGTCTGAATGGACTGACCACCTTGCATTCTACAATCCTTGTCGTTCTGTTTTCTCAGCGTGCGGATAAGGTCCCCTTGTTCCAAGTTTCTTTTGAAATTGATATCGGTGCGGCAGCACCCATCTTTCCTCGAGCCACCTGTTACGTCGTTGCTTTATATCCCACTATTAAGTCACAGTAATGGAATTATGCTTTTCAAGCCAAACTTTGGCATCAAAAGCCTTCAGTCACCAAAATATTCTCCCACATTTCTGCGATGCCTCACACCCACATTCATTGGAGGCCCCAGATCATCCTTTCATGATACCAGCTTTATACACAGCTCTATCCCTTCTTCAAAACCTTGTCTGTATGTAACCCTTCAGAAAAAAAAGAAGTTATCGTGAGTTAAGCAACAATTTAACAAGTGGCGGCAACAGATGGCACTCCCTAGTCACTGGGTCTGCTGTCACAGCTCTATCTTAAAACTGTGGAGTCCAAGCTGCTGCCAAGTGTAGAAGGCTGTACCCGAGGCCTTGAGGAAAGTTTTCCTGTACTCCAAATACACATGGTGGGAACATTTCTATGTTGTATTTCGAGCAACTCGTGGCATTTAGCATGATCGCCGAGAGGCTTTTCCAAAGGCTTTCCTTTGCCGCCATCAACATGGAATGATCCAGCGATTTTACTGGATGCTGAACTTTGGTCTTGTCACTCGGTGCGGTGAATGGGCCTTTTAACCTGTGCTACGCGTTGTCTTTTCAGTCATAATACCAGCATTCCTAGACAGGTTGTTGAAAGGTTATCAAATTAGAATGTACTTTTGCACTACTTACTTTTTGCATATGCAAATGGATGGGGAAATGTGAGGGCATCAAGGGCAAGTGAGAAATTAAAATAATATTTGATGCCAACCTTCTCATCTGTGCTATGTGCATTCCCCCCACCCCCATCCCTTCCCCACCCTCGCTCTGCTCTTCATTACACTTACAGCCATCTCCTGCCCCGCCTTCCACTCATTTTCTTCTCAAACTCATCTGATCTTCCATTTTTCTCATTGTAGCAGTTTTTTTGAGAGTCTTTTTCTTTTTCGAAGAAATTTAAGAAAAAATGTGTTTTTCCTAGGTTCGTCTTCGCAGCACTGTCAAGAGCGTGGTTGTGGCACAGGTGAGGATGATGTCACTGCTCACATTAAGAAAGTGCTCAATTATCGTACAGCATCGAAACTTGAGCCAATCTCGCATCTCAGTCGCCTTCATCGATGCTATATGAGGTCGAGTGTCTCAGATTGGTCCTACAAAGCCTATTGACACTTCGTGCTTACTGATGTGTTTTTTGCTAATGCTACTGAGTAAGTGTTGCAAAGAAATGTATACGATTCATTGGATGGATCTCGTCTCCTGATATTTATTGTGGATAGGGTGCAGTTTGGCAATGGAGCGGACGTAGAACAGGACGTCTATGGTGGAGACGAGCTCTGATGAATGAGTGTGGCCTTCAGGAGGTTACTGTCGGAGAAATGATATAATGGAATTGATCAATCGATTTTAGATCTTCCAAGAAAAGGTGTTTGCATGCAGTGCCATTCCACCATAGCTAGCCGGTGTGCTCTGAGTTGCGACCAGAGTCAAACACATCATGGTGTCAGGATGATGAACTGCACATCTTGGAAAACTACCAATGATTAATTGAGGGCGTCTTACCAGTTGCCAAGTTTGCTCACGGTCCTTGAGATGCCTTTATTAGTGCTTTGATCGAAGTTAAAGTCTCATTTCCACTGTGGCAAATCCCATGTTTCCATGGGAAATATATCCTTATCTCACCCTGATGCCCTACCTACCTCGATGCAACAAGAGAGCGTAACCCTTTGTTTGTGTCTCCATAAGCTTTGAGATGTAAACGAGTCACCAACAAAGTTAATAACTTATGGAGGCAATCCTTAAACATTCATTCAATCTTTCACCATCATTACCTCGCAAAACAAAGTTAATACAGAAGCTCAACAAAAAACCTGCCAAACATTGTCAATAAGATGTTAAGTACACATTATTCATTGCTCAGCTCATTACAGGAAGGGCAGCCAACTGGCATTCCTCGTGAATCCTTGTTTAGTAAACATCAAGGAAGTAATAATGAAAGTACAATACAGACTGTTGGTAGTTTGTTGTTAATATTTATTATCTATTCTTGCAGGCAACTATCTGCATGTTGTTGCCGTGGGGCTTGAATTGTGTGCTACGTGACTTCAGACAAATGTTTCGGTTCCAGGGGCAAGTTTCATGAAATACATTCTTATCATTTAAAGACTAGTTACAATAGCCTTATAACACGGTCTTTCCTGGTATCCCAGAGTGCCATGAGATAGAAATAATTCATGATACAACTTTACGATGAGCGGAATCTTGTTCATTTTAATGGGCTCTGCTGTTTTATCAAGATGATTGTTTCACCATTTTTTATCAGAAATGCAAAAAATTAATTTGAAGAACAAGCTTGATCGATATTTTCTACCACCTATTGGTTTTCTCAGAAATATATTTGTTCATATGAAATTGATGTTAATTTAAGTGTTGTTGTTGTTGTTGTTGTTACTTTTTAGAAACATGGTAAGGCATATTGAATATGACTTTTATCAATAAACTAGGGGGAAAGCCCCATCAACAATGACAGTGCCAAGAGCATCCCCACCATCCCAGCACAGTTGTTAAAGAATACAACTCACAGGCTTGTGGATTTACTTTTGTTTCATCAAGAAAAATAGGATTATTTTAGAAATATCTTGATTTTCAAATGGCTGAATATAATTACTGGGGCAACTTAGCATAACAATTGTGCATTTTGTGAGGAAAGCACCAAATTTGGCACACTAGTAGCCTATCATATTATGAACAGATTTGGATATTGGGCCATCTCAAAATTTTTGATGCCAGTGGAAAATGGCTTTCACAGCCATCAGCGGCTGAATTTGAGATGGCCCAATATCCAAATCTGTTCATAATATGATAGACCACTAGTGTGCCAAATTTGGTGCTTTCCTCACAAAATGCACAATTGTTATCCTATATTTAGCTAAGTTGCCCCACTAAATAACAGACCTATATCTATTTTTACTCCAAATAAAAATTACTAATGTCTCACCTCTCGCATTATAGTTGTGAAAGCCTGGTGTTGGCTTAAAGGTTAAGGTGGTTGGCTTAAGATCCAAGGGTCTTGAATTCAAGTCCCTGTTTGAACCATTGACTTAACACCAGGTGGGTCGACTCAGCCTGTCATCCTTCCTAGGTCCGCAAAATGAGTCCCGGCTTGCTGGTAATGGGGGCATTGTATCAGTGGCTCATCCATGCCCCCAGAAAATGATGCAGCCACGCAGCCACAGGCTTCATAATCGTTGTGAAAACAACCAGAATAGTCATGCAATCACCCCAAATTCAGATGTGTGCCGTAAAAGTTTTGGATGGGATATAATCACCCTTCCTGAGTGGAAACAAAATGGTGAATGGTGTTGACACTGATATTGGGTGCTTTCAGTGATGAACATGACGTCGCTTCCTCTGTGAGAGAGAAATAAATACACAGGGCTGATATATGTGTATATGTTCGATGTAGAAAAGGTGCATACCACACGATAATTATGCCATTGGACTTTGTGAAATTGGCACGGTGCAGGTAGGCCTCTAAAGTTGGAACAGAGCCTGTTCCACTCTTACTGAAGACAGGTTGGCATCCTCACTCCTCCACCATGTCACATCTGGTTTTATCTTTCCCTTTGACTTTCATTGCTTCATCTCTCCTCACCCTACCAGGTTGCACACATTCATCCTGCAACCAATTATTTGTTTTTGTCCAGAAATTCACACTTTCTTTACCTCTCCAACCACCACTCCCTCCCCCCATGCAACCCACCCTGCCTCTTGTCTCTGTCCATACTCACTGACATTTGATGTAACCCATGCCGATCCATGATCTTGACTATGATTCTGGCTGACATGTCCCCTTGTCACCATCATCTGATTCGGCTCCTGCTGATATTGCGAATAGGTCTTGCGTCTGCTCATTCTCTTCTGCTCCATCGTCAGTGCATTGTACTTTCACCCTCAGTCACCCAGTTCTATCATGACCATCACCCTCTCAAATAAGAAAATTAAACCCAGTGGCTTAGAACCCCAGGCAGCACTCACAGTTCATGCACTTGTGTGGTGACACATCAGTGATGTTGTAAACGGATGGTCCTTGATCTTCCTTGATTTCTCCATCTAATGTTCACGGTTTCTCAAACACAATGTTTCATAGATCTCGTTGTTCATTGTGGTTGGCCCTTCTGGAAGCTACTTGATTTGCAGAACGTTTTTAATATCCCCATAAACGGTGACTTTTCACTTTCTGGCTGAAGCAGCTGTTTTAAATTTACTTGAATGAGAACTCTTTACCTGTTTCTTAAAGAAGACTTTGCTTTAATTCTTATTCATAAGGGGAAATGAGGAGTGGCTGGTTGAGGTATGAGTGGTGTGGGTGGACGAGGGGTTCAATTGAGTTGGCCTGTTTGTTATTCCCATCTGAACAGTTGGATAATTATGTTGGGATCACAGGTTCAAATCTCACATAGTGTCCATTATACCCAAATGTCCTTGCAATGGATGTAAAATTACATTGATATCTCGTAGTCCTGGCTTTCTCGGACATGTAATATATGTACAAGCTCCTTCGTGATCCTTCGACACTGTAAGTAAATAAGCAAGCATCCACATGAGAAAATCCATGATTCATCTTCAGTAACCATTTATTCGAAGTCTTGAGTTTGGCATCATTGTAAATCCTGAAAAGCTTGATGCTCTGTCAGTATTTTCAGCACTCGGTGTGCACAAACTTTACAACATTGCACGTGCACCCATTTTTACTTACAGGAGGTTGTGTCTCAGAATCATACTAGTTATGATCTCAAGATAATTTAACATCATTTGACAGCTTTAACCATTGATACTTCGTTAAGGTTTTAATGTTTTGTCTGGTTATGTCTTTTATTTTTCTTTGAACATCTGCTGCAATTGGAAGAAACTTAAAAGTGTAAAGCTTGGAAAGATAGGAAGTTCCAAAGTTCAACATACTTCGAAACTTTTTCCAATCACAGTGATTTGTTTTTTTTTTTAAACGAAAAAGTATTGTGTGCTGTGTTGTGCTATGCCCCATCTTGTAAAAGATTCTCTGACATGCACTAAATAGTTTGGGTACTTCACACTTCCGCAGTTCTCCAGAAACTGTTGTAAATAGTTACCTCCACCACCAAAAGTGGAGGGAGGTTATGTTTTCACCCCTGTCTGTCTGTCTTTCTGTGAGCATGATATCTCCAAAACTTATGGACAGATTTGGACAAAATTTAGTGGAGAGGTTGGGTGTGTAAAAAGGGCGAATCAATTAGATTTGAATCGGAAATTTTTAATGTGATTCTTCACTATTGAGAAATAGGGCCAAAAACGATAAACTTTTTGTACTGTCGGACCTCAACATTCCCAGGGGGATACGTTCCTGAAAAATGCCGCGAATGCCGAATCCGCGAATGTCGGGGCATTGTTTCAATGGGAAAAAGGGGGATGGGTTCCCGGCGGTTTATGATTCATAAGGGAAAATCGAAAATTCTGTGAAAAACCATGAATATGCAAAAAAGGAACTCTGAATACGTGAAGCACAGGGACACGAATATAGAAGCAGGTCACATTTTATGAACTGTGAATACACGGGATCTTCGGATAACGGAACTGCAGGTGTTCGTGTCTGACAATATAGCACGATATGTCAAAAAGTTGTGGACTGTTGCTAACAAAACTTGTTGGATGAGTTGAGGAGGTAACAAGAACAAGCCAATTAGATTTTGGTTAAGGTGCGGATGCAGATCCGGCCTATTGGTGGGATACAAAATGTAAACCATTTAGTCTGGCGGAGGTATGCACTCTACCCAATGCAGTTCTACTTCTTTTTTGTTACTTTCCATGTTTTCAGAAACACTTGCTCATGGCATATGGTTCAGAAGCTGCAAGCAAAAAAGGGCAAATCAAATGAGGGTATTTACCTTTGATGTGAATCGGTGTATAAAGTACATTCACACACGTTGTTAATGAAATTATTTCCTGGAACTGGTATGTCCCGAGAAACAAAACAGTGCCACGCGAAGTTTCAGCACTTTCCCCAAGATAATTGGCTTTATTAGTCTGCTCAAGTCCGTTATTGCCACGTGTGTGTGTGTGTGTGTGTGTGTGTGTGTGTGTGTGTGTGTGTGTGTGTGTTTGTGATTGTGTGTGTGTGTGTGTGTGTGTGTGTGTGTGTGTGTGTGTGTGTGTGTGTGTGTGTGTGTGTGTGTGTGTGTGTGTGTGTGTGTGTTTTCAATAAATTCCATGTTCTTCTTTCATATGCAGCTCCAGGCTGCGGGGTAGTATAATTGGCTGAGTGCACGGCTGTGCCACTGATACAATGCCCTCTGCAGGTCAGTGCAGGAATTTGGAATGTTTCCATGGTGCTGGTGGTAGCTCGGCTACTCTTCATAAAGGACACTGGAGGATCTTTAACGTACACCAACTAATGCCAGCAGATGAGATGCCCAGTTTAACATCCATCCAAAAGGGACGAAACACACATTGATGAATCGCCCTGCCTGTGAAACACCAGGATGACAATGTATACTTGGGCAGAGATTCAAACCCAGGCTAGACAGCTGAGAGGTGAGTGTGCATACCTACAGGCCATCATGCCAGCCCAAATAAATACTGTGCAATAATATCTGTAAATACAGTACATTATTTATGAAGCATTCAAATAAATACATTCTAAAAGATGTTCAGTGGTTCCTGTGGGTGCACACTGGAGTTACAAACGGTTCAATTCAGTGGTCGTGATAGGTAATGTACATGCAATGTGAAGGGTAAGGTGTTTATGCACTCACAGGTAATGCGTGGTAGTGTAGGTTTGGTGGTATAATGGAATGTGCGATAAGGAATACTTAAAAGTCTCTAAGAAGGAAGGTGAAGTCGTGAAGGTTAAGCTCTGGGTTGAGAGTTAGAAGGTAAAATTGCATTTCCCAATTGACTGATGTTTGGACAGAGCTGAGATCGTGAACTTTCTGATGTGGGTCCTTGACCAAGATTGTGGATCAATTATTTTTCAATTTTTTTTATTCTCAAGTTCATCGTACAATTATACGTAAATGTCTTGCAGAACAAAGACATCAGTAGACATCAATGTGATTTTACCTGAATTGCAAGGACAATAATAGACAATGGGCAAATCAGCACTGTATATGTGGTACTTGAAACCTAGTGTCCCAGTGTCACGAGCCAGGGTATACGTATACATACATGGGAGCGCTAAACAGTCCAACCCGAACGATTAACCCTGTACTTCTGGAGGTTGCACTTGCAAACAACCGGTTAATAATTTTCAAACCCGGTGTTTGGTAACGTATTTTCGAAAGGCTTGATGTGTAATGACCAGGAAAGTAATTCTTCTGCTCATGAAGTAGCTTGTGCATACAGTAAATTAAATTCAGGAAGGGTATATCATAACAATAAACTTACCAATGTCGGAATTAAATCAGATTTTAGCCTGTACAATTGATTTTGGCTTGTTCAATTTAAGTGCTTCGATTATTAAGGGCTGTACAGATTATTTTGTACAAAATGGTGGATTTTATGACAGCTGCCTGCACCCCTGGCCCAAACTCACATTCATCATACATATAACTTTCCCCAATTTCCTATAATTTCCCTCTCCTCCATGTTTTGCTTCCTATTTTCAATCTTCCCCCACCCATCCTCAACTGGCAAGCGCTTCTTCATTCAGGGCATATGTAATTCTGTAATATACAGATATTATGAACAACAACAACAACTACAGAGATCATGGAACACTGTACTCCATGCAGCGTTTAAGTATATAATTCAATTGAAATAAAATAAAGCCTTTAAAGGTTATATAAAAAATTAATTCCAGAAGTTTACCACCATTGACACAGTGTCCATTACACCAACCTATCTGAAAAATTACATGAGTTCTTCGTACCTGTTCTTTGTGTCCTTTATGTTGTCCTTAAAAACAGTAAAGTTTCGTGTTTGGAATGATTTTCAATTTTGTTTTATTGCCAGGAAGGCAGACGGAGTAAAATATGATCTCACTCCTCTGTGTACATGCGATCGTGACAAATTCAGAGACAAAGTACTGTTGAAATATGGGTCTGTTTTCCGATTCGTTTTCAAAATAAAACATTCCATTGAAATGAAGTTGTTCCTCGATCATAAACTCACCTTTCTGGGCGAATGGACAAAGTGAACCGATTGCTTAACCTCGCTTTTCACTTCGCATGCGCAAGGTAGCAACACCACGGGGCCACCATTACAGTTTGGAAACACGTGCCTGAATTGTGATAGGGTCTGCTGATCCCGCATCAACCTCATCGGTCATCTATAAACCCACAAATAAAATCACCATGGAAGATTATCCTCCTCTCTGAACAGATAGCTAAAGAGGAAGAATGTGTAGAAAATCCAAAGCTGTATTGATACATTAAAGTGGAGCATATTGTAAGCTTGTAATATGGACTTCGGTAATTTTGGTAATGAATGCAATTTATTGTGATCATCAAACATCCATATTATGAGATCCTTCCTTTAATGTCTTCACACCTTTTGTCCTCTTGTACTTCTCTAGAGGAACAATTCCTTAAGGCTTGTGTCATTGTGCCTTGCAGGAGTAAGATGAAAGACAGAGCAGCGTGCCCCACTCTCGACTTTTCACGCTGGAATTGCAGAGCACTGCACTTACTACTGTGATGCAACTTTCGAAGGTTGGATTCGAACTCTGGCAGTGCAGCAATCGATAAATTTTAGGCGTATCAGGGTCCAGAAAGTGGCACGACACCTGGCGAGTCTGGACCTTGTGGAATGTCCTGCTTCTTGTACATCTTGTCATTCTCCATGGGATTGCTTCAGCATTTTCTTTGCTTGCCTCCCCATTGTGGGTGACCTTGTGCAAAAATGCTTGAAAGACACAAGTGGATACAAAGCTGGCGAATCATCTTCTTGGGAATGGATTCAGCCAGAGAGGTATCAGCCAATCACTGCCTCAGGAGTTGAGCTTTGTGGCTGTGTTCCTTTTGTTTTTTTACATGTTGCAGTGCATTGCTGGAGGCAGGCACAATGGGTATTGACTGCTTAGAATGAACAAACGAACAACCCACAGCAGCAAATCTCTGCCTTATTCCAGAAAGAATGTTTTCGAGCGACGTGGCTCTCGTGCTTCGTTCGCTGTGCAAGTGAGGTGGCATCGTAACCGCCAAACTCTTTACCTTATGGCGATGAGTCCATGATTGATGTTACTCTTTCAGCATTGCTGGTTAAAGAAAAAGAAAAAAAAACCAAAGTGTTGAAATTGCATGATATTACAAATACACTCAATGATAAGTAGGCACGATTAACATAAGATTGAGGTGCTCTTATTAGCTTCGTGGTGCTTAACCTGTAAATCCAAGGAGACTGGAAATGAAATCATCTTTTCGTCAAGACATTAAGACTTATGAGGGTTGATCAGTAAGTACGTGGCCCAACATAGAAGTAGAAAATATCGGTGACTGTTCAGTCGAAGTTTGTTTAAACAAACAGAAACTGTAGAAATACAGCTCTGTCACTAACGTCAGTTGTTGACCTTTTATGTCAGGCTGTGAACTTGCTGATCACCCACCCTTATGTAGTCAGTGAA
This sequence comes from Eptatretus burgeri, assembly GCF_056783735.1. NCBI lineage: Eukaryota > Metazoa > Chordata > Myxini > Myxiniformes > Myxinidae > Eptatretus > Eptatretus burgeri. The sequence goes on from NC_140961.1 coordinate 64,678,550, forward strand.
CTGACTGGCCACTGATCTACTACATTATAAGGAACTGGAGAAAGCCATTTGGTCAATCATCCTTTCGCTTTATAAACACCACATCAATTAGATCTGACTTAATTTAATGGGAGAGGAGGAGAGATGATTGAGAACAGGGGGGGTGGGGGGGAGGCACAGGAACATCACTCGGGTGTCTTATTCTTCCTTAATTTTTTTTGGAGTGCATCAGGGGAGGGGGAGGGGTGAAGGAGGTTGCAGGGTGAGGAATGAACAATCACCGACGACACATTCACATTGATGCTAAAATGCTGTATGCATGTACATTTACTTACATTGCAAAAGGTTTGCCCAACATAAACTTCTTAACACCTTGCCACATATTAAAGCAGCAATTGTTTGGCATCCATTTATAATGGCAAAGAATCATAATTTATAATCACAAAGATCACTGAAATCTAAACTCAGCTCACACACGTCCACTGCCACAGTTGAACTCTACCCAAAACCTCCTTCAGACAAATGATTTAAAAGTTGTTAAAGAAACCCTTTGCTTGAAGATGCTACATCTCCCGTGGGAAGGTTTATTCAATTTATTCTCACCCACCTCGATTCATGCTTGGTGTATGCTTTCAAAGTTGTTTATGCATTACTCCATTTTCTTTAAGCCACTTGAGAGCTTAGTAAATGAGCCCTTTCCCACTTCTTGTCTTGTTTACTTTCTCAGACTATTTAAATATGATAACAGGTATTTATAAATCGCAGAGGAGCGACAACTGTGCTTCTCTCGTGCCGACACGGCGAAGCTTTTGTGCTGTTCAGTTTTTTATCCTCGGCCTTATATATCCAAGTTCATAATCCGAGCATGTGCTAAATAACAAAGCATTGTCTTTGTCACCATGGTAACTAAGTCAGAAATGCATTGAATTACTTACATCTGGTTTCTGTGACAAATGTTTATTTTTTTAATTGCCAAAATTGTACATCTGCCTTAATATTTTTCTTTGTGTCCACTAAACTTTAATATTATATGTGACTTGACGAAATGTTGTGACTTACTGCCGCCAGCCTCCTTCTTCACTCGTAAGCTCAGTATTAACTTGGTTTCCTTCACTTCACACTCCTTTTGCACTGCACCAAAATTCAAGACATTCTGATGCAAAAAATTAAAGACAATATAATTCCTTTAGGCATGAGGTATGTTGAATTGAGCTGTTTTATGTCAGAGTGAGAATGATGCACACAGACTGAGATAGAGAGATCTGGAGAGCTTTCTGAGGAGGGTCTGATTCGGTGACTATTCAGATCATCAGTCGAGTATCATTCATCATTGACGTTTCGATCCTTAAATCCCAGACCCTCTCCAAACAGCGGGTCCAGAACTTTAGTTGTGTCCGCAGGTCATGGGACATTTTCTAAAACCTTCCAATTCTACAACCTCAAAATTCAACACCATTAAAGTGCTTGGGATTCCACGAGACCAAATCCGATGTGTGATGTAGGACTGAAAGTTGTCGTGTAGGAAAGGGAATGTGTGTTTCCACACACAGGTGCATAATAGAGGATCATATATATATATATATATATATATATATATATATATATATATATATATATATATATATATATATATATATATATATATATATATATATATATATATCCTCCTCGTGGAGATCACAAGCCAAAGCAATTGGCACAAAACAAGATGAAGTGTCCACATATGCAGTCGACATCATTTGAGGGTTTCCTTGAAACGCAGAGCAGTCTGCGGTGGACTTCACAGCAGGAAAATGCATCAAAAAATGAACAAGTACCATAGCAAAAGGATTCATTGACATTTAGTCTTTCATTTAGGGGCCATAAATATATTACATACATGTCAGAGGGGTGGGATTGTCAGGTATTTCATTATTTTTGGATAGATTAAAAATAGATGACTTCATATCCTTGCCTTTTTGACCCTCCTGAAGTTAAAGAAGAGACAAAATTCTGTGGAAAAGCTTATAACAAAAAGTTCTGGGATTCCTTCATTTGCACATATTGGCAACTTTGAGTAATTGTTTGTACAGAGCAGAACTCTGGCTTAAAGAAAATGGAGGATCCATCATCTATGGGAGTGCTCTTCTAAGAATTTCATGCCTCAAACCATTGTTCTAATTTATATCCCTTGCCAGATTAAACTCAAAGATTACTACTTCTTTCACGGCCTCAATTATTTCCACCTTCTTTAAAAAAAGGGGTCGCCTCGGGAACGTTGTTGATCGAAGTCTTTCACGAATTGACTGGCCAAGCCTGACGTTCGACTGAAATTGGCAGGGATCTTGTTTTTTTTTTCCTTGTTTTTTTTTTTTTTCAGGGTGCTAGCGACAAACTCGCCTACTCTTCACGAAGGACACCGTGGGATCTTTATAGTCCACCAATTAATCCTAGGAGATGAGAACTCAGCTTAAGCTGTCCGTCAGTAGGGCAGTGCACACGTTGATGTATTACACTGTCGACATCAAACTCCAAGTGCACACTTTGTTTTTAAAGCAGCGCGCTTCTTTTTACCGGTTTAACGTTGTCCAACGTGTACTCGACACAGTGGTGCTCTTTCCAATTAATCTCTGTGACAGTTTGGTAAAAGTTTTTGTGTGATGCAAAAAAACTTTTCAACGAAATGCACAGAGAATGCAGATCTTATTTATCCAGTGATGGTTCTGTTATTTATCCATTGATGGATGCCGCTGCGATTATTACCATGTGCTGCAAATGTTGCTTTGTTAAAACAGATCAAACAACATCCACAACGTGTATGTTTGTGTTTTATTTTTATTTTTTGCCTGATGCCACTATTATTTAAATGACAAAATATTTTTTACTTCGAACCTTCTATGATTGGTAAACCTTTTAAAAAGCCTCAGAAGTCAAAATCAGTTAACTGAATGTATATTGTGTGGAAATGTTGGAAAGATATTTTTGTGTTATTTCCTTATTAACTTTTATGCAATATAAAAACCTTGGAAATACATTGAGTTTTGCTAAAGTTGATCTCCTGCCCAGTCTTTGTTTTGAGTTATCAGAGTCCAATGTTTTAGATTGTATGAAATTGCTCAGCGTATTATCACGGTATGGTGAGGAGTTATTATTTGCTAATTATTTACTTTGTAAAACTGTGAATGATGAAAAGTTTCAAATGCATAATGCCGGTTTTAACGGAAAATGGGAAGTTGAGTGTTCCTGTCGTTTTAGGTTTTGGCCTAATCAATGTTGTGATACGACTCGTAGGTTCAAATAACAAAGGATGTGTTTGTTCATTCCCCTATTGATTTTGAATATTTTTTGTTTTTCATGTTTAAAGTACTTCAATGCCTCGTACGATTCCTGCACTTAATTTGTACAACAGCCATATTTCACACATTGGAAATGGAGAAAAGTGTGAATCAAATTATTATCAATGGGGGAATGGAATGGGGGAGGTGGAGGGATAGGGGAGTGTACATTTATCTGTAAAATACAGAGAGAAAAAAAAACATGGCCATTAAGAGAAAGAGGACACCACCAGGTGGTGTCGCTGGCACCCAGAGTACACCAGGAAGTTACTTCTCCAACTTCAAGCTCGATGTATGTCTGATGTCAAAGTTCAAGTCTTGTGTGTGTGTGTGTGTGTGTGTGTGTGTGTGTGTGTGTGTGTGTGTGTGTGTGTGTGTGTGTGTGTTTGTGTGCATACTGTAAACATGTGCATGTATATATGTATGTATGTATATATATATATATATATATATATATATATATATATATATATATATATATATATTATATACATATATACACATACACATATACATAGAGCAAGGAGGGGCATGGAGAGTGACGCCTCACCAAATGTCACTACACACTCGAGGAGGGGCGGGGGGGGGCGAGGAAGATTGGGGAGAGAGGATGGGGGAAGTGGGGACGGTGTTTTGGAGGAAGTAAGCATAAGGGTATGGAGTTCTGGACTTGCATTTGATAGGGGAACTTGAAGGGGAAATGGGGAAAAGGGTTCTCGACTTGCGTTTGGTTGTGAGACTTTGAGAGAAGTGGGAAGGTAGTAGTACAGAATTGAATGAAATGTGGTACATTAAAACAGCACGCTAATACAGCACACGAAGACCACCCAGAGATGTCCATAGGGGTGGAGAGGGGAGGCGGTTTGGTAAGGAGGTAAGTGGGAGGGAATGCAGTTTGAGGGGAAGGTAATGCAGTGTGAGCAGAATGGAAGGCAGTGTGAGGAGAAGGGAAGGGTGATAAACCACGCCCAAACAGCAACATTTTCTTTTTAATCGCTGAGTTCAATATAAAACTGGGCGGGTGCATTTAACTCCGACACTATGTACCTGGCAAAGGCCTACCTGCATGCATGCATGCTTGCACATGCAGCGACCTTTGCACCCTACCGGTTGGCTCACTCCAAATCTGATTCGTACATGCTACACTCTGGGGAAGCCATTTCACATTCAAAACTTAACCATCCCCTTAACCTCCTTAACAATCTCCTCAACAGAGGGGGGAAGTGGGGGATGAGGGGTAGGGTGGAAGGGTGAGAGAGAGAGGGATGGGAGGGAAAGGGTGGGAGAGAGAGAAGGAGCAGTGGGAGAGAGGGATGGGAGGGAAAGGGTGGGAGAGAGAGAAGGAGCAGTGGGAGAGAGGGAGAGTGGTGTGAGAGAGAGAGAGAGAGAGAGAGAGAGAGAGAGAGAGAGAGAGAGAGAGAGAGAGAGAGAGAGAGAGAGAGAGAGAGAGAGAGAGAGAGAGGGGTGGAATAGAGAGGGGAGAGGGGTGGGAGGGAGAGAGAGAGGGGGTGGGAGAGAGAGGGAGTGGTGGGAGAGAGGGAGAGTGGCGTGAGAGAGAGAGAGAGAGAGAGAGAGAGAGAGAGAGAGAGAGAGAGAGAGAGAGAGAGAGAGAGAGAGAGAGAGAGAGAGAGAGAGAGAGGTGGAATAGAGAGGGGGAGAGGGGTGGGAGAGAGAAAAAGAGGGAGAGGGGTGGGAGAGAAATGGAGAGGGGTGTGAGAGGGAGAGGGAGAGGGGTGTGTGTGTGTGTGAGAGAGAGAGAGAGAGAGAGAGAGAGAGAGAGAGAGAGAGAGAGAGAGAGAGAGAGAGAGAGAGAGAGAGAGAGAAAGGGGGGTAGAGTTGGAGAGGTTGGGGAGGGAGAGTTGTGAGAGAGGAGGAAAGGGGTGTGACAGAGAGGGGAGGAGAGGGAGGGGTGGGAGAGGTAGAGTCATGTGAGGCAGAGGAGGAAAAGGGTGTGAGAGAGAGGGAGGGGTGGAGTTGGAGAGGGAGGAGGTGGGAGAAGGAGAGGGGTGGAGAGAGAAGAAATGGGGGCAATAGAGGGGATGGGAGAGTGAGGAAGGAGAGAGTTTGGTATTCTGGCAGATAACATCTGTCCAAGAGATGGCACACACATTGATGAATCACCCTGCCTGAGAAACTCCGGGATGACATTTTATAGCTGGGTCAGGATTCAAACCCAGGCGAGACAGCTTAGGGCGAGCATGTGTACCTCTCGGCTATCCTGCCGTGATGTGGCGATTCATTGCTTTGTAACAACTGAAAACATTTTTTCCTCATTGTAATCATCTAATTTCTTTATTTTCCTTGCTAAGTCTGGAGATGTTCCCACAGAGAATTGTGCCACAGTATCATGATCGAAGCTTGAAGAGCACTCGAAGGAAACACTCCAACAAAATGGTTGAATAAACTTTTTAAAATGAAATGTTAAATTTTTTATATTAATCTGTCGATGTCGATATGAAGGGGTTGGAGAGGAAAGAAGATCATATAGTCATACAATAGAAAGAGGATCATATGGCACACACATACAATGAAAGAAGATCATATAGAAAGGGGAAACGTCTAAATAAAATTGCATATTTTTAATGAACGAGCCACTGCCTGAGGGACTGTACGACAAAGCAGAGCCAAACGCAGGTGAGTAGGTCCTGAACTTTTGTTCAAGTTGATTGATATGTTCAGGACAGTATCAATACTTTTGCCGTGTATTGCCATGACATGGAAATGAACAACCAAGCAGCTTGTATAGTGCTCAGCAAGTGGCTTAAGCACTCATGCAAGCACTCCAACAAAATGGTTGTCAAGGAACGGCTGGCTTAGCAAGCGATTAGTGATTGCCAATCGATCGTACAAACACCATGCACCCAGAGACATCCAGAATGTCAAGCAATGTCTGAATTGGACAAATTAACACTTTTTTTTTGGCAGTCGGAACTGCTGCTAAGTTCATTTCTGGAGCTTAAATTTGGTAATTCATCTTAGTTTAGGCAATTCTCGAAGTTATGGCATGTGTAGAAATGAAATAGAGCCACGAACACTGTGTCTCCAGGCATTTAGAAGCAGTGCAATGTTTACAGCGATTTGTAGGTATGATGATCAAGCACATGATGATGTAAGTGAGGAAAGTGAAAAAATAAGTTTATCATTGAGAAACCATTGCAGCCTGTTCCATGCCAAGGTATTGTTGAGCACACCAAAAATAATGGTGAATTCAGACCACAGTGAGGTGACCAAGGGTGAACCTTCTAAAAGGATAATTAAATAAGGCTGTTAATTTTCTTCAAAAGGGGGTGTTTAAATTAACCCAACCATCCAATTTTCATCTAAACACTCCTGGGAGTTTCCATAATGTGCATGCAAAGTTTCAACTATGATGTTTCATGGTTTTGGAGTTATGGAGGGGACACACTGATTGAGGGATGGACATACACTGACATTTATTTGTATGTTCTTTCTGTACGAACAAAAGGCAATGTGTGTGTGTGTGTGTGTCTCCTCCATAACTCCAAAACCATTAAACCTGGCAGCCTGAAACTTTGCATGCATACTAAGAAAACTCCAAGGAAGTGCAGGAGTGAAAATTGGGTCTTTGAATTAATTAAAACACCCCTTTTGAATACAATTAATGGCCATCAGGCGATCCTCGGCCACCTTGCTGTTTGGGGTCTTCAGGCATTTCTTGGGTAACCTCGCTGGGGTCTGAAGCCGCCATGTTTTTTGGCCTGCTCAACCTTACCCTGACTTGGAACAGGCCGCAACTTGGAAAAAGCTGTTCATCATAGCTACAAATCGCTGGGTACATTGCAATTCTTATAAACGCCCGGAGACGTCAGCGTTTGTTGTTTTATTTCATTTCTGCACATGCGAGCGCCATGAGTATCTCTTAAACTAAGAAGAGTTTCAAAATTTAAGCTCCAGAATCGAACCTACAAGCAGTTCCGATTCCTAGAAAAGTGTTCATTTATCCAATTCGGACATATGTGACATTTTGGGTGTCTCTGGGAGGTTTATGTTTAATATGATGGTTCGGTGATTCCCAATCGCGTGCCAAGCTGGCCGTTTCTTTTCGACCGTTTCGTTGGAGTGTTCGCTTAAATGCTTAAGCCACTTGGTGAGCGCTCTCCAAGCTGCTTTGTTGGTCGTTTCAGGAAAAAGTACACTTGCTTTCAATCTCACATCAATTAGATGTATGTTTCCGCCTTTATTGGGTCCCGTGGTGCTATGTGGTGGGTGCCTCGGGAGGTGTCTCATACACTGAAAATGTGCAATTTTGTTTTTTTAGAGGACATCGCTTTGTTTAACCATTTTGTGTGATCGCCATTTATTATCCACCTCTCACTTCAACATCGATGCATATAAAAGAACAATAAGGTCCATCCGACCAGGTGTTCGCCATGTTTGTTCTTGTTGTGAAGACATAGAGCATAGATTGACCTATTTTGTTCTGTGGCTTGATACATTTTTGAATTGAATTTCACTAATTACCCACTTTACATCCTCTTTCAAAGAATGCTGTTTCAAGGTAAATCTTTGTGTTTGTCCTTTTTATTACTCTCTCTCTCCTCGACAAAGGAGAGGGTATTTCATTTACGTCTGCTTGTTTGTTACTTGGGAAAAAAAATATTCTTTTTGACAACTATGTTGATCGCCTCCATTTGTTTATGTGTTTTTGTTTGTGTGTGTTTGTTTGTGTGTTTGTTCACTCGCCTCCAGCCCAAACCGCTCAACCGATCGTTGTGGAATTTTTAGAGATTAATGTCACCGACCCTGCGACAGTCGCCCATTGAAGCTTCGTAAAATTTGATCGATCAAAAAGGTCGACATTGGCCAAAAGGCCAATTTGAGCCGGTATTTCTAAAATCCTCAAATTTCATCCGATTGACTTGGAATTTGAACAAGATTTGCATATCAGCTCATTGAATTCAACCACCTATTACTTTGGAGGTTATCATAGGTCAAAGGGTCAACATAGGCCAAAAGGCCAACCCAAAATAGGCCAAATCTTGAAATTGTTTCTAAAATTGTCAATGTCAATACGATTGACTTGAAATTTGAAGACCCTTTGCAGATCAGATCACCAAATTCAACCACCTATTAATTTTGATATCAACATAGACCAAAAGGTCAACATTAGCAAAATTTCTACAATCCTCAATTTGCATCCAATTGACTTCAAATTTGAAGACTATTTGCATAACAGGTCACCAAATTCAACCACCTATTAATTTTGAGGTAAACATAGGCCAAAAGGTAAACATAGATCAAAATGTCAACATCAGCCAAATTTCTAAAATCCTCAGTTTTAATCCAATTAACTTGAAATTTGAAGAGCATTTGCAAATCCGATCACTGAATTCAACCACCTACTAATTTTGAGGTAAACATAGGCCAAAAGGTCTACATAGGCCAATTTGGGCCAAATTTTCTGAAATCCTCAATTTTCATCCGATTGACTTGAAATTTGAAGAGCATTTTCATGTCAGGTCAGTGAATTCAACCACCTATCACTTTTGAGGTACCATAGGTCAAAAGGTCAACATAGGCCCAAGATCAACCCAAAATAGGCCAAAATTTTTGATTGTTTCTAAAATCCTCAATTTTCATCCAACTGACTTGAAATTTGAGGACCATTTGCCTATCAGGTTGCTGAATTCAACCACCTATTAATTTTGAGATCAACATTGGCCAAAAGGCCAATTTGAGAGAAAAAAAAATTATATCCTCAATTTTCATCCTATTGACTTGAAATTTGAAGAGCATTTTCATGTCAGGTCGCTGAATTCAACAACCAATTATTTTTATGGTCAAAAGGTC
>NC_140961.1:64692653-64747653 GCF_056783735.1 Eptatretus burgeri
GACTTAATTTCAATTCCGCACATGCCATAACCTCTAGAATTTATTCACCTCAGCAGAATTTAAATTTAAACTTCTTTGTTGACTTCAGCAGTAGTTCTGACTGCTCACTAAAAAGTGTTCATTTCTCCAATTCGGACATCGCTTGACATTCCCGGTGTCTCCGGGTGCATAGTGTTCATATGACCGATCAGCGATTGCTAATCGTTTTTCTAAGCCAACTGTTCCTTATCAACCGTTTCATTGTGTTGCTTGCTTCAGTGCTTAAGCCACTTGTCGAGCGCTATACAAGCTGCTTGCTTGTTCGTTTCCAAGCTATGGCCATACACGGCAAAAGTATTACCCTGTCACTGAATATATCGATCGACTTGAATAGAGTTCAGGCACTACTCGCCCGCCTTCAGTCCCTCGGGTGTTGTTGTTCTTCTTTCAGCTGCTCCCGTTAGGGGGTCGCCACGGTGGATCATCATTTATGATCCGCATACTGATTTGGCATAGGTTTTACGCCGGATGCCCTTCCTGACGCAACCCTGGTCGCCTCTTACGACACAGGAATAAGGATTGGGTTTCGCCATGATTCCGGGCTGCCCTACATCCTCTCATAGCGCGGTTCAGCGTAGAGCACCCGTCCTCAAGCGATCCTCCAACCCAAGCCTCCGAGTAGCTGGATTACAGGCACACGCCACTACGCCCGGTATCAGTCCCTCGGGTGGTGGATCGCTAACTGAAAATGTGCAATTTAATTTTGACTTTTTCCCTTTCTGTATGATCTTTCATTATACGACCCATCACCTCGACCTAGATAGATACATTCGAAAAATTTCACATTTCCTTTTTTAAAGTTTCTTCAGCGTTCATAAAAAAGTACATATTATATCCAGGTATTGTTGTGTGATCTCTCCCATGTATGTATGCTGGTTTTCCCCTCAATTGGCTTGTAATTTGAGACATTAATTGCTCTGTGCTCAAGGGTATGGGATCGGTCAAGGGAGCCTGGTTTCATTTTCCTTACCTTCAGGAAGCTTGGCTTACCCTTCAGAATTATCCCTCCTCCCCCCCCCCCCATGCTGTCTTGGCTGGGTCATAATTACTGTGACTATAGCATGATTAAACTTTTAAAATCTTCCTTAAAAATAGTTTGAGATATTTTGCTCCAGGGTTTACAATCAGTAAGATCAAATTATTGCTACCAACCTGAGGAGCTGTCCTTTAAAAAATATTTTAACGTTTTTGAACAAGTGAACCTCCACCTCTCACTCCCACTTTTACCCCGAATCTTCAGTATTCTGAATCTGCTTCATGATAGCTGGCACTAGTTACAACGTATAACCCAGATAATCTCAGAGTTCACTGATGAAAGAACTGACAAACCAACGAAATAATTATGCTATGCAACTATTACCATCGAAACGCTCTTTTAGGCTACAAGTTCAACTGTACCTTTTATCTTGTTCTCTGATGTTCAAAATGATAAAGACACCTCTTGAATGTATATTTTCACCTTCGATGAGACATTTGAGGCTTGGAATATTCATCAGTCATACGCTGCATTGGAATATTACTCCCCTTCTCTCTCTCTTGTGCACAAACAAGGATTCCACTTTTCAACAGAAAATGCACTCATCCAGCCAGTCGTTATCGCTCCATAATCTGAGTCAATGCAGTCTGCACATAAAGAGCAGGTGGTGCCTTAACCGAGTGCATGCCAACAGCATATCAAATGATAATGAAACAATGAATTGCATTGTTGTACACATTCAAGTCACCAAGCCTTCAAATAAATGGGTTCTTCTGAGCTAACTCTGCTTTTCATCTGCTCATATGCTTTTTAACTTTTATCATTTTTCAGAATCTCTCCCTATCCCTCTCCCTCTCCCTCTCTCTCTCTCTCGCTCTCCCTCTCCCTCTCTCGAGCTCTCGCTCTCTCTCCATTCCATCCTTTCTCTACCCCCTTCCAATACAGTGCAGCACCCTCCTCCCACACCTCTCTCTCCCTCTCCCTCTCATTCTCCCTCTCCCTCTCTCTCTCCCTCTCCCTCTCTCTCTCTCCCTCTCCCTCTCTCTCTCTACCGCTCTCTCTCTAGCTCTCCCTCTCCCTCTCTCCCTCTCCCTCTCTCTCCCTCCCCTCCCCTTCTCTCTCCCCCTCCCCTCATCCTCCCTCTCCCTCTCCCCCCCCCCTCTCTCTCATTTCACTTGTGCAAACTGCCATTTGGCACCTTTATTTCTACTCTGATTTTTGGCTTTTTTTGTACAATAAAATGTTTTACTAATAATCTTGAAAGTTCAAATTTTACGTTATTATCTCTCAATGGAAGCAGTCGCTCCTGTGACTTCTCGACTGCTCACTCCACATAACACAAACAAGAGAAACATGTAGGTCCTGGCCTCGTTCATTTGCAAATTCAACACACTGCTTTCAGATTTTTTTAATTTACTTGTTCTTTTGTCATCACCCACAACTTTAAAGGCAAAAGCTTTGGCAGTCATATTTAAAAGATGGTTGTCCCAATTGGCCAAGATGGTGTTGGGGTGGGGGGGAGGAGGGGAAGCTCTGCACAAGTATACCGATTCAATTGTTCACATCAGAAGGGAAGAACCCTCGACTTTCTTGCTCGCTCTCACGTGATGGTATTTTACTGGGTCTTAGGCACTCGATCCGTTTTCCAGGGACAGGATATACAATTAACGAGAGAGCTTCTCCATTAAGCTCCAAATGTCACTTATTGATGCAAAAACAAGTCTCTAATTTCTTCATTGTAAATACCTGACCTTCAAAATGACGTAATCCAGCACAGAATCCTTGATGCTCATGTGCAGAAACCCCAGGAAACATAAAGCATACCGTGTGCGCGAGATAAGGATCGTAACCTAAAATGGCTCACAAAGCTTCCAAAAAGCCGAAAATACTTGGAAACGTACCCGCAAGAAAGGGGGTTGCCTCTAAACAACGAAAAAGTTGTAAAACTTTCTGAACTCGTCCAAAAACCTCTTATCTTGCAGGTCCCGAGGTCATGGACTGGTGCAAGGGCCCAAGGTTCGTAGACTGGCACATTCTACCCAAACCTTCGTGCTTCTTAACAGCAATGGGAAAGTTGCTATCTGCGGCTTGTCAATGCACAGGGTAAGTTTAAGAGGATGATATTTACTATTAATCATGTCTGGGAGGAAGCAGCACTGGGAGCTATGAGAGCTGTTAGAAACATGTCTTTTTTTTTTGTTTGGTACTTGGGCCACAAGAGAGGTTATACCAGATTTATTTTCATCTGTTGATAAAATGAGAGTCGTCTATCCATTTGTGAGTTATAACCACTGCTGCTGCTCGACAATTGTATGAACAGGAAAAGGTAGGAACTCGACACCTCTCATCCACGGATATTTCTGATATGTCCGTGACTCCGATTTGCATTCAGGAGCACAACAATTATGGTGAACTAATTTGAATTTGCCGCTTCTTGTCTAAATGCTGAAAATTATGTTAAAAAGCTGATTTGAATGACAGATTTCACGTTCGGAGTGGCAGGTTAAAAGTGCCCGGCGAGCAAAACTGTCACTGAAAACACACACACACACACACACACACACACACACACACACACACACACACACACATTTTCTGCATTCGCTTACCCTCCCACTTTCTCTTTTGGCATAAGTGACATTTAGATAACTGAGAGCTCGACAGCAGGTTGTGCAAGCTCAGGTTCACCTTGATGAGTTGGTTAAGTTGGAATGGCACTGGAATTTAGAACTTGCAGAGATCTCTCCAATGTATTATTATTATTATTTTTTTTTTTTTAATCTTCCAAATTCAAAGAAGCCTTGAATCTGACCTATCGACATAAAATTCAGGGCCAAAGTGATCAAAACAGAGTGCACTGTATGGAGTGGAACAAGACCAGTTCTCCCTTGTTTGGTGAACAAATTCTGACTATTCTGGCTCGTGTAAGGTTTTTGGAAGAAATAAATAAAGTCATCGTCTATAGTTTATGTGAACAGAATCCACGACTCACAGTTCTCCATATTGTTTGTAAAACATACAATTAATCATGAAACAACAGTCAGTCGTCACTTCAATCCTCAAAGGGACAAACAGCCTTCATGTGACTGCATCAATTCTGGCTTCTTCCTTGGCTTATTTTAACCTAGAAATAAATCATTTGATTCGAATCTAAAATGGGTGTGAACGCATATAATATGTGTGTTGACAGCAATTCATGCGATACAATTTATGTTATTTGAGACCCTCCTCAACATTAAGCCCTCGGAACACTTGCCTCTGAGCTGTCTCGCCTGGATTTCAATGTCGCCCCACCTATATACTGTCATCCCAGTGTTTCAGAGGCAATGAGAGGGGTGAACGTGTGTGCCGTCCTTTGGATGGATGTTAAGCTGGGTATCCCATCTGCCTCTCTTCATCATGCTCAGATATTGACCCACTCAGAGGGGTATAACCATGGCCTCACCCAGGAGACATGGAGCTAAGGCAGGGCGAGAGGAGTCAACATGAGGTCTGTGAGTACGAGGTCTGTCCCTCTCTCACCTCGCTGCTCTTGTTTACTCCACACCTTTGCTGACCTCCTTTGCTGCCCTGCTCACCCTCCTGGAGCTCGTGTCAGCACAAACTTCGACAGAAGAGGGAAAGGGACACCAAATTGCATTGAATGAGTGAATGAACGATGAAGTGTTATGCATGTGGCGTGAAGACCGTTCGATCAATCTGTTTGGCTCCTCAAGTATGTATAGTATTAGAGTTATTTATCTTCTATATTCATGGCGACATTCGCAGCATTTGTTCTCCTGTGCCAATAAATCCTTGATATTTCACAACGTCACATGGCTGCCTTGACTGGCATGTCGCTGTGGCGTTTGGCCTCTGATTTTCCTCGAGGGAGATCCTAAATTAATTCTAGGGATTAGGATTAACTCGAGTCTGAGGTCGATGAAGGCGGTCTGATGAAACCACTCGAATCGCATTGCAATGAAATTGTGTGTCTGCCAATCGATCATGTGCGTTAGGGTCCGAAAAGACCCCAGTTGTTAACATTGGGTCGTAAAACATTTTGGTAGGACGAGGGTGAATACGTGGATCATAATGTGGATGGTAGTGTTGGGGGTGAATGTGGATATGTTGGTGATGATATTATGCAAGCTGGAAGAGTAGAATTGATGTTATTTTGTCTCTCATTGTATATTAAGCGTATATCCTGGCCTCATGCTTTAGCTTTGCCTGATGAACAAATTTACAGCTGAGGATGCTGGAAGATGAAATCTCAAATTTCCATCTTGCATTGAATCCCCATTCAGCCATCCGTTATTTAAATGTTAAACAAATACTCTTGGTTTCCTGTTCGGTGAGTTCACAGAATGTTTAGGAATGGTGTCTGTGGTTTATGCCGCTATTATCATGATTTAAAGAGAGCCCAGAGCGACAGATGGGGGTTTGGAATGGGTGCTTACACTGCATGTGTACTCTTGTATATGTTTGAGAGTGAGTCGCATTTGAAACAGAGTGGGACACAGTGAAAGAGAGCCAAACCCATGGATAAGCTACAACAGCACTCAGTAGAGTGCATTACCTCTCTCTGCCAGGCTGAATGGTTTAAGGTTTTTATCCCATCGATCCGGACTTGAACCGAAATCGAATCGGCTTGGTCTTGTCACCGAACCAATCGTCCACCAAGTTGTGTCATAACTCGTCCACGACGTTTTGAAATATCTTGTTATATTTCGGTTTTAGCCCCATCTCTCAATTGCGAAGAATCACTTCAAATTAAACAGTTCTCGTATCCGGATCGGGATCTTCCCCAAAATCTACAAAATCTAATCAGTTCGTCCTTGTCACACGTCCAACCTGTCCACTAAATTCCATCCGGATCCGTCCACAACTTTTTTCAGATATCCTGCACACAGACAGACAGACAGGTGGAATTGTCCACCTGAAAAGAATTAGTCTGTTAGACAAGGCTATGTACATATGTATATATACTGTATACATATATGTGTGTGTGTGTGTGTGTGTATATTTTATATAATTTAGTAATGGTGTGCTCTATTCACAGGGCCCCTAAAATCATGGGGCCCTGGACAACTGCCCGCATGCCCATGCATTAAGACTGCTCCAGTTGGACCAGGAATGAGCGGGGTGCAACTGGGTTAGGTGGGTACAGAAAGCGATGGGTTTGGAACACAAGATTTAGAAGCAAATACGGAGTTTCGGCATTCAGCCTTTTCACGTGCAGTGTCAGTGTCAGTGATGCGGCCATTTGAGGTAAAGGGAGGGGATGGAGGGGGAACATACATCAGAAACAGATTTGATTAAACGCCACCATGATTTTGAGGAGGGAGAGAGGTTTGAGAGTTCAGAGTTGAGATGAGAAAGATGTTGTTTTCTGGCTCTCCTGAGGGTAGATACACACTTGTTCCGAGCTTTGTGGAAGGAACTGAGATTGCCCTCAGTTGGGTTTGCTTTCCATGAGGCAAAGACAAGTTGTTTCAGGACAACTGCCTCACCACAAGCTTCAGTGAACCAATGGCGGGAGGAAGGGTCGGACAACTGAACACGAGAGGGGTTAAATCTGTGCATGAGGGAGAGCAAGTTTCTTTGAAAGAATTCTCAGGACGAGTGAGGTGATGTTGGAGAAAGTCATGATGGGAGAGGAGTCTATAAGTTTGATGGCTGCTCGGAGACCCTGCCAGTCGGCTTGAGTGAAATGCCAGACTCGACGGCGGTGAGGTGGTTCTCTGATAACAGCCAGAGAGATGTCCACTTTGACAAGGACGTGGTCAGAAGAACCGATTGGAGTGGAGGAAGAGCAGCAGATCTTGTCAGGGAAATCTGTCAAAATCAGATCCAGAAGAGATGGAGTACCATTGGTTGAGATCCGGGTCGGGAAGTTGACCGATTGAGTCAGTCCCAATGAGTCACAGAAAGCTTTTGCTGAGGTGCCATGGCAGGTGAGAGAGGTACCCACACCTAGCCAACTGGCATGATGATAATTGAAGTCGCCACATATGAGGAAGAGAGAGTTTGGATGAGAAGATAGAAGATGGTCCATGTTTTCGGATAGTGAGTTGTAGATGGAGTCATCACTGTTCGGTGGACGGTACAGTACACATATAAACATAAGGTGGGAGTGGAGGGGAAGCCGTAGCCAGAGGTATTCCTGGGGGTGTGGGGGAGTGAGGGCAGTGCATGGAGAGTGAGGAATAGAGTCTTTGATGAAGAAAGCAACTCCTCCACCAGGACGAGGCTCAGTTCTGTCATACCGGATGAGGGAGTTACCAGGGAGAGATACTTGGGAGTCAGAAACGTCTTGGGGGAGAAAAGTTTCTGTTAGGCAGATTATGTCTGGTTTGTCAGTGGCAACCTGTATGGAAAGATCTGTCAGGTTTGAGCGAAGGCTCTGGATGTTTGAGGTCCACACTGTTCATGAAGAGGAAGGGGAGGAGGCTTTTGGTGCAGGGTAGGTGAGGGGAGGGGGTGAGTAGGATCACAGAGGAGGGGGGGAGGTGAGGAGAGTTGTTGAAAGAATGCGGGGGATTGCAGAAGAGCTCGGGGAGAGGGCCGGATGAGGAGGAGAAAAGGCTCGGTGGTGATGTGTTGAGGTACAGTGAGGAAGAATAAGAGTGGTCACATAAAACAGTTGAAGATTGCAGGAGTTGGAGTGATGAGAGGGTAGGGGTAGGAGGCAGCTTTGTGGATGTGAGGGGGGAGATTGGAGAAGGGGGTGTGAGGGGGGAGATAATACATCTTGAACTAAAAATATCATTCAAAATATACTCATCCCCCACTGTGTGGCCACCATGTATAACGTTCATAAATACATACATTTGTCATTTTTCAAAAATGGATAATTATTAGATATAATTATGAACAATTTTTAACCTTCACTTTCGAAAAGAAACAAAAAGGCATCAAGAAGTTAATAAGTAAAACTGAATTTCCAAGTGTAGTAATTTCCTGGAGGGAGCCGTGGCTTGGCATTGGAGGTTCTTGATTGGCTGTGAAACGTGAGAAGTAAAAATATTCCAGACATACAGTCTCAGTGGAATCCAGTCGACCCTGTTTCAACGAGAATAATACATCTTGATTTCGGTGCACTTTGAATATGCCGTGTCTAATCAATGCTCTCATTAAACAATGATTTCTTGTGGCTTCTGCCCTTATTCGTTCAAATGCAGCAAAGGGCTGCGTGGTGACATCATTGGCTCTGTCGCTTATGCAATGCTCTCTGTAGGTCAGGGTAGGTATTTGTAATTTGTTTAGGGTGCCAGGCACCATGGGATAGCTCACTTACTCTTCAGAAAGGATACCATTGGATCTTAGACCTCCATCAACTAATGTTAGCAGGTGGCATGCATAGTTTAACCACCATACAAGTCACACACATTGATGAATCACCAAGATGGCAGTTTATTGCTGGGTCAGGATTCAAACCCAGGTTAGACAGTTTCAATGTGAGTCTGTGTACTTCAAGGTCATCCTGCCAGGATGCAAAGAGTGGAAATGTAACTTTCAAATAAATATCAGACCGGAGTTGCAGATCGCACACACTTGTTTCCCACGATATTAAAAAAGGATATTTGAAAAGCTTTTGTGAACATTTTTTTTTTTCAAGCTAAATCATGATGTTGATTGTCAGGAAAGTTACAAACCAAACGACGCTTGAGGAAAGTACCGGGATGGAGAGCAAAGGTGGGATCGTCCTGTGCCAATTCTGATTGCAATCTTTACAATGATTTTGTTTATGAAAAATATTTACAAAATCTTTTGAGACACCTTTCCTCGAATGGCATACTTTACCTTTCTGAATGTATACGGCCTTTGTTTTACGATTTCCTCTCGACTTGCCTTTTCTGAAAAACAAAATATTTGTAATTCCGCGACTTTTCCTTCTTCCCAAGTTCTCCTTTTTCCCTGTAATTTCCTTGAAATCAATGTACCCTGAGTCTTTTGTTCAGTTTTTTTTTTGTCACTGTGTTTCATCTACCCCTGCCCCAATCCCCCCTTCCCCCACTGCCCACCCAATTTTATTCTATTTTTCCTTCCCCTCTGTTTTGTTCCCGACAAAATTCAGGCTCATGGGAAAATCATGGAACTGACAGCGGTGCATCGGGGAAACACAGTAAACAGACCCGACCGAGGCCCACAAGAACACGTGGACTGATAATCTGGGACGCATGAGCCGAGCACAAAAACACGCGCAAATTCACATCACGAGGCCAGTAAATACCATCCATGACATCAACAAATTTACACCAAAAATTAACAAAGAAAATATTAAAACAAGACTATTACAGAACAACTATCCTGAGCTTTTGAAGATGGCCTCTCACATCAGAGAAGATGGCATCTGACTGCAAGCCCTTCTCCCAATTCCCCTTTCTCTATTGCGTACTGACATAAAGCTACCTCATCGTGTTTACCTCCTCCACTGAAGGTGGACAGAGGTTATGTTTTCACCCCTGTTTGTCTCTCTGTGAGCAGGATATCTGAAAAAGGTATGAACGAATTTGGATGCAACTTGGTGAACAGGTTGGGTGTGTGCCGAGGACGAATTGATTCGATTTGGGTTCAGGTCCGGATGTAGATCTGGCCTATCAGAGGGATACAAAACCTAAACTGTTCAGCCTGGTGGAGGGATGCCCTCTACCGAGTGCCACCCTCGTTTAACTTTGTCTGAATGTGAATAATCATTGCTTTGTGTCCACATGTAATGGCACAGCAATTGAATGATCTAGTAAACATATAAATAATTTTGTGTCTCTATCTGTTTTGATTTAAAAGATCAAAATCCCCAATCTCTTCCTTCTTCTGCAGATACTTTCCTCAAAACAGACTACTTTGCGCACGTAGACGTTTCTCCCTCTATTATTGAAGACGTCCGAGTCAGCTTCGGAACCTCTTCTGCCAATGGTCCTGATGCTATTGGCACTGCAGTGTTCAAGAACCGGGGTTTTTCCCTATCCTCTCCTCTCTCTCCTTGCTTTTCTCCAGGTTGGTCTCAGATGGTCTGCTACCTTCATCTTGGAAAGTTTCAAATGTCACTTCCGTTCACAAAAAGGGTTTCAATTTGGACAACAGAGCTACAGACCGATGAAGCTTTCTATCCATCATAAGTAAATTGATGGAATTTGTCATTGGCGCAGCCCACAGTCCTTATCTCATCTATGATCATCAGTCTTGGTTCCATTTTGGATATTCGACCACGGACATTTTACTTTTGAAACAACAATGGATGATGGATCCACTAAATGTCAAAAGAGACATCAGGGTCATCTCTCTGGATATCTTTCGAGCTCTCGAAACTATCTGGCACCCAGCCTTACTTTTCAAGCTGTCTGCTCATCGTATTCAGGGCTCATCCTTGAACAGCTATTATATTTTCTCTGCTCGTGGAAACAACTGGTTGCTCTTGATGGCATTGCTTTGAGACAGTGCCGGATTAAGCCTCGGCTGGCCCAAAGGTACATTTTGAAATTTTAGAGAATGGCCTGAAAATTTTAAATTAGATCTCGGGCTCATGGAAATGGACCCCAGACAAAAGATGAACTGATTCAAGAACAAAATATTTAATACAAAAAAAGACAAATATTAAATGTGAAAATAATTTTTGGCCCGAATTTTTGACTGGCCCTAAGGCACATGCCTTGTCTGCCTAATGGTTAATCCAGCACTGCCTTGAGATCTCCTGGAGTCCAGAAACATACAGGCAGCGTTTTATAACTCACCATATCCTTGGTCTATGTAAAATGCCCATGGATAATAAATTATCTTTACACTTTCAGAGAATGATGGGCCCATCTGTGTACAATACTAAGCCAAATACATGAGAGGCTGTTGCAGTAGCATGCATACACAGACAGGTCTGAAAAAAAGTCATTATTCAGATTTCTGTAATATGTCTTTAAAAGCAGGAAAATTCCATGCTCCAACTCTGTCCCTCTACAAGGATTAGTTTGTGAACCCCCAACCCAACTCCCCTTCTCTGGTTAATCCCTGGAAGAAGTGGGGGTGTTTGGTGCTTTCATGTCTCACAATTTGTCATAACCATTTTTGGGCAACTCCCATCGCCAAACTGGTATATCATGGTCGACCGATGCCTTGGTGTCTTTTTTTAATGTACAGAGTCGAGGCAAATTAAAGAACTAGAATCCGTACACTGAATGGATCAGGACACAACAGGACAAAAGGAACAGCTGAGAGAGGGGGGAAGCAGCAACAGTAGAGTGAAAGGCCATGATAGAGGCAGACTTGGACAAACAATGGGTGTGGGGAGGAATAGGGAGGACAAGATGGATACGGAAGGAAACTCTCAGGAGAGAGAACTGGAAATTTGGAAGGAGGAGGGGTTGGGGTGGGGTAGGGAGGATTAACGAGGGTACAAAAGATCATGGTTTTTGGATTGGGGGTGATCTGAGGTGGTGGTGAACAGCTGTCTTGAAGACCTGGAGAGAAGAATGAGGTTGAAGAGAGTGTGGAAGTTAGTTCCACAGATGGGGAAAAAGAGGAATGAATGAGTGGAGGTTAGCAGTGATCCTGGATTTAAGTAGTTTCACCAGAAGTGGGTTGATGGTGGATGGTGTGTGCCCTACAGACACGTAAGGAGGATAAGGCACGGAAAGAGCAGAGCATGCGAGACCAGACAGGAGGTGGTGGATGACGAAGAGATCACCGACCTGTCTGCAATGGCAAAGTGATATGCCCATAAACTCAGCTGCATCACGGGAGATTTCAATAATCTTGAAGGCCTTGGTTTCCACGGCGACAAGCTGAGTAAGATGTGAGGTGGGGGAGCCAGCCCAGAGGGGAGAGCAGTACTCCATCAAGCTGCGGATGAAGGCCAGGTGTACCACGGAAGGATTTTGTACGATGGAGGATGCCCGGTCGGTGACTGGCTTTGGAGGCCAACTTTGAAATGTGATTTGCCCAAGAAAGATCATGGCTGATAGTGAGTTCCAGGAGTTTGAATGACTGAACTTCCTCAAGAGGATTGTTAATAAAGTAGATGTGGGTGTTTGCCAGATGGTCCTTTTGGAGAGAGATAGTGAGAATGTGAGATCTGTCAGGATTGAAAGACATATTACATGTGAATGAGGAAGAATGTTTATAAACATTGAAGTTTTAATGAACATATAATTTTGTGACTACAATCAATAATTTAATTAATGTTTTTTTAAAAATCTCTCTGTCATCTAAAGCTAAAAATGTTTCAGTATTAGGTCAACAGAACACATCGAACAAATTCCACAGGCGCATCTCCATTTCGATGAAGTGGTGTGACGTATCAAACAGAAAATGAAGCACACAGCACAATGTGGGTGTGGACTGCGTGCATGCTCAACAGTCATGGAGGACGTTGAAACAAGTCACCCACCAAAGCAATTCTGGCAGGGTAGTTTGGAAGATTTATTCTGGAAGAAGCAACACACCGACGAGCTCAGATTTTAAGATTTATGAACAGAGAGTTTTGGTTGTACAAGTTTTACCAGGATGTAGATTTAAGCTGTTATGGCATTTACACTTTAGCACCTGCAGACACACGGTGTAGTAGGGCCCGAACGTTAAAACAAATCTATTTAATAACACACTCGTTCATCCATCCATCTGTCTGTGTGTAAAATTACATTCCACCCATTGGTTTGACAGTTCGTCTGATGCCATCCACAATTTAAACCTGAAATATCATATGGCCGCCATGTTGGTGTTTTCTGCTTTGCAAAGCCAAAGCCATCTTCGGCTCGGAACTATCATATTCACAATCTCGCCATGCCCTCCCTATAAGTTTTCCCTTCAGTATCAAAGGCGCAAAGCGACATTTCAAAGGATTTTGAGCTGAGAGGCATCACAGGCCTTGTGAAGATAGGCCTCAGCGATCAAGGCAGCTGTTTATTGTCTATACACCACCCAAATAACGATGTGACATTCTCTTATGCAGAGCTATTACTGCAGAAGTTATGCAGGAGGTTGAAAGCTAAGAGTGGGGAAGGGATTTATGTCTCAGGGTTAGAAGGAGGGAGGGGGGGGTGAGGATGAGGACCAGGGTTGGCAAGTGTAGGTTGAGGACTTGGGGTTTGTTGGGTGGGAGAAGGTATTGATTCGGACTTGGAAGTCACATTTTACATTGTGCAAATGTTCTGCAGGTACCTGCTCGTAAGAAATAAAATACCTTGGATGGTAACTGATCTGCTGTGAAAACAAGTAAAGCTGTTTTGGGCATTACACATCATCGGAGAAAAAGTGGACCAACTCCTGGCTTAATGCAAAAACTTTTGAACGCTATACCACCAATAGAGTGATACCGATAGAATTGAACCATCAATTACACAAGGCATCTTGAAATTCATAATTAGGAACTGAAAAAGAATTGGATGGGGGTTGGGTTGTGGATACCTCCTCTGTGAGTGATTCCGAGCGATGACAACCTATTTGAGCAAACCAGTGAGCAGAAAGTGAGCAGGCAGATACACAACCCTAGCATATACATTCTTCGCATTACTCCTCTGAGTGCCATCGGTGACTCCTGTCAAGCAGCCGAGGCCCTACGGCCTCTCAGGGAAAGCAATATGGCTGGCTGCAAAAAATATGCCAAACAAAGATAATAATCAATCACAAAAAATGATGAGAGGGACACAGACCCCTCCTACGCAGATGCATAAGTCTGTGCAGACACACTGAGCAGCCGTAATGTGCATTGAAAAGGATAATGACTGCACCTCCTCCAGTGAGGAAGGGGATCCCTGCCTCACGATAGGACAGCGCTCCACACCAAAGCTCAAAGATAAAACGGTGTCGCCTGTTCAACAACCAACAACTACTGGGCTTCAGATGAATCGTCGAAGATTAAATGACCAGAGTTGGAGCTTAGAGGAGAAGGAAATCTTCCTCCATTGCAAAGTGTATTCTGTGCTTGAAGCATGGGGGATGAGTGGTAAAGGAGAAAGATTCATGAATCAATTGAAACGAACAAAGGAGCAGTAAGGGTGAAGAGAGGTTTTGCACAAACGCAGACATTGGGAGTTGATTTTTGTTGAAGCAAAGAAGCCATTTCGACCCTCTGCTTTGTCTTGAGCTCTAACCATTGTGACTCCTTCTTTAATGAGCAAAGGGATGGGAAAAATGCATGTTCCTGAAACATTCTTGACCAGTTGCCACAGGAATGTTAAGGATGGGAATAAACAAGACTGAAATATCAAATCTTAGAAAGCTTTGTATTTGGCCCAAGCAGTAATGAGGATACAGAAATGCATTGACTTTGGGCCTTGAGGAAATGACAATTTTTCCATTGGTGGGACTGACTTTCCATGTGGAGAACGAAAGAAGCTTGCTGACTATTGTCTCACTGCATGTGTCTGTGTACAAGGGTAGAGACATTGGACAGGAGAGCTAGAGATGTGAGGGAATTAGTCCCTTGTGAAAATAATTCCAGGCCTCCTCCGTATGCGCAACGAAGAAAAATGATGAGCAGACTTTAAAACAAAAAGCAGATAATCAGGCTATTTTTCCTTCTCAGAAAATGGCTAATGAGAGGAATAATCTGAAATTCTTAAAACAGTTCAAGTTCAAACTGCACCCCTGGTCTGACACTGTCAATGGCCTTCCATCACGTCTTTCCATTGCCTTCATCAGTCTGTTGTCTTGAGCTCTTCCTTCCAAGATTTCAAGTTTGTTAACCACCACCATCACCACCACCACCACCACCACCACCACCACCACCACCACCACCACCACCACCTCATGGTCTCTCCCATTTCTCTCCACTCCTATGGCAAGACCCTGTTCTCACCCTTCACCTGCAATTCCTCTCCTTACATATGTTTTGCCTTCGACCTGTTTCGTGTCTTCACACGAATCTTCCACTCTTCCACTCTTGTTATTCCACTCTTCCATGAAATTCGGTACATTTTCCCCTTATAGAGGTCCAAATGAACACTGCAACACATACATGTGAACATCACTCAATAAACTTGCAACAAAATTACTGGAGAGGAGAATGTAATTCCATTACGTTCATGATTTAATCACAACTTAGCACACACCATAGTCCCACCTTGTGGATAAGTACAGTTATGGCTGGAAGATTCATAATAATACGAGAACGGCAACTCGGTGGAGCACATACCTCCGCCAGGCTGATTCGTTTACGTTTTGTATCCTACTGATAGGCTGGATCTGGATTCAGACCCAAAGTAAAATTTAACTGGCTTGTTCTTGTCACCTCACCAACTCATCCACCAAGTTTCATCCGAATCCGTCCAAAACTTTTTGAGATATCGTACTATACCGATTTGAGATATCGTATCATTTATGCCCAATCACTCGATGGAGAAGAATCACTTAAAAAAATTATCAGATTTGGATCTTCACCAAAATCGAATCAATTCTTCCTCATTACATACCCAACCTGCGCACCAAGTTTTGTCCCAATCCGTCCACAACTTTTTCAAATATCCTGCTATGTGTCGTTTTTGACACGATCTCACATTGGTGAAAAATCACGAAAAAATCCAATCCAAATGCGGATTTGGATCTTCACCAAAATCTAATCATTTTGTCGGTGTTACATACCCAAGCTCTCCACCAAATTTTGTCCAAATCCATCCACAATTTTTTGAGATATCCTGTTCACAAACAAGCAAACAGACAAACATGGGTGAACACATAACCTCCATCCACCTTTGGTGATGGAGGCAACTAGAGGGGGATCACCCGAGAGAGTGCAAAACCTCCGCCGCCAATACTGCTGGGTCACTCAAGTGAACCTTATATCTTATTCATTAAATATGATGTCAACAGTGCTGACAGAGTTATAGTTGTTTTCTCCATTTGGTGGGGGGGGGGGTTGGAAATCACTTAAAACATGTAGAAATGCAAAAGAAAAAGAAATCAAAATTTTGTTGAAAAAAAGTTGCAAAAATTTGTTTTTCACTCTAACAATATTTTTTTTTTGGGGGGGGGGGTTGGAAATCACTTAAAACATGTAGAAATGCAAAAAAAAAAGAAATCAAAATTTTGTTGAAAAAAAAGTTGCAAAAATTTTTTTTCTCTCTAACAATATTTTTTTTTGGGGGGGGGGGGGGTGGAAATCACTTCAAACATGTAGAAATGCAAAAGAAAAAAAATCAAAATTTTGTTGAAAAAAAAGTTGCAAAATTTTTTTTCTCTCTAACAATATTTTTTTTGGGGGGGGGGGTGGGTTGGAAATCACTTAAAACATGTAGAAATGCAAAAAAAAAATTTTTTTTTTCTCTAAATTTTTTTTGGGAGAGGGGACCAAGTCCAAAATTTAATGGCATGATCCTTGGACCATACCTAACCCCTCCCCCCCCCCCCCCCCCAGTTTCGTCGAAATCCGTCGAGGAGTTTTTTCTGTAATACTGTTCACAAACAAACAAACAAACAAATAGAAAGGGGGTGAAAACAGTAACCTCCATCCATCTTCGAAGATGGCGGAGGTTAATAAAGACTTTTTTTATCAGTCTTCAAATTCACAGATATCTCAGAATGTAAAATCTGCCACTGATTTTTCATATGCTGATTCTCATTTTTCATCCGTAAAAAAATTCATACTGATTGGATATGGTGTTCTACATATACAATTTTGACTCCATAATGAGGGTTCTTATGATATCATAAAAAAATCACACATTCCCCATGTGTACTTGCTATGTGCCAAGTTTCAATATTTTCCTTGTTGCAGTTTCAGAGATACAGAGGTCCAACCTTTTTTCCGTTTTTTTCCAATATGGCTGCCATACCACATAACCTATGACATCATAATTATCATTACAACATTCTACATGAGCAGTCACAACAATGATGAAAATTTCATCTCAATCCGACAAGCGGTTGCGGAGAAAAATACAAAAATTCTGTGCAGACAAACAAACAAACAAACAAGAAGACGTCATGCAGAGCACGACACTTGAAAAATCCATAAAACAAAATTTGACCTTAAAATAATTGGTGGTTGAATTCAGTGACCAAAAATGGAACTCGTCTTCAAATTTCAAGTGAATCAGATGAAAACTGACAATTTTAGAAATTCGGCCGATGTTGACCTTTTGGTCCATGTTGACCTCAAAAATAATTGGTGGTTGAATTCAGTGACCTGAAATATAAATCCTCTTCAAATTTCACGTCAATCGGATGGAAATTGAGGATTTTAGAAATACCACCCGAGTTGGTGACCTTTGGTCTATGTTGACCTTTTGTTCCATGTTGACCTCAAAAACAATTGGCTCGTTGAAGTCAGTGAACTGATATGCAAATCCTCTTCAAATTTCAAGTCAATCGGATGAAAATTGAGGATTTCAGAAATCTCACCTACGTTGTTGACTTTTGGCCTATTGTTGACCTTTTGACCTCAGAACAATAATCTTCTTCCTTATGAGAAACTATATCGTGTGGTGAAGTTTCGTGAAGATCGGTTTAAAATTGTGACCTGTCGGCGACAAACAGACAGACAGACAAACAGAATAACAAAATCGACCAACCACTATACTTGAAAAATCTTCGATTTTGCAATTAACAAATAAACTAACAGACCCAAATGCAATGCCCTCACCTCTGGCGAAGGTGAAAAGGAGTTTGTTTGAAAACAAAGGTGAAAAGAAAACAAGAATGTTCACAGAAACCATTTGATTTCAAATCTTATAAGAAACCATTTTTTCATCTGTTATATTTCATATCATTTGACTTCAATCCTGTTGGGAATGTCAGCACACGTTTGACATACAGTGTTTAATGTTTATATCCATGAACACATATGTAATTTAATTTGACAGAATACTTGAATTAATGACGTAGGTTTGAATGGTTCCGAGCTGTCTTTGCGAAATATTTTCCGTTTTCAAAGTAAAATTATCTTGCAATGATTTTGGAATGGATGGATGGGTTTAATGAATGGCTCAATTGAAGAAGCACCTCAAGGAGGCATTTCCATCAGATCAATGAATATTCAGTCCGTGATTATTCATCTATTTGAATTAATTAATTAATTAATAATTGGGTTTTATTTAAAATTACACTTGGTAGACATTTGGCTAAATTGCATGCAATTAGAGAAAGCAGAAACAAAACTGAACCAAATCAATAAAAAGCATAATCCGCTGTGAGGATGAACAATCATGGACTGAAAAACGCTTCTATGGGATTTAGAATTACTGTTTGAGGGTCAAACAAATCTATTCACTGAATAATTAATCGAAAGTAGCTCTTCGACTTAGCAGGATAATGGGATAACCAGGCCACATAGAGGGTATGCTTGGGATAGGTGTCCCTGGCAGGAAAGGTGCAGAGCAGGTTCTCTCGCACATTCCCACTACACCTGCGGCTATCCTCCTCGGTTCCTGGTGAGAAGAGGGTCTCTCTGAACAGCATAGCAGGCGATTTCAAATGGAAAATGTTTATTACACCGAACAAAAGGATCGAGGAGGATGTAAAGACACAGGAAGAATCTTCCCCCATTATTTACTACCAGGGGAAATTTCGCCCCACCTTACACTCCACGTGTTCTAATCGCACCCAGGTGTCCTTTCCGGGCACTAAAACCATTCATAATTCTGTTGAGGCCGAGCGAAGTGAGATCGAGGCTGTTTATTCTTCATACGTAAAACACCCTGCAACCCACGCCTACAGAAAACACACTTTTTGGAACACCGGTCACATTTCCCATCCAATCATCATGTAGCTTTGTTTAAAAAAATCTCCATTGGTAGATACTCAGATGTTGAACGTTTTGTGCCAATTGCTCAAGCGATTGTGGATAAAAAAAACAAAAAAGAATTTAAAATTGAATCAAACGTGAAAAAGAGAGGGCCTCGGCCGACATTCCACAACATTGTCAAGGATGGTCGTGGATGCCAATTACTAGTTTTAACTTAATTTACAGCACATTATAAACAAAACAATTGTGCATCCAAAATTTTTCTCCATGATGAACATTTTGCTTCCAGACAGACTCTATTACCTGCAAAATTGGAATAATCTCCATGATGAACTTTGACATCAATTACTTAGGGTTTTCTTTCCCATAGCCAGCGTGTTTGATCCCAAAGATGACGATCCATCTTGGGCGCAGCTTGGCGTCTGTCGGATGAAGCGACCGACGTCTCAGCACCTACTGTGCTCCGCAGCATGGAATTTAAGCGGCGCATTGAGAGCGGTTTGAAGGAACGAGACCGCGCAGCATTAGCACCTCCACGATCGGGTTACAGAGTCTGTGTTGGGAAACACGCATCCCAAAGGCAAAACACCCAAAGTGCAGACGAAAATAATCTGCTGCTTAAACAGCTTCCTAATCCCTTGCTGTGAGAAAGAGAAGAAAATACTTTGCGTTACGGCCTTTTATTGCAGCTCAGGGAAAATGATCACAACATCTTCAAATTGACCAAATTGTGTCTGGAATAAAGAAATGATGAAATGTGAAGTTGTTTCATGATGTGAGTTATCAACGCACAGAAAAAAAAAAAATCACATCAACAAGAAAAAAATTATTTCTCAGGTTACTCAATCCTCTGTTTTTGAAAGGCCAGAATTTTATCCCGACCCAGTAAAATCTTCCATTATTAAGATTTCGGAATGCCCATAACATTCATCTATCAAACTGAGCTCAATTAGGTTGAACCACTACCTCTGGAAGAATGTTGTTATGTTTGAGGGTGCTATATCTCCAGTGGATGGGAAAGCAACGTAAGACCGGAAATCAAGCATGTATATCCGCTTCCAAAACAAAGGATGTTTGGATTTCAAAAATGTCCTATTGTATGAAAATTTCACAATGAAAAAATATTCCACCTCTTCCATTCTTTATGTGAGATGAAGAAAAGTGTGAAAGTCAAGATAATATTTCATGTGCTGACCTCTTTTACTCTGAGCTTATTCACATTCAGAGTTACCATTTTATTTGTGAATTCTTGGTAAAACCCCAGGTGGGGTTTTATGACCTCAAAACCTCAAAATTTATTTATTGACCTCAAAACCCAAATTACCAGCCCCACATCCACATGGTCTATTCTGCAGAGGGTGGCAAGGCATGACAAAATAATCTACAAAAAAAATGTGTGTGTGTGTGTGTGTGTGTGTGTGTGTGTGTGTGTGTGTGTGTGTGTGTGTGTGTGTGTGTGTGTGTGTGTGTGTGTGTGTGTGTGTGTGTGTGTGTGTGTGAATGAGTTTCCTCCATAACTCCAAAGCAATGAAACCTAGCAGCCTGAAATTTTGCATGCACACTAAGAAAACTCCAAGGAAGTGCATGAATGAAAATTAGGTGTTTGGGTTCATTAAAACACACCTTTTGAAGATGATTAACGGCCTTATTCAATTATCCTTTATCAAGGCTTATCATTGGTCAGCCCGCTGTCCCTTGCTGGGGTCTTAATTCGCCATTTATTTTGGCATTCTCAACATTCACTTGACTTGGAACAGGCCACAACGGTTTCTTAACGAAGAAGCGTTCCAATTTTTTTTTCACTTTCCTCATTCATATCATCGAATGCCTGATCTTCATACCGACGGAAGTAGAGGATTAATGGGGTTGCTGAGGCATCCATGCAAATGAATGGGGTAAAGGGGGAAAACTCTGTGAATTAAACCCTGAAAACCCATAAACAGGAGACTGATTCTCCCCTCCCCCCCCCCCCTCAATAGAAATGTATAGGCTAACCTTTCTGACTCAAGGCTAATTCGGTTAAAACAGGAGAATGATTGTCTCCCATACAAGCTCATGTTAAGCTGTCTCAAGCCCTAAAAAAAGCCCGATAGAAATGTATTGGGAAACCTTTCTGACTCGAGCCTGGTGTTGGCGCAGTGGTTAGGGCAGTGGCTTGGGGTCCAAAAGGTCCTGAGTTCAAGCCCGTTGGGCCACTGAATTAATACACCAGGGGGTTGACTCAGCCTGTCATCCTTCCGAGCGCGGCGAAATGAATACCAGTATACTGGGCTGGTGTATACCCCGGTTAAGATAGGTGTACCATATCCCTGTGTTGTAAGAGGTGACCAGGGTTGCGTCAGGAAGGGCATCCAGTGTAAAACATGTGCCAAATCACTATGCGGATCATACGGATGATCCGCTGTGGCGACCACTAACGGGAGCAGCCAAAGGAAGAAGAAGAAACCTTTCTGACTCGAGGTCAATCAGGACAAAACAGGAGAATGATTTTTCCCATACAAGCTCATGTTAAATTGTGTCAGGATCCAAAAAACCCAACACCCCCACCTCTCTGACTCTCGGCCCATCAGGTCAAAAGAAGAGATCGATCTCTGCCCCATTACTTACTGATTTCCTTTTATATTTTCATTCCACTCAAAGAGTGATCCAATGAATATTTGTTCATGTTCTATTCGAGGTAATAAATTAATTTTCCGATTACATTCATCACCATCGAGTATATTCACAAATATTATTTTAGAACTTAGTTCTTGGTTTATATGTCTTTGTTGAGCAGAAATAAAATGATAAACTTCTCTTAATGTTCTTGTTTGACCACCTCCTGATCCACATATCATTTTGAGATTGTAGTAAATTGTTTTTCCATTGTTCAATTGATAGCCATCAAAGTTTTCAGTCCATTCAAGGATATTAATTTTTTTCTTTACATCCTCCAAATTATTGGTTCACGAAAAAGTAAGTGACCACTATATTCGTTATTGGTGTGTGTCTGGCTGTGTGTTGGGTAGTCGATATAGTCGAAAAAAAAGAATCAAAATTTTTTTTTGAGATTTGTTCTACCCTTATTATCAGTATTTAAAATGGCGATTTCAGTAAATACAATGGCGATTTCGATGAAACTTGGTTGGTAGGTTCATACCATGACCTAGTTGTGTGCAAATGAGAACCGTTGCTATGGACCCATCCGTTGCCTAGCAACGAACCTTTGAAATTTTCAAAAAAAATCTCAAAATTTTTTTTTTCGAAAATAAAAAATCGGGCCACGACCGACTGTGGGCAGTACATTCAGCCATATTGTCAAAAAATTCCAGCCGGATCCTATGAAAACTGTCGGAGAAGATAGACTTTGAATGAACGCTGGTCGAAAACAATAAAAAAACGAAATTCGTTATATCTCAGAGACGATGAGTCAGATATACATGAAACTGGTATGGTAGGTTCATGGTATGTCTTAAGTTGGGTGAATATACTGATTCTTGCTCACTTTCCCCCATGTTAAGTGAATGGGGATTTTCAGCGATTCATATTTTTTTCCCTAAAAATAAACCTCCTTTTTATCCCAACCTGTTGAATTCTCTGCTGTTGAAATATCTAAAACATGTAAGTGAATGGAGATTTTAATAGTCTCCCCTTTTAACCTAGGAGCACTTTTTTCAAACAACCAATGCATATTGTTCAGCTCACTCATTGAATTTATAAAGATTTGTTCATTCTCAAATTCCTTCAATAGTTTAATTTTCTTTGCACAATAATCCCCATCGAAAATATTTAATAATAAAACATTTGAATCTTTAAATTTTTCCAGATACCCCTTTTGTGTCATTGTGAAATGATATACTTCTCTCATTGATCTCATCTGACGAACTCCTGAATTGCATATCATTTTGAGATTGTAGTAAATTATTTTTCCATTGTTCAAT
This sequence comes from Eptatretus burgeri, assembly GCF_056783735.1. Lineage (NCBI taxonomy): Eukaryota > Metazoa > Chordata > Myxini > Myxiniformes > Myxinidae > Eptatretus > Eptatretus burgeri. Next base: position 64,715,239 of record NC_140961.1, read on the forward strand.
TGATAACCATCAAAGTTTTCAGTCCATTCAAGCATATTTATTTTTTTCTTTACATCCTCAAACTTACGAGTTTTTAAATTGATTCGCTTATTTGTTTTATTTACCTTTGTTTTAGTTATTTTTTCAATAAGACTTATTTGATATTTTTCACATTCATTATGTTTTCCATTTTTATTCCAAGACTGAGATTTTCTCCACTCTTTAGTTTGAATAATACTTTGTTCGACCATTTATATATTGTGAAAAAGGCGGCGGTAGCCCTTAAAAACCCAAAGCCATATTATATTTAGTTAAAACTTGTATCCATATGGAACACAATCTATTCTATATACTCTATGATTAAATATTCACTCTATCATATGATATCAATATGGAACAGAATCTATTCCATTATCTAAAATAAATTTCTTATCATCAAAGGCTCCTACTGCCTTTTTATTTACTTCTTCACAATATATCTTATGTTTATAACTTCTTATTGTATTCATTTTCCGATATTCTTCTTTCTTATTCATCAAACAATTATAATAATTTATAAAAGTTATTGATTTATTTTTACATATTTCTTTATTCCCTTTAACCTTTTATCAATCTGATCCCCATACTTATAAGCATAAGCCTTTGCTCTCAATCCAATAAACTCACTCATTACTTTTCCACTCAACTCATCCTTAAACTTACCAATAACCTTTTCATTCTTTTTTGTAAATAACTCACTCTTCTTACTAAAATTACTTGTATCATATACTCCAATATTTTTCCTCATTTCTTTATAAACATCATCAGTTTTTATATCTTGAATAAAACTATCAGTGTCCATATACAACAATGAAACATTTTCACCATACTCTTTCTTTAAGTCATAATACAAATAATCATACATCAATATCTTTGATAAATCAAGAACTGCTGTTCCAATATAAATTGGTTTATCCATTACAATGCTTTCCTTTTCCATATGAATAGCAGAAAAGTTCTCTGAAAAAAACCTTTTCTCTCTCAAAACTTGATTTATTTATCAATCTAGAAGCTTCTTTCCAAGATGTTGTAAATCTAATGTTTTGCCTGTTTCTAACATTCTCCATTGTCTTTCCAAAGACAGCATTATTCATCAATTTATAGAATTTCCCTTCAAATTTTACTTTTGTATTTGTTCTCATATCTGTATTGAATTTAATATACTTTTTCATCCAAGGACTTTGTTTAAATTTTAAAACTCTCTGAATTTTAGCGACTCTCAATCCTTCTCCCAAAAATTGTTTCAAGCTTCTGTGATGCAAAACATAGCCCTCTTTATCATAGAATGTTGTTAATAACTTTTCTGTTGATTTACCTTTAATATTAAGACTTTTATGATAATCACTCAACCATTCTTTCTTTGGGGTTTCTTTCTCACATGCAAAAGGAAGGTCTTTATGCTTATTATGAAGATCATTCGGGTACCTCAAATCAACTTCAAAATAATAACCTTCTTCTTCCTCATTCAATTCCTCTTGAGAAGAAATAACAATATTCATCAAAACCTTTTCATAATCCTTTTCTTCCACCCACTCTAATTTACCAAAAGGCAGAGATTGAGACATTGCCCATCCATACAAATTATTAGCATCAAAATACATCAAAAATTACTATCTTTTTCACTCTCATAATTTGGAAGATATTTATTATTTGCTTTAGCATATCTTTTTGAACATACTTATGATATTCGACCTCTCTTAGACTTCTCAATCATCAAAAGCATATCTACATCACTGATTAAATCTATATCATGTTTTATCATTTTCAACATTGCACTCCAAGCTAAACCAGGAGCTGTGAAATAGTGGGCAGGATCTAATCCACAACAATTTTTATTATGACAGAGTGATCTAAAAGCTTCAAACACATCAGCAAACAATAAAACATCTGTTTTTAGATACAAATCATGATATTCTCCAAGGTTCTTTATCTTATATATTCTCCAAATTTCTTGTGCATGATTATATTCCTTATTAGTTATCTCTTCTTCATAAAGGTTATGATAGAAACTTTATTTTGAAGGAAGTTGTGTTTTATTTCTTTAAATCTCATAAATGAATCCATATCATCATAAGGATAAATTCCCTTACTTGTAAGAATTTTCTCTTTACTTTGAATTTCATTCCTTGTTTGAATTTCCTCTCGTGATAGAATTCCCCCTTTAATCAGAATTCCCCCTTTAATCAGAATTTCATCTTTAATCAGAATTTCCACTTTAGTTAGAATTTCATTCATTGTTCAAATTTTCTTTATAATTAGAATTTCATCTTCAGTTAGAATTTCTTCATTAATTTCCTCATGAATTAGAATTTCCTCTTTCCTTTTAATTCTCTCTTTAATCTGAATTTCCTCTTTAGTTAGAATTTCCTCTTTTGGAAAGAATGAATTAAGATTTGGAAAAGAGCCCGTGGAGCTTAGATTTGATGCGAGGTAGGCCAGTAGTGTTCCCATAAACTTGTAAGAATCTAGAAACCTAATACGAGTTAAAGGTTTTGTGAATATCATTTTTATAAATTAAATATACTTTTGACTTGTGTTTGTTATGGCAGAAATATTCCCTTGTGTTTTTGAAAGTTCATTTATAAATAGATGTGCATCATAGTTGGTGCTGTTGTGAAGAAAGACTGGAATAAAAGAAGGAAATTTATAATTAAGATTAGAATAGGAATGAGTGGGACCTCTATATTTACCAGTAAGATTACAATGATACCTTACTTTAAACTCCTTAATTTTCTCATCACAAATATGGCAGATATTGTTCTTTCTATATTCTAATTTTTCTTCTTCGGTTCATTTCATCGGTTAATTTGTTTCTTTCATTAATTTAGTTAGTCTTATACAATCCTTTTCTAATTGTTTTACAAACTCTTGTGAAGCTTTTTCCCCACTATAATGTTCAAGTTTTGATACTTTTCTCCAACAGATGATTTGATATAAGAACAGAAACCACAAGGAATATGTTTTTGATATATATTTGTATATGCTTATTTTGGATTAGGAGAAGCAGTATTTATCTTTTTAAGGATACATTCAAATCAGCGTATATCACAAATAGGTGCATGATAGATTTATTATAATCTTCAAAAGAAATCTTTTCACTACGTTAAGGCATTGTAATTACAGCTGATTTATGATTACTACAATATTATGAATGTTGTTCTCATCGTTCTTTTGTATGAAATGAATTAAGACCGCTTACAAGGATATATTTTGTTTGCTGTTCTGAATACCTGAGAAGAGATTAATCTTGATAAATTATTGATGTAGGTATAATGTGAATTCTTTCCAACACTAAAATATAAAAAATCAATGTATGTTTCTTCATTTCTCTCTGTCATCTTTAATACTTGAACTTTATTCTCTCAAGTTAATCCATATACAATAATAGAAAGATTTTTCTTTTTCTCAAATTTAGGAATATCTGTGAGTGGCATTGGGAATTTAAAATCTTTAATGTCCATGGTATTCTCATATTTCATATATTGTTTTGCTCTTTCTGAATTGCAATTTGGTGGATGTAAGTGAGCAAGAACAGACCAGAGAAAACATTTATTACCATTCTTAATATTAACAACTGCCTTCTTTAGTTTTATTTCTTTTGGTAATTCAATATAAGAAGAAGCTTGAAGAGGATCTGATTTTAAGACGTGTATATCTAAAAAGATTATTTTTGTGATAGCAAATCCACTACCTACTACAGTGTTATCAACATCTTGTTCTTGTCTCTGGAGATCATCGTAAACATCACATCTTACAAAATCTTGAAATGATGAGATAAAGTGTGGGTTTGTCCTCATATAAGGAGTTTGTTCTTCATCTTGTCTTTTCATATTCATTTTCACTCCCATATGAAACTTTAAAGTTTTCATTTCTTTTAATGTCTTTTTAATAACTTTTTCAACATCAGGTTTCACTATTTCAATTGATTCAGCTGTTCATGATGCACGGGTTCTCCAAATTGTAAAAGCCTTATTTTAATATGATTCTTAAAAGCTCCATCAGTGTTTTCAATATAATAGTCTCCCTTTACTTTAAACTCATTCTTCTTGTGTTTTTGTGATTGAAGGTGATTCTTATAACTACTCTTCAAAACATCCTTTGAGCAGATAACACGATGTTTTGTTTCCAACTCAAGAGGAGATATTTGATGAAATAGATTAAATGTGTGTTTGTTGGTTTGAAGGTATTTTTTATAATATTTATATTAGTGATTACAAACATCGCAGTACGTTGTATTCACCATATTTATATAATAAAACTTTTCTGAAACTAAAATTTTCTTGATGAAAATTTCGTTTAATTTATAGGTGAATCTGTGCTTAAAACCATTTTATTCTCCAACTTATTTCACTTAATAAATACAACTAGCGATACCCGTGCACATGCACGGGATAGCAGTACAACATAGCTGGTAGCAGACGACAGACCGTACAGGGTAATGACAAAAATACGCATTGTGCAAAATACAAGTGGTACTATGGAATGCCAAGACTTCCCAAACATTGTCGGCATGTCCGCTAAGTGCCACGGGAATTTCATAGGGATCGTGTGACGGCGAGCCGAGTTTTTAGTGTGCAAGCTTGGTATTATAATATAGATGTTTCAAGACACAAAAGACAAGTTTCACTCAATCTTTTCATTTGTTAAAGATACTGAGAAATATGTCAAGGATGTAAAATTGAATAAAGATAAATATAACAACTATTGGATAAAAACAATTATGGTAAATAATATGAGTTCTTCAATTTCCTTCAGTGGAAGGGCTTTTAGTATACCTGGAAGAACATCAATAAATGTATCTCTAACAAAAGTTTCTCCTCTCCTTCTGGCAACATATTCAAAACTAGAAAAAGCAATGAAACAAGAAAAAGTATCAAAAAATAAAAACCTTATGGATGAAGCTTTAGAAAGAAAAGATAAGACCATCTGTAATATGCAAAGAGAAATTTGTATTTTTTTCAACAACCCTAAAGATGTAAATCCTGATGAAAAAAAGGATGTTAATATATCAGGTGAAATGACATTTCGTTCAATTGTAGTTAAGGATCATTTTAAAATTACCTATTATATAAAAAAGTGTAGTAGTTGAATCTGTTCATGAAAAAAAGTACATAGATACAGATGGTAATGTTTTTTTTCTACTAATTAAATATGAGTCATAATTCAGCTGCAGATTTTGAAGATTATGAGAGTGATTATGATACCGAAAGTTTGCATTCAAACGATAGTTATGATACCGAGAGTTTGTGTTCAAACTAAAGTTATGAAAGTAGTTTTATAGATGATTCCGAAGATGAATTTCAGTTTAAGTAAAGTTTTACTTTATAAATATGCTAGATTTTGAGTCTCTTGAATTCCCTGATTCTCCATATGACAAATTTGAGAATTGTCCTGCATGTGAAAGACATGGATTAAACACAGTCAAAAGCCTATAAACAATGTATATTCTGTGATTATCGTCTCATTAATGATAATAAAAAATATAAAAAGGAAGTAATTATTTTATATTTACACCAAAAATGAATTACTTTCCAAGATTGATTAGAGAAATGAATGTAAAGTATGAGGGTGATAACACAGCTTTCCTTACAAGGGAAGAAACTGAACGTATTAGAGAAATGTTCAAAGGATTGTTGTTATATATCATTCACGATTGTCATTTTCAGGGAAATATCAACGCAAGATATTGTATAAATAAAATAATGGATTATCTTGAAATTAAACCTGAACTTAGGATAAAATATGGAATTTCTAAAAAAGCCAATAATAAATTAAATAAGCTGTTTTCCAAATATATAAATGAATGATTTTTTACCCATTTGGGAAAATAAGATAAAATTTAACAATCACAAAAATCTTCCAAATTCATTAAGATGTCTCATAGTTGGTTCAAGTGGATGTGGAAAAACCTGCTTACTTTTAAAAATGCTCCTCACTCCCAACTTTTTAGATTATGATAATTTAATAATTTTCAGAAAGTCTAGTTTTCAACCTGAGTATCAACAACTCTCACAAGGTTTTAATGCTGGTCTTCAAAAAGAAGATATAATCGGGTTATTTAAACTTCAAAACAATCTAAATGATTATAACATTGAAGATATAATACAACTATTTTGTGAAACACAAAGATATAAAAAGAAAACAAAACTGATAAGTTGTATTCTTAGTGATAAAACGGATGATATCCCGTCTCCCCAAGATTTGGATAAATCAAAAAAGAACCTCGTTATCTTTGATGATTGTGTTAATGAGAGAAAGCAAACGGTAATGGACAGCTACTACACAAGAGGGAGACATTCTTCTTGTAATTGTATTTATCTTAGTCAATCAGACTTTCAACTCCCTCGTCGTTCCATCAGAAACAATGCGAATACTTTTATTTTATTCAAGTTAAATTCAATAGATATAAATAAAATTTGGAGAGACAATTGTTCTACATTATGCAGTAAAAAAGAATTTGGGGATTCCATGAAGCACACGACTGAAAAATATAAATATATTGTTGTGAAACAAGATGAGATATTATGGGATATATATTTTATTTTATAAACAATTACATCTATAAATGACAGCTATTATTATAAAATTTGTGGGTAAAAATGCTTCTGGAAAAAACTTTCATAAATCAAGGTTCTTGTATAGTACAAATGAGAATATTGTAAATTTACTTAAAAAACACCTCGTGATACGCATTTTATCAACAACAATGAGAGCAATAAGACCTGGAGAAGTTGAAGGTAAAGATTAGTACTATATTTCAGGAGAGGAACATATGCGATTGAAGAATGAAGGTCAAATAGTTGAGGAGGTTTCTCTTGGTACAACAAAATATTCGCATTGTAAGAGTGAGTTAAAGAAACTAAAATCTGGTGGTTTTGGGATATTAGAAACTAATCCGGAAGGAATGAGACAAATTATTAAACATCAGAGCGGGGTTAAGATTTTATCATTAGGTTTTGATGTTGATGAAGAAACTCAGTGCAAACATATGAAAAGCAGAGATACAAGTATTAGTGAAGAAGAAATTACAACTTGTATTAATGTTAATAAAGCATTTGATGAAATATTTAAAGAAAAGGATTTATTTGAACACATCTACTTGGATGATGAAGAAAAGGAAAATTCCCCTGTTGATCTTTACAATTCATTAAATGATATTTTCCATTAAATAAATGGATGCGAAAGAAAGTGCAAGAAGATTTAAGGAACATCAAGAGTTGGTTTTAAAAGTTGTAAAACAACAGGAAGACATAAAGAAGAAATGCAGACAAAAACTAACGGGTGAAGAAGCATTTGAAAAAAAACAAGAGAAATTTTTTAAACCACTTTTAAAAACTTCCCAAGAAAAAATTATTGATGTTTCCACATTTCCACAATAGAATATACTCCTAAAAAACTTCAAATGTTAAAAGATTTCAGTCAAATGACGGAGGAAGAATTAGGGCATATAGGAACTTTTGATGATGAAGGATTATTTCAACAACTTAGAGATTAATCAACCCCCTGATTATATTGTGAATGCTCTTCAAAACAATGAATATTCAGCGGATTCAAAAACCAAAGCAGGACTCATTCCAACAGAACAACCAGCAATATTTTATCTTGCTCAAGAAAAGGTATTGATATTTACCGATGAATTAAGGTTCATGAGTTCTTCTCAACCCCCTGTTGCAAAGTGGAACTTGGATGCCTGCGCCAGTGCAAGTGTGTGAAGGCAGAGATGGCATGTCCAACATATTGCAAGTGTCACGGAGACTGTGAGCATCAATAACATGATTAAGCAATATTAAGCTTCATTTTGTGCCAAGAGGTAGATTGCTGTTTCTATATATAACTAACAATGGACTGCTAAAAAACCATTGCTGAATCTTGTTGCGATGCGATGACTTAGATCTATTATAACAAGATGAATGTGCACCATATTGATAGATGTTTCTCTTGAAAAACAAATCATAGTAAAGCCCATGCCTACATGTGATAGTAATAAAATCATTATAATTTGAAGAAGACCTGACTTCATTAAGGATACATTAGCTTTTCCAGTTATCCACTTACCAGTTGGGGAGATCCACCTCTCTAGAAATGGAGGTAAAAACTGTTATTTTTTGTCCAATTACTTTCTATTTACACATGATAATATTCCAAAACTTAAAGACGCATTGCGTAGATGAAAGTTACATGTCATAAGAACGTTTTGCCAACTGCAGAACTAATGTGCTTTATTATACGAAGGGAGAGTTTGCATTCCCCTTTTATTATGCAAATGAGATAGGCAACAATTTGGTTTAACGATGTAATTTGGTTTAAATATATGAGGCAATATGAGACTCAAAGCATGGAAAGAATATATCATGTCGCGTGGATGTTATTCAGCAAAAACGACCCTTTTTACCTCCTTTTCAGAGAGGTCGATCTCCCCAACTGCTTTAGCATGGCGGCCATCTTGGATTTCTGCACCATTTTTAAAATTGTTGCATTGTTGAAATATGCAAACATCAGTATAGAAACTAACTATGCAATATCACGGTTAAAGAGCATGAAAAATATGAAATTAGTACATTTGAATATTATAAACAAGTCAGAAAGAAGTTTTTTACTCAGTGGCGGCCATTTTGAATTTGGCGGCCATCTTGGAAATAAACTGAAATGGCCCCATATCGAGAAATGTTCAGCACATTAAAAGCTTCATCTGCACCAATTTTCATGCTTTTCACCCAAAATGCACAATTGGTCTGTTATGTGGCACCATTCTGCAGCACTACAATGGACTTTACTCTTCTCGAACGTTCATCAGATGGGTCTGAAAATGTTCTGGTGTCTATAGACGTGTTTATGTTCTCCATGGCCATTCCTAGCCATGATCAGACAGCACAAACCGGAGCTGCAGCTTTGTTGAAGCATTGGTTTTCTTACTTTGGTTGTCCAGGGCACTTGCATTCAGACCAGCATAGAAACTTTGAAGCTTCTATAATAGCAAACCGATGTGAGATATTTGGCATTGATAAGAGTTGCACCACCCTCTACCACCTGGATGGCAATGGTGGGTGTGAACACTGGAACCGAACAATGCACGAGATGCTTAGAAAGCTCCTGGCAGGGAAGAAACGACGATGGATGGATTACCTACCCTAGTTAACTCTAGCCTACAACAGCTCTGTACATTCATCCAATGAGTTTCCACCATTTTATTGAATGATGGACAGGGATGCTCGGCTACTGAAGGACATCATCTTGGGGTCTAGCCTGGACAGCCATCAAGCGGGAAGTGGGATCAGTGGGTTACAGATCATCATGACCGGTTAAAGATGGCATATGGTTTAGCCAACCAATGTTCACAAGGGGATGAGCTAGCCAGAAAAAGGATTCATGACCATGTTGCACCAGGTGCACTGATTAAGTCAAGTGACCAAGTTCTACTTGGCATAACAAGATCCAGGATAGATGGGAACCTGAACCGTTCTTGGTAATTGACCAGACAAACCCTGAGATTCTTGTATTCCAGATATGTCATGAGAGGGGTCATCGGCAAGTCAAGGTTGTCCATAGAAATTTAATAAAGCCTTGCACGTTCCCTATAAATGTCCCCAAAAGGAGTACGAATAGGAATGGTGACAACACAGATAACACCCTTGCTCAGCAAGAAGACACTGTACCTTCTCATGTACCTTCTTACTATGCACAGCGTGATGACGAAAGCCCTCCTCACATGGACTTAACCGCTAGTGACTATTTACCTGCAGTGGAAGATCAAGTTATGGATAAGGAAGACAACCCAGAGCAGCCGCAACCTCACCAGTTGACAGTACGACCGAGTCACTGAGATCTTCTTGCGTGATGCCAGGAATCCCACTACATAGGCTCCTTTAAGGTGTGGAAGTGGAGGTTCCCAGGGATAAGCCTCAGGCTCTGGTTATTTGATTACTCTACTTCTTGGTTTTCCTCATTTTGACTGTTCGCTGACATGGGGAAGTTGTGGCATTTACAAGCCATGAAGACTGGCATCTCCAGGCGTTTATAAGCATTGCGATGTGTCCAGCGATTCGGAGCTATTAAGACGAGGATTTCGATGATATGAATGAGGAAAGTGAAAAAAAAAATCATTTTCAGTCCTTTATCGTTGAGAAACCGTTGCAGGTTGTTCCACGTCGAGGCATTGTTGTGCATGCCGAACAAAATGGTGAAATCAGACCCCAGCAAGCTGACAAAGGGCTGCTTAAGGGCTAACCTTGAATGATACCTTATTAAAGAATAATTAGACAAGGCCGGTTAATTACCTTCAAAAGGGGTGTTAAAATTAACCCAAACACCCAATTTTCATTCAAGCATTCCCTTATAGTTCCCTAAGTATGCATGCAAAGTTTGGGGCAGCTCGGTTTCATGGTTTTGAGTTATGGAGGAGACAAACTGACTTACGGACTGACCCACACTGACATTTATTATTATAGACTAATAAATACCACCCGTCGCTTCACTGCTGGTGACAAAAAGCTTTGTAATTGGTCAGGACCTCAGGTGGGCTGAGGAAGGGCTTTGCACGACGGAGGATTCCCAGTCGGCGACTGGCTTTGGAGGCGAGGTTGGAAATGTGGCTTTCCCAGGAAAGGTCATGGCAGATAGTGAGACCCAGAAGCTTGAAAGAAAGGACTTCCTCCAGAGGATTGTTGAGAAAGTATATGGGGGGGGGGGGGTTTCCAAACGGTCCTTTCGATGAGACACAGGGAGAGTGTGAGATTTGTCCGGATTGAAAGACATGTTCCACATGTTGGACCAGTTTGTGATTTTATCCAGAGAGCAGAGAGTGAAGAAGCTGCGGTTTGCTGGGCTGAGGGATGACAGATGGTGGAGTCATCAGCAAAGAGACAAAGAGGATTTTCCAGAGAGTCAGAGAGATCATTGATGAAAATCAGAAAAAGAACAGGGACCAGAACACTGCCTTGAGGAACTCCAGCCTGGACAGGAAGAGGGGATGAAAGAACTCCATTTAGGGCCACACGTTGACTGCGACAGGAGAGGAAGTCTGCGAGCCATGAGTGGAGATGGCCTTGAATACCATGGGAAGAGAGTTTGCTGAGTAGGGCAGGGTGCCAGACTGTGTCAAATGCACGTGATATGTCCAGGGATACGGCTCTGATTTCCTGTCTGGCATTGAGGACCTCCATCCATTGTTGGGAGAGCAGACACAGCAAATCCAGGGTAGAGTGACCTGGTCTGAAAACAAAATTGATTATCGGAAATCAAGCCATTGGAGAAGAGGAAGCATTTAATGTGTGAAGCGATGATGGATTCCATAACCTTGCTGATGATTGGGAAAAAGGCTGATTGGTCTGCAGTTGCAGGGATCTGTTTTTGCACCTGTTTTATGCAGGGCAGTGATGTTTGCTGATTTCCAAGCAGATGCTACAAATGAGAGGGTGAATAGAACAGAGAGGGGGTGAGAAAGAGCAGGTTTTTAAGACACGTGGGCTGATGCAATCTGGACCGCTTTTAGAGTCTGAGTCGTGGTTTGAGAGCAAGCTCTCCACCTTGTCAGAAGAAAAGGACACAGAGTCCAGGGACAGTTGGGTGCGACTGGGAAAGGTGGGTTCAGAAAGCGATGAGTTTCGAACACAAGATTTTGATGCAAATACCAAGTTTAGGCATTCAGCCTTTTCACGTGAGGTATCTGCAGTGCGGCCATTTGAGGTAAGGGAGGGATGGAGGGGGAACAAACATCAGAAACAGATTAGATTAAACGCCACCAGGATTTTGAGGAGGGATAGAGATTTGAGAGTTCAGACTTGAGATTAGAAAGATGTTGTTTTCTGGCTCTCCTGAGGGTAGATACACACTTGTTCTGAGCTTTATGGAAGGAACTGAGATTACCCTCAGTTGGGTTTGCTTTCCATGAGGCAAAGACAAGTTGTTTCAGGACAACTGCCTCACCACAAGCTTCAGTAAACCAAGGGCGGGAGGAAGGGTAGGACAACTTAACACGAGAGGGGATAAATCTGTGCATGAGGGAGAGCAAGTTTCTTTGAAAGAATTCCCAGGATGAGTTGATGTTTGAGAAAGTAGTGATAGGAGACCAGTCTTGAAGTTTGATGGCTGCTCGGAGACCCTGCCAGTCGGTTTGAGTGAAATGCCAGACTCGACGGCAATGAGGTGGTTCTCTGATAACAGCCAGAGAGATGTCCACTTTGACAAGGACATGGTCAGATGAACCGATTGGAGCGAAGGAAGAGCAGCAGATATTGTCAGGGAAATTAGTCAAAATCAGATCCAGAAGAGATGGAGTACCATTGGTTGAGATCCGGGTCAGTCGGGAAGTTGACCGATTGAATCAGTCCCAATGAGTTGCAGAAGTCTTTTGCTGAGATGCCATGACAGGTGAGAGAGGTACCCACACCTAGCCAACTGGCATGATGACAATTGAAGTCACCACTTATGAGGAAGAGAGAGTTTGGATGAGAAGATAGAAGATGGTCTATGTTTTCGGATAGTGAGTTGTAGATGGAGTTGTAGAGCCAGGACGAGGCTCAGGTTTGTCATACTGGAGGAGGGAGTAACCGGGGAGAGATACTAGGGAGTCAGAGATGTCTTGAGGGAGGAAGTTTCTGTTGGGCAGATTATGTCTGGATTGTCAGTAGCAACCTGTATGGAAAGATCTGTCAGGTTTGAGTGAAGGCCCCAGATATTTGATGTCCACACTGTTAATGAAGAGGGAAGGTACAAGGCTTTGGGTGCAGGGGAGGGGAGAGGGAGGGTAGTACAAGGGAGGAGGGGGGTGGTAAGGAGAGTTGTTGAAAGACTGTGGGGGATTGCAGAAGAGCTTGGGGAGGGAGCCTGATGAAGGAGAAAAGGCTCTATGATGCTGGGTTGAGGTGCAGTGGGGAGTAATAAGAGGGGCAGAAAGCAGTTGAGGATTTGAGGAGGTGGAGTAATGAGATGGAGGAGAGAGGGCAGGGGAAGGAGGCAGCTTTGTGGATGAGAGGGGGGGGCAACTTTGAGATGGGTGAGTGAGACATTTCTTGAGTGATGCAATAAAGGCGAATTATAGATAGACGGAGAGAAGAAACGTTGTAACAGTTGGACTTTTTTCGACAAGGCATGAAGGAGAGGTCAAATTGAGAGCAGTCCGTTGAAATAGAAGAAGAGTCGTGAATTATGATACAGTAATGAGAACCCCACGTGTGGAAGAGGAAGATGAAACATGTCGAGATCCTTTTTATCATTATTATTATTTTTTGATCGATATTGCATAAGATTAGGTAAAGGAAAGGTAAACGCCTTTGGGTGTAAAGGTGTACGCCATTGGGGTGTGTTTAGTTTGCAAGTGGTTTGCTTCTGCTGCTATATTATAAATGGGACACCTTGACACGTGATGCTTTTCATCAAATACATCACCAGGCCATGTGTAACCAGAAAATGTGCAAGAGGGACGAAAAAATTTTTCCCTGAAAAAAAAAAACGCTTCTTTCTCTGAAGTGGGAATTATTCGGAATCAACGTAAATTCCGGTTTCAATACTCGATTCCTTTTGATTCAATGGTTGGAATTGAGTACTCCAGAATCTATTCCACCCACCACTAATAAGCACTCAAACAAGCACTCTAACTCAATGGTTGATAAGGAATGGTTGGCTTGGTCATACTAAACACCGTCCGGAGACATCCAAAGTATAAAACAATGTGTGAATTGGACAAATTAACACTTCTTTTTTTTTTTTTTAGCAGTCGGAACTTCTTTGATAATTTCTGATCTTTACTTCTTTGGGTTCCTTCTTGGTATTCCATTTGATTCAATTCCGCAGTTTAAATTTTGAAATTCGGTTCGGGTTAAGAGATTCGAGAGCTGATCACATTTCAGCTGTAATGCTTATAAATGTCTCGAGAATTATAGGGGGATGGAGTGGGGTGGGAGTTTGGGAGGAGGCAAACATGAGGGGAGGGGAAGGGAAGGCAGACGTGCGGTGGAGCGTTCATTACGATTCATTCTGTCTCATCAAAATGATTTTGCAGAGCATAACAGTGAAGATGGAAACAAAATAATGTCGGAAATCTATTTTCTACGGGTCATACTAAAAACACCGCCTGGAGATAAATACCGCCTGGCCACGTCCAGAGACAAACACCATCTGGAGACAAACACTGCCTGGAACCATCCGAAGACAAACACTGTGCGGGGACAAACACCACCCGGAGATTAACACCGTCCGGATACGTCCAGAGAACAAACACCTCCCGGAAAAAAAACACCGCCCGGGCACGTCCAGAGATAACCACCGTCCAGACATTTCCGTAGTATCAAATAATGTGCGAATGCACATTTCAGATGAAATGCAATAATCTCGAGAATCTCTTCACCTGGCAGATTTCCATTCCATCTCCTAAAACCCACCCATGTGTAGAGATAGCAGCCATCAACAGCAACTTGCACACTCACCTATAGGCACTCATATTCACATTCACACACATATACATACACATACACACACGAAGATTAATATTTGGAGACCTGGGAGGGATCCGTTCCACCTTTTGAAACCCACATATGGAGATGACAATGAATGACACAATGGACATGACAACCACACACATACACACACACACACACACACACACACACACACACACACACACACACACACACACACACACACACACACACACACACCTTGTGGCTGAATGAACTTTTTCTGGATTTTGTCATGAGCCTGGGTCTTGGTTAGGCTCCTGAGATGCAGCTGACAGTCACAAGAGTATGATGTAAAAACTCTGCCATCTTCAGTCAAGTATAATGTAACGGAATGGCGACACTTCCTGGATTGGTTCTCCCTTTGAAACATTTCCCAGTTTACCACGAAAGGTCCAACGCTCTGTGAAGAGTATGAGACTGCAAGCTAATTATTATTTTTCTGCAGGTCTAATCTTTCGATGACAGCTTTTTTTACACAAGTTCCAAGGCTTACTGAACAGCCGATGACAGCTGGCGGAAGAAGACTGGCCCAGGTTAGATTGTTATCAAGTGTTCTGCATTCTTCAGTTCACAATCCACCTTTTATGGCACCCAATTACAATGAGCCTTAAATCGTATTTAAAAAAAAAATAACTGGTTGATGTCTATTCAAATAAAAAACAATATTTCAATCAAAGATGTTTTTTGAAATGTGTCATAAGACAAGTTACAGAATTACAATGAAAGTATATCTTGTATCGAGTACATTGTATGTAATAAAACAAAAGAATATAATCTTATCAAACTGTTAGCATATGTGTGAGTGTTTGTAGTTGGAGGAACCTCACTCTTAAATGATTTACGTGGCATGGCCTCGTGCCTTCGACAACAGAGTTTGAAGTCATCTGCTAATGATTTAAGTGCCCCGTGTACAAGCTCTCTCTGATGATCCAGGCACTTTGATTACCCACTGAGAAAGAATTCTCAACAAAGGTGGAATGGCATGTGGCAAGGCACAAATAAACCAGAATTTTGACCACGATGATTCCACATCATTATCTTAGCAACAACAGTGGACATGACCCATCGATGATAAATGCATGTATCGATATCGATCGAACGCAGCTCTCGACTTGAAAATATCCAAATCTTCTGCCATCAGCATGCACCGTATCCCTACAAAAATAGATTTTTTTGTGGATTAAGAATTTTTAAACACATGAAAAAAAAAACAAGTTTAGTTTAAAATTTCTTTTAAATGAAATTTATGCTTCTTAAACTCAGTTCCACGATAAGTTTACGTGCTTCTGCCACTCTCATGAGGCCAAATAGATCAAGGCATGGTGAGAATTAGAGTTGTCATAAGGATTTTGTAAGTGCTTATGCTTCTGTAATGACCGAAGCTGACGACTTTCAAAGACAAAGATGATCAGCCTTTACTTGCAGGACTTGCATATGTTAAAAGAATAGGGGTTCAGCCAGATGTACAAAATATATAAATCCTGCAGTTATTGTTTTACTAAATGTTACATCTCATTTTGGTGAAGTGATCCGGATCGAGATGCAGATCTTCACCAAAATGTTATCAAGTCGTCCTTGTCATACACCCAACCTATCCACCAAATTTCGTCCAAATCCGTCAATAACTTTTTGAGATATCTTGCTCAGACAGAGAGACAGACAGACAGAAACAAGCATTCAGACAGGGCTGAAAACATACCCTCCGTCCACCGTCGGTGATGGAGGTAATAAATATTCTGACTGCTTCCCGAACCACATTCATAAACAGTGAACGTCAAGGAATCATCATCATCTTGAAACCGTTTTAGTCCGGCAGATATGTGAAAAAAAAAATGTGCCTTTAGTGATACAAGCATGAAATTTGGCACACTGCCAGGGCAGTATCTTACAAAGATTTTTGGATATAGGGACATTCCAGATTCTTCCCAGAGCCAAAATGGCGGCCATTTTACAAAATAGCCGATTTTGTGTTGTACAAGGAGGATACATATGGATACAACTATATTTAAGAAGCATACCAGTGGTTTTATTTAACTAAATATAGATTCTAGCAAATAAGAAATAGCAAATAAAGGTGACAAAGCATGAATAAACTATTTACTTGGTCATTTTTTTGGTGAATTTTTGCACTTTTGGACGGTTTTCTACAACAAACTCTTCAAAAAACTGTTATCAAGCACCATGGAATGACTGTTGTTCATTTAACACTCTTGAACTCAGAGGAAGTGCTTCTGTTTGATCCTAACATCAACTTGCAGAGTCAAAATTATACAGTGGAACCTCTAGATCCAGGTAACAGAGTCTACTATGATGGATGGATACATGTGTACATGTTACATAATTATCATCTGTGATCTCTCTTGTCCCAGTTCTACTCTCTTGTACACTCCCCACCACAGTGACATAGAGCTGTGCACTGAAGTGCAGCCTTGACACACTTGCACTGTCCTCTGCATCCCTTTTTGCAGCCACACCTTAGTAGTTGCCGACATGCCTCAGTTGCCTCTGGGAGGGTTGTCCAGTATATGTCCCAGCCATTATCGGTGTGAACCCACCCCCATCACTGGGCGATGGGAGCTCTGGTGTGGACACCATCATCTGGCCCCAACAGTAGCCGGCTTGGTAGGTAACTCTCTTGATGTGCTGTTTCAGGGCTTCACGAGTTGGTGGGAGAGCATCTATTGATCTGCCATTCTGGGTGAACAGATGCTTGCGACACTCATTGACATGTTCCTGGCTACTGGTGCGATCATAGAGCACAACAACAAAACGCTCCAGTGCATCCATGTGGTCACCTACGACTGAAGGAGTTGGCGTGGCAGCCAAGGCACAGAATGCTGCAGTGACATCAGTGACCTCATCACAGGCTTTCCAGGTTTCCCATGCTTTTTTCTTCCCCCTGCCTCTGAAGCTTGAAATGGTGTCGCATCCAGTGAGGGCATGGAAGAATGGCAAACCTCGACACTTGTTAGGTTGCAGTGCCTCAGACATCTCGTGAGCTGCCAAGAACCTGAAGTTCTTTCCTGTGCCAAAAGCAACCCAGAGCTCATCAATGTCCAGACGTCCAGCTGCTGTCACCGCAAGGACCACGACATCAGTGTCTACTGTACGGATCGACACTTTGCTGTATCCCTGCCTCACAGCGTCTTCAGCATGGAGTAGCATTCTTGTGTCAGCCTCTTCATGGCTACAAGGGGCAAGACCAGCAACATCTCGGGCCTGCGTACAAACCACATCTTTGTGGTGGGTGCTGATGACTTGTTTGTCTGTGTCTGTTGTTGCTACTCTGGTGGCTAGGAAGTCAAACAACTCCATCTTGTTCTCATCTGTGCGAAGAAAGGTCTGCCAGTTTCCAGGAATGGAACTAGATGGCTCGACTCGTCTCCTGATGCCTTTTCCGCGATTCTTCCTAGTGTCTGCCTTCAAACTGTCTGTGAGGTATTCATCCCAGACAATATCCATCCTGCTCGTATGCTGAGATGTGATGTATGGCAAGAATACTTCTGATGCATACTCGTTGAAGGTCTTTGCTGTGCCAGGTGGTAGCATACTGATGATCGCTGCACCATCAAGGATGATGACTTCAACTGCTGGACTAGCAGCAGCAGCAGCATTCTCCTGTGGAGGGACCAGATCTTCTAAGCAGCCAACCAGATCAGACTTTGTTCCAAGTCTCATCTTGCCCATGTGTGACAGTGCAGGGAGACATGCTTGGTTCTCATGTGCGAAGAACTCATCAAGATCTCCATCACGTATCTGGGACGCAATGAACAACCTGGAGAACAGGGAGCAGTCGTTCTTCAGAGATGAAACCTGCAGCTGTGCTCTTGACTTCTCTCTGACTGGAGGTCGGCTGAAGAGAGGGAGGTTGTTTCTCTTGATTGGGTCGGTGATGGGCTTTGTCTGGTTGATAAGTCTCTCATGGACATAGGAGTCATGCGGTTCTTGTCCCAGCTTCTCGATCTGGCGTACAGTATTGATAACTGCTGGGTCTGTCAGGTCTCTGCTGTCTCGCACCAGGAGATCCTTGCTGTCATCACAAAATGGGTTGCCCATCTCCCCCATGACTTGAGTGAGTGAACGCACATCTCTAGCAAAGGCTACCTGTGTGTGCTTGGTCTGCTCGTGGTGTTTGTGAACAGCCTTCTTGATCTCTGATGTGGCCTGGAACTCAGCGATCACTCTGGCCATCTCTGGGCCAGACACCATCCAGCGGCGTAATGCAGCGGGATTCTCTGTCAGGCCTACAGCTCCTCCGTCACCCTTAACTAACGCGTTAATCTGCTCGTGGGCTTGGTCGATGGCCATCGCAGAAAACGCATGAGTGGTCTTCTTTACTGTGAAGTTGCCGGCAAGAAACTGCATGTATACACTTGCATGTTTGGTCGCCAGTGTCATCATGTCGCGCAGGTGAACTGGTATCCACCTGGCGTAGTTGGTATGACCCAAGGCGAAGAACCAGGGGACAATCTTGCTCAGGGCATCAATGTATAGTAGGAAGTTCCCTTCACGGACCGATCTGACGTAGATTAGGACGACGTAGATCTGACGTAGACCGATCTGACGTAATCACTGATTCGATCTGACGTAGATCTGACGTAGATTTCATGCTTGTATCATAATGAAGCATGTGCATACTAGTTGATAATAATCATATTATACTCACTACATTGTGTTTTGCACCAAGCACATATGACTTTGCTGACCTTGTAGGCAGAATTTGTTATTCGTGGCAGCCATTTTGTAAAATGGCCACCATTTTGACCCTAGGGGTAATCTGGAATGACCCTATATCCAAAATGTTTCCTAAGGGTATGCTATAACTGTGTACCAAATTTCATGCTTGTATCATCAAAGGCACAAAACTACCAGAATATTTCACATATCTGCCGGACTATTTATCATGCAGCTCAGACTTCAGATGTGAGAACAAACAATGGTCATTTTGGGGGCACGTCTGGGTTGTTGGATGGACGATTCAACTGTTTCAACACATACTGGCAAATGACAGTCTGTGCAACACTCGCTTTATGAACTGGCACCTTGTCGTACAGCAGCAGAAGACCATAAACAAAGACCCCATGGCATTTCTGGTGCATGGCTTCATGCAGCCAGGCTGTGAAATCAAGGTAATATTGACCAGTGAATGTAGTTTTGGATGGTAGGTCATCTATTATTAGTACCATTTTTGAACCCCAGCAGTGCTGGCCACAATCTGCTGGCTGAAGATTGGGTGGGGAACATCTTTGGGGCTGGAGATTCCAATTACCGTGGAGCCCTAATATTCGTGGATTTGCTATCCGCGGACCCTGCATATTCATGGTTGATAAAATGTGACCTGCTTCTACATTCGCAGCCTGTGCTTTGTGTATTTGTGGGAACAAATAACCATCTCCCACCAGCATCGCATGCATAACATATTTCTAAAACCATCTCCCACCAATTATGATTGACCAAAGGCTCTGTTAGTGGAGGGGGGGGGGAAGTATTGGGAAAATGGGCAGTGGTGGCCAATAACTTCATCAAATTCATATATGATGTATAAGTGAGACACGTCTTGCCTGGACCATAAAGCAGCTCAACACCTAAACCAGCTCTACACGTAAACCATTCCCCGTCACCATCCCCCACAAACAATGGTCACACTACCCACCCCTCCTCCATCTACCCACAAACCTTGGACCCCAAACTTCTTGTTCTGGCACAACATATTCTGCTATTTGCACTTTTCAATCGGACCATATAGTAGGTGGTCAGAATCGAGGCATCATGGCTAGTTATGTGCAGCAAGTCCTGGATCTCATTCTTTCTTCTTGTCCCGCTGCCTTTACCTGCTCACCCTAACCCTCATCTGCATCACCTTCAGTGCAAGACTCATCAGCATCCTCACCTGCATCCTCTTCAGAGGAGTTCACTGGATTGTAACTCATCATCATCATCATCATCATCATCATCATTACATCAAACATTACATAGTATCTAAAATAAAAACTAGAAACAGCAGTTGCTGTTGGTGTTGTTTTTCTTTTAATTTTTAAGCATTTTGATGAAAATGTAATGATGTGCATTCATGCTCGTAAATTTTTTCAATTTGCCCTTATGAATCACGAACCACTCGGAACCTATCCCCCTTTTCTCAATTGAAACAATGCCCTGAAATTCGCGGATTCTCGATTCAAACAATTCCCCGACATTCGCGGGAATTTTCCAGGAACGTATCCCACGCGAATGTCGGGGTCGACGACTTCCACGACATTGATTGAGTCTTGTTCTCAGGGTCCTAGTGATGAACCCATATCTCATTACCAGTAACTACCCATGAGAAAATTTCCCTGGGTTAGTGGTGAAGAACTCCATTGACTATTTACTCGATTCCCCTACTGGGTCGCAATCTTGGACATTGAGATTTTGAACAACCCATCTGGCACTAAGCTTTGACATGCAAAGATATGGTCGTGTGTACGGCCTCCACGTCAACCACTTAACCACAACTGCAGCTAGCACAGAGACCAAACATGGCAGAGATCCCTCCAACGATGACTGTTGTTTCAGCATTTTACAGTACAGGAGCAAAGTTTTGAAAGCCCTCTCGTTAAAGAGTTGGCTCAACACATACCATATCTAAGGTCTGACCACAGAGGGTGGCAGAACTCATTTATTGGAACACCCCTTGGTAGTATGAGAACACCCCTTGGTAGTTTTTGAGAAAAATCCACTTTTTTAAACTCTCAAAACTTCCTGAAATTGGTATTGTTTACATACTTTCGGCAGTTTCAGTCACCAAATATGCTTGACTTGTTATTCTATTTATTTCCGTGAATTCAAAAATAAAAATATTATTACAAAACACAATATGTGCACACATTATTTTTAAACTTGTTTATTTATATTCGTATATAAAACATGGCTCTGACTCTGGGATGTAACGATCAGATACAATTTAATTGCATCATCATCAATGTCAATCTTTAATTCAAGCACTGGAAAATGATGTAACTGCATACAGTAACATTCAGCATCATAACTGCATCGTTATGCAAACTTGGGTGCAAGTGGGTTTACATGCTGTTTGATGAGTACCGAGACATCTCAATCAAGGCCGCTGAACAGATAAAGCGAGAAGTTAGGGTAAGGGGTTAAGAGTTAGGACTAGGATTAGGGTAGGCTTTGGAAGTAAAAATTGAAGGTTCTTCAACACCAATTCCAAAGCAGTTGCCTAAATACATTGGAAATCCTACAAATATGGTGAATCGGTGCAATTTCATGGCTGAAGCATTGTGTCAGATGGGAGTATATAACCTGAAAGAGGGTGAGCAACTGATCCTTCAATGACGGTGAGAGAGCTGTACTCATGATCGCATGAAAAATGGAGGACCTCCCAACTTCGAATGTGGACCATGAAGAAGTTAACACAAGGCTTCTACTTCATGTGCAGCACACTACCAATGAGCACAAGATGGTCATCAGCCAGTTCCCTGACACAGATGAGGCTGTGCTTTGTGCTGCACACTACAAAATATAAACTGCCAGCAATTATGGTTCTGAACAGAGGTGAAAGAACAAGAAATGGTACATTACCATGCTGGCGGTTGCTCAGAAATTGGGTCCGTAGCTGTGTGATGCTTTGTCTGCTTTTCATGCTCTGACAGGATGTGACTCCACCAGTTCTATCTTTGGGATTAGCAAGAAAAAAGCCTTCCATCTTTTAATGGTTAGTGACCTACATCAGAAGAACATGCTGGAATTTTGTAACAAGTTCAAAAGACAGAACCGAGGCAGCTTGTGAGGCTGTATTAGTCGATACTGTCAGACCCCTACATTCACAGTTCCTCTACTTGCGGACACCGCGAGTTTGCAGTTCTTAAAATGTGACCTGCTTCCACATTCGCGGCCCTCTGCTTCACGTACTCGCGCTTTTTCGCGGGCGTGTTAGCAGTTTTTCACGTGATTTTTCATTCTCCCTCATGTATCGTAAACCACTGGGAACCTATCCCCGTTTTCCCCATTGAAAACAAGTCTCCCTCTCACATAAGATAGCCTCATTCAGCATGAGAAGACAATGAACAATCAGTCAGCTGCATGGAAAAGGGAATTAGCCAGAAAGTAAGACATGACAACACCTGCTGGAAATGGATGGGAATTGCAAAAGGGCATCTTTCAGACAGTGCTGTTGAACTTACAGCTTATCACTGCAAGTGGTACATCTTTATGTCAATGAGTAGACTGCAAGTGCCACATCAAATAACTTTCATGTGCAGAAACCTGCTCTTGCATGGTTTCTGCAGGGTGCATGAACACATACACCCTGGTCACTTACATAGCTGAGGATGACAATATAGAAGAGGATTAGGCAAAGGACAAGTCATAACAGTCTTCCTGTTAAGGGTCCTCATCACGAATTTAATATTTACCAACAGGTATGATTACATTACAATACATTATTTTATGGGGGGGTGGCGGGGGGGATGGGGTGGGGGACACACACCCCTTTCTCATCCCCTGAATCTACCATTGTACTATTAACACAATATTGCAAGACTTGAGCTTATGAAGATGCTTCATGAGAACTTTTGTAATTGCTTGTATCTAAAAAGTATCAACTCAGTTTGTCTCATTAAAAACTTAAAGTGTTACCTGCATGTTTACACTGATGTATGTATGTTGCACATGTATGTTTTCAGTGGTGATTTTTGTCTCAACTAGCTTAACTACTATTTAGATAGTGGCATATATATATATATATATATATATATATATATATATATATATATATATATATATACATACATATATATATATATACATACATATATATACATACACATATATATATATACATACATATATATATATATATATATATATATATATATATATATATATATATATATCATATTTGGCTTATTGAATTAACTTTTCTGAGAAAAATCCACCTATTATGCAAATTAAATTGCAACTGGATGTCTCAGTTATGATACACTAATCACTTTGTGTCTCATAACTGAGAATTTTCATGACATTTTAGACAACAGCAACATACTATATGATTTTGCACTTTAATTCAAACTGATACCACAATTTGAGACCACATACTACCGAGCGATGTCCCAGAGGGACCATGCGACCTCTCAATGTGGTCAGACCTTTGATGTAGTTCAGGTTAAGGGAACTAATTTTTTAACCGGTCCATGCTCCTGAACTATTAATACAAAATGCACCCGAGCTGTCGATGTGGTTTTTATGTCTGAACCATATTGGTGATTATCAAAATTGAATCCCCCAGACTGCCCAGAGGTTCTTAATAATCCGAATTATCGCATGTTTAAAGATGGCAGGAACTGACGTGCACACATACTTAAGGAGTATATTAAATTATTGGCAGAAGACAATAGAGACAAAACAGAATCCCAAGATGAATATATGAGCATTCATACAAGATGAAGAAAATAAGCTTCTTTTGCGTTCATACATCATTTTGAAAGTCGCGTATTCAATGTACGTGATATTGAGCTTAAATTTATGCATTAAAAAGTATTGTTCACCAAAATTCCCATGAGTTGAAATAAAATTTGTGATAACAAGTGCTAAAAGAAATGTAGTTGTACTACTTTTTTAACCATCGCGATTATTCCCACCTTTTTGTGGGTCATCTGGGGAAATTTTTATGCCCTAAACTTTTACTATTTATTTGGGATCATTAAATAATTTTACCTGTAGGATAAAGATGTAGCATCGAGAAAACAATGACCCTTTTTTTGAGATATGTTCAAGGTCTGCTTAAATCACTATGGCATTTTAACCTTTTTTTGAAGAGTGAACCGGACATGCTTATATTTTTCAGTCGACACTTTTACATTTGTTACCTCTGCCACCGAAGGTGAACGGAGGTTGTTTTCATACCTGTTTTTTCTCTCCAGACAGAAAGAGGATGGATGAACTGATGGAGGAGATTGGTGTGCAGATGAGCTTGATAAAAAGCTGGCTAAAGTGAGCTGGGATGCTTGGTGTGAATGGAGAAAGAGAGAATGGCAAAGAGAGTGGATAGGTTGAGGGAGCGAGGATGGAGGAAACGAAGTCGACCCTGATTGAGATGGGAGGATGACATGAGGAGAGATATCAATAAGATTGGGGTGGTTGGAGGGTGGAGAGAGTTGGCTGAGTCCAGGAGGAAGTGCAGGAGTATCGTGGTCAAGGCAGGACAGAAGCTTGGTACTGTTGGACCTCACTCCTTATGAATAGAAGACATGGAAGACAAAGAATAAAAGTGATAACTCACCTTATTTGTTCAATTCAACCTTGCTTATCACTTGCTTCCTACAGAAAATGATAAATGCTGCAGGTATGACTTGATATGACCAGTTGATATGAAATCCTTCCTTTTCTCCAACAACCTCATCTCAGATCACAAATTTCGTTTCAGAACAGGTCATTCCACCTTGAACATGCTGCTTCTACTCACCCAACAATGGATGGAGGCCCTCAATATCAGACTTGAGATCGGGACCATCTCTCAGGACATATCTCGTGCTTTTGACACAGTCTGGCATCCTGTCTTACTCTCCAAACTGTTTGTTTCTGGCATCCAAGGCCAACCCACACATGGCTCATTGACTTCCTCCACTCTTGTAGCAAACATGTGACACCCAAGATAATCCTTTCATCTCTTCTCTCTCTCTGTTAAAACCGGAGTGCCCCAAGGCAGTGTTCTGGGCCCATTGCTATTCCTGATTTTCATAAATGATCTTTCTGACTCTGAAAGATGCTCTTTATCTATTTGCTGATGATTCCACCCTCTGCTGTAATATTCCTCATACTTCAGACAGTTTCAGTTTGCCGGCTGCAGCCTCTGCGCTCTCTTCAAGCTTTGACAAAAAACCACAAGCTGGTCAAACACTTGGAATATGTCATTTAATCCTGACAAATCTCACTCACTTCTCCGAAAGGACCATTTGACAAACCCTCCTATCTACTTTCTTAACAATCCTCTTGAGGAAGTTCAGTCATTCAAGGTATGTTCCATTAGTAGTTAGGGTTTAAAAGGGTCTATAAGTGGATATAGGGTTTACAGGGTCTAATGGATCCAATGAGTTATAAGGCGTCTAAGGGGTCGAAAGGGTCTCAGGGATTTAAAGGGGTCTCAGGGTTATAAAGAGTATGTTCCAATAGTCGTTATTGGTCAAAAGGTGACTAAAGGTCTAAATGAGTTAAATCGTCCAGACTGTAGGGTCTGAAGGGGTTTAAAGGTTGAGTGGGCTTGAGGGGTCTAATGGATGTAAATGTTTAAAGCATCTAAAAAGGTCTCAGGGATCTGAAGGAAAAAATGATCTAAAGGGTCTAAAGGTTTAAAAGGTCTGGTCCAATAGTACGTAATTCATAGATGTACTCACGTTTCCTTAACCTCAATTAAACATACTAACTATAGTTAATTCGATATCGGTGATTTATAAGTATGGGGTGCTGAATAATTGATGCAAACATGCAGATCACAATTAGACTGGAGGAACTATTTGGGAAAAGGAACACAGGTAAGAGGATCATTCCTATGGGCTAAGAGTAAAACCTAGTCCTGGTACTGACCCATCCCTTCAGTCGATCATGTGGGTATTTTAATAACCCTCGCCAAAGGAGAGGGAATTGCATTTTGGTCCGTTTGTTTGTCTGTTTGTCTGTTTATTTGTCTGCACAGAACTTTCATGTTATTCTCTGCAACCGCTTGTTGGATTGAGAGGAAATTTACATCATTGGCGCAACCGCTCATGTGGAATGTTGAAATGATAATTATGACGTCATAGGTCACGTGGTGTGGCAGCCATATTGAAAAAACAGAAAACTTTGGACTTCTGTATCTCTGAAACTGCACCAAGGAAAAAATTGAAACTTGGTAAATATCAAGTACTCCTCATGGGGAATGAGTGTGATGTTTTATGATCTCATAGGTGCCCTCATTATGACATCATAATTGCATAAGTAGAACTCCACATCCGATCAGTATGAAAATTTTTGAGGGTCATCTCGGGATAAAATGGTCTACAGAAAAGACAAATTTAATGATGTCATCAGTCACGTTTTTTTTTTAAACCTTCAAAAAACTTCTTCTCTGAAGTGGCCAAACAAATTGAGGTGAAACTTGACACGTATGACTGCTTGTCCTTGAGAAGCAAAAGGTTCACACATATATCATAGGTCATATGGTTTGGCAGCCATATTGGATTTACCCTAAAACCTATAAAAAATACACCACTCAAAAGAAGTCCTGGCGAGGGTCTGCAACCTCTGATTGCTCTTTTTCTTGTTTGTAGTTGTGAACATCTCTTCTGCAGATCACCATGCTCCATGATTCCTGTGAAGGCACCAGGACAATAATTAATTGTCACATTGTATTCCGACAACAGTCAAAACCAAACTTGTATCGAGAGTTGTCAATAAATAAAGGAAATACAATTTTTTTTTGTGTAGATCATAGATAACTCGCATGTTTACTGGAAGATTTCAACTGGTGGAGTGGGTTACAACAGTGTTGGATTGTTTTTACTTTTCCTCTTTGATGAATATCACTTTACACTTGTTGGCCAAACAGGATTATTGTTTAGGCAAACAGCTGGGATGCAGATAGAATCAGCAGCTCAAATCCGGGCTTGACACCACCTTATCAGCAGTTTTCAGCCATGTGAAGCCACGTCTGCTTCGACAGTGTTACAGTGTAAGAGTATAGCAAAAAGTGCGGCAGGTGTTTTTAATTTATCACAACGCATTTGTTTCGCTCTTAAAACAATAACAATGTTCTTCCTTCAGTCAGTCACTCAGGCACTGGGTCATTTAATAATTTTTGGATTTTTTCCCTACTCCTCGTGGTGGCTCAACAGGTCGTTTTGAAACGAGGCATGATGATACATGACAAAATGGAGCCCTTTTTTCCAATTTCCATCCAGGTGATGAGATGATTAACTAAAAATGTATCACAATAATGGGGGAATAAAAGTGCCCTCCATCAGGAGACAAGTGTCTGTCTCACTTGGGGCTATATTTATAACATGGGAGTTGTTGTTACAAGTTAGGGGAGTTGGATGTTGTGAGTGATTTGAGATATTGCTCTTGTATTATACTACATTATATAAAACTATAGATTTACTTTTATAACAATTGCTATGTGTGTTTGCTATGTTAGACTACGGTATATCATAAAACAACTGTGACTTTTCCTGAATGCAGACCCAATGCTGCCAAAGCAGTCTCACGTGAAGGATTAAATTGCATGATTTGCCATTGCCTTCCCAGTGATAGTCAGGACAGAAATTTGTAACTTGACCAGGATGTGAGCATCAGCAATGCTGGTGTATGAGTGCCGGCGATAACTTGCCTACTTTTTATGGAGGACACAGTGGGATCTTTAATATTCACCAACTAATGCTGCCAGATGGTAGGGGAGGACGCATGAGATGGACAATATTAATGCAGAAGGAAACTCAGGAAGAAAAAACTGGAATTTTGGAAGGAGGAGGGCAAGGAGTATGGGTTCACAAGGGAAGAAAAGATCGTGGTTTTGAATTGGGTTGATTTGAGATGGTGGTGAACAGCTGGCTTGAAGACCTGGAGGGAAGAATGAGGTTGAAGGGAATGTTGAAGTTGGATCCACAAGTGGGGAAAAAGAGTAACGAATGTATAGAGGTGAGCAGTGATTCTGAATTTTTGCAGTTTCAATAAAAGTTGGTTGACCGTATATATCCTGCAGGAACCGGTAGGAGGAGGGCGGAGGGGTATACTCCTGGCTCTTGTGGGGGGGGGGGGGGTGTTTGTGTACATGACTCTTTTATAGCGTTACCCTAATTTTTTTTGTTCTATATACCAAGACCTTCAAAAAAAGTTTGGGTAACACCTCCAAATCAAGAACGTTTTCCCTGTAGGGTCCATCTTGGATTCACAGGTGGCTACCAGCAAACCATAATTGAACCAAAATGCCCGTATTGGGTTTAGATGGAATAAATCATTATGAAGCATCTGTAAATTATTAATTTTGATTTACTTCAATTACTTATGCATTGCTTAACACATTTTAGCATGATATATTCTCTTAAAACTTGATTCACAGTAGAAAATGACGATATTTTATGTAATTTTAGTCAAAAATAGCTTTCAACTTGAAAGTAGCTCAAAGTTTGATGGTCTCTGAATGACTTCATATTGTAAGTAGAGCTATAAAATTTGGCTAAAAGTTTCATTATTAAGTTCTCTGAGCAATTCAATTTTCATATTATCACAATGGGACTATGTGTGATGACAATGGGACAACAATTTGCAAAAGGTGGCCACTTTGATGAGTCAAAAATTTCGATTAAATTTTGTTCAACGAAACGATTCCATGATTTCTCTTTTATCTGCAATTGTTTATTTGTTCTCTGCTTTAATTTCAGAGTACATTGAAACATTAAACTGCTTAAATTTCAGTAAAAACTGGAAAAATGGGGGTGTCCTAAAACTTTTGACTGGTAGTGTATATGTATACAAAGAAAAACAATATATATATATATATATATATATATATATATATATATATATATATATATATATATATATATATATATATATATATATATATATATATATATATATATATATATATATATATATATATATATATATATATATATATATATATATATATATATATATATATATATATATATATATCTTCTTCTTCTTTCGGCTGCTCCCGTTAGGGTCGCCACAGTGGATCATCCGTATGATCCGCACAGTGATTTGGCACATGTTTTACGCCGGATGCCCTTCCTGACGCAACCCTGGTCGCCTCTTACGACACAGGGATATGGTACACCTATTTTAACCGGGGTATACACCGGCCCAGTATACTGGTACTCATTTTGCCGACCTCGGAAGGATGACAGGCTGAGTCAACCCCCTGGTGAATTAATTCAGTGGCCCAACAGGGCTTGAACTCAGGACCTTTTGGATCCCAAGCCGCTGCCCTAACCACTGCGCCAACACCAGGATATATATATATATATATATATATATATATATATATATATATATATATATATATATATATATATATATATATATATATGTATATTGTTGAGGGCTGGAGGTCGGTGGAGAGAATGACCACTAAGTGGGGAAAGCTTGTGTCGTCTCCCACCAAACTCCCCGGAATTTTAGGCCATCGCTCCAGATAATTCCGTGATGTGGCGGGTCGCTGAACCGACCGTGGTCTCCAATATTTCAACCCCGGAGCGTAGGGTCTATTTGTCTATAACCAATTTACCTAATTAACTATGCGATTTTGACTACCGGGGAAACCACGCCCTCGGAACATCTTGCTCGAACCGGGTCACTCTACCGACTGTGGTAGAGTTCCAACTACCGACTACCAACTCCGGATCGGGTGCAGCTGAGCGGAAACTGCCAAAGCCGTGCCGGCTGGAATGAACGGATTATCGGGTATAAAACCCCGGCTAAACTCAGATGCGAACCATGCTGGACCAATTCAAGAAAGGACAGAAACGAACTGGGGACATTTCTAACAAGTTTTATTTCCAGTAAATGAAGACACAAAGCAAGACTTAACGTGAAAATGCAAGCAAGGAATATTTACAATGATCCAAAAACACTTATTCAGTTCTACTTAAAAACGGGCCCACACACAGACACACACACAAATGAAAAGAAACCTAGAGTTCTTTATTGGACCCTCGCAGCTGAGGAGAGAGGGACAAGCTGGGGTCAGAGTTCGGATGGGTACCTGGCCGCCGGAGAAAGGGGGTACTCTGTACTGCGGCACCTGACAATGGTCGCTGGTTTGGTCCCCAGTCGCAAGTGTGGGACTCGAGGTTCGTGGCTGAGCTCGGGTGGTGAATGGCCGGGGTCCATGGATGGGGGTCGGGGTCGCTCTTTTCTTCCTTGTAGAGGGCCAGCAGAGACACGTTGCCGCCTCGACGACCTTCTGCTCAACCCTCGTGACAGCCCTCATAACAACCACTATTACCAACCCTTCGTAAAAGCCTTCGTAACCCCTTCGTAACAGCAAAAACCCCTTTCGTGACGGCAAAAACCCACCAAAATTCTGCTCTCAGAGAGTGCTCGGGGATTTTTGGACATCCCTCAATGAGGAGGGACCTTGGTGAACACATCTCGCTGTCTGCCTTTGATTGGACAGGGTCCTACGGCCCACCCTTCCGGGGCGGGGGCTTCGCCCCTGCTGGGAAACCCCAGTCACTCTTCCACGCGGGTTCATACTTGATGAGTAACAGTATCAACGCTGCAATGGCCCCTATCGGCAAACCGCAGCCACTCTTTCACTCGGGTTCATACTTGACGAGCAACAGTATCAATGTTGCAAAGGTCGTCGTGAAAGAGTTACAACGTTTTTTGGAGCCTAGAAACCGGTACTGCGAAATATTGCCTTGGCACGTCAGGGTACGAGAAGGCAGCTGATTGGTGGTGGATCGTGATGGGCCGTGGGGTCATGCAGATGGGATGGTTGTTAGATGGCTTGTTAGATGTAATAACCCAACTAAAAGAAATTGCAATGCATGTGTTCCATTCTCCCACAAGACAAAAGGAAGGGGATCTGATGACACACATACTTAATGACATAACTGACTTTTGGGACATCGATATGTTGATTGCAAATGGTTTCCAGATCCGTACCAATATGTATGTATATATATATATATATATATATATATATATATATATATATATATATATATATATATATATATATATATATATATATATATATATATATATATATATATATATATATATATATATATATATCTTCTTCTTCTTCTTTCGGCTGCTCCCGTTAGGGGTCGCCACAGCGGATCATCCGAATGATCCGCATAGTGATTTGGCACAGGTTTTACGCCGGATGCCCTTCCTGACGCAACCCTGGTCGCCTCTTACGACACAGGGATATGGTACACCTATTTTAACCGGGGTATACACCGGCCCAGTATACTGGTACTCATTTCGCCGACCTCGGAAGGATGACAGGCTGAGTCAACCCCCTGGTGTATTAATTCAGTGGCCCAACGGGGCTTGAACTCAGGACCTTTTGGATCCCAAGCCGCTGCCCTAACCACTGCGCCAACACACCAGGCTCTATATATATATATATATATATATATATATATATATATATATGTGTGTCCTAAAAAATGTACTCACTCTTTAAATGATAATGAATGCGTTGTTTATTGACTTAGAAACAAGATGTGATTACATTTCTTTGGGAAACCCTGTATATGTATATATATATATATATATATATATGTATATATATATATATATATATATATATATATATATATATATATGTACATGTATTTATGTGTGTATATATATATATATATATATATATATATATATATATATATATATATATATATATATATACATATATATATTGTTGCGGTCTTCGCGCCCGCCGGCGTGCGAACGGCCACGTAACTCGAATCGCGGCACGTCGCCCACCGGACGGACAATCCAGTCGTGACCCTCTCGGACTAACGCCGGGAACCAGTCACGGGTGGACCTTTCGGTCTCACCGCGATCGAGCCAATCAGCCCCCGCGTGGGATAGGGTTGCTCGCCAAATTCGAACTACCTAAGTACCCACGCGGAGGGTAGACCGGGCGATCGCACCTCGCCGCAGGTCGACTTCGGACACGGGCCACTTAAGCGACCCGTTCCGTACTATCAGAATAACCGAGCGGTGTTATCGTCGACCTCGACGGTTCGATTAATTATCGGGCGTATTCAGCCCACTACCAACCCTTTACGTGAAGCAAGATGGGGGTTCAATGGGGAAAAAGACGAAGCGAAGCGGGAAACAGTTCAACAATAAAGCACATTTATTCTCGGCACACGGGAAGCACACAAATACAATTCCACCAAATGCACACAAAAAAGAAAACACAATT
>NC_140961.1:64752653-64770153 GCF_056783735.1 Eptatretus burgeri
AAAGTACTATTGGCTGACAAAAATCAGGCTCTTTGAAAGTTTTCCTTAATTCTTCAACGAAAACAATAATGAGAAATGAAACATTTACCAGAGGCTTTCAAAAATTTCTCGAAAATCGATCCAAAAGTTCCAGAAATTCCAATGTTTTTTTTCACATACTCTTATATATAATTGGTTGTAAATTACATAAATGTATCCTTAATCAGGAAGTTACAAGACTTCTCAGGAAGTTACTAGACTTCCTTTGAATGGATGGCACACACTGACACACAATAGGTTTAATACAACACAAATCCTCAAAAAATGTACTTAGTACTAAGATACAAACTTATAAAGCTACAAAGTACCTTCCAGTCATCTGTGGAGGATTTCACATCCAACAGTACTCACAGTTTTTCACAGCTTCGCTGAGACACTAAAATGACCGACTCAAAGTTGCCCGATTGTAATTCTATTTTCAGACAACCTAACTCAAAATTGGTTGAAAATAAGGACTTGGTTTGAATCCAAATCTACAGCATTTTGTAGTGTGAAGGTCCATACCAACTCAACATCTTCATCACTTGAAAAGATTTCATGAAAAGTAGGCATAACTGCTTATCTATACGTTGGAAGATGAAGGGAAACGAGTGGTGGCTGGGACCACGTCAATCATTCTGGTGGTGGCGGGGCTGTGGGTACAATTGCCTGAGGGCCAATCATACCTAAATGGTTGTGGTTATTTGCATAAAATGACGTACAGTCCGAAGGAAGTGACAACAGAAAGCCACTTTTCAAAACAGGTGTGGTTAACAGTGGAATACTGCAGCACGCACAGTAGGACACAGATTGTTGCCAAACGTATGATAATTATCTATATACAGTCCTATATAGATATATATATATATATATATATATATATATATATATATATATATATATATATATATATGTCTGGTGGTGGCCATTTATTTACAAAACTAATGATAGGATACGGTGCTATGACGTCACAATTGACGTACAATTTCTTTTTTTTTCACGTACGGTCACGCACGTACGGGCACACACTAGTATACATAAACATATATAGATACATATATGTACATATACATATACTTAACGTTTCACAGACATACACAGAGAACCTTGGTGCATGAGAAGGCCATTCAGCCTATCATGCCTGCGTTGTTCCTGTTCCTCTTTGTGAAGTGTTTACAAGTGTCCACCATTTACAGTATAGAATTCCTGTCGCCCCACGTTTTCTAGTGTGGTGAGGTGTTTTTTGAATTTTAGCAGAGATATCCTGCACACAAACAAACAAACAGACAAACAAACAAATGAAATTGCTTGTTGAGCAAGGAATTGCCGGAATAACTTTGTCATATCTCCATGATCTCTGAAAAAACAAAAACCAGGCAATCAATTTGGTTCTTATAAGTCGATAGTGCCCCTGTTTAATGAGTTATAGCACTTAGTTTGGTCATGATCATAACTTGGAAGTCAATCGGACTTGAAATGGCATTTTTATCGCAATTTGAAATTTTTGACCCGACCCCCCTGACATTCGACCCCCGACCGCAAAGAAAGGTGTTGGTGTGACACCACAATGAGACATATGGTTCAATGCAGTATTGGAAGATGCACATTTTGGATTTAGTTTGAAGTCGATACGACCATTTTAGCGGACGTTATTGTGAAAATAAGAATTTCGGTTTTTTGGTGACCTTGACCTTGACCTTTGACCAAGATTCACCAAAAACGACAAGTGTCTTAGTTGGACCATGGTCGACATCTGTACCCAGTTTCGTCATGATCGCTGAAACGGTGTGGCTGCTACAGGGTAAACAAACACACAAACAAACAAACAGACAGACAGACAGACAGACACACAGAATGACACACACAACCGACCAACATAATTGCCAAAATCCAAAGGATTCCAGCAATTAACAAGCAGAGAGAAATGGGTGAAAACATAACCTCCTTCACCTTCAGTGGTGGAGATAATTAGCTCAGGTGTAACCAATCACCTTCAAAATCACACACCAAGTTAATTGACCTACACCTGTGTTAAATTGCCATGATTCTGATTATGTCAGAATAAAATCCGCTGTTCCTGCAGGTTTCCTCTGCTGGATAGTGCATTTCACAGCAAAGACTCAACAATAAGGACCAAGGAGCTTTCAAAAGACCTCTGGGATAAAGTTGTGGAAAGGCACAGATCAGGGGAGGAGTATAAAAATATTTTAAAGGCCTTGAATATCCCTTGGAGCACAGTCAAGACAATCATTAAGAAGTGGAAGATGTATGGTATCAATAAGACCCTGCCAAGATCAGGCCATTCCTCCAATCCAGATGACCAAGCAAGGAGGAGACTGATTAGAGAGGCCACCAAGAAGCTAACGGCAACTCTGAAAGAGTTACAGGCCTTTATGGCAAAGACTGGTCACTGTGTGCATGTGACAACAATATCCCAAGCACAAGTCTGGCCTATACGGTAGGGTGGCAAGGAGGAAGCCATTACTCAACATAAAGCAAAAACCTTGAGTCCTGTTTGAGGTATCTGGAAAAAAAAACACTCTGGAGATTTTGAAGCCAAGTGGTAAAAGTTTTGTGGTCTGACAAAACTAAGATGGCACTTTTTGGCAAAAATGCAAAACATGATGTTCGGCACAAACCCAACACATCACATCACCCAAAGAACACCACCCCAACTGTGAAGCATGGTGGTAGCAGCATCATGTTATGGGGATGTTTCTCATCAGCAGGCACTGGGGAACATGTCAGGATTGAAGGGAAATTGAATGGAGCAAAATACAGAAGAATCCGAGAGGAAAACCTGTAGCTTTGTTTTGGTTTGATATCATGCAGCTTGGTTTGGGTTGGGTGATGTGCTACAGCTTCGTTAGGGTTGGGTTATGGTTGGGTTCGGTTAGGTCATGTTGCGTGGTTAGGGTTGGGTTATGGTTGGATGTGGTGCTGTTGCTTGGTTTGAGTTGGGATATGTGCTGCAGCCTTGTTATGGTTGGGTTAAGGTTGGATGTGGTGCTGTCGCTTGGTAAGAGGTGGGTTATGTGTTGCAGGTTCGTTAGGGTTGGGTTATGGTTGGATGTGGTGCTGTCGCTTGGTTTGAGTTGGGTTATGTGCTGCAGCTTGTTAGGGTTAGGTTATGGTTGGATGTGGTGCTGTAGCTTGGGAAGAGTAGGGTGATGTGTTTCAGCTTTGTTATGGTTGGGTTATGGTTGGATGTGGTGCTGTAGCTTGGTAAGAGTTGGGTTATGTGCTGCAGCTTCGTTATGGTTGGGTTATGTGCTGCAGATTCGTTCGGGTTGGGTTATGGTTGGGTTCAGTTCAGTCATGTTGCGTGGTTATGGTTGGGTTACGGTTGGATGTGGTGCTGCAGCTTGGTTTGAGTTGGGTTATGTGTTGCAGCTTCGTTAGGGTTGGGTTAAGGTTGGATGCAGTGCAGTAGTTTTGTTAGGGTTCGGTTCGGTCACGTAGTTTGGTTAGGGTTGGGTTGTGGATGGATGTGGTGCTGCAGCTTGGTTATGGTTTGGTTAGGTGCTGTAGCTTGATGAGGGTTGGGGGTTATGGTTGGGGAGAGGATGGCAAGTAATGATCGACAATTTTTATCTGAAACGCTTCCCAGCACTCACTGATGAACCTCTGAATGTTTTAGGAAGATCCGTTCAGCCATCTCTGATAAAAATGGCAACATATAGATAGACAAATGGCTCTCTTATAGTATAGATTTTGTGGATAGTGAAGTTTTCTTGTTCTGATCTCTAGTTTTCTGATCTCCGCTTGTGGCGTTTACTATTCCACAGCTGTATTGGAACACTGGTACTGTTCGTTGGTTTCTGGCTTTGATTTTGTTCCTTGGGGAGAGGTATGTTTTAAGTATCAGCCTCATTCTCCGCAGGTATTCTTTGGTAATTGTTTTGCGCATTTTTTAATGACATATTTTGTTGCCCTCTTATACTTTCAGGTATTTGTAAGATGCTTCGTTGTCTCGCTCCTGTATTGTTGTATCTTGGTAGATTTTTATGTTGTCCGTTTTTGTTGGTCTACCTTGCACGAATGTGCATTTGGCACACTTTTCTCGGCCAAATTCCACTTGGATGTCATCAGAGTACAATTTCACTAATTTCAGTTGTTTGGCCAATTTATCATTGTTCGTGCAAAGAGTTTTAAAGCATCCATGTACAGGTGTGTTACCTTTCTGGTTTATTACTTCCAAAAATCGAAGATTTTTCTTGTACTGTATATCAGTTTGTTGCACGTGTTATTCTGTTTGTTTTGTTTTGATGTTTATCACCTACAGGTCACAATTTTAAACTGATTTTGACGAAACTTCACCACGTGGTAGAGTTCTTTATAAGCAAGAAGCCTATTGTTTTGAGGTCAAAGGTCAAGAGGTCAACAACAGATTTCTAAAATCCTCAATTTTCATCAGATTGACTGGAAATTTGAACAGGATTTTCACATCAGGTTACTGTATTCAACCACCAATTATTTTTGAGGTCAACATAGACTAAAAGGTCGACATTGGCCAAAGGTCAACACCTGAGGTGATAGTTCTAAAATCCTTAATTTTCATCCGATTTACTTGAAATTTGAAGATATATATATATATATATATATATATATATATATATATATATATATATATATATATATATATATCTTCTTCTTCTTTCGGCTGCTCCCGTTAAGGGTCGCCACAGCGGATCATCCGCATGATCCGCAGAGTGATTTAGCACATGTTTTACGCCGGATGCCCTTCCTGACGCAACCCTGGTCGCCTCTTACAACACACACAGGGATATGGTACACCTATTTTAACCGGGGTATACACCGGCCCAGTACACTGGTACTCACTTCGCCGACCTCGGAAGGATGACAGGCTGAGTCAACCCCCTGGTGTATTAATTCAGTGGCGCAACGGGGCTTGAACTTAGGACTGTTTGGATCCCAAGTCGCTGCCCTTACCACTGCGCCAACACCAGGCTAATATATATATATATATATACTATTTTTAATATATTAACTACTATTTAGATAGCGGCATATATATATACATATATATATATATATGTATATATATGTATATATATATATATATATATATATATATATATATATATATATATATATATATATGTATGTATGTATATATATTGTTGCAGATTCGCGCCCGCCGGCATGCGAACGGCCACGTAACTCGAATCGCGGCACGTCGCCCACCGGACGGACAATCCAGTCGTGACCCTCTCGGACTAACGCCGGGAACCAGTCACGGGTGGACCTTTCGGTCTCACCGCAATCGAGCCAATCGGCCCCCGCGTGGGATAGGGTTGCTCGCCAAATTCGACCTACCTAAGTATCCACACGGAGGGTAGACCGGGCGATCGCACCTCGCCGCAGGTCGACTTCGGACACGGGCCACTTAAGCGACCCGTTCCGTACTATCGGGATAACCGAGCGGTGTTATTCGTCGGCCTCGACGGTTCGATTAATTATCGGGCGTCTTAGCCCTCGACCAACCCTTTACGTGAAGCAAGATGGGGATTCAATGAAAGAAATGACGAAGCGAAGCGGGAAAACAGTTCAATAATAAGCACATTTATTTCGCGGCACACGGGAAGCACACATATACAATTCCACCAAAAGCACATGTAAAAGAAGAAGACAAAAAGCAAATGCGACAATGCAGATCTATCCGACTACCGGGCACTCGGCAACACTTATACAATTTTACTTCACAGACGGCGCCGACAACACATATTCCCAAAGCAAAAGAAAAGAGAACCACCCTCCAGGATGAGGGGGTAGGCAGGCCTGGGGCCGAGACCGTGTCGGGCCT
The DNA here is from genome assembly GCF_056783735.1 of Eptatretus burgeri. Classification (NCBI taxonomy): domain Eukaryota; kingdom Metazoa; phylum Chordata; class Myxini; order Myxiniformes; family Myxinidae; genus Eptatretus; species Eptatretus burgeri. Next base: position 64,758,499 of record NC_140961.1, read on the forward strand.
ACCCGTCTGATGATGAGACGCGGAGCGGCGGTGGTGCCTCAACTCCGCGGGCCTCGCGGACGGTGTCTGGTAGGGGGTGGGAAGGGGGCCCCCTTTTGTCGCACTATCTCAGCGCGGGGGGAAACAGGAGGGGGTTGCTGATGCTCGGGGAAAGGAGGATTTCACAAAATTGCGGGTCCCGCGACGAGCGTCTCCACCACGACCTCGGTCGCGCCGCCGGCCTTTCTCTCCGCAGTTCCCCGAATCCGACGCGAGCACCCCCTCGTCCGCCTTCGCCGCCGCCGCCTCTCCACAGCTCCGTCCTCTTCACTCCGACTCCGCGAACTCCCAACTGCACTGAACTCGACTGACGAACGCAGTCGTTTTTATAAGCCCCGTGGCTTCGCTCTTTCCTCTTTGACCCTCTGCCTCCGACCTTTCACCTCGCTCCCCATTGGCCCGAGGAAAAGTGGGCGTGAATGCTTTTTGATCCATGAATTTGCATATAGCGACCGCCCTCCAACGCCCTGGAGGCGGGGCCAAACCGCCCCTCGCTCACCGATTGGACGGAACAAAAGTGGGCGTGAGTCGTTTTTGATCCGTTTTTCTGCGGAAAGTCCGCGATGCTTTTGAACACGCTGCTCGGTGCGCGCTCTACACGAGTCCAGCATCGGTGCCCACGAGTGGCGCGAGATGACGGTGATGCGATGGTGGCGAGTTGTGACGGTAAAGGTCGTGGCGGTTGTGGTGAAGCGGCGTTGTGGTTGGTGGTTGTTGTTGTGATGGCTGTTGAGACGTGGTTGGTGGTGGTAATAATGGCGGTTGGTCCAAAATAAAGATAGTAAAAAAAAACGGCTATCCTGAAGAGTCGCAGCCCTCATGAATGACATTTATTCCCTCTAGACAACGGGTTTGGGCCTAACTACACATATACTTACCGAGATATCTCACCTGAGGGACCTGAATGGTGGTTTGCGAATTTGGTCAACCACAACAATATGTATATATGTATGTATATATATATATATATATATATATACATATTTACATATGTATGTATATATATATATATATATATATATATATATTATCCCCTGATCTTTTATATTATTATAATTATAATATATAATTATATAATTATAATCCTCAATTTTCATCCCATTGACTTGAAATTTAAAGAGGATTTTCATATCAGGTCACTGAATTCAACCACCAATTATTTTTGAGGTAAACATCGACCAAAAGGTCAACAACTTAGGTGAGATTTCTAAAATCTCACCTTTCATCTGATTGACTTGAAATTTGAAGAGGATATGTATATTTCAGGTAACCAAATTCAACGAGCCAATTATTTTTGAGGTCAAATTTGTTTTATGGATTTTGCAAGTATCATGCTCTGTACGACGTCTTTCTTGTTTGGACGTTCTTTTATATGGTTGTTAAAGTGTATCCGTGTCCTTGCTCATTGATGAGGTTACTTAGTGGACCCAGAGCCACGAAAAACAGGAGTGGGAAAGGCTGTTTCTTGGAAGATCCCACATTGTATCTTCACTCTTGGTATTTCCATCTTCCTCCCGAGTTCTGCAGGATTAGTGTGGTATTCCATTGGTCCATTGCTTTCTCAATCAGCTTGATTATTTGTGGATTTACCTTATACATTTGCATGCACATTATCATTGATTAACGTGTGTGACTTGTTCAGGAAAGCGAACAACTCACCTACACTTTGTGAAAGATCATAGGATCTTCATCATTCACCAACCAATGCGAGCATTCTGAATGACCAGGTTAATATCCAACCGAAGGACGGTGTTCTGCAAAATATGAATTTGAAGGTTTTTAGTCTGTCCAGGAATTGAACCCAGACAAGACAACTCAAAGGAAAGTGTATTACCTCTGTACCATCCTGTCACACATACATATGTGTATTGTGTATGGTCTATAACACTCACATGATGGCTTCAACTCCCAAAAGGGATGGCGCAGCGAGTGTGGGGATCTTCTTTGTTGACGATGGCCAGTGAGCCAAAAGAGTCTAAGAATTGATTCCCTCTCAAGGGGTCAGGGGATGGGCTGACCTTGCCACATTGGCTTTCAAACCCTGTGCACAATCTGACCTGAAAATGTGGGTAACAGTGTAACAGCTAACACTTTATCAAAAGGCAGTCCTTTCTTTTTAATGTGGTGAAATAAACGTTATTTATCGAGACCACACACAAACTGTCAATTTTACCTTCATTGATACCTTGTAAATTGTTCTGAACATGGTATTCAACTTATGGTCGATGAAAGTGAGCAGAATGACCGGCAGTAAGAGAAACTGGTGATTAATTAAGGGGAGAAATACTTGTGTAAGATCATAATGTGCAGAAAGAGAGAAATTTGCACTAATAACGAGTTTTCACAATAAACAATTAATTTTTTTATATTGTTGCAAATTCGCGCCCGCTGGCGTGCGGATGGCCACGTCACTCGAATCGCGACCGCGTCGCCCACCGGACGGACAATTCAGTCGTGACCCTCTCGGAACAACGCCGGGAGCTAGTCACAGGTGGGGGTTTAACCCCACCATGACCGTGCCAATTGCCCACCCGTGCAGGATAGGGTTGATCGCCAAATTCGATCTACCTAAGTACCTGCGCGGATGGTCAACCGGGCGATCGTACCACGCCACAGGCCGACTCCGGACACGAACCGCTTAAGCGGGCCGTTCCATGCTACAGTGATAACCGAGCGGTGTTATCGTCGGCCTCGATGGTTCCGATTAATTGCCGGGTGTCTTTAGCCCACTGCGAACCCTTTACGTGAAGCAGGATGGAGGGTCAATAAAGAAAAGACGAAGCGAAACGGGAAAACAGTTCACACAAAGCATTTTGACACAAACAGTCAAAATGCACATATAGCAACAAAAACAAAAGCAACAACGATGCAGAGTTACTACCGACTACGCGCACACACGGCAACACTTATACAGTTCTACTTTACAGACGGCGCCAACACACATTTACTTAAAAGCAAAGGAAAGAAGCCACCCTCATAGACAAGGGGGCAGATGGGCCTGTAGGCCAATATGTGCGCGTGACCTGAAGGAGCGGCCAGGCCCGCGAGACCGGGGGGGGTCCTACCCGCATCCTCGTGACGTGTTGGCGGATGAGCCGCAGATGTGGATGCGTGGCTGTGCCCTGACTGTGCTCCTTGGCAGGTTTCGTTGGCACGACGTTTGGAGTGGGGTGGGAACGGGGCCCCCTTGTTGCACTATCTCAGCATGGGGGAAAGGGGGAATTGTTGATGCCCTGGGGGAGGGAGAATGGCTGGCTGGCTTGGGTCCCGCGAAGAGCGAGCCTACACCGCGACCTCGTCGCCGACCTTCTCGCCTCAGACCCGAGCTCCTTGGCCTCTTCCCGCAACTCTTCTCAGCCGACTCCAGAACCCCACTCGATGACACTCCGATGACTTCGCCACCCGACTCCACTCTTCCTGCCACATCGATCACTTCGCCACCCGACTCGACTCTTCCTGCTACACCGATCACTTCGCCACCCGACTCGACTGACTTCATTCGCCTTGTGCTCGCCTTCTTATAGGCCGGCAGGAGCAGCTAATATGCAAATATCCGGATCAGGATGACCTCGGGGGCGGAGCCACGATTGCCCATTGGTCGGAGGAAAGGGGGCGTGAATCTCCCCTGATCCTAGAATTTGCATATAATCGATTTCACACAGATGCACCTGGAGGCGGGGCCAACCGCCCCGCGCTTGCTAATTGGATGGAGGGGAAGTGGGCGTGTAGCGTTCTTGATCCGAATTCTCCCTTGGAAAGGCCGCGATTTGCGCTCGTGGCTCGGTGCGTTCGGCACCAATCCCCGAACGGGCCCGAGACAGCCCGACGCTCAGTGTTCACAGGTGGTGCGGGAATGGCAGTAGGAGAGAGGTGAAGGTGGTGGAGGGTTTTCAGTAGTGGTTTGATGGTTATGGTGCCATTTGGGAATGGCGGTGATGCAATGTTTGCGGGATTGAGTTGTGAAGGTAAAGGTCGTGGCTGTTGGTGTTGTTGTTGTCTGAGGTTTGGAGCGTGGTTGTAGTTGGTGACGATGGCTGGCGTGGTGGTTAAGGTGGTTGTTGTGTGATGGCGGTTGAGACGTGGTTGATTCAAAATAAAGATAGAACAGAAAAACGGCTATCTCAAAGCATCGCAGCCCGAATGAATCACATAAATTCCCTCTAGACAACGGGTTTGGGCTAACAACACATGTACTAAGAGATATCTCACCTACGGGCCCTGAATGGTGGTTTGCGAATTTCCACAGCCGTAACATTATTTAACAGTACGAGTACAATATGCATTCCACAAAGAAGATCCATGCAAAACATTACTTTTACTGTGCTTGATACATTGTTATAAACCGAGCTGTCATTACCAAAACTGTATTTCAGGAAAAGTTAGAATCACCAAAGAATCGACTCAAAATAATCTTTTAACATCCGCCTATATAAAATATGGCAATTATCTGTGTGTTAATCCATCCATTGGGACCATACTCTGTGCAGAGCATTGGTGCTACCTACACAGTCTCCTGGGCTATTGGACACAATCCTGGACAGGTCACCACTCTGACACAGGATACCAGCAAGCTGGAACTCTTGGCACTTGCCGACTACAGAAGGATGACAGGCAGTCAACCCTACCTGGTATTAATTCAACAGCAAGCAGGATTTGAACTCAGGATCCCAGGATCCCAAAACCACCACCCTAACCCTTAAGCTAACACCAGGCATATCTGAATGTTGACTTACTGAATAAGTCTATAATGATAGTCATTAAAATTGAGAAGGAAAGAGCTGTACACAACAAATTTGAAAGTGTTAACTTTGTTGAAAAAAATAATAATAAAAAAATTTACTTAAAATGTTTCCTAAAAGTAGTTTTCTTTCTTCTGATGAACATCCAAAAATTTTGGGGCAGGTGTGTGATATAAAATGAAGCAAAGGTGACATAAAATTCTTGATGAAGGCATGAAATTTTGTCGGATGTTCGATCAACATATCCTCAATATTTTCTTTAAGTAAGCAAAGCTGAAATGATCTGATCATGGCAGCCATTTTTATTTCAACATGGTCATCAACGACAAACCTCTGTTTGTATGCATGATTGAGGCTCGTGGAAGAGTGAGCGCAGAATGGAAGGGAACAAACTATATTTATCCTTATCACCTTTTATTACTTGTGTTGTTTGCCTTTCAATATAGCCAGATGAGAAAATGAGGATGGTATTGAAGAAGCTCTCCTAAAAAGAGAACTGGAGTAGAAAAGCTGTGCAAGTTGGACGCCAATAAATCTAAACTCGAGAGAGCAAGGAAGCAGAAATATATAAATATACAATACAGGAGGATGCTGCCTGCTTGAGGTGATGACCAATTTGAAACAAAACTGACAAATGAGACTCACTTCACGAAGTTTTTACAGGTGTTCGCTTCATGGATACAAGACATTCACTTGTCAAGCTTAGTGCTGGAGATCTTTTAGCACAAAAAGTAAAGTCCCATGCCGGATGTCTTGTGATGTTATGCAACAAAACATGACAAACAAACGATCAAAATAGCCACAAGCATGGATATTTTCCAATCCAAGATGGTGGCAATAATATGGTGATTTCAGCTTGCCCCCACCACCCAGAAGTGTTATACAAGGTGACATGATTTAAAATGAAATTTTCAAAACAAAGCAGCTTCCTGAAAATACAGTATGGACATTCATACAGGCGTCTCTATTTAAAAAGGTTTTACGCTTTTTCTGAACATTTCTATCAGTTTCTAACATAATCCCAGAAAAATGCTGTGTGATGAAGATGTTCCAGAAGTTTTAATTCGTGGGCTTGGTTTATTATATAAATTTAATTAAAAGCATGATGCATTTAATAAGAGCTAATTTAGTTCTGATCTCGTTTTTCTGATTCCAAGACTTTTTTCAGATCTGCACTTGCATTAAGAACCATCCCATGTAAGTGTGCAAGCAACAATGAAAACAAAGTTGATCAAGCATGAAATTTCACGTCCATATTTACTTCCGTAGAAATACAGCTTTGAAAACTGTAGATGGCAGAAATTATATATTGTTAACATTATTCTCATGAGTCATGAAGGTTGATATTCATTTATTAGGTCATCCAAATTAGTCCATTAAACAATATAATACGAGTTTCCTTACAAGGAACTTCAATGCAGGAGAAGGCTAGTCGGCCCAAATCATAACCTGTGCTACATTTTCCAATCGATGTATCTTTGCTTGTTCTCTATCCCTTTAAATGCTGAGCATCACTCAATAAAGCAGAACATATCATTTTTTAAGTCTTTTTTAAGACTCGGCCAGGGTTTGAACCACAGACCTCCCAGACTCAGCATAGACGCTCCAACCATAACACCACTGAATCTGGTTGGTTTTGTGTTAAACAATAGTTTTGTTTCAAGATGCATGAATGTTAACTTGATAAATATTTAAACAAACAGCCAACAAATAGAACAATCATTGTATTTCAACCAGTTTCCACACTGCAAACTTGTCAAAAAAATTTAGCACTGTATTTATGATCGTAACACGATTATTTCAAATAAGTAAAGGAAAATCATAACCTCAGATCACAAATTTTTCCAGTGGCAGAATAATAGAAAAGTTGAAGCTCCTTGCTAAAATATAATTCAATCCAAGGATAATTTTTGAAATTATAAAATTATGCATACTTGAAAAAAAATACCAAAATAAACTCGTTTGGTATAGCCAAAAAAATTAATAAATAAAGAACACATAATTATACAGCATATTATATTTTGATATAATTTGAGTGATTGATGAGCCAAGAAACAGACACAGTCCAAAGCTGCATTTTACATTGCCAGAAGTAATCAGGCCATATTCCAAGGTCAGTCACAAGAGCCATCCTTCCAGCCATCTCGCCAGCGTTCATTCACAAGGCTGCAGTCAAATTCTGGCTTTCCCAGGCGATGGTTCACGTGATTGTGCAAGCGACAGAACCACTGTGAGAGCCCCCACTGGCTGCTCGTCTCTGCTGGATCAATCTGCATCCTGAGTTGCACAAAGAAGCTATAATTGCTACCCAGTGCAAGAGAACCAAGATATGGGCAAACAAACCATAATGAGCCATTACACAGCCATATATGGGGAAGGGGGGAGGGGTAGTTACAGCAGCTACGAGGCATTAGAGGAACCACCTTTGTCGGAGGTCTTGTGCACAATCCTCACAAGGGTAAAATTTAGAGAAAAGCTCAATAAAAGTTCCCATCTCCCGCTGTTGAGGTGCTGACGGTTGTTCTGGGTAGTACGCAGCCATCGTGTGCAAAAAACTCCAAGTCCTCCGACCCAGTTCTTCTCTGTCCAGCGGGCAATTTGGGGGGAGTGCCTCCTTATGGTCCTGCTGTAATATCACCTTGGTAGAGGTTTTGTCCTGGAGAAATAAGCCATTTTGTGTCACAAAATATAAATAAACTCTCAAAATAAAATTAAATATATATCATATCTGAGTAATTCCACCTCATATCACCGGAGGCCTCCCAGTAGACCCCTTCAGAATTACTTTAAACTTTCATAAAATAGTTCCCAGGTATCAAAATGAAGCTGCGTAAAATTTTAGGTCCATAGATGCGGTAAACTCCGAGATATTGAGGGTTGAAAATGTGGTTGTGGCCATATTTTTATGGTCGTTGTGAGCATCACAAAATGAGCGGCTACTTTTAAACTCCCACAACTTTTAAAATATTAACGCTCGAGCCTTGAAATTTTCAGAGATTATTCTTCTATAATTGCTCTGTAAGAAACAAACATAACACGGAGTATACCTCTTTTAAATTTTATGACCTGATCAGTTGAAATCCAGAAAAAAATGTTGGTTTTGTATGAAGACCCAACTTTGAGACCCCATATATTTTTATTGACCCATCCCAGAAGCTTGAAATTTTTTCATGTAATAACTGTATGGTAGTAGTATTCAAATACATGTTTATTTTTCTTAATCAGTCATATATAATACAGTCATGATCCCTCAAAAATTGAAAATTTTCATTTTTCCCCGAAATTCAGGTGAGGATTGCAAATATATGACAAGGTATACCACTTCAAATTGTTCACCCTTGGAAAGAGCATGTTCAAGTTTACAAAAGTGTCAAATATCAAAGTGGTATAATGTTTCTATCGATATTTTAAAAATATTTGAATAAATGATGTTCTGCCAGTGCTGTGCGTGTTGTGTGTGCTATTTAATGAACAGTCCTTTTACATGTCGTACATTTGTGTAGTACATGTATATTGTATATACAATGTACACACATATCATCTGCTATTAGGATACCATGAACACAATACGGTACTTTGAAATTTGAATTTGTAATTCTTTGTTTCTCATTTGTAAATAGCAAGAGCTTAACTCATCTGGCTGGGGCTAAAAATAGAACTCAGGAATAGTGGCTGATCTGCTGATGTCAGCAGTGTATATAGTTACATTCAAGGGAGGACATTTGTTTGGTTCCTTTGGTCCATGTGATGAAAGTTATTGATGCTCCCCTAACGTCAACTGGGAGGCAGTACAAGCTCGCACCTGACTTGGAAAAGCAGATGAAGGACCTATTCAAATCATTTACGTGAAATGTATTATTACATTGTTATTGCAGTATGTGATATATTTTTGTATTATTAATTTGAATCATAGAACTAATCATTCATGATTACCATGGTGCCCACACCATGCACACACTTCATGTATTCACGACTATGTTAACAACAGTTTTTTAAAAAATAGAAAATATATATTTCAAATATACCACTTTGATATTTGACTCTTTTGTGAACTTGAATATGCTCTTTCCAATAGTGAACAATTTGAAGTGGTATACCTTGTCATATATTTGCAATCCTCACCTGAATTTCGGGGAAAAATGAAAATTTTCAATTTTTGAGGGATCATGACTGTATTATATATGACCGATTAAGAAAAGTAAACATGTATTTGAATACTACTACCATACAGTTATTACATGAAAAAATTTCAAGCTTCTGGGATGGGTCAATAAAAATATATGGGGTCTCAAAGTTGGGTCTTCATACAAAACCAACATTTTTTTCTGGATTTCAACTGATCAGGTCATAAAATTTAAAATAGGTATACTCTGTTTTATGTTTGTTTCTTACAGAGCAGTTATAGAAGAATAATCTCTGAAAATTTCAAGGCTCTAGCGTTAATATTTTAAATGTTGTGGGAGTTTAAAAGTAGCCGCTCATTTTGTGATGCTCGCAACGACCATAAAAATAGGGCCACAACCACAACCACAACCCTCAATATCTCGGAGTTGACCGCATCTATGGACCTAAAATTTTACGCAGCTTCATTTTGATACCTGGGAACTATTTTATGAAAGTTTAAAGTAAATTTGAGGGGGTCAACTGGGAACATTTTCTTAAATTTGGTGATTTCAGATGGAATGACTCATCTTTATTTCTTAAGCTAGTGATGGTACAATCCTGATGGCCTAAAGGTTGTGTGGAAGCAATCAATATTCACAGTACTGTTCTGATTGTGGGGGTAGATGGAGGAATTTAATGGGGAATATAGCATTGTGTCGAGTTGCTTGGTCCGTGGATGTGTACGAGCCATCTCGATATCACGAAGTAGGGAACCTGTGAGCTTAAGTGTTACATGTCACCACACGAGGGGGTGGTGTCATGTTAATTAGCTATGGTTTAAGAATAAGGAAAAGGGAAATCATGGAAGAGGAGAGATTTAATAAAAATGAGCAAGGACCCACAGAATATCCACATAATGTAAAATGTGACATAGTCCTCAACTGCCCCCCCCCCCACTTCCCAACCATCTCACAACCCCCAAGTCCTCCACCTCTGCCTCCCAATCCAAAGGCATCAATTCCCAATCCCACTCCAAGCCTTCAACCCCCCTCCCTCCACTACAGCACCTCAACCCCCCTCCCCAACCAAAAGTCCTTAATACCCCCCTCCTCCCAAAGCCTTAACCTCATACTTCTAACTCTGTCCCATCCTTGCTCTCCTCCCACGAGGCCTGTGACACCCATCAACGTCCTTTTAACTGTCACTTTGGTCGTTTTACACTGAAGGGAAAATTTATAGGGAGGGCATAGCGATTGTGATATGACAACTCCAAAGATGTCTTTGGCTTCTTATAAGAGTAACCACCAACATGGTGGCCATATGATTTTTCATCAGGTTTAAATTGTGGGTGGAGTAAGACAATCTGTCCAACCAATGGGTGGACTAGAATGTTACAGCCGGACGGATGAGTGTCTGGGCTGATAGGATCGTGTTTAGCCTGAGTTTTAATCTTGGTCCAGCTACAAACTGTCATCTTGGTCTTGGTGTTTCACAATAGGCAAACCATCATTTTTGCGCTCCTCATTTTGAGTTTTGGTGCACGATAGATCGCTCTCCAGTAATACTTTTGACTTTGTATAAATAGTCGAGGCTCATGAAAGAGCGAGTATTAGTACACTGAATGGATCAGTACACAACTCAAAACCAAATGAACAGTTGAAAGGGGGGAGAGGGGAGACCAACAGCAGAGTTGAAGGCCAAGATAGAGGCAGACTTGGCTAAACAATGGGTGTGCGGAGGAATGCTGGGCAGGGGAGGATGCATAGAGTGGACAATATGGATACACAAGGGAACTCTGAGGAGGGAAAACTTGGTCATTGTCAAGGGAATCTCTGCAGAAGTTAGCAAAATTGCCCAAACTTCACAGAATCCACCAAACATAAATCAACCAGTCAACAACACCATATGTGGCAAGTTGGAGGTGATGAAAAACGGGTTGGCAGGAATTGAAAGTGCGTTTTTACTTTATTTATTTATTTATTTATTTATCTATTGGATGTGATCGCAACTCAGAAGTGAAGCGATACTGAATCCTTCTGTGAGGGCAGGTTATGATGTCACACAGCCAATTGATTGGAGTGATACTTTGCTGCCTCAGCAGTCTCCTTGGCTCTTGGGCACAATCCTGGACAGGTCGCCACTCCGACACAGGATACCAGCATGCTGGCACTCATTTTGCCGAACTCGGAAGGATGACAGGCTCAGTTAACCCCACCTGGTATTAATTCTACAGCTGAGCGGGATTTGAACTCAGGACCCGAGCATCCCAAGCTCACCACCCCTAACCATTAAGCCAACACCAGGCATATATCAATGCTAACCAAGGTGTCCTGTCCAGCCTAATCAACCCACTTGTTCTGTATAAAGCAAGAAGGGAACTATTTCCAAAGACAAATTCTTTAAAAACTGTATGAGGGGAATTTAAAACATTATTGGAACTACTGTAGATGATTACAATAGTGCAAAACAAACCAAACCATTTGTTTTATTTGTCAAGATCGTGTTCCTCAAAGTCTGGTGTTGGCTTAGTGGTTAAGGTGACTGGCTTGGGACCATAGGGTCCTGAGTTTGAGCCCCGTTTTCCACTGAATTAACACCAGGTGGGGTTGACTCAGCCTGTCATCCTTCTGGGGTCAGTGAAATGAGTATGAGTGTACTCGGGTAAAAACCATTCAGGGTAACCTGCATAGGAGTGCCGACCCTTCCAGGACTGTACTCCTTGCCAACGAAAATGTCTCGGCAGCCATATGTGCCTTTACGGCACAAAAGGAAT
>NC_140961.1:64782653-64785153 GCF_056783735.1 Eptatretus burgeri
CGGGGCAAGAACGGTGGCGATGCTACGGTTGCGAGGTGTGACGTGAAGGTCGTGGCGGTTGTGGTGAAGCGGTGGTGTGGTTGGTGGTTGATGTTGTGGTTGTGGTGGTAATCATGGCGGTTGGTCCAAAATAAAGATAGTAAAAGAAAAACGGCTATCCTGAAGAGTCGCAGCTCGCATAAATGACATGTATTCCCACTAGACAACGGGTTCGGGCCTAACTACACATGTACTTACCGAGATACCTCACCTAAGGGACCTGAATGGTGGTTTGCGAATTTGGTAACCACAACACTACCCCCTCCTCTTTTTACAGACTCGTCCCGAGTCGTCAAATTTTCGTGTGCCATCATGTGTAGTTTTCCCCTAGTACATTTTACCTACGGATCCCTGAGTGCGACATTCATGGTATTCGTGTCCCCAAAATAAATAACCTGTGGGCTGCGTAACTATCTAAACAAACTCACTCACACGGACGACTTAAATAAAATTGCCGGCGCTAAACATACATGCCGGGGGCGCACTCATATTTACAGTACATCTTAACCTTAACTTACAAATTTTACACTAAACCATGGCCCAGGATCATTGAACTCTGCAAAAGAAAAGCAGTTAACAGGGAGCCAGGCTGCCCACATGCAGTCTCTGGCTCAAACAATGCAGGTGACAGGGAACGTGGCTGGCTGCTCACACGCAGTCCAAGGCCTTCCCTTTTGAACTGAACTCAGTGAACCACAACGGTGCTTGGGCTGCACAAACGCAGTCTCCGTGCCAGCTCAAGTGGCACACGCAATGAGCACAACGAATGGATGCATGAACACAAACACGGTGCACGGGCCGCCACTGCAGGCCCGTGTTGTAGCTGCCAACAGGGCAGTTCTCGCAGCTTGCAAACTGCTGCCTTGCGGATCCTGGCGCACATGGAAATGAACAGGGGGGGGGCAAAGCAAAAATTGAACGGGGCTGGTGAACATGGGCAGTGGGCATGGCATGGCAAAGGCAGCAGGCAAACACAGCCCGCAGAAGAAGGCCGCTGCAGGCAAACACAGCCGGCAGATGAACTGGCCGGCACAGGCCTTGAAGAAAAACAGCCAGCAGATGAACTGGCCGGCACAGGCCTTGAAGAAAAACAGCCAGCAGATGAACTGGCCGGCACAGGCCTTGAAGCAAACACGGCCAGCCGATGGCACAGGCCTTGCAGCAAAACAACAGCTGCCGATGAAGTTGGCCGGCCTCCGCCTTGAAGCAAAACACGGCCAGCCGATGAAGTTGGCCAGCTCTTGCCGTCAGTGGAAGTTGGTGGAGGGAGTGCGGTGGTGCTGGCCACTTGGAAGGCGGGCTCGGACCTACCTACCTGTCTCCCTCCCACCTATCGCCTTTGCCTGTCACTGTACATACCCACTCCCTTAATTTGTCAAACCCCAATTTAGCCCCAACTTATTTTTTTTTTTTTTTTTTTTTACTTTTATGTTTACTTCCCCTCTATAAATCGTCCCCTAACCCCCTTTATCGTCCTTGTTCGGCTAACCTATCCTGTCACCTGGCCTACTCCCAACCCCTACATTCCCTTCCTGGAGGGGAATAAGGGAGAGCTAACGTCCTGTGTCGAGGCCCAACGAAGCCTCAGAATGGCCTCCCCAGAGTTCGGCGATCTATAACCAAAGTGGGTCCAGCGGCCCACAACGACAGCGAGGGGATGGATGGTGCGGAGGGGTACATCTCCTAATCTACCCTAACCATTTAACTGTTAAACTACCCCGGGGCTTTCAACAAGCGCCTCTCGCTTAAACTATTGGTTCTAACAACCCAGATTCCCGTCGCCTGTGTTGGTGTCCCCACAATTTCGGGCCTCGCCCCCCAATTTTCTCTCCGTGCCCTCACACGGTCTCCTGGCTGGGACACGTGGTTCCCTTTGGCAGGCACGACCCTCTGCCGAATCTCCCGCTATGGCACCCCCGGGCACTACACTGCCTCCGAGCCTACCAGCTCCCTAACACCGGGGAGTGCCCCCCATGGCACCTCCCCTGAAACGCACACGTGGCAGGCCGGCCTCCCGGGCCCCTTTCCGAGGGTCACCCGTGCCCACAACACTGCCCACGCGGCTAATGGCGCCCCGGGCCCCCGCACCAAGCAGGCGCACCCGTGCCCACTACGCTATCCCGGCCCCCATGGGCCCTTGGCCTACCACGGCCGACTAGCCTGGTGCCCGGGGTACCCACTCAGCGATACTCACCTTTCGCAGCCACGCTCCCAAGCCCGTCAACAGGGCTCCTGCACCCCTCCAAATGGGTCTCGAGCCTACTTTCCCACCAACAACAAAACGACCTCCATTTTTCAATTTGACTAACCCAGCTAACTCACTCTACACTGACCCCGGGGTCCCTTGGGCGGGAGTCACTCCTCCCCCCAATCACTCATCGCACCATGCATTCCCCATTCGCTCCACTCACACAGACCCGCTGGCCTCACTCACTCACCATGTACTCACCTCACAACTCTC
>NC_140961.1:64790153-64840153 GCF_056783735.1 Eptatretus burgeri
CATGGGTGGTACCAGCGCTGGGGTGATCGTGTGGACACCAATGAGGTCGCTGCAAAACTCAGACATAGTGGGGCAATTTTTTTGAGAGGTTCATGAGGGCAATTTGAGGATTCATGAAATTGAGGAAAAATTCATGTAAGATAACAGCAATTTTTGAGAGGAATCGTGCAAATGATTATATAAGCATCAAATTTGGCACATTTGTTCTCCAGGGGACTCTAATCGAATCTGCCTGATTGGCCATTTGAAAATCCAAATTTTGAAAAAAAAAAAAAAAAACTTCAAAAAAGTCAAGATCATGAATCAATGTTGGATGCTGGCTGAGATTGGTGAATGTTTCAGAAACATCATCAAAGACGTTCCAAGTCTGCCGTGCAGTTTTCTTCCCTTTACCGTGGAAGGCAGACAACGTCACATCCAGTGAACGCATGGAAGTATGGGATCCCTCGAGCTTTCTCAGGCCCTATTGCAGAAACTACCTCATGGACTGGAATCCATCGTGCCTTGGCTCCTTGTCCAAAGGCAATCCACATGTTCTCAAGACCTAGTTCCTGTAAGGATGGCAGTACAGATATTGCTATGACTAGTACGTCCGTGTCATTAGCCTTAATGATAACGGACTTGCTACCATCCGTCGTTGCATCCCTGGCGTGTACAAATATTCGAGTGTCAGCTTCTTCATGACAACATGGAGACACAGCATCCAGTGACTTCCTTGTGTTGCTAATGGCATCTTCTCCTTTTGTGACAATGACCGTGCTTGTCGTCTGTGCTTCACACATCTTTTCCGCAAGGAAGTGAAACAGCTCAGTCTTGTTGCTGTCATCTCGAAGAAAGCTTCTCCAGTTACTTGGGGTCTTACTGGTTCCTGTCACTCTTCTTATGATTCCTTGCCCCCTTTTCGACCTTGCCTCGGACTTCAGACTTGACTTCTTGTCCACATCAAACACTACGTCCACCCTCTCGTACCTGGCACCATAGGATTCCACCTTTGGGATGATGTCTTCTTTAGCATAGTCATCAAATATCTTTGAAGTGCGTGGAGGTAGGACATTGATAAGTGCTGAGCCATCAATGATGACTGCATCCCCCTTTGGTTCTCTGTCTGGGATGTTCACTTGCGCTTCAAGAATTTCAGCCAGCTGCGACTTCAAATTTTTTTGAAGTTTTTCTGTTTTTTTTTTTCAAATTTTTCAAAATTTGGATTTTCAAATGGCCAATCGGGCAGATTTGATCAGAAAGCCCTGCAGAACAGAAATGCCAAATTTGATGCTTGTATCATAATTTGCACGATTTTTCTACTATCCACTACACTAACACTCTGCCTACTGACCTGTTTGATCCACATTTAGGCGCCTTCCTCGCCAAGTGAATATTTAAGCACCACGTTCCACACATAGAGAGCTCTTCTTTGGCTTGGTCAGCAATATGTGGGTGAGAGGGCAGAATGGAGCTTACAGGTCAGAGGAGTGAAACAGTTCACAGAGCAGAGTGCTCGGCCAGCGAGAGATCCAATCGCAGTTATTAGGACCAAGCCAATAAAACACTAATGTACTGTTTTAAGTACGTCAAGACAAACAAAAGGCATCGTCCAACTCATGTAACATCTCTCTATATATTATATATGCTTCGATGAATGTATGTATCTTCCCGAAATACAGCCAAAACGGTACACGATTGCGTAAAAATTGTTAGTGCCACCTTACTCGCCATTCGCCTGCGGTGTGCAGTATCAAGTTTCGTTCAAATCGGGCAACGAAAAAAATTATTAAAAAATCAATTCCCGATTAAGTCAAGTACTCTTAGGGAGTATTTGATCAATGCAAACAACCTCAGTGGTATAGTTAGCTGGAGCTATTTTTTTTTTTCTTGAAATGATTTTTTTCATCAACCGCTGTCACAACGGGAACCCAACGGGTTCACGGGTCGTCTAGTTTAATAAGATTGTGGAAAAGACATTGCATCAACGGCAGTTAACTTGAATTTTTTTTTTTTTATTCTACCTTTCAAGTCTTATTTCAATTGAATGACATACTTGAGCACAAATCACCTTTTTAGCACTTTCAAAAACATTTCATTTAGCAGTACTTGGACAAAGTATTGCGGCATTTTACATAATCCCGACCAATCAAATTTGCCGCTCACAGACCCTGCCCATGTCTTCTTTTTTCTTCAAGATTGGGTCGGGTAAGGTGTTTTATGACCTCTCTAGAACCTTGTTGATATTCAACCTTACTTGCAGAACATACCCCTGAAACATTTTTTACTTTGGCTTGACTACTTTGCTTGGTGTCCGATTGCAAGTAGATGTCATCTGCAAAGCTGAGCTCCTCCTGATGGTCACCTTGGGGCCCACATCCACCTTGGGTCACCTTGGGGCCCACATCGACAGATGTGGTTAATTCCACATCTGTCGTGTTCTGTAGTCTTTAACACCCAGCCCAATACAAGTAGAAACTACATGCAGTAACTTCAAATTCTGGTGACTACTTTCTAGTTCAGATCACATTGCATTTGTATGTTTTGGATTATATATATGTTCATCATTCTAATCAATTCTCTGGATCTTCCATACCCTTCAAACATATTGCACGTTGCATCCCCGTTCACATCAATGAAGCGCATTTTCAAAGTTGGCGAAAGTCTCCAAAAACCCTAATTCCATTTAATACATTGTTCTGTTTTTCTTATTGTGAAAGTTTGGTCTCTAAACCCAGCCTGCACTTTCTTAAATACTCTATCCATAGCCTTCTGCATTCCATTTGGCATTGTCTTTCAGAGCACCTTGTTTGCAGTGCACAGACCAGTTAATACTCTTGTTACCACATCCAGTAAGGTCTCCTTTCTTTGGAAGTTTAACAATCAGTGCAACTTTCCACACTTTGGGCACTTATTTTGCTGTATTTTCCCCAATTAATTTATGCAAAACTGTCAATGTCTCAATAGTCCAGCATTTATATCATCCAGTTCAGTACACCATTGTTACTTTCCAGGAGTGGTTGTCCAATGAAAATCACTCCAAGAGCAAGGCATACAATAATCCAGGAGGCCACAAAGAACCCCAGGGTAATGTCTAAATCTGCAGGCCTCTCTTGCATTGGCTAATGTCATTGTTCATGAGTCCACCATCAGAAAAATACTGAACAAGAATGGTGTGCATGGTAGGACAGCAAGGAAGAAACCACTGCTTTCCAAGAAGAACATTGCTGCCTATTTCAAGTTTGACAAAGACCACCTGGATGATCCAGAGGTTATTGAAAGAATGTTCTGTGGCCAGATGAGTCAAAAGTGTAACTTTTTGGCTTAAATGAGAAATGACATGTTTGGTGAAAACCAAACACTACATTCCAGCATAAGAACCTCATCCCAACCGTGAAGCATGGTGGTGGGAGTATCATGGTTTGGGGCTGCTTTGTTGCCTCAGGACCCAGACGCTTTTCATTTGACGGAACCATGAATTCTGGATTGTATCGGAAAATTCTACAGGAGAATGTCAAGGCATCTGTCTGAGCTGAAGCTTTATAGAAAGCGGGTCATCAGTCGTAAACACACAAGTTTATCTACACCAGAATGGCTGAAGCAGAAGAGAATTTGCATTTTGAAATGGCCAAGTCAAAGTCCAGACCTTAACCCAATTGGAATGTTGTGGCAGAATCTGAAGCGAGCAGTTCATGTAAGAAAGCCCACACATATCTTTGAGTTGAAGCAGTTCTGGAAGGAGGAATGGGCCAAATTGCTTCATGCCAAGGTGCAGGACTGATCAAGAGTTGCAGGAAACGTTTGGTTGAAGTTATTACTGCTCAAGGAGGTGCCAACAGTTACTGAATGTAAAGGTTCACATACTTTTGCTGACAATGAAAAAGTAGATTCTTTTTTGGTGTGCTATTTGTTTAATCAGGTCCTCTTTATTTTATTAGGACTCAGATGAAGATCTGATCACATTTTAGGTCAAATGTATGCAGAAATGCAGAAAATTCTAAAGGGTTCACAAACGTTTTCTCACCACTGTATACACTCGACTTGTTCCATGTACACAGCGAGGCATCAATGTGTGCACCACCCCTTAGAAGGACAAAACCAGAATAAGTCTGCCAGAGCTGGGGGTGTTGGTGGACGTTAAAGATGATCCCAGGATGTCTTTCGCAAAGATTAGGCGAGTTATTGCCGACACCCTGAATTTTTTTTCCAAATTCCTATCACATTGAGTCAAACTGACAGGCCTCGCCAGCTAGCCAGTTCCACAATTGTCCCCCTCACCCAGCCAACCCCACAAGATGGGGATAAATGGGGCTGCTAAAAAGAGATGTACAATTTTTTTTTATACATTATGGGAATCCAAAATACCGATGCTAAATGTCAGAGCAATAACAATGTTATAAAATCAGTTTAAGATACCAAAGTCGTCAAGCTTCTTTACATGTTTGGGGGGGGGGGGGGGGTTTCACGTAATAATCGACTCGAGGGGAAATAAAGAAGTACACATATATGCCTTGAATGAGTTGCAATGGTGGACCCCAATCAAAAAAAAAAAATTGACAGGTGGAACCGACTCCTGTGAAGCTATTAAAATGTATTGATGCTAGATATTATAGGTTGTGATCAATGTTGTTGTTGTTGTTGCAGCAATCGTTTTGCCTTTTATCAGTCCATATACGAAATATGCAAGTATGGTGAATGAAGTCACACCATTCACTTATCCAGGTTAGTGTACAGTATTATTGTTGGAGCTTATGCTGGCTTTAATTCCAACACCCCCGTTCCTGCTGGTATACTGCATTGCCATGAAGTTGATACAACCAGCTCCCTTTCCCAAGGTGTAGTTTTCGTGTGCTTGTTTGCAATAGTTACATTAAAAGCTATGATTAAACACAATGTTAGCACTTCATAATAAAACCAGCTGTTCGATCTGCATTTAGCTTGTGGATATGAAGGCCATGATGTCTGTCAGTCAGATTAAGCTAAATTAATTGCTGTATAATTAGTACTAGCTGCAGTCAGGGAGAATGCTGGGGTGTGGTGATGGTATTGGCATGATGAGAGAAATGGCCTTGAGCTGTACATTATGTGATGTGTAAGGCAAGCCATTTTTGTTAGAAAATGTTAACCATGTTTAACCACATTGCAGTGCCCGTCCGAGATGATGGGAACATGCCAGATGTTCCGAGCCATCCCTGTGATAAAGTGGGACGCACCCTTGACTGGATGAAGAGCTGAAACACCTTCACCTTGTTATTAATGATGTTTAAATGCAAAGCAAGATATTCCTTCAAACGTGTGTGACACTCTATTGAACTCGGGACTGGTTTGATTAGATTATTAAAAAGCAGCTTCGGTTATCCATAAGCTGAATATGTCGCTCAATTATTTACTTCGAATCATTCAAAAGGATTCCTGGCTTCACAACGTGATTTATTTAAAAACAAAGTCACATCTCCACAGGTATAACTGGGAACATGATATTATATATATATATATATATATATATATATATATATATATATATATATATATATTTCTGGAAGGTTGATGAAAACAAGGGGTTGGGGGGTGGGGGTAGTGATTGTTTGATGTTCATCAGGAACAGTTTTCTTGATGTTTATTGGTTAAATTGGTGACCTTGACTTTCTTGCATTTCAAGCCAATCTCTTCTACCTCTTCATCTTCACCTGTGTCATCATCATCCTTCATGAAAACAGGAACTTTATGCCTGTGTAAGGAGGTCCCTTTCACCTGTGTGATGCTTTCCCTGTCACTGGATTCATCATCAGAATTGTTACTCTCTTTCTCCATCTCTTCATCCTCTTCCTCCTCCTCCTCCTCCTCCTCCTCCTCATCTTTCCCTTCCATTTCCCCTCTCCATTGTCGTATGGATGGTGTTGCATTCCCAGTGTGCAACACTTCTTTGCGAGTGGAAGTGACTGTCGGTTCTGTGTCCATCCCATTGTCTTGTGCCACAATCTCCCTGCCCAGAAACAAACAAACATTTGATGCCCAAGAACAACAGTTTCCCAAATTCATTCTGGCTCTCCACCTCCATTACATCTTTGCCATGCGAGCATATCATGGTACCAGACAGTAAATCATAAGGAAAATCCCTAGTCACAGTGTATCTCTGACTTGTGACAAGGCCCGAGGGTTAATAAGTTAAGTACAGGACCGTGACAGCCTACCTGTAATCTGGTGCAAGTCGCATGTGGTGCCACATGTAATCCAAGAACTTGGTCGCTTGTAGAAGTTTTGTGAGCCGCTGAAAGTGACGCTCTGGAATGACACAAGTAAAACTTTCAGTATTTTGAAGACGATCTAACCGATTCAAAATGAGGATAAACCTTCAGCCATGCGCATAATGCAAAAAGCAGACTGCAGTGTAGGTCATACCGCAGCGTATTCGGCACGAGAACATTACAGGCCAGCGCTCACCTGGCCTGGAGGGGCACTATCCAGGATTATGGAGCAATTGTGAATGGCAGGCTCTGCCTTTTGCAGTCGACACAGTCAGAGGTTTATCCTTTTGATTCAAATTTTCCCGACTAACCCTCCAGACAGGTTTGTGGACCAGTGACAGGATGTTGTGTCAATAGCCGGTGTGACACACGATTTGTGAAATCCTAATGGTGAAGGAGCTTGTGATCGATTTAAAATGAACAGCTGTTTGATGTGTGCAGATTTTCTCACCTGTGTAAGGTAGCAGGGACTCCACAGTGCTGCGCATGGTTGGCATGCGAAGCAGATCTTCTGGTGGAATGTGCTGGAAAGTGATAGATAGCACCAACTGTGCTTCGTGGCAGTGACGCGAGTTTGTGTTCCATGTCACGCAAAATGTAAGCAAGTTATCTAAGACAAAGGGTAGCGAAGAAAAGGGAATGACAACCCATTTTTGCTTGGAAACCATTTTCATGCACTTGCACAACAAACAGGTTGCATTTATTCTATTCTCCAAGATCTATCGTCGGCAAAAACGTTTTTGATTTTTCGTACGAAATATGTTGAAACAGAATGCAAAGCGGAAACTTAACCCCCTGCCAACATCGCTTTTCAAAAAAAGTTTTTTTTTTTAGTTATGGGTGCTCATCCTGAATTATTTTCACCTTCTACACTTTCCAGGAAGTGACAGTTTGCATCCACACTGCATGCTTTTGTAAATCAGGTGATATATATATATATATATATATATATATATATATAGTACAAGATTGTGGCGGTTGGGATTACACTTTTAAAGAAGGCGCTTCCAACCAAAAGTAAAAACTAGATAGACTCCACTAATTTGAGCAAAAAAGTGAGAGCAGACCCGGTCTCGGGCAACGCTTCGCTGGCTTCACAGCCGGCTTCATCAGGCACAATGGAGTCATCATCTCACGTGACATTATCGAGGCCTGGTACTCTTGTTTAAACTCCATCAACCGACACATCGACTTGCATCCCACATACAAAGCACTACGCAATCGATTACAACGTCAACACAAACAGCAGAATCATTCAAATTGAAAGGAAACCTTGTGATTGGCTCGGACTTGGACCAATCCATGACGCAAACTGTCCCCAATGGAATTTAACGGTGATACCACCACAGCACTCTCAACACCTCTGAGGAAGAGAACTAGTTTGTTCTTGAAATGTCAGGCTTTAAATAAATTATTTTAAATTTGAATTCTTTTTTTTTTTGCTCGGTGTGCTATTTCTTACACACACACACACACACACACACACACACACACACACACACACACACACACACACACACACACACACACACACACACACACCAAAATAACATTGAATAGTTTTTGAGATTCTGACAAATTTGATTTATGAATGCATGCATTCGACTTGTAAGTTTTGGTTTATTTAATTTTTTATGGTATCGTTTCGATATTCTCAAATTATTTATAAACGTCTTCATGCTGTCCATTATTCACTATAATTGATCGAATTTGGTGTTGATTCTGAGAAAACATTTTCCAGCACAGTTGTAGGGATGGATGGCAGCATCAACAATACGACATTTAAGTTCTTCAAGGTCCCTTGGTTTGCTCATGTGGAGGAGAATCACAAAAAAAAATTAAGTGATTCTTCACCAATGAGAGAATGGGGCCAAAAACGATATGTAGTGTGACATTTCAAAAAGATGTGGACAAGTTATGATAAAACTAGGTGGATGAGTTGGTTCGGTGACAAGAACCAATGGATTCAATTTTGGTTCAGGTCCAGATCCAGATCGATCCTGGCCTCAATCTAAGCAGAGTTGACAGGTACAGCTGGTCATCACTCGCCTTGCAATAAAAGGATTTCCTCTGCATGAAATGATAGCGAGTGCAAAGTTTATTTCCATTCTTTTCATCCTATAATCTATACCCAATTATATAGCCTATCACTGTACATGCCACACTTCTTCCACCCCCACAAGTAATTTATAATCTGACAGATTTTAGGATGTTGTTTGTGGACAATATGACTTGTGGCAGAGAGTATGCAGAAGGTACTGGGGGAGTGGAAGGAGGCATTCTGGAAGCATGGACTGAGGCTGAGTATGGAGAAAACCGAGGTGAGTGTGTTGGGCAGCAGAGAAAATAAATGAATATCAAGTTAGAGAGGAAGGAGATCAGACGGGGAAATAGGTTTGAGTACTTGGGAGGAACAATTATTTATGAATGATGTAATGATGATGGTAAGTCAGAGGTAGAGGTGCAGAAGAGGATTCAGGTGGGGATGAATGCATGAAGGAGGGTGTAATGAGTAATGGCAGACCAAAAAAATAAAATCAAGGGACAGTTTGGGGGCATTTGTGTGATGCCAGTCAACATTTAAGGTCTTTAAACAATGGCATTCACAGAGCCAATAACAGAGGTTGCAGGTCTGTGAGAAATGTGTCAGGAGGATTGCAAGAGTGAAGAGGTGGATGAACTGAGGGAGGATATTGGTGTGCTTGACTGGGAGATTAGTAAAAAGCCAGCTGAAGTTAGCTGGACACTTGGTGTGGATGGGGGAAGAGAGAATGGCAAAGGGAGCAGATAGGTTTGAAGGAGCAAAGTTGGAGGAAGAGGTGGACTGCAGTTGAGATGGGAAGATTGTGTGAGGATGGCTATTAAGGTGGGGGTGGCTTGAGAGTGGGGAGAGTTGCTTGAGGTCAGGGGAAAGTGGAGTATCATGGTAAAGGCAGGGCAGAAGCTTGGAACCATTGGACCTCACCCCCTATAATGAGAAGAAGATGATGATTAATGTGTTGATGTAACAGACATGATTGGCCAAATGGCCTCCTCCTGTTAAAATTCCTTCTATTTAAAGTAGTTGTCTCCTTGAAATGATGCCTTCCTTTGGTTCATGTCAAAAAGGTCAACACTGATTGACAAAGTCCCATACACAAGACCTAGTCCTTCATTGCTTCGACATGGCTCGGGAATGCAGATTATCCGAGCAGAAGGGAATTTTTACTTCAAATTCGGATGGAAAGTTTGCTTTGTAGCAATGTCATGATCCACCAATAATACAAGCGACCAACATAGCTGTAATATCAGGACGCTTTTGGAAAACCAGAAAAGGCAAAAACAAAGGTTTCATCTGTGCCTCCTGCAGTCCTGGCATGAAACAATGGAAGGTTTCACATGCATACACTTTAAAGTACCATTGGTAACAAAATGTTAACATTTGATTCACCTGCAACAATTACCTTTTTGATCTTGCCTCAACTTCATAATCGACGTCTCCAAATCTTTTTCACCACTGGGTTCTTCAAGAATAGCTTTCGGCATAAGAATACAAAATGAGTATCACGTTTGTACTTGCACAATGTACATGTTCAAGTGCAAAAGGCTATTTTGATTAAGCATGAGGAGGAAAAAGCAGGAAAAGTTATACAGCACAAAAAAAAGACAAATAAAATAAATTGCTAAGTATAAAACAGATTAACTAACTTATTTCAAACTTTTTCAGTATTTTAGAAAACCAAAAATGTTCTTTTCTTGCCCCCCCCCCCAAAGAGCCTTTTAGTATTCTAGATGAAGCCTGGTGTTGGCTTAGCGGTTCGGGTGGCTGACTTGGGATCCTAGGGTCCTGAGTTTGAGCCCCATTGGCTGCTGAATTGATACCAGGTGGGGTTGACTCAGCCTGTCATCCTTCCAAGGTCAGCAAAATGAGTACCAGTGCACTGGTAATAGGCACACTGCATCAGTGGCATAGCTGCATCCCTAACCAATGACACAACCAGCAGCCATAAGGCTGCACTCGAAAGAGAGAGAGAGAGTATTCTATATACAATCATGTATCAAACATAAAAGGTATAGATATAAAGTGCCTAGAGAAAGCCTACACCCCCTTTTCAAAATTTTCACCTTTTGTTGCCTTAGACCCTGGAATTAAATTGCATGAAATCAGACTTTTTCCACCTTTATTTTCACATCATAACCCACAATTTCCAAGTGAAAAACAAATTCTACAAATTTCAGAAAATTAAATAAAAATACAAAACTACAATATCTTGGTTGGATAAGAGTCCACACCCCTGAGTTAATACTTGGTGGAAGCACCTTTGACAGCAATTACAGCTGTGAGTGTTGGGATAGGTCTCTACCAACTTTGCACATCTTGATTGGCAAATATTTGACGGTTCTTCTGAACAAAACTGTTTAAACTCAATCAAGTTGCATAGGAAGTGTTGCTGGACAGCAATCTTCAAGTCATGCCACAGATTTTCAATTGGATTGAGGTCGGTGCTCTGACTGGGCCACTCAATGACATTTATATTTTTGGTCCTTAGCCACTCGAGTGTAGCTTTGGCTGTGTGCTTCGGGTCATTGTCATGCTGAAAGGTGAACTTCCGTCCCAATTTCAGCTTTCTTGCTGAGGGCAGCAGGTTTTCCTTCAGGATTTTTCTGTATTTTGCTCCATCCATTTTCCCTTCCATCCTGACAAGTGCCCCAGCCCCTGCTGATGAGAAGCGTCCACATAACACGATGCTGCCACCACCATGCTTCACAGATGGGATGGTGTTCTTTGGGTGATGTGCTGTGTTGGGTTTGCACTAAATGTTATGGAGTTCCATCTTGGTTTCGTCAGACCACAAAACTTTTTGTCACATGACTTCAGAAGCTCCAAAGTTTTTTTTGCATACCTCAAACGGGACTGAAGGTGGGATTTTTGAGTAATGGCTTCCATATTACCACCCTACAATACAGGCCAGACTTGCGGAGTGCTTGGGATATTGTTGTGACATGCACAGAGTGACCAATCTTTGCCATAAAGGCCTGGAGCTCATTCAAAGATACCATATGCCTCTTGGTGGCCTCTCTGATCAGTCTCCTTGCTTGGTCATCCAGTTTGGAGGGACGGCCTGATCTAGACAGGGTCTTGGTGGTACCATATGCCTTCCATTTCTTAATGATTGTTTTGACTGTGCTCCAAGGGATATTCAAGGCCTTTTAAATATTTTTATACCCATTCCCTGATCTGTGCCTTTCCATAACTTTATCCCGGAAGTCTTTTGAAGCTCCTTGGGTCTTATGATTGAGTCTTTGTTGTGAAATGCACTACCCAGCAGAGGAAACCTCCAGGAATAGCTGATTTTATCCTGAAATAATCAATCACTGAAATTATAAACAGATGAAGACCAATTAACTTGGTGTGTGATTTTGAAGGTGATTGGTTACACCTGAGCTAATTTACAATTGCTATTACAAGGGTAGTGCATTTCTTGATATTATTGCTATTATTACGATTATAATATTACATTATGACACTTATCCAACCAAGATATTCAAGTTTTGTGTTTAAAATTAATATTCTGAAATTTGTAGAATTTGTTTTTCACTTGGAAGTTGTGGGTTGTCATGTGTAAATAAAGGTAGAAAAAGTCTGATTTAATGCAATTTAATTCCAAGCTATAAGGCAACAAAAGGTGAAAATTTTGAGAGGGTGTACACTTTCTTTTGGCACTGTATACAACAGAAAATGTAAAAATGTGTTGACCTTTACAGTCCTATTATTGACAAATGTCTCAAACTTGTTTCCTAAAAATAATTAAAAGAGTTTGTAGCACAACCATCTCAAAAACAAGGATGCATTGTCCATATCCCACAATTCAGTACAGATTATGGGTGTTTAGTGACGTCAGCAATATGTGCGCACACATGAACCCACGGCCATAGTAGAGTACAAGCGAACGACAAAGGAAAGCCAATTCACGATCGGAGTGGAAAATTAGTGCAATTGTGCTTTGTCATGACAAAACATGCCTGGTGTTGGCTTAATGGTAAAGGAGGTGGGCTTGGTATCCTAGGCTCCTGAGTTCAACTCCCACTCAGTTGTTGAATTAATACTAGGTGGGGTTGACTCTGGCTGTCATCCTTCTGAGGTATCCTGTGTCGGAGTGGCGACCCATCCAGGATTGTGCCCAATAGCCAAGGAGACTGCTAAGGCAGCACCAACGCTCCGCATAGAGTATAGTCCCAATGGATGGATTACCAAAGTTCTCAAGTATTATTTTATCCTTTCACAACAAAGTTTTTTTTCTTCTGAAAAATCGATTGAGAAAAAACGGGGTTTGATCTATAGGGCTCAGGAACCGCATGTAAATTATTAGCGAGCCACAAGTTGCCGACCTCTGTCCTCAATAATCCACCTTTGTTGTCCATGGTTTTGAGGTCTGTTTGATTCCTTTTTCAGCACAATAAATACCATACAAACTATGAAGTGAGTGTTGCAAGGAGGCCGTACGAACTCTCACCAATGCTCATTCTATTGTAAAGCCTTATATTGCATCGATAAAATAATCTTAAAAGTGAAGATTCAAGCAAAAATGGGTGTAGGTGAAAAGTGATTTACCCCTGATAACATCTAGAGTTGTGTGTGGCTGGTCCAGGGAGATGGAAAAGCTGAGGGCTTTTTGAAAACGCTTTTCTTTGAGAAGGTTTGAAAGTTCTTGCTGCCTGAAAACCAGGAAACACCAAAATGAGTTTTTTGCATCAAAACAGACTTCTTGTCACATCACTTTCTGCCTGGTTTTGAGTGGTTCACGACTGATGAGATTACTCCCTTGAAGCTTTCTAAATGGTTAAATTAAATGAGTGGGGGGAGGGAGTGAGGTGGTTCAAGAATGGAAATAAGCCCTTAACCCATTCCATATTAACATTAATGATTTAGTACCACCATTTTCCTGCACAATCAATATTTAGTGTAAAGCTGTCCTTTGTACCATCGTTTGAGGGGGAGGGGGGGTGAAGTGTTATGTGATCAGGAGACAAGGCATTAGAATCGGATGTGCTTGTAAAGGATCGAGGGGAAATGTTATCCAATTTAGTGTGTAGATAGGATAAGGATGTCCATCTGGTGTTCTCCCTTGTCCAAAACGAGTTTGGTGCCGGGTAAAAGTGTCACGGCTACGTCTATATATATATATATATATATATATATATATATATATATATATATATATATATATATATATATATATATATATTCGTCAATATATATGCACCAATTCAAACCTTGGTGACCAGGCCGCCAGGATGGCGACATGCGATTGGTGGAGAATTAAGTCAGTACGCCTGGCTTCGATTGGCCTTGTGCAGGGGCCACCACCAACAGGCTTGCTGTTGTGAATGTGGCTTGTAGAAATCTAGTTCCTCCGTTTAAGTATCATGAATATCTGCCTGTATCTGTCATCCTGAGATCTGTTCGGTGCGTGTTCTGTCCAATCCAATAAATTATTTATTTCTCCAAAGACCTTGCATGTGTCTGCCTCACTTCTAATCTCATGTTCCCACGCTCTGTAAACGTTTTGGTTCCTTCGGTTTTCCCCGAAGTGGACTTATATTAAGGGGATTATCATAATCTGATAATTACCAGTGTTCTGGATATGCCCGATAGAACCGAACCGCTTGCTATTGCGATGCACTAATTGGAGTATTAATCGGCCATCCATGCAACCTGCTTGTTGGAGCATGTACGGACCTGCGTGTGTTCACCCAAGGTGTTAACGCAAGCCCTGGCGGCTGTACACGTGACAAGCTGTTTTTTTTTGTTTTTTTTTTAACAGAGGATCTTACTTGAGAATCTGCGCTGCTTGCTTTATTCGCTCTTCTTCTTTCTCTTCTTCAGTCACATCCTGTAAGGCAATATTGTATGCAGCAAAGAAAATAAGGAAAACATCTTTGGTGTATTTTTCCCCCCATTTTTTTTAAACAGTTATATTAGCAGGTAAAGTGATAAAGGAAATTTTCATGCCTTCCAAAGGATGATACAAGAGTCTCCAGCACCCGTCACCAACTGGTTGTCCTGCCTGTTGACGTGCAACCCCCAGATCCGATCCTCGTGCCCATCAATGGTCTTATTGCACTCATTTGTTTTGATGGTCCACACCTTGATCAAGCCATCAGATCCACTGTAAAGAACGGTCAAATAATTTGACTTTTCCTGATTTTCCACAACAAGGATGTTTTCACTATTCCTCAATGTAAGACTGCCTTTATTTTATACCATACTGCTTGGATTTTTATTATAAGACAATTTTTCTTTGACAGAGTGAATCATCATGAAGTCACTGTAGCTTTTTGCATGTTTAAAATAAACTTGCACAACTTGGTTCTGAGACACGATCAAGTTTTCAAAAAGATGAAATACTGTAACGATTTTGGTTCTCTGTTGATAACGATGCCATTTTTGATCTCGTTGCAATCCCCTCCTCTCCCAACCCCCATTGTTCTGTGTGGTGCAACTGAATGACACATCAGATTTCATTTAATTAAAAAAAATTCAAACATTCATTCTTCTTGCACATTATGCATATTGGATGAGCAATCAATTACAAATTCCATGACGGATGTTCAGCTGTGCCATTGATGTAATGACAATAATTTGGAATTTGGTCAGTGTGCTGGCAACAATCCACTATTCTTTATGAAAGTCACTGTGGGATATTTAATGTCCACCAGCTTATTCTGGCAGATGGCTCCCCAAATAAAAGTCCCATCTGATGGACAAATGCACTCATTGGCCCTGCTTGCAAAACACCAATCCGACAGTTTATAGTGATTTCAAACCGAGATGAAACAGCTCAAAAGCAAGTGTGCTATATCTGCATCGTTCTGGACACAATCATTAACTAACTGCTCATCCCTCTTTTAAAAACTGTACTCTATCAACAGTCTTCCTGTCTTTCCAAACAATCTGTGAGGAATAAAAAAGGAGGTGTCCCACAATGTTGTTACCTTGAGACAAGTTGCATGCCACGTGTGACAAATACCACCCTCAGAACTGATGTTTCATGACCTTCAAACGTCTGCAAGACAAGCAAGTATTAAAAGCGTTGCGTACTCACTGCAATATCACCTCTGTCGTAATGCACAACCTGGTTAACTCTGCCAGCAATGATGAAGTCACCATAAGGCAGGATAGGTCCTGAAGGCCCCACAGACGTATGGTCCCATCAGCTGAACTCGTCGCCAGCACTTGGTCCATAGGTGAGAACTGGACGCACCAAACTCCACGTCTGTGACCACGTAATATGCCCACAAGTTCACCTGTTGATAACCACAGCTTGGCTGTATGGTCCTGAGAACCGCTGGCAAATAATTTGTCATTTGGGGATATGGCAATGCTGTTGATGTCCTGCATACGATAATACATTTTCAAAGCATCATTTACAAGCCCTTCTCTCCACCCATGTGTTAAGATATGTCTAAAGTTTGGACATTTATTAAATGCACCTTCATAAATAAATATATACTAGCGATACCCGCGCACATGCACGGGATAGCAGTACAACATAGCTGGTAGCAGACGACAGACTGTACACGGGGAATGACAAAAATACGCATTGTGCAAAATGCAAGTGGTACTATGGAACGCCAAGACTTCCCAAACATTGGCGGCATGTCCGCTAAGTGCCACAGCAATTTCATAGGGATCGTGTGACGGCGAGCCGAGTTTTTAGTGTGCAAGCTTGGTATTATAATAGAGATTACACACACACACACACATACATACATTCACAGTCGTGGCCAAAAATATTGACACCCTTGCACTTTTTTAAAACAATGCACCATTTCTTCCAGAAAATTGTTGAAATTAAAAAAATCTTTTGCATCCACATATGTATTTCTTTGGTTTGCAGTTCCACACGCAAATCCTAAAATGGCCCGGACAATATTATTGGTACCTTTTAGTTGTTATAAATCGTTAGATTTCAAGCAGGTGATACTCATTAACTCCACCGCCGAAGGTGAAGGAGGTTATGTTTTCACCCCCTCTCTGTCAGTTTTACATCATATCTCAAAAAGTTGTGGACATATCCGGATGAAATCTTGTGGACAAGTTCAGTGTGTGACAACGACAAACTGATTAGATTTTGGTGAAGATCCAAACCCGGATCCGACTACAAGAATTTATAAAATGATTCTTCACCATTGAGAGGTAGGGTCCAAAACGATACAGTACTGTGCAGCATGATATTTCCAAAATGTGTAGGGCCCGATATGTTCTCGAGGATTGGGCATTACGTGGCGGAGGGATGTGCTCCACCGAGTGCCCTTCGAGTTTACTTTGGAATTTAACTCACCTGTGGTGAGTTGCAGGTGTCTGTAATATAAAAATCACTCATTCAACCAGTTTGAATAGAGAAAAAGTCATTCTGCTGTTTTGTGTCACTGTGTGTATCGCAACGAGCATGGAGAAAAGAAAGAAAACCAGAGAGTTGTCTGAGGAGGACAGACACAAGATTGTAGCCAAGCATGGACAATCTCGAGGCAACAAGTCCATCTCAAGAGATCTTGATGTTCCTGTGTCCACCATACACAATGTTATCAGGAAGTTTAAAGTCCATGACACTGCAGCCAACCTCCCTGGACATGGCCGCAAGAGAAAACTTGATCGAAGATTGCAGAGAAGGATTGCTCGAATGGTGGAGAAAGCACCTCGATCAACTGCCAAACAGATTCAAGCTGACCTTCAGACACAAGGTACGACAGTTTCAACTCACACGATCCGTTGCCAACTCAATGAAAGGGAGATGAACTGCAATGAACCATGGTAGGAGACCACGGAAGACCTCACTGCTGAGAGAGACATAAGAAAGCCCGAATGGAGTTTGCCAAAACACACCTGAACAAGTCAAAATCATTTTGGGAGAATGTGCTGTGGACAGATGAGACCAAATTAGAGTTTTTTTGGGAAAGCACATCGTCTCTACGTTTTCAGAAAACAAAATGAAGCCTTCAAAGAAAAGAACACCTTCCCTGCAGTCAATCATGGAGGAGGTTCAGTGATGTTTGTGCCTTGAATGTGTGCATGGCATCAGGAAATCAGGAGATTACAAAGGCATATTGGAGCACAATGTTCAACCCAGTGTCAGAAAACTGGGTCTCCATCAAAGATCATGGGTCTTGAAGCAGGACAATGACCTCAAACACTTCAAAAAGCACCCAGGAATGGTTCAAGACAAAATGTTGGATTGTTCTGAAGTGGCCAGCAGAAGTTGTTATAAATCCCATTGAAGTTGTTATAAAGTCCAGACCTAAATCCCATTGAACACCTGTGGGAAGATCTGAAAACAGGAGTTGGGAGAAGGCACCCTTGAAATCTGAGAGAACTGGAGCAGTTTGCACACAAGAGTGGGCCAAATTGCCAGTAGAGAGGTGGAGGAAGCTCATTCATGACTCGAGGAAGCGCTTGACTGCAGGTATTTTGTCCAAAGGTTGTGCTACCAAATATTAAGTCTCAGGTGTCAATAATTTTGTCAATGCAATTTCTTTTTATCTTCTGATTTAAAATGATATATTAAGTTCTGAATCAAAAACAAAAGGTTCTGTAATATTAACAGTGAAATGAAGAATTGTTGGAGATCAAACACTTTTGTCACTTTCAACTTATTTTTAAACAAACTTGTGAGTTATTTGAAAAAAGTGCAACTGTGCCAACATTTTGGCCATGAGTGTGTGAATATGTATGTACAGTATGTACAATACCAATCAAAAGTTTGGACACACTGACTCATTCAAGGGTTTTTCTTTATTTTTACTATTTTCTACTTGCTGTGGGTATTTACTATATATATATATATATATATATATATATATATATATATATATATATATATATATATATATATATATATATATATATATATATATATATATATATATATATATATATATATATATATATATATATACATACATACATACATACATACATACATACAGACATACATACATACATACATACATACATACATACACACACACACACACACACACACACACACACACACACACACACACACACACACACACACACACACACACACACACACACACACACACACACACACACACACACACGGCCCATACTTTGTCATGCGCCTTGAATGTGAACTGTGGGATAATGGTAATAGGCTGATCTAAAGGTTCATCCTTTCTCGGAAGGCTCTTGTGAAGTTTCCACATCTTGATTGTGCAGTCTTTGCTTCCGCTCAACACAAACTGTTCCTTCAATCTGTAGAAGGTTACGCAATGCCAATGACACACCGACCTACCAACATTTAAGTGTTTAATTGTTTTTTTCTGTTTAATTGTTTAAATTGTGTAAGAACAAAGTAAGATTTATTTCATCAAAATACAACAAGAAAATTACTCTGATCAGTGGCAAGTGTGCACACATGCCTGTAAAATCGAAAAGCAGATGAGTGTAAACTGTCAAGCCTTTATTGCAACAACTATTGCTTTTTGGTAACCATAATACATATTTACCACATTTTGTAAGTTTTACAATGTGATATCTTTTAGTTTTACGAGTCCCCTCCTGGTTTCACCAGAGGGCACTACAGGTGTGCTGTCTGTCCATCCGTCCGTCCCATCTGTGGTTTTTCAGACTTTTTCCCCATACCCTTTAACATATTCAAGTGAAACTTGGTGCAAGGCTTTATTATTATGAGTAGTTACAGAACAAGATCGACTGTCAGGGCGTTTCGTTAATTTTTCACAGTTATGCCCTTTTTGGACTTAAAAATATCATTTCGCTCGGGGACATGTATTGCAAAGCAATTCTGGCTATCGTTTTAACAATGTTTCAGTGTATAATGAAGAAAGAAAATTAACGTACGATTGCACGTCAAAGTTTGGTGCACAAAATAAAATAAAAAGTTAAATTTGTGTTCAACAAGCTGACATGAGTTAATATCCTCGTCCTCTTAATGATGACGTCATAAAAACGAATATGACGTCATTGTGATGTATCAGGTTTGTAAAAAATTATCTGTGCTGCTAATGCCTGGCTTGATTCCAGCAAACAAAATTCAAACAGCTTGCCAAGTTTCGGAGATAATGGTATAGGCGATTTCCATTAGCGGCGATATTATGACGTCAACTTTTTTTCTAGGAAGAATTTCCAAAATCGGAGATGGTTATGAGAAAAACGGAGATGGAGACCCAAGGATCTTAAGCCAGCCACTTGAACCATCAAGTTCACATCAGGCTTGGTCTGTCAATGTAATTGCAGGAGTCAATCACGTTTAAATTGACAATCTGCAGATATTCTCGTTGCCCAAATGGTGCACATCTTGAATATGCAGTGTCGATACTCAATTTAATGTTTGCAATGGTCTAGTTATTAATCCAGATGACTAATATTTTTGTATAGTGAACATCTTCAATTGCCAGTCTTTTAAACATCTGTAATTAAAAGTCCAGTGCAATATAATTTCATGTTTGCCTTAATGAATAAATTGGTTTCTCTAAACACGTATTCATCGCTATCCTCTTGGATAAAAACTGAAACGAAAATTCCAGTGCATCGCAGATGTGTCTTACACCCCTATTCTCCCACCCCTCAAAATCTGTTGCTGGAATGACGGAGAGCATCATGTGACCCTTTGACGTCATTCCAGGAAAGCTCTTGCATCTGTACATGCATTGTGGTAGAACTGCACAGCACCCATGCATGTTATACACTCACGATTTCGTCTTTCACTCCATAAAAAAGAAATTATATGCCGAATTCACTCGTGAGCGATTTACTTTTTAACATTAAATATTCGCTCATGCCATTGGATGGTTCGCACGTGAACGATTTACGACTGTCTTGACAGCTCCGATAAGACTTCCTTCCCCCTGCAGTTAACATCTCTCATCACAACCTCATTCCCTCTCTACCTCTTTCTTTTTTCACTCATTCCCAAGCGATGGAAGCTGATAGCGTGTGAGCATTTTACAGCCATGGGTGTGTCAGGACGCACATGTTAATTAAGTGCACACACCACCCTTCCTACTCGGTTTCCATTTTGTTTTTCGTGATCAGCGTGACTGAAAATGCATTCATACTTCATATTTAATAATCAAAATATGCCACAGCATTCATATTACCAGCATTAGTACATCATTTTAGCTCGTGGATAATGGAGTCGACGAGCTTCAACAACCGTAACGATGTCAGTCAGTCAGTCATTCCTTGGGTCAATAAACAAGAGCCAAGGCGGCTACATTGGATTGTTTTGAAACTCAGCAAGATTCATGATGTCAATGAGCAAAAAGGAATGGAGCCATTTTTTCAATTTCCATCCAGGCGGTGAGATAATCAATTTAAAATATAATTGTGTGATTATCCCGTAAAATTATAATTTTTCCTTCAAATTAAACTGAAAAATCAACCTTAAACCTAATGCACCGCAACTATGACCGCCCTTCATTGGGAGACAAGCGTCTGTCCCACTTGGAACGATTCATTAATCAATAAAGTTGAGAATTTGTCGAGTGGTTTGGTACATCTTATCCCTCCACAACTCGACTCTCCACCACCCTCCCCACCACCACTCCCCCCCACCACAAAATAATTCAAACTAAAAACCATATATTCAGTTCTTGAAGTATTGTTTACAATTCATTAAAATCACACAACTTTTTATTTTATTTTATATTGCAATGGACCTTTAATATTAAGAGAGCAGTGTCCTGCATACAGTGCCTTCAGTAAGTATTCACATCCCTCGACCTTTGTCACGTTTTGTTATGTTGCGGCCTGAATTTACAATGGATTAAATTCTTCTAAAATTGTCATCGATCTGCACAAAATATCCCATAATGACAAAGTGAAAACACGTTTTAGAATTTTTTTTACCAATTAATTAAAAATTAACAAAGTTTGGGGCCACTCTGGTTTTGGAGTTATGGATCTCGCGCGTGCACGCATGCACGCACACACTCCAGTACTTACTTTGAGCATGCAAGGGAACCCACAGCCTGAGTATGACCAATACCCACAGCAACACAGCACACACGTCCAGAGTTTTTGTTCATTCTCCAGATCCTTATCGAGTTGTCCTATCACACAGAATCGTATACCATCAGACTGTTAAACCCACTTCTTTCAAAGGGTACAATGAAATCATTACAGCGAATATAATGTTGCAGATGAGTACATTTAGATAAATCTTGTTATACTCAATACTATAAACTACTTTCCCAACAAGAAAATAGAATGGAAATAAAGTAACCAACTTTTTTATTACACAAATAACAACGACATTATATCATCTCAATTATATGTCAGTGATTTCATTGTCGATGAGAGAAACAAGTACTTAAGCCTGGAAGTATAATGGGGAACTACTCTTGTTCATGAAGGCAAAAATTCCACAACACCTGTGTCGGTGGCCAGGTAGAACAATCGATGGAATCAACAGAACATTTGAGGTGTGCTCACCACTGTGTATGGGAAGGAGAAGATGACATTTCTGGCGTTAACTCTTCACTGGAGCAAAAAAAAACAAACCATGAAGGGTTGATGCATTATTTGCTTTTATGTCAGGTCAATGCATGAAACGCCAGCTTATCCTTGCTTCCCACATACCTTGCTTGCGGTGAGTATACCACCTTGATCAGCGTTCTGTTAACTCCATCCATTCTTAAGCCTAAAAGCTTGCAAGATTCTCTGAAACTTTTTCAAAAACACCTTCATGTGTTTAGCCCACCTCAGACAATGAAGATTGTCAGTAACTTATTGTTGAACTCGATTTTCAGTTGCTGCCAAATACGCTTGTGGGTACCAATGTCAATCCTTAGAGAATAATTTCATTCCCCAATGAAGTACTATAGTCGTACTTTAGTATTTTGAATAATTCTGCAGTGGTATCTCTAAATGTTGTTTGAATGATCACATCTTATTGTTTTCAATAATTATTATCGGCAAATACATGCACTATTAAGTAGGTGTTTAGTAGTGAAAGCAAGTTGGAAAATTATTTTTGCATTCAAATGACTTGATTATTTTTCCAACTCAATTTTATTTGAAAATGCCCATTAACTCGTGCATCCAAACAATGTCGATGAGACAAACAAGTACTTAAACCAAAGAGTACAATGGAGGAACTACTCTTGTTCATGAACGCCAGTGCCAATGCTGAGGGAATGAATAACTTTTCAAACTTTGTTGATTTTCAAAGAACTAAAATAAACAAATAAATAAATAAATCTTCATTGTCAAGTTTGGTGTAAAAATACTGCATTATTAACATCCTACAATAAGAAGTAAAATGTGAACTCTGCCTAATATCTTCACCATTAATCATGCCAATTATCCACTTGAGATAGTCATGTAGCCAAACGAGTGCAGAATCCACTCCCTTACTGTCAACACAAACATGATCCATTTGCTTCGAATGTACCTTTGAACTGCTGGCAAACTCCATGCCTTTCCTGAAAACATCCAGAGCCATCACAATGTCTGAAACAGGCACAATGTACAACAATGCCGTTGAAAGCTATTTGGCTTCCAATCCCTTCATCAAGAAGACGTGACCAACTGGTTAACAAGCAAACAAAGTTTTCACTCATGCTGATATAATAACATCTGGGTTAATTCTCTGAAACCGAAAAAGAAGACAAGCATTATGCCATTACATTGACGTTTCAATAAACCACTCTTGTGGTCAAAAAAGTGCGGCAATCTTCATCTTGATGAAGCAGCAATTATATGGAAGAAAGGAAGGAAGAAGAACCAAATGAATTACAAGAGCATGCGAAAAGGCAACCATTTCAAATCGTGCACCTACGTGTGGGGGTGGGGGTGGGGGAAATAAATAAATGAATTACCACCATTAATATAAATGAACAAATGACCTCTGATAGTTCTTAGCGATACATTTTATCAGTCAATACATACAGTACATGACCGGTTCCAAAAATCAACACAACATTGTAAATTGAATGACTACATTTCAGCAATAAATAATTAAATAGGCAACTGGATTCTCTACGAGAAACCACAAAGTGAGAGAAGATAAAAGTTAGATAATAGATCATACAACAACAAAACAAAAGATGATACCCGATTTGAAACGCAGAGATGCCGGGCTATTGCCATGGCATTGAGAAGCAACCCTCAACTTTGTTGATCTTCAGGAACATCAGGATGACATTAGAATATAGAAAAAGAGCACTCAGTTAACAATAATGAGAACACTTTTACGGAATGAACGAGGTATATTCTCAAAGCTAAGATTTCAGCAGCCATGTAGTATGTTAAGAAATTCTGAAGAAGAAACCATGGCATGAAGCTCCTGAATGCAAAGAACCAATGGTGTTGTAAGATGTTGAAGATAGACTTATGGAATTGCAAGATCAGATTCCGATAGGTTAATTAGCTTGAAAAGTTTGTTTCACAAGCCCTGGCATATGTCAGAGACTCAGCAAAATAAGTGATCCATTTTTCTTTTCTTTACAAGATTGAGGCTCATGGAAGAGTGGGGTCACAGAGGGTATGAACTGATAATGGGCAACAATTGGAAATGATAATCTGGAGAATTAACGAATAGGAAGACAGGAGAGAAAGGAAGGGAGGAAACATAATAACCTGCAATGAAGAGGGTTTGGTTAAAAGGGTTAATGAGATTGTCAGTAGATATGGTGGATGGCATGAAACATGGTGGTGCACCAACTGTTTGAAGCACTGCAGGAAACCCTAATAGTTGGGCAATGTAAGCAGGATGCCAGACTGTCCAAGGAGGATGTAAGCAGGATGCCAGACTGTCCAAATGTCCAAGGAGATGGTCCTGACCTCTTTTTTGATATGTAGGGCCTCCAATCATTCCCAAGGGAAAAGCAGAAGCATGTCCAGAGTTGAATCACTGGGACAGAATTAAAATTGATGGTGAGTGATCAGGCTGTTTGTAAAAAGGAAAGACTTAACATCAGCAGCAATGATGCATTCCATGACTTTGCTTGAATTTAGAAGCAAGCTTTTTGCTGCCAACTTACAAAACATTCATCCACAGTCTGATGGAGTACTGCTCCCCCTGTGGGGTGGTGCTCCTGCCTCACACCTAGCTCGACTTCACGCTGTGGAAACCAAGGCTTTTAGGATGATTGGTATCTCCCACAATGAAGCTGAGTTTTTGGGTCTCTCACTCTCTCACCGCAGGCAGGTCCAGGTCTTCTTCCTGTCTGTGATTTCTCTCCCCTATAGTTCCGCAGGGTGTTCAAGGTCCACCAAAAACCCCCTTCTAGTGAAACTGCCAAAATCAAGAATCACTGCTCACCTTCACTCTTTCATTCCTCTTTTTCCCCCAACTCTAGAACAAACTCCCACAGTCTCTTCAATCCTACTCCTCCCCCCAGGTCTTCAAAACACCTGTTCACACCATCTCTTATCTTCCCCCATGGAAAACCTTGATCTTTACTACCCCTGTAAATCCAATCCAAACGCACCTCCTTCAAATTCCCTGTTTTCCTTCCTGAAAGTCCCTGTAGTACCATCTTGTTTACCCTGTGTACCCTGCCCCATCCCTCTCCCTTTCACATATATCCTATTGTCTCTATTCCCTACTATTTTGTGCTTCCCTCTCCTGCCTTGTTATACGTCTCTGTGTATTACCTCTTACACGAGCCTTGACTTGATATACAAAAAAAATGAAATAAAATAAAAAACCTCACTGGTCTGTCGTTCAAAGGATTGTACCTGTGGATCTGTGGATGGAAGTGATGTTTGCCAGTTTCTAGGCCAAGATAGTAGAATAAGCTGAATAGTGAGACCATAGTAAGAGTAGGAAAGCAGGATTTGATAACATGGGCACCTGGGCCAATTGCTAAAGCAGGGTTAAAGCTTGACATAATTTTATCTATCTCCTCGGGTGAGGACAAAGCCGCCTTTGTTCAACTGAAAAAAACAAAATTGTTTTCTTTCGGGATTGGGCTGTGGACAAAAAGAAAACTAGAAGATAATGCTGAGCTGTATGCAGAAAAAAAAATATGCAAAAGGTAGATCTCGATATTTGAAGCTATTTTGGCTGAACAAGATGTACTGCCAAGTATGTAACTGAGGTTTTAAAGCATGAATCCACACCCACACCAGAGCAAGGACTCCATTAAATCACGTCTTATTCAAACAAATTAATGAAGGCAAATATTTGGGGCAAGCAAATTTTCCGAGAGCCTTCCCGAAAGGATGAGTGAAAAAAAAAAGGTCAACGGCGATCTCTGCCAAATATCTTTCAAAACACAGTATTCTACGATGATAATTTGCAAGGACACCATCCAGAATCAGCACAAACACACAGCTGTACCCACAACCACAATTCTGAACTGCACCACAGGTAGCCTTCAACATACCAGAGTGGCCAGGAAGGATCTGGCAGTTTCCAGTGGCGATCTCGTACACCTTCAACTCCATGCTGTTTGTCGCAACGACAATATGGTCATCCCCATTACCAATAAACTTCACATCCAGCACATCGTCGCTGCAGCCCACGAACTACGCCAGACAAACAGAACACCACATGCTTTTCTGATAAAGCCAATATGAGGTTTTACATGATGTCAGTCAGTAGAAACAATTGCAATGGTATTTTGTGTGTTGGAGTCCTGTGCCGTGCAAGGAAAATAACATGACCAAACATAGCATATGCAACCACTGGTGCTACACACAACTTAAAAAGAGACCTAAATTTGTTTTTTTTCACCTGTCGAGTGGTGGTAAGAGTGTGAATGTCACGCAGGATTATGTTGTGACCAGCTGTGACGCTCATTATCTGGTCTTTTGTCGGCACAAGAGTAGCCTGCACTAAACCTCGCTCCTTGGCCTCTCCACCTTCAGGCATCGGTTCCTCAAATACGCAGGAAGATGAGCTCGCATCCCACACCTTTACCAGCCCTTCAGACGCCAAAGCACAACTTTCATTCAGACCGTCACAAATAACACAGTTGTGAAAGAAAAAAAAAATCCTGATGGTTATATGGGGGAATAAAGGAATATGTCCTCTGTCAAAATATGTCCATATTAGGTAAAGCAAGATGTACAAATGTGTTTAACATGCAACCAGAACGTTTTGTGTTATAAGGGTGTATATACAACGTTAGTAGACATGTGATGATGGCTCCCAGAGCTGAGGCCTTGGATAAGAATGTCTTTTCATGCAATATGCAATTAATCTGGCAAGTTTGAATTGTTTTGAAGTCTGAAGCAGCATTATAGTTGGAATGCTTATTATTTTTTTTTTAAACAACTAAAAACCCACCGTTACGTTTGATCTCAATTTGAGGTCACATGAAAAATTAAAGGTCCCTTGAGGGGGAGAGAGGGAGAGAGGGTAGGAGGAGGTGGGGTGTGAGGGGGGGGGAAGATTACTCTATTCCTCACTCTCCCTGCACTGCTCTCACTCCCCCACACCCCCAGGAATACCTCTGGCTTCGGCTTCCCCTCCACTCCCACCTCATGTTTATATGTGTACTGTACCGTCCACCGAACAGTGATGACTCCATCTACACCTCACTCTCCGAAAACATGGACCATCTTCTATCTTCTCATCCAAACTCTCTCTTCCTCTTATGTGGCGACTTCAATTGTCATCACGCCAGTTGGCTAGGTGTGGGTACCTCTCTCACCTGCCATGGGACATCAGCAAAAGCTTTCTGTGACTCATTGGGACTGACTCAATCGGTCAACTTCCCGACCCGGATCTCAACCAATGGTACTCCATCTCTTCTGGATCTGATTTTGACAAATTTCCCTGACAATATCTGCTGCTCTTCCTTCGCTCCAATTGGTTCTTCTGACCACGTCCTTGTTAAAGTGGACATCTCTCTGGCTGTTATCAGAGAACCACCTCACCGCCGTCGAGTCTGGCATTTCACTCAAGCCGACTGGCAGGGTCTCCGAGCAGCCATCAAACTTACAGACTGGTCTCCTATCACTACTTTCTCAAACATCAACTCATCCTGGGAATTCTTTCAAAGAAACTTGCTCTCCCTCATGCACAGATTTATCCCCTCTCGTGTTCAGTTGTCTTACCCTTCCTCCCGCCCTTGGTTTACTGAAGCTTGTGGCGAGGCAGTTGTCCTGAAACAACTTGCCTTTGCCTCATGGAAAGCAAACCCAACTGAGGGCAATCTCAGTTCTTTCCACAAAGCTCGGAACAAGTGTGTAGCTACCCTCAGGAGAGCCAGAAAACAACATCTTTCTCATCTCAAGTCTGAACTCTCAAACCTCTCTCCCTCCTCAAAATCCTGGTGGCGTTTAATCAAATCTGTTTCTGGTGTATGTTCCCCCTCCATCCCCTCCCTTACCTCAAATGGCCGCACTGCTGATTCCACACGTGATAAAGCTGAATGTCTAAACTCGGTGTTTGCAGCTAAATCTTGTGTCCCAAACCCATCACTATCTCTACCCACTTTACCCAGTCGCACCCAAC
Organism: Eptatretus burgeri; assembly: GCF_056783735.1. Classification (NCBI taxonomy): domain Eukaryota; kingdom Metazoa; phylum Chordata; class Myxini; order Myxiniformes; family Myxinidae; genus Eptatretus; species Eptatretus burgeri. The sequence continues at coordinate 64,817,818 of NC_140961.1, forward strand.
TGTCCCTGGACTCTGTATCCTTTTCTCCTGACAAGGTGGAGAGCTTGCTTTCAAACCTCGAGTCAGATTCTGCAACCGGTCCAGACGGCATCAGCCCACGTGTCCTCAAAGCCTGCTCTTCTGCTCTTGCTCACCCTCTCTCTGTTCTATTCACCCTCTCATTTTCCCAAGGTCATCTGCCATCTGCTTGGAAATCTGCTAACATCACTGCCCTGCATAAAAAGGTGCAAAAACAGATCCCTGTAACTACAGACCAATCAGCCTTCTCCCAATCATCAGCAAGGTTATGGAATCCATCATCGCTTCAGACATGAAATCCTTCCTCTTCTCCAATGGCTTGATTTCCAATCATCAATTTGGTTTCAGACCAGGTCACTCTACCCTAGATATGCTGCTACTGCTCTCCCATCAATGGATGGAGGTCCTCAATGCCAGACAGGAAATCCGAGCCGTATCCCTGGACATATCACGTGCTTTTGACACAGTCTGGCACCCTGCCCTACTCACCAAACTCTCTTCCCATGGTATTCAAGGCCATCTCCACTCATGGCTCGCAGACTTCCTCTCCTGTCGCAGTCAACGTGTGGCCCTAAATGGAGTTCTTTCATCCCCTCTTCCTGTGCAGGCTGGAGTTCCTCAAGGTAGCGTTCTGGGCCCTGTTCTTTTCTGGTTTTCATCAATGATCTCTCGGACTCTCTGGAAAATCCTCTATTTCTCTTTGCCGATGACTCCACCCTCTGCCGTACCATCTGTCATCCCTCAGACCGGCAAGCAGCAGCTTCTTCGCTCACTGCAGATCTGGATAAAATCACAAACTGGTCCAACACGTGGAACATGTCTTTCAATCCAGACAAATCTCACACTCTCACTATGTCTCTTCGAAAGGACCGTTTACAAAACCCCCCATCCACTTTCTCAACAATCCTCTGGAAGAAGTCTTTTCTTTCAAGCTTCTGGGTCTCACTATCTGCCATGACCTTTCCTGGGAAAGTCACATTTCCAACCTTGCCTCAAAAGCCAGTCGCCGACTGGGAATCCTCCGTCGTGCAAAGTCCTTCCTCGGCCCTCTTGAGCTCCTGACCACTTACAAAGCTTTTGTCCGTAGCCTGATGGAGTACTGCTCTCCCCTCTGGGCTGGTGCTCCTGCCTCCCACCTTTCTCGACTTCACGCTGTCGAAACCAGGGCTTTTAAGATCATTGGCATCTCCCGCAATGAAGCTGAGTCTTTGGGCCTCTCACTCAATCACCGCAGGTTGGTCGGTGGTCTTTCTGTCTTCTACCGACTCCTCTCCAGCCTTGCCCCCTGCTCTCTCTGTGATTTGTCCCAACCACATTTCCACAGGGCGCTCAAGGTCCGCCAACAACCCCCTTCTGGTAAAACTACCAAAATCACGAATCACTGCTCATCTTCACTCTTTCATTCCTCTTTTTCCCGCCTTTGGAATAAACTTCCTCACTCTATTCTTTCCCATTCTTCCCTCCAGGCTTTCAAAACAGCTGTTCACCACCACCTCTTATCTTCCCCCATCCAAATCCTCGATCTTTTCTACCCCCGATAATCCACCCAAGCCCACTTCCTTCAATTCTCCTGCTTTCCTTCCTGAAAGTCCCTTTAATGTCCATCTTCCCCTCGCCATGTTCCCCGTCCCATCCCCATCCCTCCCCCTTCCACAGTTCACCTGTGTCTGTTCCCCAATGTTTTGTCCCTTCCACTCCCGCCCCTCTTGTCTCATGCCTCCTTGCTGTGAGTTGTGTGTTAGCTCTCATACGAGCCTCGACCAAGGTATACAAAAAAAAAAAAAAAAAAAAAAAAAAAAAGAGAAAAAAAAAAGAGGAAGATAAGAGACATCAGATGCTTATATTCTCGAGTTATGGTCTGCAAAATGATTTTCAAAGGGCACATGACCTTTGACTTGTTCAATCTAAAATTGAATCAGTTCATCCATCCATCCATTGAGACCATACTCTGTGCAGAGTGCGGGTGCTGCCAAAGCAGTCTTCTTGGCTATTGGGTACAATCCTGGACGGGTCGCCACTCCGACACAGGATACCAGCAAGCTGGCACTCATTTTGCCGACCTCGGAAGGATGACAGGCAGAGTTAACCCCACCTGGTATTTGAACTCAGGACCCTAGGATCCCAAGCTCACCACCCTAACCATAAACCAACACCAGGCATAATCAGTTCATCTGTTCATCATACTTGCTTAAGATCCAGGTTTCCTCACCGATTCCATGTGCCATAATCCATAATATATTTTTGTGTCAACATAGGGATTCCAAATGTTTTACAAACTCCATGCACGTTTTGGAGTGTAACTTCGTGATTTTTTTTCCCCCTTTCTCTCGACATCTACCCAGCCCTGCTAGGTTATACAAATTTATTCAGCAACCCATAGTTTGTTACCCCTTCCCAAACCTAGTCTCACTCTTCACCTTAACTCCTTTATTCCCCTGTTTTCCCATCCATGGAGCTGTCTCCTTGAGTCAAATCAGTCTTGCTCTTCCTATCCCCTACAATATGTTAAGGTGGCAAAGTAGCATAATATTATTATTTTGTCTTTCAATACGATCCATGCCTTTTTCTATTCTATCGGACTTTTCCACTGTATTAACAATCCCATCTGTTTGCATGCGCCTCACCTGACTAATCTACACATAGTGTTGTTTTTGTTTCCCTTTTAGTCATGCAGATAAGTTGGCTGTGTCCCTTGTCCGCCTGTTCCTCTCTGCTACATTGGCCTCTACTCTCTTTTGTAAAGACCTTCACTAGCTTTGACCTTTGTTAAACAAACAACAACAGGGTGTCAATAGGCAGGAAGGAAGCAGTTAAAAGTATATCTTCCTCTCTCTGGAAAAGTCTAGCACAATAATGAGCATATGTTCGGACAAAAGTAATGATAGGATTTTATGCCCGCTGATCCCATTAAATTTGAAGCATTGCTTAGCTAGCCTTAGTACGAGCCCAAAGTGCAATTTTTGTGAAGGATGAGACCTTTCAAGCCCAGCCAGCTTAACATCCCCTTTCAAGGACTGCACACACAACATGTTGCAACATCTAACAATAGCATCTTCAATCGGAATCAACAATGGGAAAACAATCCAGAAACTGAGACAAATATGCCAGCTTGCTGGGATTTTTAATTCATCAACCAACACGAAGATTCCAATACAACTCTTTTGGACGATCGTTTCAGCCTGAGCTATAATTAAAGATTGTGAGTCATTATGTACTAGCTTGAGCTGAAGTGGGAAGCATCCTCTGTGTGATATACTATAAATGGGTCAATTAAAAAAACAAAAAAGCAAGTGAAATCCTTCAATACAGTACGTGTGGTGAAGCAAATGAGTACACTAATGTTAAAATATGCAATTTATGCTTTTTCAGTTGAAAAACAATTGAAAAGCGTACTTAATATTTGAAATGTAAAAATTGTGTTATTGTAAGTAAATTTAAACTACTAATGCATGACGAAACACTTGTTTATGGCTAATATTAAAGAGAATGATGGCAAAAGAAGAACTTAGCTTTCTGCGTTCGGCGCGAAATGCCATGGTGGGCGGAAATGACGTCTTCCTTTCGTTCGTACATGAGAGGGGAGCGTTTCTTGGTTTTTTTCCGTCAAGCAATAAATTCAATGGTTTTCACATATATAACACATTAGTTTCATAAATTTCCATTGAAAAAAGGCAGTATTGTGTGAATCTAATGTGTAGTTCATGCGGCAACCGACAAATTATTATTATTATCTCTTCGGATGTTTCCGTCAGTTGTGGGTATTTCCGTCAATTGTTTCTGTCAGTTGTCGGCCCATGAATACTCGGGTATTTCCATCAATTGTCGCCATTTCCATCTAGGTTACGCACTGCCATCTACAGGACGGCTGTCATTGGCTGTCACTTGAGGCGCGTGGGGGGGACACCGGAGACATGGTAGACACCGGGGACATTTCAAACATGGTGCAATTGTATACCAGCGCACGTGCTGTAAAAATTGTAAGGACATGCCATATTCCACCCAGACAGCTACAAATGGTTCATGGTGATTTGAGTACTCATAGCACCAAGTCACTGTTTTGAAGGATACCGAGAGAACTGAAGGTAAGAATCTGCAAGACAGCAATCAGACTGGTGATGATGTACAGTCCAGAAACATGGGCTTAAAGAAACAGGGAAGAGGAGTTGCTGGAGAAGACAGAGATGAGAATGTTTCAAAGGTGTATTCGCAGAGCATCACCGAGAGAGTGGTTGAACGAGGAGATTAAGCAAAGGTGCCGGAGTTGTGTGCATCAGGTTTCGGTGGTTTTGGTGTGTGGTGACAATAAAGGACAAGGAATCAATCAAGAAAGTAAGGAATGAGTAGATTAGAGGGAAAATATCATGAGCAAGACAGATTACGGTGGAGGGATGTAGTGGAAAGAAATTTGAAGAACAAGGCAGGAAGAAGAAGAAGAACAAGGCAGGAAGAAGAAGAAGAAGGGAGAAGGGAGAAGGGAGAAGGGAGAAGGGAGAAGGGAGAAGAAGAAGATACAGAAGGCAGGGGAGAATGGAGAAGGTGGATCTGAGCAGCAGATCCCTTAACTCTTGGGATTAAGGCATAAAAAAGAACACCACTAAGTCATTGTTGGAAAAATAAAAAAAGCAGTTAAATGACAAATCTCTTTCAAAAATTACTGACATATCTTAAATGTGAGTTTCACCAGTGAAACTAAAACCCGCCAATAGATCATAAATAAAAACTCACCCTTACTGCCAACGGACAAGAAATGAAGACCAGCGCCTTTCACTCCTATGGCCGAAAAATCTTCATTTTGAGGTAAAATCACCACATCCTCGATGGACTGTGGGAGGGATAGTCAGTGAACAAGTACCTATGAAATGGCCATCAGCATTCTGTATGCAAGTGCTGCCTGACATCAATTCATTGCAAAACGACTTGGAAAGCAGATACAAACTAGAACGGCACTCTGTCAAGTGCATACCTCCACCTGGCAGAACAGTTTAAGTTTTGAGTCCCAATGAATAGCCGGATCTGGATCCGGACCTCCAAAATCCAATCGGCTTCTTGTTGTCACCGAACCAATTCATCCACCAAGCTTTGTCTGAATCCCACCACAACTTTTTTTTAACTATCATGCAATACAGTTTGTCGTATTTGGGCCCATCTCTCAATAGCAAGGAATCATTTGAAAAATAAAAAAAACTATAATTCTCATATCTGGATCCAGATCTTCACCAAAATTGAATCGACTCGTCGTGGTCATACACCTGAACTGTCCACAACTTTTTGAGATTTCGTGATACACAGTGTGCCGAATGAAAGTCTACACCCCCTTTTCAAATTTTTCACCTTTTATTGCCTGAAAGCCGAGAATTACATTGCATTGAATCAAACTTTTTCCACCTTTATTTACACATTGTAACACACAACTTCCAAAAGAAAAACAAATTCTAAAAACCTCAGAAAATTAATTTAAAATACCAAACTATAATATCCTGGTTGGATAAGTGTCCACCCTCCTTCAGCTAATACTTGGTGGAAGCATCTTTGCAGCAATTACAACTGAGTTGGTTGGGATAACTCTCTACCAACTTTGCACACCTTGTTTGGGCAATATCTGCCCAAACTTCTGGACAAAACTGTTCAAGCTCAGTCAAGTTGCATGGGGAGTATCGATTGCATTTAGGTCAGGGCTCTGACTGAGCCACTCAAGGACATTTATCTTTTTGTTCCTTAGCTACTCCAGTGTAGCTTTGGCTGTGTGCTTCGGGTCGTTCTAATGCTGAAAGGTGAACTTCCGTCCCAATTTCAGCTTTCTTGCAAAGGGCAGCAGGTTTTCCTCCAGGATTTTTCTGTATATTTCTCCATCCATTTTCCCTTCTGTGCTGGCAAGTGCCCCAGTCCCTGTTGATAAGAAACATCCCCATAACTTGATGCTGCCACCACCATGCTTCACAGTAGGGATGGTGTTCTTTGGGTGATGTGCTGTGTTGGGTTTGCACCAAACGTGACGTTTTACATTTAGGCAAAAAAGTTCCATCTTGGTTTCGTCAGTCCACAAAAAGTTTTGCGACACGGCTTCAGAAGCTCGTGTTTTTTTTTTCCCCCGTACCTCAAATGGGACTCAAGGTGGGCTTTTTTGAGTAATGACTTCCTTCTTGCCACCCTACCATACAGGCCAAACTTGTGGAGTGCTTGGGATATTGTTTTTTGTTTATTTATGTTAATTTATATATTGTGACTTTAACCCCGTGCAAAGGGTAACCCACAGCTCGTTTTGGAGCATTTATCTTAAGCCAGAGGCTTAATCCTCTGTGTCAAAGCCACTGCGAGAATGACAGCATTGGTATCAACTGTGCGGATGGTGACCTTGTTCTTCCCCTGGCGTACAACGTGTGGCAGTAGATTGGGTGTCTGCCTCCTCATGTGAGCACAGAGCAAGGCTGTTGAGGTCTGACTGAGCTCGAGAGGCAAGGATGTCTTTTCCTTTGGTTGTGTAGATTTCTGTCACCTTCGATGGGCATACATGCAACTTCATGTGGCAGGAAAACAGAATTGTTCTGTTATATTTTCAACACATCAGGAAAATCCTTCCAGTAATTTGGCATCATGGAAGATTGCACGACATGCCTCCGCACCCCTTTGCCCCTCGTCTGCTTTTCAAGCTGCCCGTGTCTGCATACTCTTGGAAGGTCTTAGCTGTGCCAGGACTCAGCATCTGGACGACAGCTGCACCATCAAGAATTGTAGGATCCACAAACGGCCGGGTTGAGGGTGCCGTCTCGTCTGTTTCTATGCAATGTAGTAGACCTGCCTTTGTCCCAAGCAGCAGTTTTCCACCAACTGACAAAGCTGGTGGGGCTGCCTGGTTTTCATGCGAAAATAATTTGTACATGTCCCCATCGCATATCTGGTCGGAGACGTACAACTGAGAGAAGATATTGCAATCACTCTTCAGAGCTGCAAGTTGAACCTTATACTTTGAAGGTGCTTTTATGAGTGGGCAGCTGCACAGTGGCAGCTTATACTTTGGTATGGTTATTGTGATTGGTGTTGCACACTGCTCCAGCCTCTCTTTCACAAACTTCTCGTACTGCTCCTGTCCAAGGTGTTCCACCTTTCTCACGGCTATGAACGAATGGGTGTGCACAGTGGAAGCACCAGATTGCTGCTCTGATGCTGATCTCCACTGTACTTGTATTTCAAAGATTTTGTTACTATATATATATATATATATATATATATATATATATATATATATATATATATATATATATATATATATATATATATATATATATATATATATATATATATATTGTTGCGGTTGAGGAAATTCACAAACCACCATTCAGGTCCTGTAGGTGAGATATCTCTGTAAGTACATGTGTAGTTAGGCCCAAACCCGTTGTTTAGAAGGAATAAATGTGATTCATTCGGGCTGCGACCCTGTGAGATAGTCGTTTTTCTGTTCTATCTTTATTTTGAACCAACCACGTCTCAACCGCCATCACACAACAACAATGCCAACAGCCACGACCTTTACCTTCACAACTCGCTCCCGCAAACATCGCATCACCGCCATTCCAAACGTCGCCATGGCCATAAACCACCACAATAAACCCTCCACCACCTTCACCTCTCCTCCTTCTACCGCCATTCCCGCACCACTTGTGAGCACCGAGCGTCAGGCTGTCCTGGCCTCGTACGGGACGTGCGCCGAACCGCGAGTGCAAAATGCAACCTTTCCGAGGAGAATTCGGATCGGGAATGATACACGCCCACTTCTGATCCGTCCAATCAGCAAGCGAGGGGCGGTTTGGCCCCGCCTGCAGGTGCGTCGGAGTGGAATCGGGATATGCAAATTTGAGGATCAGGGGAGACTCACGCCCCTTTTTCTCCGTCCAATGGGCGAGCGTGGCTCCACCCCCGAGCTCGTTCTGATCCAGAAATTTGCATATGGGTTCTCCTGCCGGCCTATAAAGCGCGGGGCGAATTTGGCAGTCAGCTCGGAAGAGTCAGTCTGGAGAGGTCGGAGAGCCGAGTGGAGCTCGCAGTCTGTCGGGGTTCGGAGTCTGTCGGGGAGCTGCAGAGAGAGGAAGCCTGGAGCACGGTCGAGTCGGTTTGAGCACAGAGTCGGCCTTGGAGGAGCGGGGAGTGAGTCGGGAGGCGAGGGTGTACAGGTGGTTTGCTGCAGTCGGTTGAGGAGAATTGGGGAAGAGATCGAATGGCTCGGGTCCGAGGCAAGGAAGACGGCGGTCGGCGACGAGCCCGCAGTGGAGTCGCTCGTCACGGGACCCAAGCAAGCCAGCTATCCTCTTTCCCCAGAGCATCAACAATTCCCCCCTTTTTTTTCCCCCCGCGCTGAGATAGTGCGAAAAGGGCGCCCCGTTCCCACCCCACTCTAAGCAGTGCCAACGAAACCCGCGAAGGAGCGCGGATTAGGGGCGCCGCCGCGCCGCCACATTTGCGGCTCATCACAAGACACGGGTAGGATCCACCCGGTCTCGCGGACCTGACCGCTCTTTCAGGTCCCGCGCAAATATTGGCCCACAGGCGCCGTCTGCCCCCTTGTCTTTGAGGGTGGCCCTTTTCTTTTGCTTTTGAGTAAATGTGTTGTTGGCGCCGTCCGTAAAGTAAAACTGTGTAAGCGTTGCAGTGTGCTCGCGTAGTCGGAAGTAGATCTGCATTGTTGTGTTTCTTTTGTAGCATTTGCTGTAGGTGCATAATTGTTGTAATTGTATATGTGTGCTCTCCGTGTGCCGCAGAATAAATGTGCATCATGTTGAACTGTTTTCCCGTTTCCCTTCGTCTTTTCTTGAATTGAATCTCCATCTTGCTTCACGTAAAGGGTTGGTAGTGGGCTTAATACGCCCGATAATTAATCGGAACCGTCGAGGCCGACGATAACACCGCTCGGTTATCCCCGAGCCCGTGTCCGGAGTCGACCTACGGCGAGGTGCGATCACCCGGTCTACCCTCCGCGTGGGTACTTAGGTAGGTCGAATTTGGCGAACAACCCTATCCCACATGGGGGGCCGATTGGCACGATCGTGGGGAGGCCGAAAGGCCCACCCGTGACTAGCTCCCGGCGTTAGTCCGAGAGGGTCACGACAGAATTGTCTGTCCGGTGGGCGACGTGCCGCGATTCGAGTTACGTGGCCGTTCGCACGCCGGCGGGCGCGAATTCGCAACACTAGTGTCAGGTCGTGGGACACAAACCCATCCCCCTCCTCGCGGCACTGGTGTCGGAGAGCGGGAAAACGGGCTCTCCTGTCTCCAGCTAAATTCACGGGAATCGGTCCAGGGGTGAGAGGAGCGACCCCCGATTCCCTCCAAATTACGAGCGAGTTAAATTAACCCCTTACGAGAAATAAGATGGAGTCTCAAGGCGAGCGGGAGCCAGTGGTATTAGAAATGGATTTAGAATGTGTAGAATCCATGGTCCAGGATGAAATCCCCGTGCAGGAAATGTTGGTTGTGCAGGAACACGAACTCCCCCAACTGAACCCAGAGCCCGAAATAGGTGCGGCGGCGGCCGCAGTCTATGACACCCCCCCCCCACCTAGCCTCCGTCAAAGTCCTCCCCCAGTCCCCGGCGGACCTGCGCCTGAGGGCGAAGCGATTGCCGCAGACCCACTTAACGTGGGCCAGGTAAACATGATTTTGCAGGCAATAAGCAGAATTATGCAACAAATGAACGAAAAGATGGATACAAACACAAACGAAATGAAGGCGAATTTGAAGGAAGAAATGAAAGAACTGCGGGGTGAGACGCAGAACATGGGCCCAAGCCTGCAGGCGGGCCTGAAGGCGACAACGGTGGAGATTAAAATGGCGACGCCACGTGTGGGAGCGAACGAGCTGGATGGGAGTGCAACGGCTGTTAGGCCCGCAGCGGAGGCGGGTGAGGGCAAGATAATTCGGGGGACGTGTTGGGCGAGAAGCGTGACGGTGCATAATGCGTGACGGTGACGTGACCGAGAGGGAAAAACTAATTGGGGTGACGGAGACGTGCACGCGGGAGATAAGAGACGAGGTGAAAGGAATTGGGAGAGAGAGAGAAAAGAACAATTAAGACTGAAAGCAAGGATGAGGTACGCGGAGATTGTGAAAGAGCAAGGAGTGAAACAGAGGGAAGGACGGGAGCGACTTAAGGAGAAAGCAAGGTTGACCTACGTAAAGATAAGGGAAAGACGCCAGAAATGTGCAGAGACACAGGAGATGGGAACGATAGAGGGAAGACTACAAGATGAAGACGGGGTTAGAGACGCACACACACACGGAGGTAGTGGAGGATAATGGGGGTGAGATGGCGGACTGGGTTGAGACCCGGTGCGAGCAGTTGGATAGCCTCCTCCAGGAACGGAGGGAGCTGCTATGCTCCCTTGAAGCGAGTCACGACCAGGTGGGTTCGGTCGTGCTTTGCGAGGTCGAGGGGACGAGTGCTGTGGACGGGTGCACGGAGAGCTTGGGGGGTATAGAGGCCCCGGAGCCCCTTGTGGGGACACGAATCCCCAGTGTGGTTGTCTCGGTGTGTGTGGTGTCGAGGTGTGTGTTCACGAGTGTGGCGAAATGTGTGCTGCAACGCACGCATAGCGCGGGTGCAAGGGCGTGTGTGAAAGCGACCGGGTGGGTGACAAAGACCCCGTGTGTGGATGAGACCCCAGGTGTGAGTGCGACCCCGTGTGTGAGTGGTGTGGTGGCAAGTGTGCCGAAGGGCGTGCTCCCCAGCACGCCGTGTGTGGATGAGACACCGCGGGCGAGTGCCCCCGCGTGTGTGAGTGGTATGGGTTGTGTGAGGGAAATGGCATGAGTGAGTGAGCGGCCGAGTGTGAGAGAGACAGCGTGTGTAAGGGAGATGTCGGTGGGAATGCGGGAGCACGCAGCGCGTCTCCCGGTGTGAATGTAATGGAATGGTGTGTGAGCGTCGTAACACGCAGGTGCGCGTGGGTGGAATGGCGACGACGACGGCGACAGAGGGACAAAAGCCGAGTAGCGGCTGTAGATGTTTTGAGCACCGCGCCGGGTTCACCCAGCAGCGAGCGCAAGGTCCGTGCTGTGCAACGCACAAGGCCCCCACGTGCTCGCTTGCGGGAGTGAAGTCCCGGTCCGGAAACGAGCGCGGTGAATGTTGCCGATCCCGCGACGGACAAAGTTTAGGCAGGATTACGGATTTGGACCGGAGGGGTTCTCCACGCGGGCATGTGTGTTAAGCTCCAACGGGCAGAGCACATGTGTTCGCATGGGGAACCCCTCGAGACGTGAGGCTTGTGTTTATTTTTTTATGCGCCGGGTGACGTCATGGCTGCGTGTATGGTTGGAATCCGGCAGGAGGGTGAATCCCTGCCGGATGGTACCGTCCAAGTGGGACGAGGGACGCGAACAGCTGCCATGACGTCACGCCAAAGGTGCGCGGCTGTGAATTGCCGCGCTGGTGCGTAGGTTGTGTTTCCGCGCTGGTGCTGCGCGATGAAAAAAAAAAACCAAAAAAAAACAGCAAGCCTCGCTTTCGGGTGAACAGGATTCCCGGGCAAGGGGTGGAAGACCCCCTTGCCTGGGCACAAGATGGAACTAGCTAGGGGGAAGGGTTAGCTTAGTTAAGACCGACTTCATGGGGCAGGGGTAAGTCCTCATTGAGTCCGTGGAATGGATTAGTTAGAGGGATTGTAGTCAGATTTAGGATTGGGAAATGATTTATAGAGGTTTGAGGACAGTGACAGGCAGTGAATGTGAAGACGGGACGTAGTTTAGCTACGTAGTGTTAAATGGAACGTGCTATAGTTTAAGGGACGACGTGGGAGCACGAGTTAGTTAGGGGATGTAGTTAGAAGGATGGCAGAGTTCAGCGGTGTGTGTGTTGAAGAATTGTGAGGTGAGTACATGATGAGTGAGTGAGGCCAGCGGGTCTGTGTGAATGGAGCGAATGTGGAATGCATGGTGCGATGAGCGATTGGGGGGGAGGAGTGACTCCCGCCCAAGGGACCCCGGGGTCAGTGTAGAGTAAGTTAGCTGGGTTCGTTAAATTGACAAAATGGAAGTCGTTTTGCTGTTGGTGGGAGTGTAGGCTCGAAACCTGTTTGGAGGGGTGTAGGAGCCCTGTTGACGGGCTGGGAACGTGGCTGCGAAAGGTGAGTATCGCTGAGTGGGTACCCCGGGCACCAGGCTAGTTGGCCTTAGTAGGCCAAGGGCCCATGGGGGGCCGGGATAGCGTAGTGGGCACGGGTGCGCCCGCTTGGTGCGGGGGCCCGGGGCGCCATTAGCCGCGTGGGCAGTGTTGTAGGCACGGGTGACCCTCGGAAAGGGGCCCGGGAAGCCAGCCTGCCACGTGTATTTCAGGGGAGGTGCCATGGGGGGCACTCCCCGGTGTTTAGGGAGCTGGTAGGCTTGGAGGCAGTGTAGTGCCCGGGGATGCCATCGTAGGGGAATCGGCAGAGGGTCGTGCCTGCCAAGGGGAGCCACGCGTCCCAGCCATGAGACCGTGTGAGGGCACGGAGAGAAAATTGGGGGGCGAGGCCCGAAATTTGAGAGGACACCAACACAGGCGACGGGAATCTGGGTTGTTAGAACCAATAGTTTAAGCGAGAGGCACTTGTTGAAAGCCCCGGGGTAGTTTAAAGGTTAATGGTTAGGGTAGATTTGGAAGTGTACCCCTCCACACCATCTATCCCTTCGCTCTCGTTGTGGGCCGCTGGACCCACTTTGGGTTAGATCGCTGAAGTCTGGGGAGGCCATCCTGAGGCTTCGTTGGGCCTCGACACAGGATGCCAGCTCACCCTCATTCCCCTCCGGGAAGGGAACGTAAGGGTTGGGAGTAGGCTAGGTGACGAGATAGGTTAGCCGAACAGAGACAGTAAAGGGGGTTAGGGGACGAATTATATTGGGAGGTATAGGAATAAAAATAAATAAAACCCAAAAAATTAGTTGGGGCTAAATTGGGTTTGACAAATTAAGGGGGTGGGTAGGGACAGTGACAGGCAAAGGCGATAGGTTGGGAGGGAGACCGTAGGGTAGTTCCGAGCCCGCCTTCCGAGTGGCCAGCACCACTGCACTCCCTCCACCAACCTGCACTGCAAGGCAAAGGCCGGCCAACTTCATCGGCAGCTGTGTTTTGCTGCGAGGCCTGTACTGGCCAGATCGTCTGCAGCTGTTTACTTCAAGGCCTGTACCGGCCAGATCGTCTGCGGGCTGTGTTTGCCTGCAGCGGCCCTGTTCTGCAGGCTGTGGTGTGCCTGCTCGCCCTTGCCATGCCATGCCCACTGCCCATGTTCACCAGCCCCATTCAATTTTGCTTTGCCCCTCTTTGTTCATTGCCATGTGCGCCAGGATCAGAAAGCAACAGTTTGCAAGCTGCAAGAACTGCCCTGATGGCAGCTACAACACGGGCCTGCAGTGGCGGCCCGTGCACCGTGTTTGCATCCATCCATTAATCCATCCATCCATCCATCCGTTGTGCTCATTGCGTGTGCCACTTGAGCTGGCACGGAGACTGAGTTTGTGCAGCCCATGCACCGTTTTGTTGCTTGCGTCAGTGCCCGTTCAGTGTTCTGCAGGGACTGCCTAGCGGGCAGCCGCACTAGGAGACTGCGTTTGTGTAGCCCATGCACCGTTGTGGTTCACTGCGTTCAGTTCAAAAGGGAAGGCCTTGGACTGCGTGTGAGCAGCAGGCCACGTTCCCTGTCACCTGCATTGTTTGAGCCAGAGACTGCATGCGAGCAGCCTGACTCACTGCTAACTGCTTCTTTTTGCAGAGTCCATTGATCCTGGGCCATGGTTTAGTGTAAAATTTGTAAGTTAAGGTTAAGATGTACTGTAAATATGAGTGCGCCCCCGGCATGTCTGTCTTAGCGCCGGTAATTTTATTTAAGTCGTCCGTGTGAGTGGTTTGTTTAAGTAGTTACTCAGCCCTCAGGTTATTTATTTTGGGGACACGAATACCTTGAATGTCGCACTCAGGGATCCGAAGGTAAAATGTACTAGGGGAGAACTACACATGATGGCACATGAAAATTTGACGACTTGGGACGAGTCTGTAAAAAGGGGAGGGGGTAGTGTTGTGGTTGAGGAAATTCGCAAACCACCATTCAGGTCCCGTAGGTGAGATATCTCTGTAAGTACATGTGAAGTTAGCCCCAAACCCGTTGTTTTGAGGGAATAAATGTGATTCATTCAGGCTGCGACCCTTTGAGATAGTCGTTTTTCTGTTCTATCTTTATTTTGAACCAACCACGTCTCAACCGCCATCACACAACAACCACCAACCGCAATGCCGCTTCACAACAACAACAACGCCAACAGCCACGACCTTTACCTTCACAAAGAAATTTGCATATGGGTTCTCCTGCCGGCCTATAAAGCAAGGGACGAATTTGGCAGTCAGCTCGGAAGAGTCAGTCTGGAGAGGTCAGAGAGCCGAGTGGAGCTCGCAGTCTGTCGGGGTTCGGAGTCTGTCGGGGAGCTGCAGAGAGAGGAAGCCTGGAGCGCGGTCGAGTGGGTTTGAGCGCAGAGTCGGCCTTGGAGGAGCGGGGAGTGAGTCGGGAGGCTAGGGCGTACAGGTGGTTTTCTGCAGTCGGCTGAGGAGAATTGGGGAAGAGATCGAATAGCTCGGGTCCGAGGCAAGGAAGACGGCGGTCGGCGACGAGCTCGCAGTGGAGTCGCTCATCGCAGGACCCAAGCAAGCCAGCTATCCTTCTTCCCCAGATCATCAACAATTCCCCCCTTTTTTTCCCCCCCACGCTGAGATAGTGCGAAAAGGGGGCCCCGTTCCCACCCCACTCTAAGCAGTGCCAACGAAACCCGCGAAGGAGCGCGGAGTCGGGGCGCCGCCGCGCCGCCACATTTGCGGCTCATCACAAGACACGGGTAGGATCCACCCGGTCTCGCGGACCTGACCGCTCTTTCAGGTCCCGCGCAAATATTGGCCCACAGGCCCCTTCTGCCCCCTTGTCTTTGAGGGTGGCTCTTTTCTTTTGCTTTTGAGTAAATGTGTTGTTGGCGCCGTCTGTAAAGTAAAACTGTGTAAGCGTTGCCGTGTGCTCGCGTAGTCGGTAGTAGATCTGCATTGTTGTGTTTCTTTTGTAGCATTTGCTGTAGGTGCATAATTGTTGTAATTGTATATGTGTGCTCTCCGTGTGCCGCGGAATAAATGTGCATCATGTTGAACTGTTTTCCCGTTTCGCTTCGTCTTTTCTTGAATTGAATCTCCATCTTGCTTCACGTAAAGGGTTGGTAGTGGGCTTAATACGCCCGATAATTAATCGGAACCGTCGAGGCCGACGATAACACCGCTCGGTTATCCCGCGAGTACGGAACGGGTCGCTTAAGTGGCCCGTGTCCGGAGTCGACCTACGGCGAGGTGCGATCGCCCGGTCTACCCTCCGCGTGGGTACTTAGGTAGGTCGAATTTGGCGAACAACCCTATCCCACGCGGGGGGCCGATTGGCACGATCGTGGTGAGGCTGAAAGGCCCACCCGTGACTAGCTCCCGGCGTTAGTCTGAGAGGGTCACGACAGAATTGTCCGTCCGGTGGGCGACGTGCCGCGATTCGAGTTACGTGGCCGTTCGCACGCCGGCGGGCGCGAATTCGCAACAATATTATATATATATATATATATATATATATATATATATATATATATATATATATATATATATATATATATATATATATATATATATACATACATACATACACACACATATACATATATATATATATATATATATATATATATATATATATATATATATACATACATACATACATACATATACATATTATATATATATATATATATATATATATATATACACATTAAGCCTGGTGTTGCCGTAGTGGTAAGGGTAGCAGCTTGGGATCCAAAAGGTCCCGAGTTCAAGCCCCGTTGGCCGCTTGAATTAATACACACCAGGGGGTTGACTCAGCCTGTCATCCTTCCGAGGTCGGCAAAATGAGCACCAGTGTTCTGGTCCCGGTGTATGCCCCGGTTAGTATAGGTGTACTATATCCCTGTGTGTCGTAAGAGGTGACCAGGGTTGCATCAGGAAGGGCATCCGGCGTAAAAACTAAGCCAAATCACTATGCGGATCATACGGATGATCCGCTGTGGCGACCCCTAACGGGAGCAGCCGAAAGAAGAAGATATATCTATACACATATATATTTTAAAATAGATAATTATAATTTGATAATTCGGATGATAGATAATTAAAATAGAAATAAAATTTTATATATATATATATATATATATATATATATATATATATATATATATATATATATATATATATATATATATATATATATATATATATATATATACAGCTCTGGAAAAAATTAAGAGACCACTGCAAAATTATCAGTTTTTCTGGTTTTACTATTTATAGGTATGTGTTTGAGTAAAATGAACATTTTTGTTTTATTCTATAAACTACTGACAACATTCCTCCCAAATTCCAAATAAAAATATTGTCATTTAGAGCATTTATTTGCAGAAAATGGCAACTGGTCAAAATAACAACAAAGATTCAGTGTTTTCAGACCTCAAATAATACAAACAAAACAAGTTCATATTCATTTTTAAACAACACAATACTAATGTTTTAACTTGGGAAGAGTTCATAAATCAATATTTTGTGGAATAACCCTGATTTTCAATCACAGCTTTCATGCGTCTTGGCATGCTCTCCACCAGTCTTTCACATTGCTGTTGGGTGACTTTATGCCATTCCTGGTGCAAAAATTCAAGCAGCTCGGCTTTGTTTGATGGCTTGTGACCATTCATCTTCCTCTTGATCACATTCCAGAGGTTTTCAATGGGGTTCAGGTCTGGAGATTGGGCTGCCATGACAGGGTCTTGATATGATGGTCCTCCATCCACACCTTGATTGACCTGGCTGTGTGGCATGGAGCATTGTCCTGCTGGAAAAACCAATCCTCAGAGTTGGGGAACATTGTCAGAGCAGAAGGAAGCAAGTGTTCTTCCAGGACAACCTTGAACATGGCTTGATTCATGAGTTCTTCACAAAGACAAATCTGCCTGATTCCAGCCTTGCTGAAGCACCCCTAGATAATCACCGATCCTCCACCAAATTTTACAGTGGGTGCGAGACACTGTGGATGGTAGGCCTCTCCAGGTCTCAGTCTAACCATTACACGACCAGGTGTTGGGCAAAGCTAAAAATTGGACTCATCAGAGAAGATGACCTTACTCCAGTCCTCTACGGTCCAATCCTTATGGTCTTTTGCAAACCCCAGCCTGGCTCTTCTTTGCTTCTCATTGATGAAGGGCTTTTTTCTAGCTTTGCACGATTTCAGCCCTGCCCCTAGGAGTCTTTATTGAACCGTCCTCACCGTGCACTTCACCAGAGCTGCCGTTTGCCATTCTTTCTGGAGGTCACTTGATGTCATCCTACGGTTGTTGAGTGACATTCAAATGAGTTAGCGGTCATCCCGGTCAGTGGAAGGTCGTTTTCGCCCTCTGCCAGTCTATAGCTTTGTTGTCCTCAATGTCTCCTGCTTGACCTTATTCTTATGAACCGCCGTCTTTGAAATTTTAAGGATGGAAGCAACGTGACGCTCACTGTATCCCTCTGCCTGTAAAGCCAGAATTGAACCCTTCTTTTCCTCACTCAAAACTTTTCTTTTCAACTCTTTTGGCATGGTCAATAGTTATTTTTTTTGATTCCAATTACTTTTGAGGTACAACTCGCACTGTTTTTGTCATCCAGCTGGTCCTATTGCAAGAGGATAGTGATGACCACAGCAGTGGTTTTTATACTTTTCCTTGTTGCATAAGATTCGGTTCAGGTGATCCCCTAATCAGTACCTCACTATGTAGAATGAGGTGTGCCTGTGTTGGAATTCAACAGACACTGGAATGGAACGGCTGCCATACATGTAGAGATGCTGATTTAAAAAATTTTTGGAGAAGTCTCATGTTTTTCCAGAGCTGTGTATATATATATATATATATATATATATATATATATATATATATATATATATATATATATATATATATATATATATATATGTTGTTGTTCGTCTTTCGGCTGCTCCCGTTAGCGGATCATCCGTTATGATCCACATACTGATTTGGCACAGGTTTTACGCCGGATGCCCTTCCTGACGCAACCCTGGTCACCTCTTACGACACAGGGATCAGGATTTGGGTTTCGCCATGATTCCGGGCTGCTCTACACCCTGCCCAGTGCAGAGCCCCCGTCCTCAAGCGATCCTCCAACCCAAGCCTCCGAGTAGCCGGATTACAGGCGCACGCCACTACGCCCGGTAATATATATATATATATATATATATATATATATATATATATATATATATATATATATATATATATATTCTGACATAGGTGGGTTCACAGAGATGAAGAAATGACTCCAATTTACAAATGCCAGAAATTATTAGATTACCTTTTTACAGATAACAAAAGGAATTAGGAGACACTTGCATATTACCACTTCAACCTGCAGAAATCTATAACCAAAAGAAGTGTGTGTGTATGTGTGTGTGTGTGTGTGTGTGTGTGTGTGTGTGTGTGTGTGTGTGTGTGTGTGTGTGTGTGTGTGTGTGTGTGTGTGTGTGTGTGTGTGTGTGTGTGTGTGTGTGTGTGTGTGTGTGAGATATGCAGTTAGAACAATAAAATAAAATATAAATTTTTTTAAAAATCATCATAAACTTAAATATTTTTGTGCATTTGTAATCAAATCAAACATCCACCAATAAAAACCACTTTGCAACAATGTCAGGTCTCACAATTGCATAAATACCTTTAAATGTCACGGTAATCAAACTTTTAGAGTCCATATTAACTTGGCAATAAATATTTCAAGAAAGTATCATAATGCGTAATGCCTACCTCAAACACAGGAATTGCCCGTTTTTGCTTATTGGAAATAATGTCCCAAACGATCACAACTTTGTCCCGCCCAGCACTGCAACAGCAAAGAGATATGGTTGGCACAGAAGAGCAATCCACCACTGCACATCACAATTTTACAGCAATCATCGAATGACATTTTGCCTTGAACATGTCTCTCCCGAGACAAAAAGATGGTGCTGTCAAGTGAAAACAAAAATGGGTTTAACCCTACCAGTTGGTACTCAGTTACATGCTACCCTTTAGCCATTTTTCTTTGTCATGCCATGAGTCAGTTCCCCCCTAAAAATGAATCAGCACTTGAGTGGTGGCCGTTCCTGCAAAAGTACCTTAGAAGTTGACTTCCATCTTCAGAAAAGCGCAGGGCAGTGATAGTGCTGTAGTGAGCTTCGAGTGTCACAAGGCATGATGACGTCATGAGGTCCCAGATACGCAGGTGGCAATCCATGGCCGCAGAGAAGAGCCGGAGGCAAGATGGGTCAGGATGAAATGCAAGAGCACTGCATGGATTTGAGGTGGTGATAGAAGGGGGAAAGAATAGGTCAAAGAACAAGAAATTAAAATGAAGAGAAACTCGTATTAAACTGAAATTGAAGAATTCCACAACAGCAACAAATTAAAATAGGAAATGAGAAGCAATCAAAACCATAGCAATCAAAGAGAAGCAATCAAAAAATCAATTTCCAACCTATGAGATACTTTTCTGAGCTGAGCTCACCTGACAACACCAGTGAAGCCTTTGAAGTTGTGGGTACAATATTGTTTTATAATATCCCACACCTTGATCGTACTATCACTTCCACCTGCAGAAAATACAGTCAAAATATAAACTGTATCATGGCACTACCATTGTATAAATGGACACATTCTACAAAAAAAACTTTAATAAATTGAGAACAGTCGCCCTTTTGCTTTCCTCTTCACTATTTACGCGAGTGGAGACCGAAGAAAAGAAAAAAAAAGCAGCTGAAAAAAAGCGTTGCAGATTGGTATAAATAAAAGAATACACAAACAAACAAACAATTCAACAAATAATGAATGTTTACTGGGTTTCAGGCTCGTGGATGAACAAAGAACATCGCAAGCAAGAGAAACATCAGTTGCCAACAGCATAACAAATGAATGGAGGCGACCTTAAATATCCAGATCGCCGCCACAGGTGACAATGTCCTCGCTTAAGGAAATGAAAAATCGGTGATTTTTTTCATCATACTGTACCTACTTCCCAGTGGCGTTGTCCGCCGTAGCTTTCTACTTCTGCTGCTGTATACAATCGTTGCTGAGAGTGTATTTACACTTGTTACCCCCACGTGTGCTTAGTGAAAAGCAAAGTTAAACAATTTGGTTCACTTTGTCCATCTGTCCACCACCGCCAGTTTAATAATCAAGGAATAACTTAATTTTTATTGAATGAGATATTTTGAACACAAATTGGAAAATGAACCATTAATTTAGCAGAACTTTGGCTCTGAATTTATTCCGATCGCGCATGCGCAGAGGGGAGAGATCATTTTGAAAATCATTCCAAACAGGAAACTTACTGTTTTTGGCAATGTTATGAAGGACAAACAACAGGCATGAAGAACTAATGTAAAATGTTAAATAAGGAGGTATAAAGACGCTGCATCAACGGCGGTAAACTTCTAAAAAAAAAAAAAAAAAAAAAAACTTTCTCCAACCTTCAAAATCTTTATTTTATTTCAATTGAATTATATACTTCAACAATGTAGAACACAAATCACCTTTTTGGCACTTTCAAAAACCTTCCGTTTAGCAGTACTTGGACAAAATATTCCAGCATTTTACATAATCTTGACCATTCAAAATTGCTGCTCACAAATCCCACCCATGTCCTTGCTCTCAAGACTGTGCGGGGCAAGGTCTTCTTTGAACTCTCGAGTTGGCCCGAATGTTCAACATGCCAATCAACAAACATCTGAAAACAGTCATCTGACATGTCTTTTAAAATCTCTGAGTGGTCCATCGACACTCGGTCAAATACAGAAACAGCACTGCCAAAGATTTGTAGGGATATGTCTCTGAGATCGGGCACCCACATCACACTCCACTAGCACCTCATCATGACTGTTTCTGCTCTGACTTCTCATGGTTGCAGCTTTGAATCACACTGCATCTCTCCAACTCCAGAAAATCCTCCATGTATTTGCTGATGACTCCACCCTGTGCAATAACATCCCTCATCCTTCAGACACAGAAAGGCTGCATAGCCTCTTTCCTCTCTTCAGATCTTGAAAAAAGAAAAAAATCACAAGCTGGTCAAACACTTGAAATATGTCTCAGAATATCTCCAAAATATATATATATATATATATATATATATATATATATATATATATATATATATATATATATATATATATATATATATATATATCCCCACCCCCAACCAATACTTTCTTAACAATCCTTTTGAGGAGGATCAGTCATTTAAACTACTGGGTCTCAATACCAGTCACGATCTTTCTTGGATAAACTGCATTTCAAAGTTGGCATCCAAAGCCAGCCGCCTACTGGGCATCCTTTGTCGTACAATCTCCTTCCTTGGCACACCTGAACTCCAATCCACCTCAAGACCTTCATCCACAGCTTGATGGAGTAATGCTCTCCACTCTCGGCTGGCTCCCCTGCCTCACATCTTGCTCAGCTTGATGCTGTGTAAACCAAGGCCTCAAGATCAATGGAACCTCCCATGCTGAGGCCAAGTCTATGGGCTTATCATTTCGCCTTCACAGATAGTTCGGTGGTCTCTATGTTTTCTACTGTCTCCTTTCTGGTCTTGCACCCTCTGCTCCTCCAGTTCTTTGTCCCCCTCAGGTTTGTGCAGGGCTCATACGGCCCACCATCAACCCGCTTCTGGTAAAACTACCTAAATCAAGGATCTTTGCTCACCTCCACTCATTAGTTCTTGTTTTTCCCCAATTGTGGAAACAACTTCCACATCATCTTCAATCTCATTCTTCCCTCCAGGTCTTTAAGATCACTGTTCACCACCATCTCATATCATCCCCAATCTAAAACCATGATATTGTTGCGGTTCTCGGAACCGCATGCATACAACATAGTGGTCCAAAGACAGTTATTCCATTGTTATATGTGTAGCTAGTCCCTTCCCTTTTGACGAGTGGGACAATAGGGGTGTGCATTGCGATGATGTCATAGCTTGGTTTTCGTACATCATTTTTTCTTCATTTCATCCCTACTCTTCTTTTCTGATCATTCCTGAGATAAATCTGAGCCACGTGCGCCTTCACTGCGAGATGGGCCCTCACGGAGGCCAGTACGTGCGGCGCCGCTGTGAGGAAACGATAACGCGCGAGCATTAACAGCGCAGAGCCCTCGTTCCCAAGCAAGCCCTCAACCCAACGTGTGTAGCGAGTCATGTGCACTTGGCAGTCGGGGATTATCGACTCGAGCT
>NC_140961.1:64847653-64860153 GCF_056783735.1 Eptatretus burgeri
CACTCCACCCACTCGCTCTCTTTCTCTGCCTTCCTATCTCTGGAATCCCTACATTTGCCGTCTGGATCCGCCGACTCCATCTGTCTGTCTCTCGACCTTTGACTTCGCGTGCTGGCTCCAACCAATGCCTCTTCCTTGCCTGTCGGCCCCACCTCTTCTCTGGACCTGTGCACGTGCTGAGCCCAGCACAGTAACCAAGCAGGAGACGATGCCCCAACTCTCGAACTGGGATCGCTCGGTGGAGCGTCACCCAAAATGTACTGGGTAGCGTGGTCGGCCGACTGTGCAAGGTATTACGAGATGGTTAGCCTCATCTCCTCTCCTTTCTTCTAATTAACTCTTCATCGGGGTGTGTGTGTGTGTGTGTGTGTGTGTGTGTGTGTGTGTGTGTGTGTGTGTGTGTGTGTGTGTGTGTGTGTGTGTGTGTGTGTGTGTGTGTGTGTGTGTGTGTGTGTGTGTGTGTGTGTGTGTGTGTGTGTGTGTGTGTGTGTGTGTCATGGCACCTGTCCTTGCCCTAAGTTAAGATTGTAGAAGATATATCGTCATAAATCTGCTCGCTACAAGTACACACACACACACACACACACACACACACACACACACACACACACACACACACACACACACACACACACACACACACACACACACACACACACACACACACAGTGATTTCAGAATCGGATCCACCAAATGCACACAAACATTTAGGTCCTCAGACAGTTATTTCCCTAAATGCATGTCCAGGATAGACCCATCCCCATGTCTGGTGGGATTCTAACTTTGATGTGTTGGAGAAGGGTAAAGAATAGATTTCCTTTCTTATGCGATGGCCTTTTTTTCTCTTTACGACAGACACATTCATGCACACGAGATAGATGTGAGCCCAACATAGGCTCGTCTAACCCCTTTCCATCAGGACACATTGGCTTGGAGGTGGACGATTTAATTACACCTTGGACTTACAGGACATTTGATTGAGCACACCATGGGCTTTTCCTGAGCAGTTATTCGGACAGTTAAAGACGGCTGTGGATCATTTACTTCACCCACCTATTTTCCATCGACATTCGACACCCACCTCTTTCACCGACGTTGGCGTCCACCTTTTTCTATCGACGTTTGATGCCCCGTTTGGCAGCTCTGTGGATGCTGGCTGGCTCTTGTTCGTGTCAGGCTGAGTAGAGAGGTGATGGTTGTTGTTGACGTTTTATGAGTGCTTCACATTTTCGCTCGGCAATTCTGGTAAATGGCTGCTTTCTGCCGTTCGTCCAGCACCACAAACATGGCACCGTAAGCCAGGCCTGTGCTGATTTAGGGTTGCATCTCACCCTGGTAAGGAAGGAATGATCGTGAGGTTGATGGTTGGTCATGTGCAACGATGCGCTAATAGGTAAGGTGGATTTGGCTGAAGTCTGCTTGAGGCTCCGCCCAGAATGGCCGCCTATAAAAGAGATGGGAGGACCGTTTTTCTGACAGTTTGTGACAGCTGGGTGATGGTTATTTTCAGCTCCAGTCAGTTCCAGTCAGACAGTTGGTGAGCTGGCGACAGTTTGTTTTGTGACAGTTGGTGACAGCCTTGCAGCTCTGACCGCTGGTGACAGCCTTACAGCTTCTCACAGTGCCTCACAGCTGTCCATTGTTTGTTGCTCCTGACAGTGGGTAACGGTTGGACTGTTCCTGCTGGTTCTGCTCAAGACCTGCTGTTGGTGTACCCGATTCTTGGCGTACCTGGTTCCTGGGGGTGATGACATGACGTTGATTGGTGTTCAAGCCTGTTTGTGGGTGGGTGCACGGCAAGGCAGGACACTGGCAACGGATCAAGGCACGCTCACACATTTTGGGACATTTTACTTGACGTATGACAATTTCTACCTTGGTAAGCAGACCGGATTTCTCTTCCCCCCTGAATGATCTCTGCTGGGTACCTTTGTCTCGTGTTTAATCGCTAAGAAACGCGTAATGATAAGCATCTGCCCTTTGTTTTTCTATCAATGCCTGTTTAATTCTTTATTTGCTTGAGATTATTTTAATTGATTTTAATTTACCTATTTTCACCACAAAGAAATAAAAAGTTCTTCAGTATATTTATTTTTTCCTGATCAATAAATTCCTTGTTGACGTTTCAACCTGTCCGTGCTTGTCCTTTCCTTCCATTCATCCAGCATTGTCCGAACCTATATAGACTGGGAAGGAATTACCAAGCTAATTGACCTGTCATAGTTGGCACGCACCAGTGGTTAAACGCTCGGCCGGCCTCATTAAGATATAATCAAGATAAGATTGGTGCTTTTCCGAGGGCACACTCCCTGTTCAGGAAGCCACGTGACCTCTAGTTAAACGGCAAATTAGACAGTGGACACTGGAACTCATGGTTAACTGATTGGCCTTTGTGGTTGTAAAACAACCCACCGTACCACAAAGATAATTGTGAGCGGTGGCCCCAAGTCTGGCTCTTCCGAGGAGAAACGGGGATTAACCCCCTCGTAATACTCGGTTCCCATGGCCGTAACAATAACACACACACACACACAAACACACACACACACACACACACACACACACACACACCTCGACTTTTCACATTTTGTTGCGTTACAGCCTGAAATAAAAAAAATGGATCAAATTTGAATTTTTTTGTCACTGATCAACACAACACAAAATAACCTATAATGACAAAGTGAAAATGTGTTGTGGAAATTTTTACAAAGCAATTTAAAATGAGAAGTTGAAATATCTTGCATCAATAAGGATTCAACCCCCTGAGTCAATACTTAATTGAAGCACCTTTAGCAGCAATTACAGCTTTGAGTCTTCTTGGGTATGTCTGCATCAGCTTTGTACATCTGGATTTGGGGATTTTCTCCAATTCTTCCTTGCAGATTTGCTCAAGCTCCGTCGAGTTTTATGAGGAGCGTCAGTGAACAGCAATTGTTAAGTCCTTCCATAGATGATCAATTGGATTCTCAAGGACTTTCACGATCTTGTTCTGAGCCATTCCAGTGTTGTTTTAGCAGCATGTTTGGGGTCATTGTCCGGCTGGAATGTAAATCTTCGCCACAGTTTTAGGTCTTTTGCACTCTGAAGCAGGTTCTCCTTAAGGATTTGCCTGTATTTGGCTCCATTCATTCTTCCCTCTATCCTTACAAGTCTCCCAGTCCTTGCCACTGAAAAGCATCCCCAGAGCATGATACTGCCACCACCATGCTTCACGGTTGAGATGGTGTTGTATGTGTGATGAGCTATACTCAGTTCCACCAGATGTAGCACTTTGCATTCAGGCCAAAGAGTTCAATTTTCGTCTCATCAGACCACAGAATATTTTGCCTCATGTTCTCAGTCTTTCACGCGCCTTTTTGCAAACCCCAGGTGTGCTGTCACATGCCTTTTTCTCAGGAGTGGCTTCCGTCTGGCCACTCTCCCAGAAAGCCGAGATTTGTGAAGCCGAGACCGTTGTCCTTCCAGCAGGTTCTCTCACCTCAGCAAAGGAACTCTGTCATCTGTCAGAGTGGTCGTTGGGTTATTGGTCACCTCCCTGACAAAGGTCCTTCTTGCCTGGTTGCTTAGTTTGGTCGGACGGCCAGCTCTAGGAAGAATCTGGGTAGTTCCATTTCCTAATGATGGAGCTCACTGTGCTCTTGGGAACTTTCAACACCTGAAATTGTTTTACACCCTTCCCCAGGCCCCCTCTCAATTTTATCTCAAAGTTCTACGGGAAGTTCCTTGGACTTCATGGTAGAGTTTCTGCTCTGACATGCATTATCAACTGTGGGACCTCATATAGAAAGGTGTGTTTCTTTCTAAATCATGTCCAATCAATTGAATTGATCAATGGCCACAGGTGGACTCCAATCAAGACGTGGAGACATCTCAAGGATGATCAAAGGAAATTGGATGCACCTGAGCTCATTTTGGAGTGTCAGAGCAAAGGGTTTGAATAGTTATTGATGCAAGACATTTCAGCTTTTCATTTTTAATTAATTTGTAAAAATTTCTCAAAAACCTGTTTCACTTGGTCATTTGCGGGTATTTTGTGTCGAGCGGTGACAAAAACTTTAAATTGAATCCATTTTAAATTCAGGCTGTAACACAGCAACATGTGACAAAAGTCGAGGGGTGTGAATACTTTCTGAAGGCACTGTATGCCTCTCTCAATACCACCCCCACATACTTTTATACAATGCATGACAGCAGAAGATCAGTAGTCCTGGGAAACTGGCAAATCTCAATCTCACCAAAAGGATCCTCAAACAAACCCAACTGTCCATTTCCATGGTTGGCCACAGGAAAAGGTTCCGTTTCCTGAACTCAAGACTATATCTTAAAGCTGGCCTGCAAAGTCAGCTGTAGATTGTCTTCCCCAACCCCCGAATCCTTCCTCTTCACAAGTTGCTCCATTTCATTCCCTCTTCTCAGTCGCCTCATCTTTTTCCTTCTTCCCCTTACTGTTTGCACTTATTGGTCCACTGCCCTACTTCAATGTGTTGCTTTCTACCTTCTGTCACCTCACTTTGTAAAATATTTTTTAAAAAGTTATATTTTCTGGTCACTATAGGAAGTTGAACAAAGTTTTGGAAGCCTATGACATCTCTGTTCCGCAGGAGATGTTTATGTTTGCTGCCATCTTAGTCATAGCAATAATGCTTTTGACCGGCATTGAAATCCATTCCTGTACAACTTGCTCAGGGTAGACAATATCGTTTGCACATAAATATCAGCAATTAACTCATATTTGTACATGTTCTACAATATAGAGTTCACAGCAACCTTGAACCACCCTCGTGTGTGTGTGGTGGTTGCAACGTGTCTGCAACCACCCTCACTGCAAACTTGCCTGATCATCTGGACTCAAAATTAAACAGGAAACATCCTCTTCATCCTCCTGTTAAAACAAAAATCAATCAACTTCATTTCACAACTTCTCTTGAATGCTTCAATGACTCGATTCAGGAATTTTTCAATTCAGGATACTTGGGATAATTCAGTTTGGTTAATAAGCACATGGGACTCAAACGTAATGAGCTCTTTTAAAGGTAAACAGAAACCCTCGAATGCATAATCATCCGAATATAGTCCGAATCATCATGAAAAGCTTTGCAGCGGTTGTGTGAAGGAAATTACATTTTCAAACTTTATCATTTGAAATTATTAAACAACATTCTGAAGTTGGAATGAATGACAGCATTAAATCTCAAGTCAATTTCATCATCGAGCATAAAAAGGCACAACACCAATACCTCGTTCAGAATACACGATCACAATAGTAGTCCGAGCAGGAAAAATGATGCAACAGGCAGACAATCACAAAATGCCCATCAGGGGTCAATTTGCGAGGTAGTAATCAATGAGAGGTTCAACCCTAATACGTGCCACAGAGGCAAAGTTTTAAAGAAGCTATCACTAACTGAAGAGAATAGCAAAATAAACTAGAAAGGCACCAAGTAGAGCGCATACCTTCGCCACGTAATGCTTGATCCACGAGAACATATCGGGCCCAATACATTTTTGAAATATCATGCTATATCTCGTTTTTGGCCCCATCTCTCAATGGTGAAGAATCATTTAAAAAATTAAATAACTCTCGCATCCACATGCGGATCCTGATCTTCACCAAAATCGAATCAATTCACCCTTGCCACACACCCGACCTGTCCACCAAGTTTCATCCAAATCCGTCAACAACTTTTTGAACTATAATGCCATACAGCACGATATCGTTCTTGGCCCCATCTCTCAATGGTGAAGAAGCACTTTAAAAGTTAAACAAATCTCGTATCCAGATCCGGATTCGGATCTTCACCAAAATCGAATCAATTTGTCACTGGCAAACACGCAAACTGCCCATCAAATTTCATCCGGATCCGTCCACAACTTTTTGAGATATCCTGCAGACAAACAGACAGACAGGGGTGAAAACCGAACCTACTTCCACCCTCGGTGGCGGAGGTAATAAACTCGGGCGAAGTCGATGGTGTACCATCGCAAATCCCCACACCACCCACCGAAATCAAAGTTGAAAGTTGGCAAAAACATCCACAAATATCAAATTGAGTAAATTTTTTCTCCCATTTTAACCCACGTGACCCCAAGTCCCCACCCCTTGGGTATGAACCGGGGGTCAAATCCCAAAAATTCATTACATATTTCATGCGTCCCACAACGTTGATTGCAGAGACATTCATTAAAAGTTTTAAAATGTGCCAATAATTGCATTTTTACCTCTGCTAACGAAGGTGAAGGAGGTTATGTTTTCATACCTCTATCTATTTGTTTGTTTGTGGGCAGGGTATCTCAAAAAGTTGTGGACGGATCCAGATGAAATTTGGTGGGCTGGTTTGGGTGTGTGACAAGGACGAACCGATTCGATTTTGTTGAAGATACAGATCCGGACACTCGAATTTTTAAAGTGATTCTTCACTATTAGCACCAAAAATGATACAGAGCACAAAATCTCAAAAAGTGGTGGACATATTCGGACGAAAGTTGGTGGACACGGGTGGGTGACACGGAAGAATTGATTCGATTTCGATGAAGATCTGAATGCGGATTCGAGAATTTTTTTTAAGTGATTCTTCACCATTTGGAGATAGGGCTAAACTCATATATAGCATATCTCAAAAAGTTGTGGATGGATTCAGATGAAACTTGGTAGACAGATGAAACTCCAGTTTGACCACGACAAATTGATTCGATTTTGGTGAAGGTCCGAATCCGGATCTGGATTTGAGAATTATTTGATTTTTATTCTAAAAGTGATTCTTCACCATTGAGAGATGGGGCCAAAAACGAGATATAGCATGATATTTCAAAAATGTATTGGGCCTGATATGTTCTCGTGGATCAGTCATTATGTGGCAGAGGTATACGCTCGACAGAGTGCCCTTCTAGTTTTGGTATTTAACCTTTTGACCCCGCACCAGGGGAGGCGAGGCCAAAATTATACTGCTCTTGCACGTTCTTGCCATGTGGTGATCATAACTACAGAGTTTGGTTAATTTCTGTCGAACTGTTTAAGGCCCGGTCACACCTTGACGTTTTAGCCAGCGATGGCAACGTATTAAAATGTATGTAAAACGCTGGCTTACGTTGAACTTTTGATGTTTTTTTTTTACAGATTCGGACGTATTCATAGCGACTTGGTCTTATGTATAACGCATTGGTAACGGACACAGAACGTTTCGTTGTGTTATAGATAACTTATACCAACGAATGCTGAACCTGTTGTCGGCCTACACAACCGATGCCCAATGATAGTCTAACTTCGGCATAGCGCGTTGCATGCATCGCCGACGATGTGGTGACGTAGCCTATTAAAAGGCTGACGCACAACGATTCGAATCATAACTGCCGTAGAAATGGAAGTGACAACATCGCGGTCACACCTTGGCGATCTTACCAGCGTATGCCGACCCAAGAAAAATGTGTCTAAAACGTTGGGGCACGTCAAATACAGCATGAGTAAGTTTGGTATACGTGAGTAGAACGCTAAAGTACGCTATCATACGTCGTAGTAAGTAGAGTACGTCAAGAAATTTTAAACATGTTCAAAATTTTACGACGTACTCGGCGTATGACACACGTTCCGCATGCGATGGGGATAAGTTTTACACACGATATGTGGACGCTTACACACGTCCACAAAGGCTACTTATAAGCTACTCATAAGTCGAAACACGTCGCGGTAATGTCTTTTTTACGCAAAACTTATTTCTAACTTATGTTTGACGTGCTTTGAACCAATTCTTTACGTAGTCCCAACACACATCGACGTATGTAGACGTATTCCAATGACGTCTTCCGGTCGACAAAAAAAAAAAAAATTAATGCGTTTCTAGCTTACAACTGCCATATAAAGACGTGTTCCCAGCGGTTTTGGGAATTGGTATATAAAAATGCTGCTCATAAAAGGGGAACCCAACAGTGTTTTCGAGTCCTTTTTGAGTCGATGTCCATGTCAGCAGTAACAGTATCAGTATTAGTATTAGTAGTAGTTTGTTCATGTTGGCAGTAGTAGGTGAGTGTGAGGGGGAGGGTGTGGGTTATGATGGATCGTCCTTACGTCCGCGTGTCCACGGGTAGGAGACATCTTTGCACCATTGTTCGAAGTTCTTCGCGGCTAATTTTTTATGGGGCTTTTTCAACAATGAGCTATAGCTTGTTTTTACGATTTAGGTCTATTCATAACGGGTTGGACAAATGCACAATGAACTAATAATGTGCATAGAGCGCTTTGATTACTTATAGATATGATATACCAACGAATAATTATCGTGAAGCCGGCGTTCACAAACTATGCCCAACGATAGCCTAACTTATCCATATCGTGCGGCAGTTTATCTTTGCCGGTGACGTGGGGTTTGCTATTCATAGGCTGCCACTCAACGATTTAAATGGCTGCATCTCCACTATTGAAAGTAGACGCTTGTGCTCAACAATTGGATTTTTTTTACACTCAACGACTTTTAAACGGTACCACTCAGCTATTTTCATTGTTTACAATGAACGATTTAAATTGCTGTCACTCGCCTTTGTTTTTTGACGCTGGGGTTTGGAAATTTGAAGCGTTTCTTCTGAACGTGTTAAAACGCTCCAACTCGACTATTTTAAATAGACGCTGACGATGGACAATTGGAATCATAGCCAAGCTAGACATCGAAGTGTGAACATCCTCGTCATGCCGAAGAAAAGTTTGAAGAATGCTGCAAATAAGTGTCCTGGCCGTGGCCGTGGACGCTGACGCAAGGACGATCCATTATACCGACGTCTTTCAGCCTATGAGTAACTTAAAAGTAACGTCTGTCGACGTGTGGCAACGATCGCGTAACGTGCCAACAACACGTTAATCATAGGTTAGAAATAAGTTTCGGGTACGCTAAACATTACCTCGGCGTGTCTCAACTTATGATTAACTTACAAGTAGCATGTGTTGACGTCTGTCAACGATCGCAGACCATGCATACAACTTGTGGCTAGCGTAGCGGAACGTGTGAGTCATACGCCGGCATACGTCGTGAAATTTCAAGCATGAAAAAATTTGAGGACAACCAAAAAGTACAACGTTTAAAGCCAACGTACAACGATGTATGGCAGTGTTTTTCAGCGTGCTCTCAATGTTATCAAAACTTACCCATAACGTATTCAACGTGTGCCAGCGTTTTAGAAAAAAAATTCAAAAATCGGCATACGTTGGCTAAAACGTCAAGGTGTGACCGGGCCTTTAGGAGATAGCGTGATGGGCAGACAGCCAAAATGAGAAAAAAAGGACATGCGAGCAGCAAACTTGATTGAGATGACATAAAATGACAAAATATTTTGTCAATGTACTGCTAAAACAGAAGGTTTTTGAAAGTGCCCACGAGGTGATTTGTGTTCCAGTGTTCAAATATACATTTAAATTTAAATAAAGTAAAGATTTTGAAGAACGTTAAAAAATTCCAGAAGTTTAGCGTTATTGAAGCAGATTTGCACATCACCCTTGTTAAACATGTTACATTAGTTCTTCATGCCTGTTTGTGTCCTTTATGATGTTGCTAAAAACAGTAAGTTCCCTGTTATGAATTATTTTAAACTTTGTTTCATTGCCAGACAGGAAGAAAGAGGAAAAAAAAAAAATCAATCCTCTGTGCATGCGCGATCAGGACGATTTCAGAGCGAAAGTACTGCTAAATGACAGGTTCATTTTCCGATTACGGTTCAAAATATAACACTCATTTGAAATAGAGTTGTTCCTCGATCATAAACCGACGTTTGTGCACAGACAGACAGACAGACAGACAGACAAAGTGAACTAATTGCTTAACCCCTGCTCTTAGCTTCGTGTGTGTGGGATAATGACATCACAAGCAAAAGTATTGTGATGCTTACCTGAACAATGCTGCGCTCCACTTTCCCTGAAGCAATATCCAAAATTTGTACCTTGGAACCACACGGACAAAACAGGTTCTTTCCATCTGCACTGACCTGGAAACAACCATGCGACCTTCTAAGGCAAAAAAAAACAATATGATAAAGCCACAAATAACAGAACTCGAAAACAACTCATTAATAAATACAATATGGGCAACGATCAGCAATACAAGAATTATAATCAGCATGTCGCGAGCAACGCAGGTTTGGTGTTCAAAAGGTTCCACCAACAATAACCTCAAAATAGTCCAAAAACAACAAATATCTAAATACATGTATATAGATGAAAACGTAGCCGTCTGTCCGTTTGTCATGCTCCAACTTGAGAACAGATGAATGGATTTCAATGAAACCAATGACGGTGGATTCAAGGAACTCCAAGGAAGGTTTGTATTACAAAAAATAACAACAATAAAAAGGATGGCAGGTTTGTATATGGGTACACTGTCACATGTGGCGAAACTGTAAACACCAACTTGTGATGATGGTTATCCCTGCAAAGAGGGCAGGATCTCCTCCTCCTCTCATAGATTAGCCATTGCAGCAAAGAATGGTATTCCCATCAGTGAAGTGACGGGTCTTATATCCAGCCATTGGGACCATACTCTGTGCAGAGCGTCGGTGCTGCCCAAGCAGTTTCCTTGGCTATTGGGCACAAACCTGGACGGGTCACCACTCCGACACAGGGGTCTTATATGCTGGTCTACTTCATAACATACAATGTGTGTGTCAGGTTTACATCTCCTAATAGTAGCAAATTGATCACCAAGGATCCGCACAATGCAGCATCAAGAAAAATTTTTAAAAATTTTTAAAATATAGATTTTGACAAAAACATTTTCATTATTCATCACTGTACCTGTTTCCCATTCTCAGGATTTCCAAAAAAAGAAAAACATATATATATATATATATATATATATATATATATATATATATATATATATATATATATATATATATATATATATATATATATTGTACACACACACACACACACACACACACACACACACACACACACACACACACACACACACACACACACACACCTTTGTACTTTTTTGAAATAACACAATTTTCTCAAAGAAACAAGTTGAAATTGACAAAAGTATTTGGTCTCCACAATTCTTCATTTCACTGTTATGATTTCAAAACTTGAGATATCCTTTGAAATCAGAAAATATAAAGAAATGTCGTTGACATAGTTATTGACACCCTCGGCTTAATATTTGGTAGCACAGCCTTTAGACAAAATATCTGCAGTCAAGCACTTCCTATAGCCATGAATGAGCTTCCTCCACCTCTCTACTGGTAGTTTGACCCACTCTTCTTGTGCGAACTGCTCCAGTCCTCCCAGATTTTAAGGGTGCATTCTCCCAACTGCTGTTTTCAGATCTCCCCACAGCTGTTCAATGGGATTTAGATCTGGACTCATTGCTGGCTGAAGAGTGATTGTCATTGCCCTATGTCCTGGTGTCTTGTGCATTTGTCCGTTATTATTTTATTCATTATAGTTGGACATTATCGTTGGTTCGTATTATTATTATTATTATTATATTATTATTATTATTATCATCATTAGTGCAATTGCATATCGCCAGTTAGTAATGTCCATTATGCAAATGCCGATATGAGATCTTCATTGTTAGTTCATGGCATTTTCCTGTGTACCATATCGTGTGAAAGTAATCAGACTAATATTGTCTATTTTCCCTTTTGGTTGCAGACAAAATGCCATTATCATTGTCAATAAAATATTCAACTTGACAAAAGAGTTCTTCTTCACTGGCCACTTCAGAACAGTTCAGCATTTTGTCTTGAACCAGTCCTTGGTGTTTTTTGAAGTGTGTTTGGGGTCATTGTCCTGCTGCAAGACCCATGACCTTCGATGGAGACCCAGTTTTCTGACACTGGGTTGAACATTGTGCTCCAAAGTACCTTGGTAATCTCCCGATTTCATGATGCCATGCACACATTCAAAGCACCCAGTTCTAGAGGCAGCACAGCAACCCCAAAACATCACTGAACCTCCTCCATCTTTGACTGTTGGGAAGATGTTCTTTTCTTTGAAGGCTTCATTTTGTTTTCTGAAAACAGAGATGATGTGCTTTACCAAAAAACTCAAACTTGGTCTCATCTGTCCACAGGACATTCTCCCAGGATTTTGGCTTCTTCAGGTGTGTTGTGGAAACCTTCCGTTGAGCATTCTGATGTCTCTGTCTCAGCAGTGAGGTCCTCCTGGGTCTCCTACCATAGAACTCCCTTCGTTGAGTTGGTGACGGATGATGTGAGTTG
Source organism: Eptatretus burgeri (assembly GCF_056783735.1). NCBI lineage: Eukaryota > Metazoa > Chordata > Myxini > Myxiniformes > Myxinidae > Eptatretus > Eptatretus burgeri. The sequence continues at coordinate 64,859,858 of NC_140961.1, forward strand.
AAACTGTCGTACTGTGTATCTGAATGTCAGCTTGAATCTGTTTGGCAGTTGATCGAGGTGCTTTCTCCACCATTCGAACAATCCTTCGCTGCAATCTTCAATCAAGTTTTCTCATGTGGCCACGTCCAGGGACTTTGGCTAGTGCCATGGGCCTTAAACTTCCTGATAACATTGTGTACGTTGGTCACAGGAACATCAAGGTCTCTGGAGATGGACTTGTAGCCTCGAGATTGTCCACGTTTGGCTACAATCTTGCGTCTGACCTCCTCAGACAATTCTCTGGTTTTCTTTCTTTG
>NC_140961.1:64867653-64890153 GCF_056783735.1 Eptatretus burgeri
TGATTTGTGACAGAAGGGTAGCTGCAAGAGTGAAGGGGAAAGTTTACAAGACGGTAGTGAGACCAGCTATGTTGTATGGTTTGGAGGAAGTGGCGCTGACAAAAAGACAGGAAGCGGAGCTGGAGGTGGCAGAGTTAAAGATGCTGCGATTCTCGTTGGGAGTGACGAGGATGGATAGGATAAGGAATGAGTATATTAGAGGGACAGCGCAGATAGGACGGTTTGGAGACAAAGTGAGAGAGGCGAGATTGAGATGGTTTGGACATGTGCACAGGAGGGAAACGGAGTATATCTGGAGAAGGATGTTGAAGATGGAGCTGCCAGGAAGGAGGAGAAGAGGAAGGCCAAAGAAGAGGTTCATGGATGTGGTGAGGGCGGACATGCGGGTGGTTGGAGTGTCAATGGAAGATGTGGAGGATAGAGCGAAATGGAGACGGTTGGTCCGCTGTGGCGACCCCTAATGGGAGCAAGCCGAAAGAGGAAGAAGAAGATATATATATATATATATATATATATATATATATATATATATATATACTGTATATACTGTATATTTAAAATATATATAATATATATAATATATATATATATATTATATATAAAAAATATATATATATATATATAAAAAATATATATTTAAAATAGATATAAAATATATATATAAATATAAAATATATATTATATTTATATATATATATATATATATGTATATATATATATATATATATATATATATATATATATATATATATATATATATATATATATATCAGCAAATACAACCTGTTGCTTCGTTGACGATGGTGTGAAGGAAAGGGGGTGGACAAAGAGAAAGGGAGAGAGGGATATGTGGGAGGAGAGTGCTGCATTTTATTCAGAGGGTGGGGGGAGTGAGGAAAAAAAAAAGAGAGAAAGTTGAGGGGTGGGGGTGGCCTTAGCTGAGATGTTGATGTTATTCTCAATGACAGAACACAATTTTTTTTTTAAACCTCATCTCAGAACAGCTGTACACACAACGACACAACAGAGTTTTTAATGTTAACCGCTGGCACATCTGAATAAACGTTGATATCCCAGTTACAAAAAATTTGTGGAAACATTAAACAAAAGCATGGACTGAAAACATGGAAGTACCTTTCAGGTACGACCTTGTGATCACATCGAGCATGAACATCGAAAACAAAGTGTTGCGACCAGTTAACATACTTGGATACAAAAAAAGAGAGAAGAAGGCATTGCTAATTGAGGTGTTAATACCAGTGATTTTGGACTAAATGATGCAGAAATCAAGAAAATGACCAAACACCAAGACCTCAAGGATTTAGTGAAAAGATCCTGCAAGTTGAATAATGACAAACTTGTACCAGCGATAGTTGGAGCTCTAGGAATGATGACAAACAACCTCACATAGATATTAAAAATCATCCCTGGGAATATTATTTCAAACGATCTGCAGTTGGAAGCTGTCCGGGGCTTAGTGACGATCGTGAAGAGAGCTCTCGGCACAAAACTTTGAGAACAGAAACCTTCACAGCTTGGTCCGTGAATCGTGACCCCTTACTGAAATGAAGGTGGATACTTTGACGCCACCCTGGTAAGACTACATTCCACTTTTTGGAACCTCTATATGGAGATAACAACCGAGACTAATAACCAATAGCACACACAATGGTCCCAAGTGCCATTGGAGTAAAACAGTTTATACACATACATACGTGCAAATGTACACACTCATTAAATAAATAAAAAGGACAAACACAAAGATTTACCTTGAAACAATGTTCTTTGAAAGAGGATTTAAAGTGGATAATTTGCGAAATTCAATTTAAAAATGTATCAAGCCAAAGAACACAAAATGTCGACCTATACTTTATTCATTCACAGCTAGACAAATATGGTGAACACCAGATGGACCCTATTTTTTTGTTGTTGTTGAGTATCAATGTCGAAGTGAGAGGTGGATTACAAATGGAGATCGCACAAAGTGATCCTTGCACATTTTCAGTGAATGAGACAGCTCCCGAGGTACCCACTGCATGGCACCGCGGGACCTAACAAAGGCGGAAACGTACGTCAAATTGATGTGAGATTGAAAGTACATGTACTTTTTCCCGAAACGAACAACCAGGCAGCTTTGAGAGCGCTCGCCAAGTGACTTAAGCATTCAAGCAAGCACTCCAACAAAACAGTCGATAAGAAACGGCTCCCTTGACACGCATTTGGAAATCACCGAACCGTCATATTCAACATATCCCTCCCGGAGACGCCCCAAATGTCACATCTGTCCAAATTGGACAAATGAACACTTTTTTTTGGAGTTGGAACTGCTTGTGAGTTTTGTCATGAAGACCCTTCAATCCCGGCCAAGAATTGAGGTGAGTCAACAGAGGATTCTCGAATATGCGGTTTATTGAAGCAGCACAGCGCATGCATGCGGAGGTGGCACAGGGATCGATCAGAGCAGTCAGACCCTGTACCACACTAAAAAGTCACACTACAAAACTCTCATATATAAAATCTATTCCTAGGTGGAGATAGCAAGGCAAAAGCAAGAAACAAATGGGCAAGTGGGCTTTTTCCCCCCTCCCTATACCCTAGAGGATGTTTGGCAATCCAACAACTCTCCCACGGTTGTAAGCCGGCTGCGAGACAAAGCTGGCACATATTCATAAACAGCTTTGAGGTTTCAAGGGCTGGAATTCATGACAGTTGCCTGCTGCAAGTTTGTTTATGGAAAGGGCAGGAGCCATGTAGGCTTGCGTAAAATGCATTTTAAGACAGCAAGGACACTGGTGACACTGGTTTGAATCCGGACAACTGATTAATGTAATTACCGAATGTTTAAATGAATCAAATGTTTAAATATGGACCAAATGTGGCCAATCAATAGTCGCACCTGACATTCATACCTGACAAGTTTGATTCTGGAGCTCAAAATTTTGGAATTATTTTTAGTGGAAGAGATACTCGCGGCAAATGCATATGTGGAAATGAAATAAAACAATGAATGCTGACGTCTCCGGACGTTTATAAGCATTACAATGTACCAAGCGATTCGTAGCTATGATGAACAGCTTGTTCCAAATTATGGCCTGTTCCAAGATGAGGTAAGGTTGGGCAGGCCAAGAAACATGGCGGCTTCAGACCCCAGCGAGGTTACCCAGGAAAGGCCTCAGACCCCAGACAGAGAGGTGGCTGAGGATCACCTGATGAAGGATATTTTTAAATAAGGTTGTTAATTATCTTCAAAAGGGGTATTTTAATTAACCCAAACAACCAATTTTCACTCTTGCACTTCCTTGGAGTTTTCTTAGTATGCACGCAAAGTTTCAGGCTGCTAGATTTGATAGTTTTGGAGTTATGGGGGAGACACACACACACACACAAACACACACACACACACACACACACACACACACACACACACACACACACACACACACACACACACAAACACACACACACACACAAACACACACACACACACACACCCTTTTATTAGTACAGATAAATCGACAAGAATACGTGGACAGATATCCTTCAGGGGTGTATTCCATTACCAACTGAATGGTATTCATGGAAAACTTATCCTACGCAGTCTTGAAAAGGACTTGATGTGAGCAGGGGGGGGGGGCAAGAAGTGAGGGGTGAGAGGGGTGTGGGGGGCAGGCTGGGTTACTACCCCAGGGCCTGGACTTAACAGGGGCCCGTAATTATTCTTTCAATGTTTTTTGTTTCATATAATGATTGTGATGATAAAACACCGTGGGGGGGGGGGGGGGAACTATATTTTGTTTCTCCCTCCAGGCCACTCACAGGGCAATTCCCCAGCATCCTATTGCCATGGACAGTGACACTCTCCCTCTCAAAATAAACGTCCATGGGAACAATTTACATAATCACAATCACCGTAATGACGTAATGAAAACAGAAGTGTTGGCCACACCCATCCGGATGAACACAGGAGTGTTGGCCACACCCATCCACATGAACACTTGAGTGTTGGCCACACCCATCCGGATGAACACAGGAGTGTTGGCCACACCCATCCACATGAACACTTGAGTGTTGGCCACACCCATCCGGATGAACACAGATGTGTTGGCCACACCCATCCGCATGAAGACAGGAGTGTTGGCCACACCCATCCGGAGGAACACAGGAGTGTTGGCCACACCCATCCACATGAACACTGGAGTGTTGGCCACACCCATCCACATGAACACTGGAGTGTTGGCCACACCCATCCGCATGAAGATAGGAGTGTTGGCCACACCCATCCGGATGAACACAGAAGTGTTGGCCACACCCATCCGCATGAAGACAGGAGTGTTGGCCACACCCATCCGGATGAACACAGAAGTGTTGGCCACACCCATCCGCATGAACACTGGAGTGTTGGCCACACCCATCCGGAAGAACACAGAAGTGTTGGCCACACCCATCCGCATGAAGACAGGAGTGTTGGCCACACCCATCCGGATGAACACAGAAGTGTTGGCCACACCCCATCTGGATGAACACAGGAGTATTGGCCAAACCCCATCCAGTTAAACAAATCTGCATGAAGGAATAAGTGAATAACACCCCCAATTTCCTTTAAACAAGGTATGTGTTTCTGATGACGAAAATACGGAAACATCCCTATCAAAGGTTAAAAAAAATTTTTGAAGAGGGCCCGGATGAGGAGGGTCCCACACTTAGTATTGCCCTGCCCGAGCCCGCATTATGGCTCTTGTGGCCCTGGGTGCGAGCCAACTCTTCTGGCGGCAAATTTGTAATTGCATCCATACATACTTCTGAGGTAAATGTGTACAAATTATACTTTGAAAAGTTTTGATGTATGCTCAATATGCACTATATCAAATGGTCATGTAACATGTGGTAAAGTTTCAATTTCTTCTACTGAACAGTTTTTGATGTATGTTCTTAACAAAATGCAGACACTACGTACGTACGCGACCGATTGCTTGACTCTGCTTTTCGCTTTGGACAGGCGGGCTAACAAGAGTGAGAATTGCTTTGCAATGCATGTCCCCTCTCGGTCCCAACGAATTTTCGGAAGATAAAAAAAGAAAACAAATCATTTGTGTTTAACACACGCTCGAGCCGATACCGGAACCAAAATGAAGAAGAAGAAGAAATTCTCTAATGCACCATGTTTGGTCTATTCGGCAAAATTAAAGGAAAAGCTATTTTCATTTACTGATATCTTTTGTCACCGAGAAACCAATAAAGACAAATTTGATAACAAACCGGAGATAGACAATAGTTTGCTTTAATGTATTCTCAAACTGATACTGGACCCCCCATGAAGAAGAAGAACCTTTATCAACGCCATTGTTTCTTTCATTTCCAAGCTTTACCTATTTCATATTGAAATAATCCGATGTGCATACATGAAGCAAAAACGTGTATGGCTTATGTGCATATATAATACAGTTACGGTTGTGGGGGTAGATGGAGGAATTTAACAGGAAAGGTAGGATCGAATGGAGTTGTTTGGTCCACGGACGTGTAGGAGACATCTCAATGTAATTAAGTAGGGAAACTGTGAGCTTAAGTGTTACATGTCACCACATGGGGAGGGGGGGGGAGTGGTACAGTGTTTATTAGACAGGGATTAAGGCCAAGTTCCCCATTATGTGATTGCCCCCTTTGACTTTTCCCTATGTTTATGTTTTACAAACCAGCAATGGACCATTACAACCGAGTTATATGACCAAGTAGGAAGAAGCCCTGCCTCCAAGGGTGATGGCAGGAAAAGTCATGCCCCTGAGGCTGACGATTGATGGGCGTGACGTCATAAGTGAAGCAGGCATGGCGAACAGGTGAGAAGCCCCTCCTTCACGGGTTTAGTGCGAGCAAATCACACCCCAGGAGGAAACGGTTGTTCGTTGGCATCAGAGACAGATCGGGAGGGACGGACGAGTGCAGAGTGAGGGGCACACATGATCGAGAGAGAACGTAGCTCGGAGATGGCCTGTATGAACAGGGCTTCACAGCTGGCTTTCCTTCGACGCTTGAAGAAAACGGCACGATTCTCGTATTCGTGCTGAGGCGATTTGGCTCGTGTACTGAGCAGGACGTTGGCCATCGACTCTTGGCTGGTCGCGTGGGACGGACCTCAGAACATTGTGTATGTCAACGAAAGGGACATCACCATTCTGCAAAGAGGGTATCGGCAGGTGCGATAGACAAAGAAGCTGCATGACGGTCGGTGAGCCTTGGTGTTGAACACCGCTCACGAATTGCCTGACGAATGTTCCCGCTGTGAGAGAGCGGCTCGGCGCCGTTTTGTGGGCATCCACACATGCAAATCGAAGCGCCTCGATTCCACGTTCCACAAAGACCATCCCTGGACCAAGCTAAGTGCCAGAATAAAGGAGGGGTTTTATTTGATTTTGTTTCCCCTTGTCTGTATTTAAGTCTAGTGTGTAGAGGCCCTTCAATTTCGACTTTCAGATTAATTTACCTCACATATTATTATATTCTGATTATTGTTCTTTGTACATATTTATATTGTCATTCAATTGCAGTGTTTATTTTAACTTGCTGTGTCCGTGTATTTGTCGTGGGGTTCGAGTATAACCCCCTCTATGCATCCATCTGTGCCTCCGTCGCTCCACCATTGTGCCCCACCCCTTCTGCATGTGTTGTAATCTCTGCAGATCAACGTGTCCACCTCCTAATAAGGAAAAAACGCTCGGCTATCAGGACTGGCGGTGTTAACGGCCCGTCATCACAATTTGGGTTGGGGGGATTAATATGGACCACCAGCTTCGCGACAATATATTGTGATTATATACAGTACCTGTGATCATTCCAATTACACTGGGCCAGCCAGGCCTGGCCTGTTGGACTAGCAGCCAGGCCTGAGGATTGCTGATTTGTGTGGCAGTATGCCTGGTGTTGGCTTAATGGTAAGGATAGTGGGCTTGGGATCCTAGGATCCTGTATTCAAATCCCTCCTTATCTGTAAAATGAATACCAGGTGGGGTTGACTCTGCCTGTCATCCTTCCGAGGTCGGCAAAATGAGTGCCAGCTTGCTGGTATCCTGTGTCGGAGTGGTGACCCGTCAAGGATTGTGCTCAATAGCCAAGGTGACTGCTTGGGCAGCACCAACGCTCTGAATAGAGTATGGTCCCAATGGATGGATGGATGGATTTAATGGCAGTGCATGGTTTTATTGGGGTGGAGTCAGGCCAGCTGTCCAGTCTATGGGTTTAAAGTAGTGGGGTGGAATCAGGGTTGCTGAACACTGACTCGTGTATAATATGTAATATTTTTTAAATTTTAAAAGGGTATAATTCTGTGAAAAATTTAAAAAACGCCCGAAAACTCAAACTTGTTCTATAACTTATCAAAATGAAACCATGTACCAAGTTTCAGTTGAATATGTTGAAGGGTATGGGGAAAAAGTCTGAAAAACCACAGGTGGGACAGATGGACAGAAAAAACAGATGGACAAACGGATGGACAGAGGGACAGAGAGCACAACTATAGTCCTCTCCGGTGAAACCATTCGGGGACTAATAAGTTTGTAGAGTGCTCGCCAAGTGGCTTAAGCACTCAAGCATGCACTCCAATGAAATGGTTGATAAGGAATGGTTGGCTTGGAAAATAATAAGTTTATTACCTCCGCCACTGAAGGTTTGTCTGTCTGTTTGTCTGTGAACAGGATATCTCAAAAACTTATGGATGAATTCGGACAAAAATTTGGTGGACAGGTTTCGGTGTGTGACAAGGACAAAATGATAAGTGAAGAAAACAAGCTCAAATGAGCTAAGATCCTCGTCCTCTTAATGATGAAGTCATAAAAATGAATATGACGTCATTGCGATGTATCAGGTTTGCGATGAATTATCTGTGCTAATGCCCGGCTTGATTCCCGCAAACAAAATTCAAACAGCTTGCCTAGTTTCGGAGATAATGGTATATGCGATTTCCATTAGCGGCGATATTATGACGTCAACTTTTTTTCTAGGAAGAATTTCCAAAATCAGAGATGGTTACTGGCTGCGCGTGGGCTTTCTACATATACATGGCAAGTTTCACGAAGATCCGATGAAAACTCTGGGTTGTGAAACAAAAAAATGTCAAAAAATAGGAATGACGTCATAAAAATTGATATGACGTCATAGTGATGTACCATATGTGCGGTAATTCATCTCTGCTAATGCCCTGTACGATTCCCGCAAACATAATTCAAAAAGCTTGCCGAGTTTCGGAGATAATTTTTTCGGCGATTTCCATTAGCGGAGATATTTTGACGTCATAACTTTTTTTTCTAGGAGGAATTTTCAAAATCGGAGATGGTTCCTGTCTGCGCAGGGTATTTTTTACATATATATGCCAAGTTTCAGGAAGTTTCGATGAAAACTGTAGGCTGTGAAACAAAAAAGTCCACAAGAAGAAGATGAAGAACAACAACGTGAGTAAGACTTAGAGATCCTCCACGAGGATCTAAAAATGAAAAATGTGACAAGGACCAATGAGAGTCGGGAAGTGAAGCCAACGGAAGTGCTCCGGCGGCCATCTTGGCGTACTGATTACTTTGTGAACAAACGACAGGAAGAATAGTAACTGATTGCTCTCAAAGATTGTTTTCAAGGAAAATTGTCGACTCTCTTGAGTTATTTGCTCCCTAATTGTGAGGACTGAGTGGGGATTCATCCAGCATCAAGATGCTTGGACTCTATGGGACCAGGAAAAGGTGCAGTTGAAGGAACAATCACATCAAACAAAACACAGAAAATAACTTGATTACAAGTGTTTACAAAAGTGGTCCTGCCATTATAGCCACTTGATTGTAAGCCATCATAAACTATTGATGATACCGGTTACTCTTTACTGATGAGAGAACAGGATCCGTTTGCTGCAGTCCTTCCTGATGCGCTTCTCACCTTGCTTGTTCATTCATTGTTCTCACATAATGATGGGATCGGACTTTGCAATATCATTCAGAGATGCTCCGAATCAGTGCAAAGCTATGATTATTGTCAGCCTCTGAATCAAACATGTGTTCATCCGGTGGAGTGAATGCAGATCCTCCAACTTCGGACAAGACGGAATGTGACATGGCTGATGTGATGCCTGTATTATGTGGCATTCTACCATCCGTCACCACCAGTAATCGTTTGATGCATCATCCACTGGCTTCACAAACTCGAATGACACTGGCTGATGGTGTGACTGGTCCACCTGTGTTTTTTTTGCTGCTATGAGGCCAAAGGCTGGTGTCGATTGATCCACATGACTCTGTTCCATGGTGAGGGCTGAGAGACATTCACCACACTTCATTAATCTTCTAACCACAGACACACAACATACCCAGCGATGTATCCGATGCACAACTCTGTGAATGCCGATAGCATTGAGAAATTTGGTTTGTCTGCAGAGTCATGGTCAGTGTCTGCTGGTGAGCGAAATTCCTAGTCATACTATCGTGCCACCATCATATTTTGACTTTCATCTGGAACCGCTGTTTTGGTCATACAAGTAGAGTACCCACCCTACGGGCAATCTTTTTACAAGCATACAACACGTTATTTTGATACATACCTTTATTTGGGCGGTGTATAGGCAACTAACAGCTGCCTCAATTACTCCCGAAAAAAAAAATAACCCAGCATATGTGCATGAAGCAAAAACATACGTAGTGCTTATAATTCAAAACACTTCATAGCACGAGAAAATGTTGGTGCAGGAATATTGTACTGTAAATGGTGGAGACTTGTAATACCCTCTCCCACCTGGAGGTGGCACTACAGGACACACGTTTACATGGAGAACTTGCTTCTCCCCTACACCACCACCCCAAGACCATCAGCAAAGATAAAAACATGTCTACTTAGACTAATTGAGATCACGCTGATCCTATATAGCAAGTTTGGATGTAATCAGCCCAAAACTGCAGGGGGTTAGCACAACAAACAAACAAACAAACAAACAAACAAACAGCGGTCCATGAATTACAGTAAGGATTACTGATGGAGGCTGCATCCAGTGTTCTGGTGGCATCCTGTGGGGAGCAACTACTACGCCTTTGGTCCCTCCCTTGCAATTTATTTGTGATCCTCATGTGCTCTTCCCACAATGACAGTACATGCATTATTGGTAAGCTGCTTTTAATCCAAAGCCAAGGTCTACTTATGGTTTGTAAAAACATTAGCACTCCCAGAGGAGGGGTTATCAGTCGTTTGACCCCCGACCTCTCCCCAAGCGTCTGCTAAGGCACGAGGCCAGCCAAACAGAGGGCTTCATTTGTAAGTGGAGGGCCAGCCTAGAACCTTGGTATTGACCAAAAAAAATCCGAATTTCAAATAAAATCCAAATTTATTGATTGGCAGATGGGCATGCCCCCCCCCCACCTTTCTTCTGCAGCTACAGAACAGAGTTACAACGCTACTTCCAATAAATATCATTGGCTTAGAGTTGCTATAATACACTGTACATCCAGATGAGTTGGGTTGGTGAGAAGAACAAGCCGATTAGATGTTGGATAAGGTCTGGATGCAGATCTGGTCCATCAGTGGAATACCGAACGTAAACTGTTCAGCCTGATTTTTCATCTAATAATATCCTTTATATTGAAAAAACAAAATCCTTGGTGTTTCTTACACTATTGTATGAGGACTGTACCTCATTCCGATAATTTTTTTGAATATCCCATATTGTCATCGTTCAGATATTTTGGGGATGTGCAAAGCATGTAAGAGATGTCACCTTTCTACAGTAACAAAAATCTCATAAATGACATTTGTTTTCACAGATTTACACCACCATTCAATCACCCATCAAATCATAACCCTCTGGTGTCCCAACTTGACCATCAAACATTGTCCATTTTTTAAGAACTTCCCAATAATGTTCTGCTGATAGAACATTGTCATCCACAAAACCACTAGAGGGCATGACGATGTGCTGTTCATTGCACACAGCACGAAATTGCTTTCACAGATTCAAATTGAACCTTACATCAAAGCAATCAACTGAAAGAGACTTTTTTTTAAGTCAATAGAGACTGAATTTGTATTTATAGAGAGGCAAGACAGCGACATAATGGAAAAGTGCAGCAAAACTTCAATATATTGCACAAAAAAGACAAGGGAATATTTTATATTCTTTCCCATAACGATGCCATCATAACTCTTGAATAACATAATTTTTCTCATCTTCATGAAATATATTTTCAATGACAATGAGTGTTGAGTCCAATGAAATGATCTTGCGAAAATCGGGAAAACGTTGCAGTCAATTGATCTCGCAGCCCGATTGCTCATGAGAACTGGATGGTACTTGGTGGAGCAAACACCTTATACCAGGCTGAACAGTGAACGTTTTATATCCCACTGATAGGCCAGGCCGCTTCTGAATCCGGACCATTCGTCCTTGTCACAGACCCAACCTTTTGCCTGAATCCGTCCATAACATTTTTGGAGATATCCTGCTCCGAGACAAACAAACAGACAGACAGGTGTGACAACATAACCTCTGTCCACCTTTGGTGGTGAAGCTAATAAACCAAACTCTCACCATCTCTGAATACTTTTGAACAGTACTTTTTGTAAATATTGTATACATTATTCTGTTTCTTGTTCTTTCAGAAAATATTTCAGGTATTCGTTTAACGGTGATAAACAATGTGTTTCTCAGTTCTGTGTTGATCATATTCAGATAAACTACCTTACATCCCACACCCCCAAACACAGACACAATTATATTTTTATAAATATATGTGGAAAAATTACAGGCCCAGACCAGGAATTGAACCCAGATCTTCTGGCAAACAGTACCAGCGCTCTACCATCTGAACTATCTGGGTGACCCACTGCCTGAACAACGCAGTTCTTCCACATGTACAAGTGGCACTCTCTTTCCTCCACTGCTTCTGGGGCACTCGCTGCCAACCATAGGAGCAGCTTGGGCCTGTTCTCGAGAGGGTCTTAGTGAGTAAACTTACACATGTAATTCTGACAACTCCTCAACAAAAAAGCCCCATCCACCTCCTCCGAACTCTGTCCCATCTTTGCTCTCCACCCCCCTCTCCCCCCACAACCCCAAGTCCTTACCCTTCCCCTCGTAACGGCACATAACACCTTGTCCGAATCAGGGTAGAGCAAGTCCCCATCGCTGTCACCGTCATTTGCAGCCTCCTCCTCCCAAATGATGCCATTCTCTGTGCCGTCCATGTTTGTTTTCTGTTTTTTTGTATAGTTTTGAGGCTCATATGAGAGCTAAATATGTTATTGCAGATAAACATGTTAAACACGTATGTTGTTGGAGATCTAGCATTTGAGACATGCTCACTTGATGATGTCTGACAGTATCTTCTCCCACACCTTGACGATACAGCTGCAGATCATCAGAAGGTCGACCTTTCTCATACTCCCGCTCTTGGTGTCGGTCTTCTCCCCACTCATTATCCAGTTGGACCAGCAGTGACATAGCCCGTCCTTGAACGGCTTGTTGATGGACACATCGAGGGGCTCCAGGAGTGATGTCATCCCCTGGATGATGACGAGATCAGTGTTGGTCTGACGGAGCAGCGCTTTGGTGTCATCAGTCTTGTGACAACTGAACGCATCTAGGAATAGCATGCCCCATCATTAGGAGAGACCGCCATCCGGCCTACGACTCCAGACCGTCATTTTAAAGACTGATTTGTTTTTTTCTATATCCGTGCATTAACTGCACCCCTGACTTTTACCTTTTTGCTGATAAAAAAGTGCGGTTTATACACCGGAAAATAAGGTATGCATATATATATATATATATATATATATATATATATATATATATATATATATATATATATATATATATATATATATATATAAATATATGTATATATATATATATATGTATATATATATATATATATATAAATATATGTATGTATATATATATATATATATATATATATATACATATATATATATATATATATATATATATATATATATATATATATATATATATATATATATATATATATATATATATATATGGATAGCCTGGTGTTGGCGCAGTGGTTAGGGCAGCGGCTTGGGATCCAAGAGGTCCTGAGTTCAAGCCCCGTTGGGCCACTGAATTAATACACCAGGGGGTTGACTCAGCCTGTCATCCTTCCGAGGTCGGTGAAATGAGTACCAGTATACTGGGCCGGTGTATACCCCGGTTAAAATAGGTGTACCATATCCCTGTGTCGTAAGAGGCGACCAGGGTTGCGTCAGGAAGGGCATCCGGCGTAAAACATGTGCCAAATCACTATGCGGATCATACGAATGATCCGCTGTGGCGACCCCTAATGGGAGCAGCCGAAAGAGGAAGAAGAAGATATATATATATATATATATATATATATATATATATATATATATATATATATATATATATAAATAAATATATGTATATATATATAAATAAATATATATATATATATAAAAATAAATATATGTATATATATATATAAATAAATATATATATATATATATATATATATATATATATATATGTACATATATATTGTTACGGATCTGGAAACCATATGCATTCAACATACAGATGTCCCAAAAGTCAGTTATGTCATTAAGTATGTGTGTAGTCAGATCCATTCCTTTTGTCAAGTGAGAGAATCAAAGGCGTGCGTTGCGATTTCTTTCAGTTAGGTTATTACATCAAACAAGCCATCTAACAACCATCCCATCCCCCGTCACGATCCACCGCCAACCGGCTGCCTTCTTGCACCCTGACGTGCCAAGGCAGGATCTCGCGGTTCCAGTTTCTCGGCTTCCACAAACGTTGCAACAAGGGCGAACCCATAGGAGCCTGTCCAATCAGGGCGGGGAGTGATGTCTGATCGAACGAGCCCCGCCCCGTAGAGGGAAGTCCATAAATTCCCAAGCACTCTCTGAGGCAGGGGGTTGTTACGAAGGTTGTTCTGAGGATTTTGACAGGGTTGTGGTGGTTGAGAGTCGAGTGAGGAAGAAGGGTCTTGGAGGAAGTTCTCCACGGGTTTCTGACAAGGTTTTGGATAGGGCTCTGAGGGTTGTTGTTGAGCATGCAGTTCTTTTGATGCGGGGGGTTGAGTCCGTGTCCCTGCTGGCTGTCTACAAGGAAAGGAAAAAGCGACCCTGACTCCTCTCCCTGGACCCCGTTATTCACCGCCCGAGCTCCGCCATGAATCACGAGTCCCACACGTGTGACTAGGGACCAAACCAACGACCATTGGCAGGTGCCGCACCACGGAGCACCCCCTTCCTCCGACGATCAGGTACCCAGCTGGACTCTGACCCCCAGCTCGTCTCTGTCGTCGGCTGCGAGGGTCCAATAAAGAACTCTGGGTTTATTTTCATTTGTGTGTGTGTCTGCATGTGGGCCCGTCTTGGAAGTGGAACTGAATAAGTGTTTTTGGATCATTGTAAATATTCCTTGCTTGCATATTCGCATTAAGTCTTGCTTTGTGTCTTCATTTACTGTAAATAAATCATCACAGAAATGTTCCCAGTTCATTTCTGTCCTTTCTTGAATTGGTCCAGCATGGTTTGGATCTGAGTTTAGATGGGGTTTTATCCCCGATAATCCGTTCATTCCAGCCGGCACGGCTTTGGCAGTTTCCGCTCGGCTGCACCCGAACCGGAGTTGGTAGTCGGTAGTTGGAACTCTACCGCAGTTGGTAGAGTGACCCGGTTCAAGCAAGATGTGCTGAGGCATGGTTTCCACGGTAGTCGAAATCGCGTAGTTAATTAGGTAAATTGGTTATAGACAAATAGACTCTACGCTACGCGGTTGAAATATTGGCGTCCACGGTCGGTTAAGCGACCCGCCGGCTCGCAGAGTTATCCGGAGCGACGGCCTACAATTCCGGGGAGTTTGGTGGGAGATGACGAACCTTCCCCACCTTCAGGTCGTTCTCGCCACCGACCCCCGGCCCACAACAATATATTCAATACAACCCTTGGCTTGGTAGAACAGCAAGGCACAGATCACATCCCACAACAGCCAAAAACTGCACAAACTGTGAGCAACAATGGTTGTCTGCCAAACAAACACTGTCTCTGCCTTTCTAAACACCAATAACAGAATTGTATTATGTAACTGAATTTGCTTTCATCGTCCCAAATAAACATTTGTGTGGTGTGTCATCCTGATGAGCCCAAAAAGGGGTGAAACCATGGTCGATGGCTAAACTGCCCTTTATATGTGACCTTTAAAGTCTCGGTCTTGAAAACAAAATTGACCTTGTGTGCCAACAAAGCTATCTGGCATTGATGGTAATGTGGTGCACATGCGCATGATGCTTATGGCATATCGTCATTATTAGGTCAGAATGCCATTTATGGTCTTAGATACACTTGTTATAAGATTGGGGGTGGTTGGGATTACACATTTTAGAGGTGCATCCACCCCAAAAAGTGACGATGTATATCTACTCTACGAATGTAATGATAAACGAGAATGCATCTGAAAATGCAAGGCCAGTCCGCTTTGTATTCGGATTTGTTTTCTTCCATCTGCTAAACGATACCTTTGACCTTTTGACCAAATTCTTAATTTGTTTTCTCCATATTCTCATCATAAAGCTTTGTTGAAAAAATGGATTATAAAAGTTCAAGTGGTAAAAAAAAAAGAAGAAAAAAGAGAAGTTAATATCAGGTTAAACATAATTAAAATATCAGGTCAATTGGATGAAAATTTATTTTATGTTACACTGACCTTTGACCTTTTGAATAAATTATTAATTTGACTTCTCCATTGTGGGGGTCGACTCTTAACCGACTGTGGACGCAAATAACTCAACCGCGTGACCGAGGGTCCTCCCATCTATGGAATTGGGTTACTTAACTAACCACATGGTTTAACCACTGGGGGAACCACGCCCTCGGTACGCCTTGTCCGAACCAGATCACTCTACCAGATCGGATGCAGCCGAGCAGCACTGCCAAGGATGTACCGGCTAAAGTAGGAATGGATCATTGGGAATAAAGACCCAGCTAAACCTGGATTCGAACCATGCTAGACCAATGAGAGAAAAGACAAAGACGAGCTGGGAACATTCCTAAGCATAATTATTTATTTACAGCAAGCGAGGAAAAGCATTTGGCACAACAAAGGTTGATTGGGTATGTAACGCAGGGAAAGAGGAGAAGGGAGTGGGGGGGGGGGGTGCGACAATTATACAAGCAACTTACCAAAGCAGACACAGTGCACACTTGACACGAGATTGTTAACCGTAACAACAATAAAAGATCTTCTACAGGCTTACTTAGCAGACAGGCGCCAGCACACTCAGACACACACACACACACACACACAGAAAAAGAAACCCAAATGTGAAAAAGGGACTTTTGCAGCCAGGGAGGGAGGGGGTTGAGGTTATACTTTTTGGTACCTGTGTGTTTCGGGGGAGGAATCCTCCGTGGTGCGGCACCCCACAATAGCCACGTTGTTCTGGCCACAGCCGCACGTGTGGAGATCGTGTTCTGAACAGGAGGAGCTTGAGTGGAGAAGGGAGGAGTTCAGAGGGCGAGGGTGGAGCAGTAGGCGGAACCAGGTACAAGAGGCAGTTCGTCGACGTCGTGTGGGCGTATACGAGGAACAGGAGGCGATTCGTTGACGTCATGTTGGTGGAGACGAGGAACAGGAGGCCGGCTGTCGAGGCGAGACCTGGGCGGAGTTGAGGACAGGAGACACAGCATGAAACACACACTGTCCCACGGAGGATCTTCTCCGTCTTTAATAGGGCCCAAAGCTCGAGCGGGAGGGGGCCATGCTGAATCCGACGTCATCACCTGACTCGGGTGCTGCGATTGGCCCCGAACCCCCATGTGGTCCGGCAGCTTGGGGCGGAAACCGCCTCACTTTGTTTCCGGCAAGGCCACCCCAAACAGTGAACACACCTCGCTCCGACCCCATGACATGACACGAATCGCCCACACCGAAATCGGCACCTGAATCACAAGTAAATATTCATTGGGTCTGGACCCCTTGTCTTCGGGTGAACCGACCATGGACCCGTGGTCTTCCGGAGAACTTCCCGGACCGACCACATATCCTCCATCGGAGCTGCTTGCGGATCCCGGGGGTGTTCGCTCTGAGATCTCGGGTAATCGTGGACCACACGTTGTGTCAGGTGAAGGACAGTATGCTGTGGTAAAGGAGATGAGGGGGCAAGCAGGGCAGAGGGTACTGTGGATCGTCATGCTGTGGTAAGCGAGACGAGGGGCAAGCAGGGAGATTTACCTCAGGAGTGAAAACAGGAAGAGTGGGAAGTGGAATGGAGCGGAAAATGATTTAATAACCTATTAGCCCAACGCAACGCACTCCCTTGTCTTCCCACTAAACAAAAGGAAGGGGTCTATATACACGTACATTAATGGCATAACTGACTCGTGACAACTATCTGTTGTATGCATGTGGTTCCGAGAACCACAACAATATATATATATATATATATATATATATATATATATATATATATACATATATATATATATATACATATATATATATATATATACATATATATATATATATATATATATATATATATATATATATATTTGCGAACTCTGGTGTCTGTCCTTGTGTTTGTCTGTCTCCAGTTTACAGGGGCTGCTTCCTGTGCTGCATTTGAAAGGCTGCTGATTGGTTATTTTGCATTTTCACTTCACTTTTCTTTATGCAATATACAGTATATGCAAGGGCTATATTGTCCTTTATGCAAGAGCTATATTGTCCCTTCCAGAACTCTTTAAAATCAACATGAGCATTTGGATTGTCGTCGATTTAATACAGATCTTCATGGAGTAACACAAACATATTAAATTGCTATATTTTACCCTCTTTTCAGACAAATCCAACACCCACCACCCAATGTTGCACCACTATTTACTTAAAACTTCTCCTGTCACTGGGGATGGGTACTTTAGCTGGAATAATATGTGGTACAAGCTGTTCATATTAGACTCGCAGATAAAAAACGAGCAAAGTTGATGTCACTCCATCACAAATCCCCATGCTTTCCACTGAAGCAAAGTTGAAAAATGACAAAAAGTTCCAGCAGGAATGAATGATTTGAGGTTTTATAAATTCTGTTTTGACCTCTGAGCCTCAGTCCCCACCTCTGAGGGCACGAACTAGTGGCCAAATCCAAAAAATCGTGACATATTTATGCCTCCCCCTATGTTGATTACATGAACAAACTTTCATTAAAAAATGTTCATAAATGTGCCCGTAATCGCATTTTTTGGTATTTAACCTTTTGACCCCACACTATGGCCCCAGGGGGTGGGGCCAAAATTTATACTGCTCTCACACCTTCTTGCTATGTGATCATAACAACAAAGTTTGTTGAATTTCTGCACAACCGTTTAGGAGGACAAAGTGTCACAGACGGACAAACGGACAGATGGATGGGGCCGATTACAATATCCCCCCATTTTTCTTTTAAAGTGTGAGGGCAAAAACAAAACTTACCGTGATTATTCCACATGATTAGAAGACCATTGCTTACAAATATTCCACAATTTTTGGGACATTTTAAGGTCCTGATTTTATTATAAAACAATATATAGAGGGGATGATGCAGTCAATGTAATAATAACCCACATAACATTCATTGAACATCTTGTTTCGGAAAATCTAAAGATGTTGTTAACCTAGCTGGTATTGAATATGAGGTTTACTTTACCAGAAATTGGCAAGACATGAAAGTGAAGGACTGTTAATTAGTCATAACATACCAAAGCCGGTTTGATTTTCCAATGCCAGCTGGAACTTTGCTTTTACGCCCTTTCATCCCCACACCCCATCCCTGCCCCACCCATTCGCCACGCATGCTCAAGTCACCCTGAGGCCATTCTTTTTTTTCCCCTGTACCTTTCATGTACCACATTGTTTTCCATTTATTTCACTCGCATCTGTATCCAGTTGGAAATAGTGACGTCAAGACCTTAAAATCTCTCCACACACTAAAGTAAATGAGCTGCATTTGGATTTGGTCCACATTCAAATCGATCCAGAAAAAAAACAACAAAACTTGGAGAAATGGACAGTACGTACCATATAGGCAAATCAACACTGTCATATATATATATATATATATATATATATATATATATGTTTATGTATATATATATATATATATGTATGTTTATGTATATATATATATATATATATGTATGTTTATGTATATATATATATATATATATATATATATATATATATATATATATATGTTTATGTATATATATATATATATATATGTATATGTTTATGTATATATATATATATATATATATATATGTATATATATATATATATATATATATGTATATATATATATATATATATATATATATATATATATATATGTTTATGTATATATATATATATATATATATATATATATATATATATATATATATATATATATATATACGTATATGTTTATGTATATATATATATATATATATATATATATATATATATATATATATACGTATATGTTTATGTATATATATATATATATATGTATACGTATATGTTTATGTATATATATATATATATATATATATATATATATATATATATATATATATATTTATATATATTAGGTCAGTTTCTATTAAAAAAAATTTGAAAGTTGCAAGTCGAACCCTCCCCCCCCCCACCACCATTTCTTTTCCTTTTGATGATAAAACACCACTGGTGAAGTTTCAGCCAAAACAAACTATGTTTACGGGTCGCTACCGGATATTGAAATTTCTGAATTTTGTGGTTTTAAATATCCCCGCTTTAAAATGTTATGGAACCACTGAATATGGCAGTCCATCTTGAATTGATTATTTTAATTGACTGTCATAGGTAAGATAGCGTGTGCATGATATTGTTCCCGGTGGGCCCCACCCACCACTTCCTTATATGGTCACAATTATATGCTAATTTGGTTATTTTGGTGTATTGTCTTCCAGACTGATCACCCGGTGAACAATAGTCTCATTCGCGAATATGGATCTGAGAAGTAAGGATCCACCAGTGTGGCTGGTCGGAGACCATGCTCCAGAGATATGTGGACGTAAATTGCCATCGAAACGTGAAGTCCTTCAAGTGTTATTCCATTTTCATCTGACAGAGAAGAAAACAGTCCAGGAAAGTGCAAAATGAGTGACTGAGCAATTGATAAAATTCTGGGACAGAGTGAGAATTCCATATCGACAGACTTATCACGTGATAAAGAAAATCAAGGACTTATTTGCTGACTGGCAGAAACTTCATAAAAACAATAATAATAAAACTAAAAGGTCACAAACTCACATAGACAAGGAAAACAAGTTCTCTGAAGACCTGGATGATTTGATGGACATAGCACACCAAAATGCTTTATATATAATTCTCATAGAAGAGGATAAATTGTTTCTGCTTGCTCAAAGGGAGGACGGGAGACGAGGATACATGAGTGAAGTTGATATCGATTTAGCAGAGAAAGAAAAACGACGAGAAATGTTTGATACACAAATGCAAAATCGAGGGATAAAAGAAGTTAAAAGATGTGCCGAAGAGAGTGTCGCAGATCTTATGGACTCAACAAGCAGTGGAACTGAAGAACATGACGTAGATATCTGGAAATCACCTCGCCCAAGGACATCCACATCCACGTCCAAAAAGGCTCGAAAATCGGTTCTAACACCAAACCTGGCGGCTTCACTTGATCGGGCTAAAGTCAGTAACCGCAAAGCTCCATTTATCTTGGCCTCAGCGTTGCAAAGTCTGGGCCACGACCTAAACGACTTAGCTATCAAATGGTCAACAATCAGAAAACAGTGACAAGTACATAGACAGAAGATTGCTGAATCATTGAAGGCATAATTCAAACCCACAGTGCCACTAATAGTGCACTGAGACGGCAAGTTACCTCCAGAATTAACCGGGAAAGACCTGGTGGATCGTCTACTGATTATTGTGTCAGGAGCCGATGTCCAGCAGTTACTAGGAGGACCTAAACTTCCAGGTGGAACTGGTGAATTGATGGCTGACGCCATCCACGCGACACTGGAACAATGGGGATTGGAAGACCGAGTAAAATGTCAATGCTTTGACACCACCAGTAGTAACACTGGTCACATGAACGGTGCATGTGTTGTATTTGAACAGAAATTGGGACATCAAATGTTGCATTTTGTCTGTCGTCACCATGTGCACGAAATTGTCCTAGAGGCAGTCACAATTACTTGCCTTGGTCCTTCAACGGGACCTGACATCACCTTGTTCAAGAGATTTCAAGGCCAGTGGCAATTCATCGACCAGGGGAAATTTGAAATTTTGACTGTGGATGAGAATGAGCAAGAATTTGTGAGTGTTGATGATACGATATTATTTGCAAAAGAGCAATTGAAAAAATACCAGCCCCGTGATGATGACAAAGAACTTTTGGA
Organism: Eptatretus burgeri; assembly: GCF_056783735.1. NCBI lineage: Eukaryota > Metazoa > Chordata > Myxini > Myxiniformes > Myxinidae > Eptatretus > Eptatretus burgeri. The sequence continues at coordinate 64,889,095 of NC_140961.1, forward strand.
ACTCTCAATAATCACACTCGGTGGCATCCCGTAGAAAGGAATTCGATTCAGGCTTCTTGGGGCCGTGCACCGGGCCCGCTGGATGGCGAAAGTCATATATGGAACCAAAAATCTTTCTCTTCAGAAAACAATTCAAACTAACAAAACGAGAGGAAAAAGGAATGTAGAATTTAACTGTGTTTGTGATTGGGATTTACATTAAACATTGGTTTACTGCTCCTAGTGCCGTCAGAGCTTCCGCAAACGACCTGGAATTTTTGAAGAAACTGGAATCATATAAAATCGTGAATGAGGAAATTTCAAGAATAGCTGTGAATAAGTTCTCCGCACATTTATGGTACCTGAGTGAGGAACCAATTCCACGAGCTCTATTTGATGATAAGGTTTCTGCTGAAACTAAGGTAAGAATTAGCGCTGCGATAACTCAGGGAGATGGAGCAGAATTCGACGATTATCCAAGCAAACGAACTGCTGTACTAGTTCACGATATTCCAAGAAGATAACTGTGGGATTTCCCAATTCAAAATTCCCAACGTTTTTTCGTGTTCCTAGAATTGCCGATGGCTTTTTTGAATGATGAACCAGTAACACGGCATCAGAGCGAAAGTTACAATGCAGCACTGGCTATTGTCTCAAAACTCAAAGCAGTGAACGACAATGCAGAACGTGGAGTAGCTCTAATGACGGAATACAATGAAATACTCACTTCCATCGAGGACCAAAAACAATATTTGCTCCAGGTTGTTTCAGATCATTGAATGGAAAATGCCGACCTGCAAGAAAGAACTTTTGCACGAATAGTGAAATTGTTCAATGCATTATTATGCAAATATTCAGTGATGAGAAAATTTAAAATTGATGGAATAAATGCCTAATGATTGGAAATTCACGACCTGTATTACTTTTTATCCAGAAGTTATTCAATTCAGTAGATTTTCTTTTTCTTATTTTGGGTTATTGGAATTTTTTTAAATTCTGAAATTTCAATGTCTGGTAGTGACCCTGAAACACAGTTTGATTTGGCTGAAACTTCATCAGTGGTGTTTTCTCATCAAAAGG
>NC_140961.1:64895153-64910153 GCF_056783735.1 Eptatretus burgeri
TGTGTGAGAACGTGTGACCTTGTCTCACTCCTTTGTTGATGTTGATCTCACAACTTCCTTTGTGCAGCATCACTCTCGTTGCACAATCTGTGTAAATATCTTTCAGTAATTCAATATATTTCCTTTCCACTCCTTGTTGATGTAATGAGAACAGCACCAACTGTGTTTCTACCTGAAAGAGGTTTATTATATTCCTGCCATTTTTCCTTGGTGGTTGATTGATGGTGTGTACATGGTCCATGCTGGAATATCCACTTCTGAAGCATGCCAGCTCTCTTGGTTGGTTGCTATATAGAATGTCCTCTATTCCATTGGTCAGGACAGAGTGTGCTTTCACATCGTGAACTTTGTTCCGTTTACTTGTCCAACCAATAGCAGTGGTGCAGGTGTAGTTAAAAAAAAAAAATCTGATTTCGAACCAATAATTTTGCCGGACATGACTAAGGGTCTCGAAGACGTCTACCTCATGGGACGAAGAGAGGAAGAAAAGGCTGTAACTTCTGGTAGCTCCCATTTTACACCCTCATCGTTCTCCTTGTCTGGCGATCTGATGTGGCGAAGATGGCGAAGTGATAGTCCTATAGACTGAACTTCATCGTGGGAGATTCCAATGATCTTTCCAAGGACTCGGTTTACACAGCGTGGAGCTGAGGAAGATGTGAGGGAGGGAGCCAGCCCAGAGTGGAGAGCAGTACTCCATCAAGCTACAGAAGAAAGCCTTGTAGATGGATCGGAGTTCAGGAGTGCCAAGGAAGGACTTTGTATGACGGAGGATGCCCAGTCTGCAGCTGGCTTTGGAATCCAACTTAGAAATGTGCTTTGCCCAAGAAAGATCATGGCTGATAGTGAGGCCCAGGAGTTTGAATGACTGAACTTCCTCAAGAGGATTGTTAAGAAAGTTTATGGGGTGGGTTGGTTGCCAGATGGTCCTTTCGGTGAGAGATAGTGAGAGTGTGAGATTTGTCGGGATTTAAGGAAATATTCCAAGTGTTAGACCACCTTGTGATTTTTTTTTCAAGGTCTGAAGACAGGGAAGAGGCTGCAGCCTGTCCCTCTGGAGGATGAGGGATGCTACGGCAGAGGGTGGAATCATAAGGAAATAGATAGAGGATTTTCCACCAGTCAGAGAGATTATTGATGAAGATCAGGAATAGGACTGGGCCTAAAACACTGCTTTGGGGCACTCCAGCCTTGATAGCAAGAGGAGATGAAAGGATTCCGTTGAGTGCCTCACCTTGGCTATGAGAGTCGAGGAAGCCATGTGTGGAGTTGGCATTGGATGCCACAGGCAGAAAGTTTGGAGAGTAAGGTGGGATGCCAGACTGTTTCAAAAGCACAAGATATGTCGAGAAAGATGGCTCCGATTTAATGTCGGACATTGAGGGCTTCCATCCATTGCTGGGAGAGTAGAAGCAGCATGTTCAAGGTGGAGTGACCTCATCTGAAACCAGATTGGTGAGGTGAGATGAGGTTTTTAGAAAAAAGGAAGGATTTCACATAAACTGTGATGATGAATTCCATTACCTTGCTGGTGATTGGAAGTAAGCTGAGATGTCTGTGGTTGAGGGGATCAGTTTTTGCTCATTTTTTTTATGTAGTGCAGTAATGTTTGTGGATTTCCAAGCAGATCGAAGATGATCTTGGGCAAACAATAGGGTGAAAAGGGCAGAGAGAGGATGTGCAAGAGCAGCAGAACAGGTTTTTAGGACATGTGAGCTGATGCCGGTCCAGGAGCAGAGTCAGAGTTGAGGGTCGAAAGAATCTCCTTTATCTTCTCAGATGCAAAAGACACAGAGTCCAGAAGCAGTTGGGTACAACTGAGAAGGATGGGGACTGAGAATGAGGGGTTGGGGATACAAGATTTGGAAGCAAACACAGAATTGAAGCGTTTGGCCTTGTCATTAGTGGAGTTGGCTGTGGTGCCATTTGAAGAGAGGGAAGGAATGGAATGGAATCATATACCAGAGACAGACTTAACAAGGTGCCACCATGGTTTTGAAGAGGGAGACAAGTTTGAAAGTTCAATCTTGAGGTTGGACAGATGTTGTTTTCTGGCTCTCCTGAGAGTGCACACCCACTTGTTGTAGACTTCCTGTATTGCACTGAGATTGCCTTCAGTCAGATTTGCCTTCCAAGAAGTGAAGGCAAGTTGTTTCAGCGCAACCGTTTCACCACAGGATTCAGTGTACTGTGGACGGGAAGAAGGGGAGAGAGAGAGAGAGAGAGAGAGAGAGGGAGAGAGAGAGAGAGAGAGAGAGAGAGAGAGAGAGAGAGAGAGAGAGAGAACGAGAGAGAGAGAGAGAGAGAGAGAGAGAGAGAGAGAGAGAGAGAGAGAGAGAGAGAGAGAGAGAGAGAGAGAGAGAGAGAGAGAGAGAGAGAGAGAGAGAGAGAGAGAGAGAGAGAGAGAGAGAGAGAGAGAGAGAGAGAGAGAGAGAGAGAGAGAGAGAGAGAACGAGAGAGAGAGAGAGAGAGAGAGAGAGAGAGAGAGAGAGAGAGAGAGAGAGAGAGAGAGAGAGAGAGAGAGAGAGAGAGAGAGAGAGAGAGAGAGAGAGAGAGAGAGAGAGAGAGAGAGAGAGAGAGAGAGAGAGAGAGAGAGAGAGAGAGAGAGAGAGAGAGAGAGAGAGAGAGAGAGAGAGAGAGAGAGAGAGAGAGAGAGAGAGAGAGAGAGAGAGAGAGAGAGAGAGAGAGAGAGAGAGAGAGAGAGAGAGAGAGAGAGAGAGAGAGAGAGAGAGAGAGAGAGAGAGAGAGCGAGAGAGAGAGAGAGAGAGAGAGAGAGAGAGAGAGAGAGAGAGAGAGAGAGAGAGAGAGAGAGAGAGAGAGCGAGAGAGAGAGAGAGAGAGAGAGAGAGAGAGAGAGAGAGAGAGAGAGAGAGAGAGAGAGAGAGAGAGAGAGAGAGAGAGAGAGAGAGAGAGAGAGAGAGAGAGAGAGAGAGAGAGAGAACGAGAGAACGAGAGAACGAGAGAACGAGAGAACGAGTTCTCTACCTTTGTCTTCTTCTCCACCCTTGTTAAGTCCCACTTTCATGTTGAAATCACATCTAATCAAGTTATAATGTGCTTTTGATGTTTTCAGCATTTCTGTTATCTCTTCATACATTGTGTCTTCCTCTTCGTCTCCATGTGCTTGATGTTGGGGCATACACCTGGATTATTTAGCTTAGAAAATCTCTCCCCTGCCTTCTAACTTTACTAAGTGCTATAATGTCCCAATCTACTCCTTCAAGTTCCTCCTCAAGCTCTATTCATCGGTCGTCTCCGAGTAGGGATCTAACATTGTATGTGGCAACTCTTCGATTCTGGTGATGGCCTGTATGAACCCAGGGATTCTAAGCACCCCCTGTTCCTTGCATGGTCGAGCCACCATCTTGGTCCAGGGCTTTGGAATTGCTGGTGACTGTGGGCCATTGTTTTTTTTCTGGCATACTCATCATGCTGGCTTCGGCCGACCCCTCCACACCGACCTTGCGTGGGTTGGAAGGGAGATTTTTATTTCAGAGATCCATCTCCACGACTAACTGCCTTACTAGGCTGACAACTTAGTCTGTGCACAAGTAGCAATCACTGCTTAGTTTTGTGGATGGCCGATGACTCTTAAGTGAGCTCCTACGTCCTTTAATGGATCTTGTTTTTAGTTCTACCAGGGAGTCCAGGCACCGTCCTCACCAGTTTCCAAATTTAAACTAGTGAGGCAGACAGTTTAGTCACCATCAACTCGACCCTGAAAGCAGGTAGTACTGGCTTACAGGGTATCAGGAGCAGATCTTGCGACCTGTCAAAGAGGTATTACATTACCAGACTTGCACTGCAATACATGTGATTATATATATATATATATATATATATATATATATATATATATATATATATATATATATATATATATATGTGTGTTGCATCGGGCTGTAATACATGTGATGATGATGACGATGATGATGATGATGATGATGATGATGATGATGATACGTATGCATTAGATAGATGAGCCTCTCTCCCCCACCCCCCTTCTTTATTGTGTTTCTAACTAATACAGCCCATCGTGTTGAAAGTTTCTTTCCCGCATCTGTCTTGGTCTAGTGCCTCCAAACACCGTGGGAATCAACCAAAATTTGGCGTCTTTTCATGACCAAAAGTGGATCAAAAATGATACATGCCCGCAACAGCTGGAACCAATAGGGTAGTGAGCGCAAATCATGCCACATATGATCCCGCCCCTTGATAATGCCATCAATCAGGGGGACGTATCGATTGGATCAGAAAGAGTTGATGTCCCCAAATTAACTAACCAATTGGAGATGAGCCGAGCAGAGCACAGAACGGAAACAGGCGGAGTTACAGGTATGAGTAACTATAGAAGGCCCCACACCTCATGTCTTTGCTTTGAGCTTGGTCTTTTTGGGGATTGGTTCTTTCAAGAGAATCTGGCTTTGCTCTTTTAAGAGCCGGTTTCTTCTGTCTGAAGTTCCAGACATTGCTGCTTGCCTGCCTTCCTGCATTCTTTGGCATTTCTGTGGGTCCCATCAGCGGACCATGGCACCTCTCGCGGCAATGTACTGGTGTGTGTTGTGCGGGGCATGGGAGTATGGACCAGTTGCCATATACATCTCAGTGTGCTGGCGTTGAGGGGTGAGGAGGGGTGGAATGAGGATGGTCATGGTGTGAAGCTTGTGGCTGTCGGTGTTTGGCATAGTCCCAGGGCATCAACCAAATAAAGATCAGGACGCTAGGGTGCCATTCACCGTGGTCACAGGGGACACTCATGTCCTCTAGTAGTTGTGGGCTTGCAGCTCATGCAACCAACCAGAACATGCCAGTTCCCTGGAATGGTCGCACCAGGTTAGGTGAGTCCATCTGTCTATCCACAACTGTGTCCCTATCTCTATCCCTGTTGGATGACGGATGGGCCCATGTGATAAAAGTGCCAAGCGACTTGAGTGTAGAGTAAGTACATTCCAATGAGGTGTAAAACTATAAGCAGAAAGAGGCCAGGATGGTTGGGTAGTGAGATAAGGAATGCTATGAAGGAGAAGCAGAAAGCATTTATGAGGAATAAAATCACAGGACTGGAGTTAGATTTATATCACTATCGGAGTAAAGAGGTAAGTGAAGAAAATATCTCGGCAAGCCAAAAGAGAGGATGAGAAGGACATGGCTAAGAATATTAAACATACTCGCAAGGCTTTCTTTAAGTATATCAGGGGAAAATAACAGGTTAGGACTAGTGTGGACCCATTGAGGAATATCACCGGGAGAGTGGTTAGTGAGGAAAGTGAGATGGCAGGCTTATTAAACAGGTATCTTGCGACAACTTTTACACAAGAACAGTCAGGAGAATTGCCAATAGCTGAGAGTATCTGTGAAGGAGGTGAGGAAGGGCTTTTATAGAAGATCCAGGTTCGAGTGGAGGAGGTGAAGGAACAGCTAGGAAATCTAAGAGTAGATAAGGCTCTGGGACCAGATAATGTGCACCCGAGAGTATTTATGGAGGGGGCTGAGCAGGTAAGCGAGATGTTAATGGATATTTTCAACAGTTCTCTGGAGTCAGGACAGGTACCGGAGGATTGGAGAGTAGCAAATGTAACAACATTATTTAGGAAAGGATTCAGATAAGAATTGGGAAACTGTAGACCTGTTAGTTTGACTTCAGTTGTGGGGAACATGTTGGAGACATTAAGGACCAGATGAGGAACCATTTAAACAAATACAAACTAATTAAAGGTAGTCAGCATGGGTTTAAGAAAAGGTAGGTCTTGTCGAACAAATCTTTTGGAGTTCTATGAAGCAGTGTCTGATTGGGTGGATGAGGGAAAGGCAGCGGACATAGGATATCTCAACCTTAAGAAGGCATTTGATAAGGTACCACATCGGAGGTTGTTAGCCAAAGTGAGGGCTTGTGGAGTGGCTGGTCAAGTAGCTAATTGGATTGCATACTGGCTCAGTGATAGTAAGCAAAGAGTGGCTGTGAGTGGGAGGATGTCTAACTGAGAGGATGTAAGTAGCGGGGTACCAAAGGGATCAGTACTCGGACCATTACTATTCATTATTTACATCAACGATTTGGATAATGGGGTAAAGAGTAAGCTTTCCAAATTTATGGATGACACAAAGCTTGGAGGTAAGATGGATAGCAGAGGGGGTGATGATCAGTTTCAGGAAAGTATTGATACTTTGTATGGATTGGGCAAAAGATTGACAGATGGGATTTAACCTGAGCAAGTGTAAGGTGTTGGGGATGGGGAAGAACAATGAAAATAGAGATTACAGGATGTAAGGGGCAATGTTAGAGCGAGTCACACAGGAGAAAGATCTGGGGGGTGGTAATAGATATGGGAGGTAAGCAGGCAGCACAGTGCCAGGCAGCGACAGGAAAAGCAAGTTGGGTTTTAGGCTGTATCCGGTGGGGGATCATTTATAAATCAAAAGAGGTGGTGTTACCATTGTACAGAAATTTAGTGAGGCCCACATTTAGAACATTGTGTACAGTTTTGGTCACCACAACTCAGGAAGGACATTGATGCCATAAAGAGGGTTCAGCGTAGGGCTATTGGACTGATTCCGGGCCTCAACTATGAGACTCAGCTATGAGGAGCGGCTATAGGAGACAGGGCTTTATTCACTAGAACGTAGGCGGTTACGAAGCGATATGATGGAGATGTTTAAGATAATGAAAGGTATAGATAAAATAAGTGAAGATTAATTATTCAACAGAGTGGACAGTGATAGAACCAGGGACCATAGCCTGAGAGTAAAGAAGAGGAGAGTGAAGATGGCAGTAAGCTGGGGGACTTTTACTCACAGAGTAGTCAATGCATGGAATGGTCTCCCTGGAAAGGTAGTGGCAGCAGAAAAAGTAGACACGTTTAAATTAGAATTAGATAGGTACCTGGAAGTTATGGAGATGGAGGGGTATGAGGATGTTGATAAGACCTTTAGGTAGCTTGAGCATTGATGGGTGATTGTGTATGGAGTGCTGTTGGTGGGGGTCTTGTCAAGGGGGGTTGTGTAGTTGAGGTTGTGTGTGTGTGTGTTTTTTTTTAAGTCCATGTCACCTCCCCTGGAAGAAAAAAATATACAAAAAACTACAAAAAAACACCACATTTTGCATTTTATTATTTCGATCTTGTGTGGTGTTGATGTCGTGCAGGCATGATGGGCTGAATGTCCTCCACCTGTGTCTGATTTCCTTGTGACTGTACATATCCGATATTCCGAGGGTCGTGAGTGCTGCATACGGGTTACAGAGAATGTTTCCTTGTTTAAAATTTTGATATACATATGGATTGTGTAAATGAAACTGTTTGGTCTCTGTAAGTGTGGTGCATCTGTTAACCAAAGTGGTGGCATACGGTGGTGTGGAGGTTTATAGAATACTTCATCGGTCAAAGGTCATCGTGCGACGAGGTGAGCTTGGCCTCCTTAATGAGGTAAGCTGGGGTAAGCTGTCGGTAGTGTGGTGACTCGGCGGAAGCCTCGCTCGAACCTGTGGCTCCATCGGGTGGCGGCGCAGCACATAGGCCCAAACGCTTGCTCAGGAGACATGGGGCCGACTGGCTCTTCCGGTTGCATGGACGCGATTCACCGATTTGGACCGGAATTATCATGACTGACCGTGACTGCAATGATTTGGAGTGAGATGCCTCTTGGATTAAGTCCCGGGGTGGTCGTACACTCCAAAGCCAAATAGTGGAGCACGCATTGTTAAAATTTAACCCACCACCACGACGTCAGGCTCCAGTGAACATAACTGAGCAGAAGCAAGTTGGTTAGATTCTCCGATAGCTATAAAGGAAATGGAAGGGGAAGGCCCTCTGGAGGGTGAAGAAGAATTAACCCCCTCGGCTGGTACCTCTGCAAACATCTCCCAAGCTGAAACTCTGGTGCTAGAACAGGCCGCAGTGAGCAGCAGGCCGGCATCACCGGCGCAGCAGTGGGAGGATAATGCAGCTATAATGGCTATGCTGGGGCAAATGAGGGACATGAAGGTTGGGCAGGCTGATGCAAAAGCAAACCAAGCTGAGCTGGCCATAAGCTAAGCTGAGATGGCGGAGAATATGGAGGCTCTGGGAACTGACCTCATGGGTGTGAGAAGCACAGCAGAAGGTAACGGCCAGTCACGCGAGATCTATAGAGGGGCTGAAGGACATCAAGGGTTGCCAGGGGAGTAACATAAAGAAGGGGCAACTACGAGGGTAAAAAAGATAACGTCCGATCAGGATGATAAAAAGGGACAAATGAAAATGGAATGGCATTAATGAAGTGTACATCATTAGAGGGGAGATTGAAAGATATTGTGCCTGAGAGTGAAAGGGAATTTTAAATGCCAACAGGGGCATCACAGCAGGGAATGGGGAGTTCAGGAAGAGAAGAGGTTGAAGCATGTGTTGGGGAAAATTTGTGCAAGGCGCTCATGGCCTAAGAAGTGTTAGCGGTGTGTGAATTCATGCTGTGAGAGCCAGCGGAGAAGGCCGATCGCAAGGTGGAGCCAGCATTTGCTGCCAGCACAAAAATGTACGTGAGCACAAATGGGGCAAACGCCAAGAGTGGGCTTTGTGAAGGGACTCTCCATGGGGAGGTGTGCACCTGCGTGTTTGGTTGCATGTGTGTGGTGTGGAATGGAGTCCGCAGGCAATCCCCTTGTGCCCTAATCCGGTGCCGTGACGTGGATGTGTGCTGCCAACCACTGGTGTGCGAAGCTCGCACCTCGGTGCCCGCCAAGCTGCCAGCTAGGGAGGTTGAGGATGTGTCGCCCATGTGTGTCGGCTCAGTTGAGGGCGAGAATGCAAGTTCCATGGGCGCACCATCCGAATTCGCGTCCGAGATCACGGTACGGATCAATGTGGGAGAAATGCCGCTGGCAGTGTGCGAGCAGGGTGCCGGACTCGTAACTCATAACGCAGTTTAAGCATGCTAGTCTCGGTGGGGGAGAAGGTAAGCTTGTTTAGGAGTGGGCACATGTAGTATGAGCCTCGAGGAGGAAGGAGGAAGGAGCCTGGGGAAGCCATGTGCAGAGATTGACAGTTTCCGTTAGAATTTAAAACGGCTTCCCCAGGGTGTAGCATGTACGAGTCCGGTTCAGGGTGAACCGTCTGAGGGTGAGAAAAGGGGACCACTTGTGCGAGCATGCATGCGAGCAGGCCCTCATAGGTTAGTTAGCTTTGTTGTTTGGAAATGCTCTCACCAGGTTTTATGGCAAACCTGGCGGTTGAAATCGAAGCATTGTGATTTGAGCACAATTTATAGCATCAGAAAGCCATACAGAAAAGATCTGGATGTAAGGCAAATTAGGGTGGGAAATGGATTCCCTGAAAGCCTTGGAGCAAGGAAAAGAGGTGGAATTACCTGGCAGGTAAATTTGCATGGTGTTCCCCACGAGAATTGGCAGATAGATAGCAGAACCAGGATGTGCAGGGAGGAGTCACGTAGTGGACCCGAGAAGTGTGCACAGCAGACCTCTAGGCATGTGGAGAGGGCCAGATGGATGGCACGGCTTGACATGCACCTTGCAAGACGTGCCATGTGGGGATCGTGGCCCGTACTGCAGGAATGGCTGAAATGGGTGTGGCGACTGTGGGAGCTCTTCATGAGGTCCCTTGTGGACACCGCAGGGGTCGCAGAATGAGTGTCATGTTTTGTGGCATGAGTGTGTGCACTCGCACAAAGGCTGGAGCCTGGGTCCGTGGGGGGAAAACCACATTACCCAGAAGGTACGATAATTTAGTTTAGTTTGGAGGGTTAAGGACTGAGAAGGCAGGTTTAGAGCAAAGACAATTAGAGGATTAAAGGGATTAGATGACTTCATTTTAAATTGACATTGGGATTTTTCTCTGCTGAATTGGCATGATGGAGATTAGAGCTTTCCTCCTTCTTCATCATCTTTTCCAATGATTGAGGAATGATTGATGAGTTGTGTTGAGTGATGAGGTGTGTGCTCATATATTTGAGGGATTATGGAGTGAATGAATGGTACATTGAGGTTGCCTTAATGGAGATGAACCCGTGCCTTATTTGGCGTGAGAATAGTCGGGGTTCAGATAATTTGGTACAGGTAGTCGTTCTGCTGTTGGTGCTGGGTGAAGTGAAGCTCTGATTTGGAAAGGTGCAGTCGTTCATTCTTTTTCTTGCCTATGGCAGCTTGGCTGCTGGGTAGCTCTCATTTTGTTAGAGCTCAACTGTGCCACTGATGCTGTGCTCCTATAACCAGTGCACTGGTACTCATTTCACCGACCTTGGAAGGATGACAGGCTGAGTCAACCCCACCGGGTGTTTATTCAGCCACCAACGGGGATCAAGCTCAGGACCCTAAGATCCCAAGCCACTAAGAACCCGAACCACTAAGCCAACACGAGGCTTAACAGTTCATTGATCGGCTGGTAGTATGGCTCATTGGAAGTAGGTTGTTGTTGTGAAGAGCACCCTGAGCACTGTGAGCATGCTGGCCCAGAGTAAGTCATGGGACCCTGAGGGGCGATCCAGATTTGTGGGCCCAGGTACCCAGGGAGATTACCCGAGGCACCATGTGCCAGGAAGTGCACGGGGGAAGCCAGAGAGGGTTCCCACAGAATTTGGCTAGGAGCAGGAAAGCTTGGTGGTGCAGTACCAGAGTCGTCAGGTGGGTAGGCCTGCAGAAGGGAGTCACACTGCCCAATCACAATGTGTAGAGACACAGATGGAGAAATTGAGGGCCAGGCCCAAACTTGTTAAAGCATCATGAAGGACGGCGGGTAAATTGGTTGTGTAGAATCACAGTAGAGGGGGGTTAATGCTAATGAAATGAAAGTGGTTTTGATTATTCTAGGATAGAGTCGGGATTCTCCCTGACTCTATCCGAGAATCACCTTCCACAATAAACCTGTGCTGACAGAGAGGTCCTCCGACTTCGTTCTTCTGATGGTGCACATATTGATGCATTGCCCTGAATGTAAACCACTAGGGTGATAGTTTATAGCTGGATGGAGATTCTAGCTCAGGATAGACATCTCAAAGGTGAATGAGCCTACCTCTAAGCTCTCCTGCAAGCCTTCTTCAGATCGAGGGCCTCCATCCCTTATTAAGAGATGTAGAAGCATATTGAAAGTTGAGTGTCCTGAACGAAATCCAAATTAAACTGAGATTGGGAAACGCTTGATGTTGATGATGCACTGTGTGATATCTTTTATAATTGGAAGCAAGCTAACCAGCCGGGTAGTTGAAAGGATCCGTTTCGTTTTATTTATTGCACCTTATTGTGCATTGGATTGATGTTTGCTGTTTTCTGAGCAGATGCGAGATAACCAAATGTGAAATACAGGTTGAAGCCATCTGGGTCAGTGGCCTGAAATAGAATCATAAAGGCTGGGAAATAAATTTCTGGATGTTCTTGGGTGAAAAAAACTCACAATGTCCAGGTGGTGAGAATAGAGGGAACAGTGCACGAGTTTTTGACGAAAACACCGAGTTGAGACATTCAGCCTTGTCTCAGACTGAGTCAGCTGTGAGGTGTGTCGAGGTGGATTTGACGTGACCTAGGGGATATAGGGAGAACACACACCATAGATAATCTTAATGAGGCACTACCAACGCTTTGAAGACGGAGACAGGTTGGAGAGTTTAGCCTTAAGACTTGCCAGATGATTTCTGGCTTGCCGAAGGATCGATACACGTTTTTTTTTTTGCGAGCCTCGAAGAATGACCCAAGGTTGCCCACAGGTTATCAGCGATAAGCAAACAAACATCCCTTTTATCTTATACAATATATGCAGCATGATATCAAGTTACAAGTCTTGTGCAATTGTTTTCCATTAGAAAAAGCAGTGGAGTCCTTTAATAATTATTACGTATGCACCGGTCGATGGGAGGGAGAGTTCGCATGGCTCGGGAATACAGATGGGAGAGGAGTAAGACCAAAAAGATCTATCATACTTCCCAATCTAATGAATAGGTGGCTCCGAACTGTGAACATGAATAAAAATCATTGAAAACTTTAAGGACATTGTAGTATGGCTGGATAATATCCACCTGCTATCCTCATCTTCTGGCATGACCAAAAGCAAAATGTGAACATCAACAACTGAGCTACACCTGTTAACTTAATCTCAAAGCAAAAACACAGAACTAATGTGCATCACACAGTTGCACTTGTGAAAAGTGACTGCAATTTCGAATCGTTAATGCTCTTTCCAGAAGTATATTGTCGTAGCTTTTATTTTGGCCTGAAAGGTCACTTGTAGACATCGGGGGTCTTCGAACCAGGAGGAAATCACTGGGATTCCCATGCCCAGCCCCCAACAGTCCAGCTGCTTTGATCTGTGTGCCCTCTTTCCCAGAAGGAATCCCTTTATCCCCTTGAGAACAAGGTTCAGAGTTTCCCTTTTGAAGTCGGTCTGGGATGAGTCGAGAAGGCAGGCAGCTGTCCAACCTTTCACAAACATTCAATTGTGGCGCTCTTTTAGCAAGAGAACATCACTCAGTGGGCACACATGTACGCTGCTGATTTTAGGTTCAGTATCAGACGCACATTTTTAAGCACACTGGATGACTATTTTTGGAATCTGTAGGGGTTTGGATACTGCGTAAATGTAAATGTGAGTCAAAATTTAGTGTTGATTGAAATGGTTGAAAAAAAAAAAAAAACGTGGACAATTACTTTGAGGACTACTGGTTAAAGGAGGACAAAAGCACGTCGACTCAAAGAGAAGGAAGTCGTGCACACTGAACCACTCCTTTTAGTGGGGTCAGATCATGCCTCCAAAATCATTGGATGGATGTCAGCGCGTTAACTGAAGTTCTTTATCAATAAGTAGCAAAGACACTAAGTTGGTGATATTGTGAAAAGGTTAGGATTGAAGTATGAGCAAAAGGTTAACATTGTCATAAGCTAAATGAAGTACTTTAAACATATTCATGATTTTACATATATACATATATATATATATATATATATATATATATATATATATATATATATATATATATACATATATTAGTTGGGTACGCTTACACATTGTGCAAGCAGACGAGCCATGCTTCCCCATTCTCAGGTTGCTCTCCTACATTTGATATTTTTTTCTTCAATTATTTATATTTACATTTAGGGATGTTTTCTGATGGTTCTGTGATTTTTTTCCTGGTGTATCAGCTTCAATGTGTCCGTCGGTACACAAAATTACCATGCTTCCCCATTGTCCTGAATTGCTCACCTGGATTTATTTTTTTTCCATTTATTTATATTTTCATTTATGGATGTTGTCGTATTAGCCCGGGGGCCAGTGGCCAGCATCCCCCCCCCCTTTGGGACAATTTTTCACTGACTTCACTCGGAGTGGCGACCTGCCCAGGATTGTGCCTGATAGCCCAGGACACCGTTTTGGCAGCACTGACGCTGTCTTCAGAGTATGGACCCGATGGATGCATGAACCGATGGTTCTGTGATCGTTTCCTGGTGTATTGGCTTCGATATCAATCGGCATGCAAAATTTCAGCTTTCCATATCACCCGGAAGGTACTGATCGTTAATATCAGTGAGTCAGAGGTTCAAAAGATCTTTATATATATATATATATATATATATATTAGATATACCAAGTATAGTAAAAGTTCTGAATTGAAATCAAGAATAAATTTGAAGCTAATCGAATCTAAATTGTCAGGCAAGCAGTGACTTAAGAAAAGAAAAAAAATAAATAAAAGAAAAAAGGAACCTTTTTCAAACAGAAGTTATTCCTCCAGAAGAAAGTTCCACATGGATCAACAACTGCAACTCCTCTCCTCATCTTGTGGTGCATCTGTACATTCTTGTGCTCCTGTTTCTCGTTTGGCCCACGTTGGGTCTGTTGACCATTTATTTGCTCAAAGTTGTTCCATTCTTTCAAGGTCTTAATAACAGAAACAAAAATCATAAAAATAGGAATGTATTTTGTTCAAAGCATCCCAGTAAGGATATCAAATACAAAAATCCCAGTGCCAACATCATCGAATCCATTTATATGACAGGAAAGCACGAGACATTGCTGCATTCGGCCTCACTCAAAAATTTAAAATTTAGGTGATTGGAAAAACAGGAAAGAAAGAAAAAAATGCACAAAAAAAAACATTCCTCACATCCACCAGTCACAATTCATTTTCTCAAGCCATGTGTCCTTCACATCAAGGCAAGCCTCACCACATGAGCGGCACAGAGCAAAGAAAGGCAATTCCTCTTCATTCACAATCCTTACATTCCATCCGTCCACAAACATTAGCGGCTAATGATCAAAGAGGAACGAAGAAAAGAATTCCCATTACTTGCAACAATTATCAATCTATTTCCCAAATGGTTGAATGAGATCACATAGCATTGCATTTGTCATTGAAACCTTTGTTCCACGTTCTAAAATAAGCCAGTCACCATGATGTGTGTGTGCTCCGATAGCCCCCACAAAAATTTGGAAAGAACTCCAAAGGAACCATTTGAAACCACATGAGTGGACAGTCACATCTGAACTGCCAGGCCACGATCCAATTATGTGTTTTTAAAAACATTTTATGGAGACATATGCTGGACGAACCCAGGAAAGGAGTACACAACATCATCTCTTTGCCAGAAGTACGAAGATGATACAGTGTTTGTAAAAGACCTTTAGATAGTTGGCAAGAAAAGCACACACAAAATTACTCATCATGAAAAAAACACTAATTTTGAAGAATTATTATTTTGCATTCAGCCGATGGCTGCTGGTTGTATCATTTCTGGGGGTGCGGCTGTGCCGCTGATGCATTGCCCCGTTTACAGCAAGCTGGTACTCATTTTGTTCACCTCAAAAGGATGGCAGGCTCAGTCAACCCAGCTGTTGACTGAGCTGGGTTGACTGAGTTGACTGAGCAACAATCGACTTCATGAAGTGAGAAATGCCCATCGAGTTGAGCGAGCTGCTCAAAGAAGAGGATGCAGAGGTACAAGAGATCAGATCACAGGTCTGTGCATGGGAATATCAAAGGAAGGTAGATCTCTGATTTATAGATTACTAGACATTTTACCCATCGCTCTGCT
>NC_140961.1:64923873-65073873 GCF_056783735.1 Eptatretus burgeri
CTAAGTTATAAAAATGATCAACATGATGTGGTACGAGTGACAGGTTATTAGCTGCAAAATGTCGAAAACCCGGTTTCGTTCAACAACTTTAAAAATTTGACCTTTGCATAAACTTTAAAAGGTCACAAAACAATGTTGTGGACATTAAAATAAGGAAACAGGATACGTGCTATAGCTTAATGGTGTTAGTTCGTCGAAGAAGCTCGAAAACTCGGTGAGATTCCCACAACTTTGAAAATTTGACCTTTGTGAACTTTAAAGGTCAAAGGTCAAGGATTATGACTTTTGGTGCAAAACTTCCTCTGGAACATTCCAGGAACAATATAACGTCATATAGGCTATATGGCATTTCGCACACCGCGGATTATCCATACTTTGATGAAATCAGCGTAAAAACAAACTTGAAGGGGGCGCCACGGGCAAGGTGTTCAAGATAGAGCAAAATGGTTTCAAGACTTTAGGTGGGGAATAACCTCAAGATTATGCATAAAAAATACTGTCATCCGAGCTCTCAAAGTTTGGGCGGTCGTATGATTTTTATGTCAAAATTCGAAATTTTCTAAGTTCGTGACCTTGTGACCTTGACCTTGTGACGAAAATGAAAAATTGAGCTCTGTGGGGCTATGCAGGCGCCATTGGGCTAACCAAATACCGAAACTCCTGCCAGATTCGACAAACCCCTCGGAGAAGATGCAAATTGAAATCGGCTACCCACTAAAAACACAATTCGCAATTTTCTAAGTTTGTGACCTTGTGGCCTTGACCTTGGGACAAAAATGAAAAATTGAGCTCTTTGGTGCTATGCAGGTGCCATTGGGCTAACCAAATAACGAAACCCTGGCCAGATTCGACAAACCCCTCGGAGAAGAAAAATTTTTATGTCAAAATTCGCAATTTTCTAAGTTTGTGACCTTGTAACCTTGACACAAAAATGAAAAATTGAGCCCCGTGTGGCTATGCAGGTGCCATTGGGCTAACCAAATACCGAAACCCCTGTCAGATTCGACAAACCCCCTTGGAGAAGACGCAAATTGAAATCGGCTGACCCCTAAAAACACGTTTTTTGGGCGTGGCTCCGCCCATAATGGGTGCACCACGCCCATTTTCAGGAAAACACTAGATCATGATATATATATATATATATATATATATATATATATATATATATATATATATATATATATATATATATATATATATATATATATATATATATATCATGATATAAACCTCGTCTGGTGTTGGCACAGTGGTTTGGGCAGTGGCTTGGGACCCAAAAGGTCCTGAGTTCAAGCCCCGTTGGGACACAGATATATATATATATATATATATATATATATATATATATATATATATATATATATATATATATATATATATATATACACATATATATATATATACACATATATATATATATACACATATATATATATATACACATATATATATATATACACATATATATATATATATATATATATATATATATATATATATATATAAATATATATATATATACACCAAGTCGAAAACACCAGGGGGTTGACTCAGTCTGCCATCCTTCCGAGGTCGGCGAAATGAGTACCAGTTGTACTGGGCCCGGTGTATGCCCCGGTTAGAATAGGTGTACCATATCCCTGTATGTCGTAAGAGGCGACCAGGGTTGCGTCAGGAAGGGCATCCAGCGTAAAAACCTATGCCAAATCATTATGCGGACAACAAAACGAATTTCCATACCGGATCGGTCGAGGCCCGGGTTACCAACGACCGTCACCGGTACCGGTGGTCAGCAGGGTACCAGTGGAAATTGTGCTACTGCTGGGCGAAGGAGGAGAAGGAGACGGGGAAGGCGAGTCCGGAGGCAGTGGGAGAGGGGGAAGGGTAGAAGTGTGCAGGTGAGAGTTGGGACGATGACTGGCAAAGGGCGAGAGTTGGCTGATATGATGGATAGATCGGGAGAAGGATGTTGAAGATGGAGCCGCCAGGCAGGAGGAGAAGAGGAAGGCCAAAGAAGAGGTTCATGGATATGGTGAGGGCGGACATGCGGGTGGTGGGAGTGTCAATGGAAGATGTGGAGGATAGAGCGAAATGGAGACAGTTGATCCGCTGTGGCGACCCCTAACGGGAGCTAGCCGAAAGAAGAAGAAGAAGAAGAAGATCATGATTATAAACCTCCCACCAAAATTTTATCAGGATCGGATCAAAACCCACGGAGCTATGCTCAGGACAGACAGACACACACACAGACAGACAGACAGACAGACAGACAGACAGACAGACAGACAGACAGACAGACAGACAGACAGACAGACAGACAGACAGACAGACAGACAGACAGACAGACAGACAGACAGACAGACAGACAGACAGACACACACACACACACACACACACAACAATAACGAATATAGTGGTCACTTATTTTTTTTCGTGAACCAAAAGCACCTATTTATCTTTGTGTCTCTTACGAGGATGCTGCAGTCTCACAATCTAAGTTAATTTTAAACCAGTCTCCATGCACCTATTTAGTTTTCAAAATTAACTCGGATAGAACTTCTAATGATGAAGGGTGCTTTCAGAAACATCACAACCGAGTTGAAATATGTGAGGATGTAGAAGAAAACATTTTCCAAATCCAGTGCCGGACAAACATTACTTTATTTCAATCAAAGATAACGGTCTTCATCTTTCTGGTATCTTTTATTGTCAAGGTATATTTTGCTCATGTTTAGCTTATTCAAAACCATTGGTGGAAAAACAGAACATGCCTTTGGAAATCACACTCAAGAAAGTGAGCAATGCACAAATCTGAAGCAGGTGAACAATGCATTGACCACATTTGGAAGAAATACAAGATGGCATGAATGGAATAATGATGAAGCAAATAGATGATTAATTGGAAGAAAAATAAACCAAAAAAAAAACCCACCGACAACAAAAATGTTTTCTTTTGCAAAAAAGAGCAACAACAGATCAAGACAAAGGATTGTTGTGCCAGGATTTTCAGCAAACGTGGTGCATCAACGGTGCCTCACCCTCAGCAGCTTCAAAATATCCCTGAGTTTTATCGCTTTCCTGAGGATGCAAACAAAAGGTCCAAAATTAGCTCAGCCAAGTATGCTTGCCAGCATTCCTCACCAAAGCACATCACTCAACAAAAAAATATATAGGGGCAGTACCACTAGGCGCTCACCTCGTAGCGGCTGGATAAGAAAACCAGGGAACCACTGGTAGTGGAATGATCCACAAGATATCTAACGGCGAAGAAAGTAAATACCTATGGATTTTTTCGATGCCGTGAATACATTTTGGTACATCATGGGGGATGAAGGTTGTAGTCAAGTGTCATCGGAATTGTGAGTAGTTTCTGAGAAGAGAGCAAATACCTATTTTGGGGGGCAACCCCCCCACCCCAACCCCTCCAAGACACTGATTTTTTCTGATGCTGTGAACAAACTTTGGTACATAACGGGTGATGAAGGATGTGGTCAAGTTTCATCAAAATGATGAATGTAATTTTAGAGAAAAAGTTGCAAGTGTTTATGGACGGACAGACGCACGGAGCGCCATCCCATAAGCTCCCCAGAACTATGTTCCAGGTGAGCTAAAAATTCGGACAACTGAAGAATACCGATTGAGGAGGAATTATAATTGTAAGGAATAAATATCAAGGAAAAAAAATATGCATGAGCAAATGATTTAAACTAAATAAATTGCTGGAAACTCACTGTTCCCATTTTCTATGAAAATCTTTACAAACTGCGGCCATGTGAAATAATAGCTCGTGCCAAACTATTGATGTAGGCCAAGACCAGAGGTTACAAAATAAGCCTGTCGCAGCTTAGTCATTGCAAGTTCTGCACTGCTGTGCTCTCTGTCTTTCAACCTTTACGAATTACACACACGCACGCACAGGCTTGTACAATTTTAGTTAAGTAACTTCTATAAACAAGACTTGGAGTGGGAAGAAAAATGGAGTATAGGGAAATTTAAGCGGATGACCAATTTTGTAATGGTATAAATAGTTTAAATTTTCACATGCGTACCATATTTTGTAAATATTTGAAAATCAAGTTGCTAGTTGTGCTTTTACCACACCAAACACTTACTCCAGGAAATAAGATTACAATTTTTTTATACGATATTTAAAAACAAACGAGAAAAAAAATAAAAACACACACCTGGTAGCTTTAACCACTTGGGCATAGCTGAATTGGGTCGAGGTACTGCCCTGCTCGAACTGGCCTCTGAATCAATCATTGCAGGGTCATCCTGAACACTTGGCAAAGCTATGCCACTACCTTCAGGTTCATTTGTAGACTCCACTGCAGAATCCAGAGCTTCACTTTTGCACAGGACTCTGGGGATTGAGCTTAATCAAGCACAAAACAGGCATTTTTAGGTTAAAAAATGAAATCATTGCAAATGCTGGGATAACAGGTTTACAATCCACTTAAAAAAAGAACCCCCCCCCCCCAAACAAATGAAATTTCTGTTCAAACATCATGCTGTTTCAGCTTGGGGACGATCTCCATATTAAATATACATTTGTTCATTCACATCAGCCTATTTTTGATCCACTATAGTGCAGCAGATTACTGAAATAATCTTTCACTTGGTGGTACAAGCACCAAATTTGGTATACATGTGCTCCAGGACCTATTCTCTCAGATAAGTACGTTACCCACGTTGAAAAACAAAATGGCCGCCATTTTTCAACATGGGCACCATTTGAAGTGGTTTGACTGTGTTTGAGCTAAATTTTGATGGAATAATGCTATTTTAACGTTCTATGCATCAAAATATATGTTTTTGAGTTAGAAAAATCCATTTCTGCACTTGCAAAATCGTAATTATTGAAAACTAAGATGATATGGCCGGAATTAAATGACAGGCTCTTTTAGCGCTACATTTTGCAAAAAAGAAAAAAAATGAAGAATAATATAGCATATACAGCAGGAAATTATCTTTTGATTCACGTGGTGGATTAGTCAATCATTTCGTCCTCACATTTGCATGCACACAACTGTGTACACTTGAGACTGAAGCGATAGCATTTACATCGCCCTCGGCATTCCGTCTTGCAGCCACATTTTGTTAACTGCTGACAACTCTGGGCAATGGGTGGAAGGGTCGTCTAAAAGACTTGCCAGACCTGACCATCTTACTGCCACCCCCAATTTGCAGGGCTTTCAGTTTGCATTTTGCACACTGTTGCCTGGCCCCATATGCAGCCTGCTTGGTAGGCAGACCGTTTCACATGCTGTATGAGAGCTGCGCTTGTCGGTGGAATGGCATCATAAGACCTTTGCTTCCGAGCGAACAAGTCCAGTCTTGCCTCATCAACTTTGTCCATAGTGTGGCGTATTGGCATACGTGTGTAAAGCACAATGCGGAGAGCGTTGTGGGGGCGTGGAGGAGTGGTGTTGGTAGTCACGTGTCCGCAATGCATATAGTTGTTCGCGCCGCTAGAGGCGTGCGGTAGTCTACAGTAGTGTGCATCCGGACGGGCAATAAACAGAGTTCGACAAACCCTCACGACTCTCCGTGCCTCACTGCCCTCCGGACATTACATTGGCGACGAGGATGTTTCGGATCGACGCGTGCAGTGGGCCTGGTTTTCCTCGGTGTTGACTTTGAGTCTTTGGCCAGAGCAATTGGATTGTAGGGCGCACGGAGTGCCGGGAAAATCAGCGCAGTACGCGCGGCGTGAGTTCGATCACCTGGTGAGGAGCCCAGGGAAGCACATCGTGAGTTTCGCCGCACGGGTGAGGCATCTCGCCGGCGCCTGCAAATTCACATCGAGTGAACGGCAGCCGGGCTCGGAGATCGTTTTATTTCTGATTTGCAAGCCTCGGGAATGGTTTCTGCAATGCCACGGCGAAAGGACGAGGACATTACGTTCAACTCAGAAGTGGCGTCGGCCATCGCACAGACTCTGAGACATGTCCGGAGCCTCGATGGCCAGAGCCCAGCAGGTGATCCGGAGGTCCATGCGGTGTACCAAGCGCCCACGGCCGCACACACAGTCTTCGGTGTGGGTCGTGACCGAACGTTGCAACGCGGTCAGTCGGATGGCGGTCTGAACACTCAGGGACATCTACGGTGTGTGTGCCAAGTGTCATTGGCTATCATAACGGTCATGGATTGCGGTGTGCGAAGCCACCCCAACGTCCCGGGTCGAGACCTACTGACGGTACGGTGTTTTGTGCATGACGTGCATTTTTACGCCCCGGGTCGAGTCCTGCAGCCTGGGCATTGCGATCCCGGCGGCCCGGAGCAGGAGATGCAGCCGATGTTGAGCCCGTTTTCAATTGGTCCGAAGGTGACAAGACCAATGACAGTGGAGGTCGAGGTGAACGGGGAACCGATTGTGTTTCGAGTTGGGACCGGAGCGGCGGTGTCGACCATAAGCGAGCGCACCGCTCGTGCACTCCCCGGTCTACGTCTTTTCAGGTCTACCCTCGCATTGCACAAGTATACCGGTGAAGCGCTACCAGCGGTTGGCAGGGCACACGTTTTGGTTGCCCATCAAGGTCAGCAGGTTGCGCTCTCGCGGTTCGTGGTGCGAGGGGAGGGGCTCGCCCTTTTGGGTCGGAGCGGGTTGGCCCGCATTCAACTAGACGGGACGGCGCCAACCAGTGGCCTTGGACGTCCCGTGCCGGGCTGATTAGAGTTTCGGTGGGAGGAGGTTCCTGTTTCGGAGTGCGTACCTCCAGGTGCACCTGTGTCTCCTTCAGGGCCCATACCTCCGTTTGGGCCCGGGCCTCCCTCGAGACCCGAGGGCGAGGTCCCGGCGGCAGGAACCGCGACGATGCAACATGGGTTTCCGTTCATTGCTTCCTGCAACTACGATATACGGTTCCGGAGCAACGGGGGCCATGCCAGCTGCGACGGACTCTCGTGCTTGCGCTGCGCTCATGATACAGTGCACACCCGTGTCGTTCAGGCAATTTCAGCAGGGGGTTGGAGCGAACCGGTCGCATTCAAGAAGTTCGCGGAGCGCGACCATCGACGGTGTCCTCTTCGACGTTCAGATGGGGACCTGCATGCAAGTCACCTCAACGTCGTGACAACCAAGAGGCTTGCGCGCAGCGTGGTTCATGATTTGTTAATTGTTGTGTGTTTGATTCTCGCAGCACGAGTGATTCAGCTTGACGTTATAAACGCACATGCCGACAGTCCGCGTGTGAGCAAGATGTGTTTTATTGGGATCAATGCTTTCTTTGATGTGAAGAGCTTGCGGACAATCGTTGCGAATAAAGAGGTCTTTCAGATCTCCGGCTTCGATGACAGTCCGTGGTTCGCTGCCCCCTCATGTGTTAGAATTATACTGTGGGAGCGCGCTGTATGTAAAGAGGAGTTTGGCTCGGTGAAGACTATGTTTTTGCCATTATATGACCCTGATATGTATCCAGTCAACGCTGTTCGTCTGTATGGACGTGCGTTGAGGTCTCGCTGGAGTTGCTGCGTCCAAAGGGGTCGGTGGCAGGGGCGGTGTTGCGCCCGGGGCTGATGCGCGGTTTTGGTGTGGGACGGCTGGTAATGGAGCCGGCTACTTGCCTGGTTCGGGTTAAGGGCGGGGAGCCAGGGCAGGTTCGCTGTTCAGCGTCACCCCTCCCGTTACTCTCGCGGGGGCCGGGTGTTATCTTCCCAATGCCACCCTCCCCACTGCTCCCGCCAGCGACGGCGCCCTCATGTCTGGCGGACTCAGCGTGTTTACCTGTTTCTGTCCGTGGGGGACGAGCAAGCTTGTCGGCCGGGGGCGCGGGAGGTTCGTCTAATCATGTCACCTTGACCTCGCCGGAAGGCGTGTAAGCATGGGCCGCCTGGGGGCGCTTCTGCTGCATTGTTATATGGTGCTCCCAAACTTTCCTCTTTATATCTTTAACACGGCCATGGTTATTGTGGTCTGCAGACATCATTGGCTTCGTCGTGCAACTCAGTACTCGAGCACCAGTCCACTGCATTTGGGATTCAACTCGCTTGCACCAACACGATATATGTTGTGATGGGGAAAGAAGGATGAATTATGTGCCAGATTAGAACAATGGCATTATTGTAACAGGTTGTGCAGATGAAGCACACTTTCTTTTGTGCCATCTCGTCTGGGTGATTCACAGCCCGACCATCACCCCAGGGTTGGATCTCACGACGTGGTACTTGGAAGATTTTACATGCTTGATGTCGTTTTGTTCCTCTTTATTTTTTATGTCGTAGTATTCTTTGCCAATTATGCTTATCATTATAATTGTCATTTTATAATCATACTTTTAGGAGGGAGGAATGTGGCGTATTGGCATATGCGTGTAGAGCACAATGCGGAGAGCGTTGTGGGGGCATGGAGGAGTGGTGTTGGTAGTCACGTGTCCGCAATGCATATAGTTGTTCGCGCCGCTAGAGGCGTGCGATAGTCTACAGTAGTGTGCATCCGGACGGGCAATAAACAGAGTTCGACAACCCTCACGACTCTCCGTGCCTCACTGCCCTCTGGATATTACACATAGTGCTGTTCTTGTCATACATGGTGATGACAAACTTCTCAAGGACGTTGTAGTCTGCATTTTCCACGACGGGTGAGTACTGACTTAACTTCTTGAAGACGGGAGTCACTTCAGGGTAAACCTCCCATGCCTGCCATGTAGTTTTTTTGCCTTTTCCGTGAAAAGCTGATAGAATATCACAGCCAGTGAAGGCATGAAAGAACAGCATGCCACTGGATTTATCTGGGCCAAGATTTGCCACCATGTCATGAATTGGCAACCACTTAATGAACTGACCCTGGCCAAATTCAACCCACAGCATTTCCATGCCTGAGTCTTGGAGGGTAGCAAAAACACTGACTGCAACAACGAGAACATCTGTGTCACATGCTTTAATCAACACAGACATCATCTGTTGCTTGGCTGCATGAAGAGCATGAGTGAAGATTCTGGAGTCGGCTTCCTCGTGGTTGCAAGGACTTAAGCCATCAAGACCGATGGATCTTTTGGAAAGAGCCTGATATCCTTTGGTCACAACGACATTGTCAGGACACATGGTCACTATCTTATCAGCAAGGAACCCAAAGAGCTGTCTTGTTGTTGTTGTTGTCTCTCAGGAAACTTTTCCAGTTAGGTGGCAGCTTGGTTTTCTCCATCACTCGGCGTCGATCCCCTTTGCCTCTCTTTGATCTAGTTTCAGCCTTCAGGCTGGAAGTCCAATAAACATCAAAAACTATGTCTGTCCTCACGAAATTCGATGAGTACATCTGAATCTTCGGAACCACATCTAAGACAGCATATTCCTCAAAGGTCTTTGATGACTTTGGTGGCAATGAATACACAAGAGAGGACCCATCAATGATAACAGCATCACATCCTGGTCTAGTGTCGGGAGGAGTAACTGTAGCTTCCAGAATTTTTGCAAGTTGCGACTTCTGACCAGTGTGGAGTTTCCCACTGTCACTCAGCGCCGCTGGGAAAGACTGGTTTTCATGTTGGAAAAACTCAAGTAGGTCACACTCTCGTGCTTGGCAGGATATAAAGAGCTGCGAGAGCAGACGGCAATCATCTTTGAGTACCTGCTGCTTCATGTCGCCAGAAGTTGCAGCTGCCTCTTGGCGAAAGAAGTCTGCTTTGTTCTTTTTGATGGGCTTATAGAAGGAAGCTCCGTCACCCACCGCTCAAGACAGCCAAAAGCTTGCCATCATTAAGATTGCGAGCACATTCATTGAGCCTCTCATTTAGCTGCATGGTCATGGCTTGTCGCAACTTTGACTTTGGTTGTATCTTTTCACATAGGAAACACCGTTGCACTTCCATGCTAGTTCTTCGCATTTTTGAGTGCCCTTCTCCTGGATCATTTTGAATTTCAGCTTCTCTTTTAGTGGCACGCTCAAGTTTAGAGCTGTCAAACATTTTGCGACAATTTTGGTGGTACTTGGCACTATTTCGCCTCAGTGTATCCTCAATACCACCTCCTTCATCCAATCTGGATGGGTCTAACCTGATCGGTAACTGGTGGATTGCCTGAAATTGTGGTAAGTTTTTTGCTATCGTGGAATAACCATCAGAACTACACTCATAACGGGTTGGGGGAGACTTCAGCTCTTCTTTTGTATCAGTCTGTCAGAGGCAACACTTCCTCCAGTCAGTTTTAATAGTACAACTCAATGGATTATTAGTGGACATATTGAACAGGTTAAGGCCGAGGGTTTATCCTTTTCCCACCTCACCGTACAAAATACATAAGCACATTGAGATATGGGATACAACTCGGTTCATACATACAAATGCCCTACACCTGGCCCGATCGTTCATCCAGTGCCATTTAAGTCCCGTGCGATCTGTACACCTTCCGGGTAACTGAAGCCCCATTACCCTTGGCTTGGCTCTCCCGCGCTGGCACATCCTGTCAATTCAGGCACGGCTATCTAATAGTGTAATAGTACAACTAGCTATACTTCTAGCTGAAATACATACAGGGGTTTATGAGATAGCATTTGGGACACTCAAGTATACTACAAACTACAGTTTAGGTTAGTAAACTCCAGCTACAAGTAGTACACTATAAGCCGACACTGAACCCCATGCTGAGTCTCACAGCAATGATGTCACCAGTGTGCCCTGGTTGTGCTTTAACATCACTCTTATTCACATAATGTAACAGAGCTTGACCGCATCACCTCAATACATGATCACAGATGTTGCCCAGCAATATCTGTGATAATTTTGTAAGACAGCTGCAAAAGTACTGATTTTAAGTCATGCAATGGCCGCCATCTTGAAAACTGGTAACCATTTTCGAATATTAGTGCCAAAATATATTTCTCCAGTCAAAATACAATCTATTTAACATTTGGATCACTAGCATGTTCCTATTTATTGACGTTTAGCACTGAAAACCCTTTTTCCTATTTTATGAGACAGCAATCTTGAAAAATGGCGGCCATTTTGTTTTTCAACGTGGGTAACGTACTTTTCTGAGAGAATGGGTCCTGGAGCACATGTATACCAAATTTCGAGCTTGTACCATCAACTGAAAGATTCTTGTGGGAAACTGACTTAATCTGCCCCACTACTACAGGAAGGCCTCTTTCAACTTGCGGTGAGGGTATTGGCAAACTGGCCATGCTTACCAAATGTGGATTATATACAGTTACGAAAGTTTTGATGGGCCTAATATGGCCTCTTTTGCATCGAAAGTCCTTGCAAGGAAACTCATAATATTATCAAATATTTCAGACTTTTCTGTTCCTATCCTTTATTCTCAACTCATCCGGAAAGGATTGTGCAGACGTAGCACCACTCTTATCTTGGAGCTGTCCAGCATGGGTTCAATTATGCAACCAACAATAAATCGACAGATCAGTGCTTCTCAGGAGGGAAGTTGCATCACAAAGATCGTAGTCCCTTGGATTGACGTTAATCTGGTAGTATTAGCTGGGGAATATTAAATATACCAAGTCTTTCAAAGAGTAAGTAATGTATCACTGGCTCCCTGACCAAATTCCCAAAATTCCTTTCCTAACCTACAAGGGACATCAGCAGGCCTGCTGCACTCCTGAGCAATGATGCTAACAGCCACAACATGCTGCATAAGAAAGAATTATTCTAAACTCCACATCCACACCAATTTTTCCATTTGTACGTAATATGTAGATGGGTGTTTAAGTCCAGACAGCCATATTCTATTGATATGGCAGACAGCGATTGCAAGCATGCAATCAGATGTGCATCTGTTCACTTGGATACTGTATATCCCAGTTGGAAGTCCTTTTTATTATTTATCTGAAGAGTTGAAAAAAACAAAAAACAAGGGTGACTCTTAACTTTGCATGTTATAAATACAAAACCGAGAATAAAGGGCTATTAGCAAAATGGCAGATAATGACATGCATTTGTGAACATCAATTAAATATTATGACGAGAGTAATTATAACCAAAGAAAACTGCACCAAATAACGCTGATAAAACAACTCAAAAGCAATATGCTTGTCTGGGAAAGTCAACCAGCCTCCACCATAGCAAAAGTTAGAACGTCCACTTGTCATGCTCAAGAAGGTAGCAACGTTTACCTCTCCACCAGCATGTCAGCTTGGAGACGCGGGACAGCCATCTGCAAAAAAGTGCTGGAAAGGTAGTGTTCTGCAGGACACGGGAAGAATGCACATGAGTGGAAATGCCACGAGCCACAAATCAAGTGAAGACGTCTTATTACTCCTCCACCAAAGGTGGACGGAGGTTATATTTTTTCACCCCTGCAATCCTGCATGTTACTTGCAAAATCGAAGATTTGTCAGTGTATAGCTTGGTCTGGTCTGTTATTACTTGGTAATTTTTTTTTTTTCGCCAAGTATGTTGATCTGTAGCGTTTGTCTGTTTGTCATACAATTTTCAGCCAGTTTTCAAGCAATCGTTCTGAATGTTTTTTGTGTGTACACGTTGGTGACCGGCCAAGGACAGCAACGCATAATTTTGGTGAAGATCCGAATCCGGATCCAGATACTTGAATTTTAAAGTGATTTTTCACCATTGAGAGATGGGGCCAAAAACTATGCATAGCATGATATCTCTAAAAGTTGTGAATGAGTTATACAAAACTAGGCAGACGAGTTAGTTCGGTGACAAGACCAAGCCTATTCGATTTTGGTTCAGGTCCAGTTCCAGCCGATCAGTGGGATACAAAATGTAAAGCGTTCAGCCTGGCGGAGGTATGCGCTCTGCCAAGCGCCGATCTATTATTATAGTTGCCACACTATCATGACAGGTAAAATGGTTTTGGGTTAGTTATTTGATGTCCATCAACTTTCGAAACATTTCACCATTTTTCCCCCCCAAAACGTTATAATTGCCGATTATATTATATCACCTGTCTTGACTGCTGAGCCAAAGTGCACTACTGCAGCTGGAAGAAGATTTGCCTGGAAAAGAAACCAGAAAGGAAGTCAAAAATAAGAATGAAGATTCACAGCACCATTTACAAAAATACTTGCAGATCAGCTTCAAATTTTTGTGCACGTCACAGTGCATCTATACGAATAAAGTGTGTGTGTGTGTGTGTGTGTGTGTGTGTGTGTGTGTGTGTGTGTGTGTGTGTGTGTGTGTGTGTGTGTGTGTGTGTGTGTGTGTGTGTGTGTGTGTGTGTGTGTGTGTGTGTGTGTGTGTGTGTGTCCTCCATAACTCCAAAACCATGAAACCGAGCAGCCTGAAACTTTGCAAGCATACCAAGGGAACACCAAGGTAGTGCATGAGTGAAAATTGGGGGTTTGGGTGAATTTAAACACCCTTTGTGAAGATAATTAATTGTCTTATTTCATTATCCTTTAGCAAGGCAATATCATTCTGTTCCTATCCTTTATTCTCAACTCATCCTCTCCACCAGCATGAAGTGAAATCTATTTTTTATCTTGCCAAAACGAAGTTTTTGCAAGATATGTTAGTCAGCTTATATGTTTTTTTTTTTGTTTGTTTGTTTGTCTGTCTGTAATCACGTATAAAAAATTCTGCAGAGCACAGTTATCATCGGAAAGTTTTGTAACTTCGCATATCAGAGGCCTATAGAGGTCCCTTTCAGTGCACAAAATTTTGAAGGTCAAGGTCAAAGGTCAAGGTCACTTTGGTGCAAATCAGCGGAGTCGACGAAACCCTTATTTTTTGAGTAATTTTGATCGGATCGTCTTCAAACTTCATGGGAATATAGTTCATGGTCTGGCGCTCAGCTGATTAATTTTTGTTGGCGATTGGCTTTGACCTTCATATGTTGTTTTTTTTTTTGGTCTGTAATCACGTATAAATCACTCTGCAGAGCACAGTTATTGGAAATTTTTGTAACTTCGCATATCAGAGGCCTATAGAGGTCCCTCTCAGCGCATAAAATTTTGCAGGTCAAGGTCACTTTGTCGCAAATCAGGGGAGTCGACGAAACCCTTATTTTTTGAGTAATTTTGATCGGATAGTCTTCAAACTTCATGGGAATATAGTTCATGGTCTGGCGCTCAGCTGATTAATTTTGGGTGGCGATTGGCCTTGACCTTCATGGTTAGCGCCTCAGGTCAAACATATTTGACCCCAAGGTCAAATTTTCAAGTTTTAGGAACCATATCGTGTAGTACCTCAAATTGAACACCTCGATGAGTGCTTTCTAGATATGTCAAGCTTGAGACATTATGACGTCATTTGGTGACATTATGAGGCAAAAGCATATTTTTCATGGTTACTCTGTAGAACGATTCTCATCGGAATCTCTCGTTGGCAGATATTCCTCAAGGAGTCGCTCCTGGTGGATAGCAGCTCTGTTCACCTCAGTGTGACCTTAAAGAAGTCACACGTGGTCACCTTTTGGCAAGATATGGGTCACCCTGCGGGTGACATTGGTTTATTTTTTTGTTTGTCTGTAATCACGTATAAAAAATTCTGCAGAGCACAGTTATCATTGGAAATTTTTGTAACTTCGCATATCAGAGGCCTAGAGAGGTCCCTTTCAGCGCATAAAAAAATTGAAGGTCAAGGTCACTTTGTCGCAAATCAGGGGAGTCGACAAAACCCTTATTTTTTGAGTAATTTTGATCGGATAGTCTTCAAACTTCATGGGAATATAGTTCATGGTCTGGCGCTCAGCTGATTAATTTTTGGTGGCGATTAGCCTTGACCTTCATGGTTAGCGCCGAAGGTCAAATTTTCAAGTTTTAGGAACCATATCGTGTAATACCTCAAATTGAACACCTCAATGAGTGCTTTCTCGATATGTCAAGCTTGAGACATTATGACGTCATTTGGTGACGTTATGAGGCAAACGCATATTTTTCATGGTTACTCTGTAGAACGATTCTCATCGGAATCTCTCGTAGGCAGATATTCCTCAAGGAGTCGCTCCTGGTGGATAGCAGCTCTGTTCACCTCAGTGTGACCTTAAAGAAGTCACACGTGGTCACCTTTTGGCAAGATACGGGTCACCCTGCAGGTGACATTGGTCTATTTCGATTTCGTTCAATCCTGTTCAAACCCAAACAGTAATAGTCCGATTCGGAAGATTATATACTTCACGGTGACAAAATGAGTGCCAGCATGCTGGTGTACTGTGTCGGAGTGGCGACCCATCCAGGATCGTGCCCAATAGCCAAGGAGACTGCTTAGGCAGCACCAACACTCTGTATGGAGTATGGTCCCAATGGATGGATGGAAGGCATCATCCTTGGTCAGTCCTCTGTCCACTTGCTGGGGTTTGAATTCACCATTTTGTTTGGCCAATTCAAACATGCCTTGATTTGGAAACACGATCTATTCTCATGGACGAATTCAAGTACATAATCAAAATATTACATCTGATTTGAGAATCAGATCTCGTGGACTAAATAAGTATCGAAATCTGGAGTGAAATCTGAAAATTTCAACAAATTAGCGATTTTTTTTTTAATAACAAAGTGCATTTATTCAAGCAAAGCATTAAGCTTAACTTTTTTCTACTATTCGGACGATTATATTTGGTGAAGAAAAAAGTTAAGGAATGTGCAGAAACTGTAACTTCATTGAGTACAACATGGTGTTCTCTTACCTGCTTTTGCAAGCCATGGCAATACAGTCCACAGGGATCCTTTTTCGGCAATTACGTACGCAGTTTGCTTTTTAACATTTTGTGTGACATGCTTTCATAACAAAATAGTAACATAAATATACAAATAGTTTCTGCAATGTAATAATATTCTGCATTTGCTGAAAACGAAGAGGTACGAAGACAGCACACATGGATATGGTACAAATGACTCCATGGGGTGTGTGCATGCCTGATGGGATGTGTACATGATTGGTTATGTGTGTGCAGTGCGCGGGTTTCTCAGGCGCACAATCTGAACTCGAACTTAAACTCGCATCCTGGCCCATGGTGCTGTGGAGGTTATGTGGCAGTCTCACGAACCATGAGCTTCTGCACATGGGGAGTAGACGTGCTGCAGTGCAAAAGCCACGTGTGGAGTGGACGTGCTATGGCATCGAAGCCACGCGGGACTCGTCACTGTACAGTGCGGGTGAAAGGTGAGTATATCGCCGGTGTGTGTACACAGTTAGCATGGCCTGTGAAGAGGTTTCAGGAACACGTATTGGAGGAGGAGGAGAGGGAATGCATGCAGGCAGGCCTTTGCCTGGTAGATAGCATGGAGTTTAATTTTTAAATGTTCCCACCCAGTTTTATTTTGAACACTGTGGTTAAAAAGGAAAACATTGCTGTTTGGGTGGGTTTTACCACCCCGGTAACCAAAGATCGTAAAGGAGAGCAAGATAGCCCACTCGTGCAAAACAGTGAAGTATCCAATGGACGCCCTCGGCGGCCATTTTAGCAGGCAGGCAGAGCGAGCTTGCGCTCGCCAACAACCCGAAATTATTACCACCAGAATGGCTTGTGAACACAAGTAATAATTTTTATTTTGTTTCTGGTGTTCTTAATTTCTTGCCTGGGGCAGGGTACATTAAAATGCATTCCAATGAATTTGCACTTTTTTTTAAAGTCAAAGCTTACTGCATATTTCAGTAATGACCATCATCATTTTTTTGTTTAGTACAGCCCATAAATCCATAAACATGGATTTCACTCTACCAGAATCCCTTTAAGCTTCATATACATGTACTAATATATCCAGTGTAAATGCTTGGAAGGAGTGATTCATATCTCATAATGCTTGCTCGGATAAGTTCTTTCATACTCTGTGATCTGCATGATTTGAACTACAGCCTACATTTATCTATATTTTATCTACATGCAAATGTATGGGTACGACAGTTCTTGTTTAATTAAGATCATTAGTCCGATTTAATAATGGTTTCATGATATTTGCATGTAATAACATATATTGCAGACCTTAAAAGAATCTAATGTTCATTCAAGCACATGGCTCTGTCGCAAAACGAAGGAAAACCAACAGATCATTCATTTCTGCTGTCATGATGCATTACATACAAGTACATTGTTGGGATAGGATTTAAAATTGTACAAGACATTGAAATCTATATGAACACTGGAATGTTTAAATACATGGACACCTGTGCATCTAATACCGACTTAATGTCGTGCAAATAATTAAAAATAATTTATCTCTTCATTAATTGTTAGGAGATGATGCAATGTTCAGCATTGGTACTGTAAGTTTCATTTCCACCTGTAAAATGTGTAAAAAATCATTGCAGGCAAGCGTTTAAAAGTACATTTGCCAATGACACATAACTTTTATTTTTTTTTCTCGTGACATAAATCCATCTGCATGAATGAAGACACCGGAAAATGCAGACTTGTAAGGGAAAAGAAAGAAATACTGTACTTTGAATACAAAGGCATTTGTAAATATATTGTAAAGTTATGAAGTTTAAATATAAATTCTTCCATATTTATGTGTACAGCAATCATTTTGATATTGTAACAGGTTATTGCATATTGAATGTTTGCTGTTTGCAGTGTGTGTGTGTGTGTGTGTGTGTGTGTGTGTGTGTGTGTGTGTGTGTGTGTCTGTGTGTGTGTGTGTGTGTGTGTGTGTGTGTGTGTGTGTGTGTGTGTGTGTGTGTGTGTGTGTGTGTGTGTGTGTGTGTGTGTGTGTGTGTGTGTGTAATGGTGTGTGGCACTGGGTCTGCTGAAAAGAAGGTCATACTTTGAAGCAAAGTAGAACAAAACTATTGTTCAATTTGCTAGTCAATGGCAGAAAGCTATTACCCAGTTTCCACCTCAGTTGACTGCCAGGTGCAAAACTCTTACACCATTATATTTATGTTCATCAATTTGACATACCGTACATGTAAATGTACCATTTAAAACTACAAATAACACTTAAATTACATCTGAATAGCACTTAGAATCAGGTGCTTTACAATAAATAATACATATACATTTAACCATTTTTGGCACAGCTGAATGCATTGGCGTAAATCACATAAAAAGGAGGCACAAAGATGTGTAAGCAAATAAAAAAAATAGATGGGGGTCGGGGGGACACTCGGATGTGAGAAGCAAGAAAAAAAAGGTCTTCACCAACGATTGATGGGGCATTTGGGAGAACATTCAATACCCATTAAAGTGTGTGTGTGTGTGTGTGTGTGTGTGTGTGTGTGTGTGTGTGTCTGTGTCTGTGTGTGTGTGTGTGTGTGTGTGTGTGTGTGTGTGTGTGTGTGTGTGTGTGTGTGTGTGTGTGTGTGTGTGTGTGTGTGTGTGGAGGTGGGGGGGTTGACCATTGCCCCCCTCCCCGGATTTCTCCCCATGCCTAAATAGTTACTTCGAAGGATACTTTATTGGAAGGTGATATTTATCATACAGATTATGTTGCACGACTTCTTTTGTTGATGATATTGTTACGGTTGTGGAAATTTGCAATACACCAGAAAGGTCCTCAGATGAGATATATCGATAAGTTCATGTGTAGTTAGCCCACACCCGTTGTTTCGAGGGAATATGTGTGATTCATTCGGGCTGCGACTCTTTGAGATAGCCGTTTTTCTTTTGCTGTCGTTATTTTGGACCAAGCACCACCCCAACAACCAAATCGCTACCACCAACCACGCCACCACTACAACAACCAAACCACGCTACCTCAACAACTACCGCGTTCTGACTCAGCACACGGTTGCCAGAGGCCTGGCCTTCGACGAGGGAAAGCAGGCGGCCCCCTTTCCCCCCCTCCCCCGAACGAATGGCGCCGCTGCGGTGGATTTCACCCTGCGAGGGAAGGGGAAGAATTCCACGGCAGTGCGAGCGTTGCCGATTGGGCGGAAGACCCCTTCTTCTGGAAGTTTCCAGCATGTTCTGGAAGGAGGGGTGGGAGTTGAGAAGGGGTGAGGCTTTGTGAAAAAGGGGGGGGCGGAACGTGAGCGAAACGCGCGTGGGTGGAGTTGAGAAGAGATTTGACCTTCGGCTAAAACGCGCGCGGTTGGAGTTGAGAAGAGAGTTGAGCTTCGGCTGAAACGCGCGCGGGTGGAGTTGAGAAGAGAATCAAGCTTGGGATAAAGACGCGAGCACGGGGTGGCTTGAGGTCTCTCTCGAGGTCTCTCTCTCGAGGTCTCTCTCTCGAGGTCTCGAGGTCTCTCTCTCTCTCTCTCTCTCTCTCTCTCTCTCTCTCTCTCTCTCTCTCTCTCTCTCTCTCTCTCTCTCTCTCTCTCTCTCTCTCTCTCTCTCTCTCTCTCTCTCTCTCTCTCTCTCTCGTGGAACTCGCCTCCGTCTGAAGTCTGAAGTCGTTGTTGGGTCGTCGCCGAGCTGTATCGTCGTGGTCGAGTGTCTCTGCATCGGTGTGGAGCTCGTGGAACTCGCGGAGCCCGAGGAGCTCGTTGAAGTCGAGCTGTGTCGTCGTCGAGTCGGGTCGAGTCAGCAGTGGAGGAAGGCGAAGAAGACGGAGCTCGGAGTTGAGGTCGTGGGGGGAGGACTCAACGGCCACACCAAGGGAAGTCCTTTCTTTTCTTTGGGGTTTTGTGTAAATGTGTATGTGGCAGTCCGTAAAGTAGAAACTGATTAAGTGCTTCTACTTTGCCTTTTATTCGGTATTAACTCTGCGTCGTTCTTGCTTTTGTTTCTTTTGTATTACTGCATGATTGTATGACTGTAAAATACGTGCTTCCGTGTGTCCGTATTAAATGTGCTTGGTAACTGTGACCCGTTTCATTTCGTCCCTTTCCTTTCATTGAAAATTCCATTTTGCATCACGTAAGGGATTGGTAGTGGGTTTAAACACCCGGTAAATAATCTGAACCGTCGAGGTCGACGAGAACTCCGCTCGGTTATCCCTGCAGTACGGAGCGAACCGCTTAAGCGGTTCGTGTCTGGAGTCGACCTGCGGCGTGGTACAACCCCTCAGTAGGTTACATGCACGGATACTTAGGTATATCGACTTTCGGCGATTCACCCTATTTCGCGCGGGTAGAATGCGGACTGGGTTGTGGTGAGGTTAAACCCCCACCCGTGACTCGCTCCTTGGCGGTAATTCCAAGAGGGTCACGACTGAATTGTCCGTTCCGGTGGGCGACGCGGTCGCCATTCGAGTCACGTGGCCGATCGCCCGCCGGACGGTCCAGAATTCGCAACAATATATACTGAAACGCAAAAGAAACTTACCAGCTTTTAAACCTTCAAATATCAACAATAACACTGCGTGTAGTAAATGTGTGAACAATAGTATCCTCACTGTCAGACAAAATGGTCACGGGTGGTCACTTGAACCTTCAATGGTCACTTCATAGCACAGCTGTTGAACAGCCGTTTTGATTGTCAGTGATTAACTAAGGGGTACGGGATGATTTTAATGAGCTGCACGTGATGTCTTGATATTGGCTTTAAAAAGGCCAGTGCAAAATTGGCATTTCAATCAACATGCCACGATTGTCAAGGGATCAACGGCAGTGTGCCTTGGGCATACTGCAAGGCGGATTGAGCTTGCATGAGGTGGCACGTCGCCTTGGCTGTTCACACCAGACGATATCGGCCCTGGTGGACAAAGACACCCTCCACAACTCTGCAGATGACAGACCTCGATCAGGGAGGTCAAGAGTCACCACTGCAAGGTAGGACAGGCACATGGTCCTAAGTCAGATGGCTTCAGACATTGAGGACTGAGTGGGACAGAATCCAGCAGCAATCCATCCAAAGACTGGTAGGCAGTATGCGCCGATGATGCACTGCCTGTATCCAAAACAATGGTGGCCACACACGCTATTGAAAGGGGACTGACGTTGCACCGCGCTGTTCTGTACTGTAGAACAAACTTATGAGATGGTGTATCTTGGTCAAAAACTTGACATGTCATCAATAAAATGCCAATGTTTCAATTAGCAATTGTTGGTTTGTTTTATTTTGAACTGTTACAATTTTATTACATTTCAAACAAGTAGTAAGTTTCTTTTGCATTTCAGTATATATATATATATATATATATATATATATATATATATATATATATATATATATATATATATATATATATATATATATATATATATATATATATATATATCTCCAGGAAAGAATAATATACTTCATGCATGTGTCTGGGCTTTGATTTTTATCCTTTCCTCTCTCAATTTGCCTTTTCTTTTTTAGCTGTTAGCTTCTCTTCTTCTCTATTTCTCTCCCTTTCTTCTATCTCATCTCTTATTTTGTGTAATTTCACTTGTGATAAAAAGAAACTGTCTTGTACACGGCTAATGTATCATCGACTTACTCTCTTTCCTGCCCCTCTCCTGCCTCCTACTCCGCGATTGATACAGCGGTCGAACTACAACCAAGAAAGCAGCTCGCTTGCTTGCTTGCTAAAATGGCAACCGTTCTGCTCCGTTGCGTACTTCACTGAATCGAACGCGGTTGCGCACAAGTGGGCCATCTTGCTCTGCTTTACGATCTTTGCCGGTAACACCCTAGTATGCTGCCTTCCCTCCCCTTGCACCGCCTTCCCTCCTCTCGCGCCGCCTTCCCTTCCCATCCCTCCCCTCGCGCCGCCTTCCCTTCCCATCCCTCCCCTCGCGCCGCCTTCCCTTCCCATCCCTCCCCTCGCGCCGCGCCGCCTCCCCTTCCCATCCCTCCCCTCGCGCCGCCTTCCCTTCCCATCCCTCCCCTCGCGCCGCCTTCCCTTCCCATCCCTCCCCTCGCGCCGCCTTCCCTTCCCATCCCTCCCCTCGCGCCGCCTTCTCTTCCCATCCCTCCCCTCGCGCCGCCTTCCTTCCCATCCCTCTCCTCGCGCCGCCTTCCCTTCCCATCCCTCCTCATACTCGCGCCGCCTTCCTTCCCATCCCTCCTCGCGCCGCCTTCCTTCCCATCCCTCCCCTCGCGCCGCCTTCCTTCCCATCCCTCCTCGCGCCGCCTTCCCTTCCCATCCCTCCCCTCGCGCCGCCTTCCCTTCCCATCCCTCCCCTCGCGCCGCCTTCCCTTCCCATCCCTCCTCGCGCCGCCTTCCCTTCCCATCCCTCCTCGTGCCGCCTTCTCTTCCCATCCCTCCCCTCGCGCCGCCTTCCCTTCCCATCCCTCCCCTCGCGCCGCCTTCCCTTCCCATCCCTCCCCTCGCGCCGCCTTCCCTTCCCATCCCTCCCCTCGCGCCGCCTTCCCTTCCCATCCCTCCTCGCGCCGCCTTCCCTTCCCATCCCTCCCCTCGCGCCGCCTTCCCTTCCCACCCCTCCTCGCGCAGCCTTCCTTCCCATCCCTCCCCTCGCGCCGCCTTCCCTTCCCATCCCTCCCTCGCGCCGCCTTCCCTTCCCACCCCTCCCCTCGCCTTCCCTTCCCTTCCCATCCCTCTCCTCGCGCCGCCTTCCCTTCCCATCCCTCCCCTCGCGCCGCCTTCCCTTCCCATCCCTCCCCTCGCGCCGCCTTCCCTTCCCATCCCACCCCTCGTGCCGCTTTCCCTTTCTTCCCCTCACGCTGCCTTCCCTTCCCTCCCCTGGTGCTGCTTTCCCTTCCCTTCCCTCCCCTCCCCTCGTGCTGCCTTCCCTTTCCTTCCCTCACGCTGCCTTCCCTTCCCTTGCGCTGCCTTCCCTTCTCTCCCCCTCGCACTGCCTTCCCTTCCATTGTGCTGCCTTCCCTTCTCTCTCGCGCTGCCTTCCCTTCCCTTCCCTCACACTGCCTTCCCTCCCCTCCCCTCGTGCTGCCTTTCCTTCCCTCCCCTCATTGTGCCTTCTCTTCCCTTCCCTCCCCTCATGCTATCCTCCTCCCCACCACCCTCCCCTACCAGACCCCTACTTTTCTTCTCATCCCCCTATCAAGCGTCTGGCCAGAACACCCCTTCCCCTCCTCATCCTCCTTGCTTCCTCCCCCCTCCCGGAGCGGAGAGCGACGTGTGGTGGTGATTTGCTCTCCCCTCCTCTTCCTCACTTCCACCTCACTCCCATGCCTCTCCTCACTCCCACCCCCCCCCACCGTCCCGTCCCCCCCACCCCCACGTCCAAATATTCCCATCAGCGAAGCGATGGGTTGTATTTGCTCATTGCACAATAGAGCAATCGTGGAAAACAAGACAATAATAATTAATAAATAAAAAAACTAGAGTGAAGTCAATGTCACCCCATCGCAAATCCCCACACTTCCCACCGAAAGCAAAGTTGAAAGATGACAAAAAGTTCCATCAGGAATGACCTAATATCAAATTTTGAGTAAGAAAATAGTTTCAACCCCTGTGATTCTAAGCGCCCACCCTGTGGGGCATGAATCGCGGGTCAAATCCAAAAAAGTCGTTACATATTTCATGCGTCCCTCAATGTTGATTGCATATACAAAGTTTCATTTAAAAAACGTTTTAAAATGTACCTGTAATTGAATTTTTTGGCATTTCACCTCTTGACCCTGCCCAGGTAACAGGGCCAAAAATGATACTGCTCTTGCATCTTCGTGCAATGTGGTGATCATAACTACCAAGTTTGGTGAATTTCTGCACAACCATTTTGTGGTGTCTTCGAACCACAGAGTGCTGCAATACCGATGTCCAAACGCTTGAGCTCAGATAAGAGACAGGTGATCATCCTCTCTTAGGGAGAGAACATCCCAGGCACCCACCCGAAGGGACCGCCTCAGGTTAACCCAAGGAGACCACCGTCTGGTGGACGACACCACAGCACCACTCTGACCCACTCTCCTGCAATCTGACCCGGGAATGTTACCCCGTGGTTTTCCTCCTATCATCAAAGATTGGGGGTCCCGAATGCTTTGCCCCAATCCCGTCATCCAGGGAGCTACCCTGCGAAGGGAAGCTGCACAGGAGGTACTCCCACAGAGTGGGTTTTCAGATTTCTTTGAGTTTTTGTGTTTTGCGGAATGAAGGGTTTTACGGTGGCCGAAGTGCAAATCCTACCACCAACCTCCTAATAAGAAGTAACCCAACTGCAGGAGGACGTCCGCAGACACAGTTGGGCACTAGATATGGATGGCCGTAGGCTCACAAAGAGCTCCTCCGCCCTTTGACAGGTTTTGTTTTTAATCCTGCTGGGTGTCCATATCCAAACACTCTCTCACCAAAAAACCTGGTGGGGGAGACGGTTTAAGTCGCCGACAACCCGACCATGAAACAGGTTAGTCCAGGTTTAAATGATACCTGTAGCAAGTCACAGATCTAGTCTGGCCTGACCTGACCGACAATGATCTAATCTGGCCTGACCTGAATTTATCAATGGAAAGAAATGCATTGATTTGGGAATTTCTTTGGTAAAAATAAATTTTTCTCAAGTCTCCATACCTAAGATCAACAGCACCCTCGCCAGTATATTTTCCATCAGGGTGACAGAGAAATGTGTGCAATAGAATTATAAATGGCAAAAATGTGGAAAGCAGCTCTATAAGATGTGGCACTTTAAATTGAATAAACATCGATTACAATGTTAAAATGAATCTAGATAAAAATGTCCATGTATTCTCACCGACAAAATAAATACGTAGATGTGGCATTTGTTTTATGTTTTTTATTTTATTGTTGACAATCTCATGTATTTCGACGATTTTTCAACGCAAAGGTAAAGTTTCTCCAAAGTTTCATGATCATTTGTGATGACTGACATTTTGTTTTCATCTGTGATCATATTTTCAACAAAGTGGACCAAATTTCAAAGGAAATTTCACTTTGACTGGTCTCTCCAGAAATTGTAAGATGGAATTTCATTCAGTATTTAGTGCAGCAATTGAGATAAAGATTCGCAGCGACGCTCATAAGGTGCACATCAATGGCACGATGGAAAAAAAAAAAACTGCGATGGCATTTTCCTTCGATTAAACGAAAAATTTAGCACCTGAGCTGCTCTTGCATGACGATCTCATCTACTCGTGATGTTCTCTAACATTCAAGCGGAAGTTTGGAGGTATCCTCATGAAAGAACTGAAGCTTTTCCCCACACATCATCTCTATTAGGCATAAACTGAATCAAGATGATATGAGGAGACTTGATATGTGCAACTGGCTCAGTGACAGGATGGATACCAACCGCCCTGCCACACTGGATGATCTGACGCAGGAGGTGTCAGACTACCTCCAGGCAGTGCCACATGAGATCGACAGCAAAGTTGGACAGAACTTTTAAGTCAAGATCAATGCCTGTCTGAACCGCAGAAAACACATTGAGAATGTCAATTACAAAGATTTTGCGGAAATGCAAATTTCAGACCTTGGGCTCTCACCAACTCCAGCAGTGAAACGACAAAAGCAATCAGTGATAGAAAATACTCTGTCATAAGCTTTCAAAGAAATATTTGGTTCACATTCCTGAGATTTCTTTTTCTTTGTAAATAAACATTTAAAGTTGCATCACTCTTTTTGAAACATTGTGTGTGTGTGTGTGTGTGTGTGTGTGTGTGTGTGTGTGTGTGTGTGTGTGTGTGTGTGTGTATATGTGTATATGTGTGTATGTGTGTGTATGTGTGTGTATGTGTGTGTATATATATATATATATATATATATATATATATATATATATATATATATATATATATATATATATATATATATATAAATATATATAAATATATATATATATATATATATATATATAAATATATATATATATATATATATACTAGCGATACCCATGCACATGCACGGGATAGCAGTACAACATAGCTGGTAGCAGATGACATACAGTACACGGGGAATGACAAAAATACGCATTGTGCAAAATGCAAGTGGAACTATGGAACGCCAAGACTTCCCAAACATTGTCGGCATGTCCGCTAAGTGCCACAGCAATTTCATAGGGATCGTGTGACGATGAGCCGAGTTTTTAGTGTGCAAGCGTGGTATTATAATAGAGATACTTGTATACACACAAATATAATTTATTTATTTTATTTTAAGGAATTACACACAAATTACATTCCTTTTCTTTGCCATTTTGATTTCTTTTAAATCTGTAATTTTTTCACCATTTTAAAATGTGTTTATCAAGAAAAAGTGGCGATTCCAAATTTAATTGCATGCAAATTAAAAGTGATGTAATATTTTACGAATGAAGGCATTGCATCCCATACACACAGCAATGGCCACTCTCAACACACTCAACAAAAACTTGGATGTGGAACAAGTATATTCGGTTTAATATTACAATTAAATAATCATCACTACAAATGGTAATACATAACAATTCCCAAAATAACTTTTCCAACAAACTAAGCCAGTCCACAAACAGGATGCTTATAAAAAGTCAGCGGCCAGCGGTACACGTACTTAAAGTTCACTGACTGAGCAGGCCACTACCACTGACTGTCAATATATATATATATATATATATATATATATATATATATATATATATATATATATATATATATATATATATATATATACACATATACACATATACACATATATATACATATATACATATACATATATATACAT
The DNA here is from genome assembly GCF_056783735.1 of Eptatretus burgeri. NCBI lineage: Eukaryota > Metazoa > Chordata > Myxini > Myxiniformes > Myxinidae > Eptatretus > Eptatretus burgeri. The sequence continues at coordinate 64,950,173 of NC_140961.1, forward strand.
ATACATATATATATACATATACATATATATATATATATATATATACATATATATATATATATATATATATATATATATATATATATATATATATATATATATATATATATATATATATATATCGTCTGTCTGTTTGTTTACCCTTTTGTATGGTTGAAAAAAGTGCTTCACAAATTATCAACAAGTTGGTGTCGCTTTCATAAAAAATAAAAATAAAAATATAGAAAAACTTTCCAGGCTTAAAATTATCCTGAAGAATGTGAAAAAGAAAACGGGACTTTAACCCTCTGCTGCCGACTTGTGTGCTTTCATAATGAATGATCTGATGATTGGACAACTCCAGCCAGAGTACACATCAACTCAAACCTCATTGTGCTTGGCATTGGCACCTATTTTAAATCAACAAACACATACTTTTGCAAGTGTGGAAATCTTGAATGCCAGTAGGGTAAGAATACTGATTCTGGCTCACTTTTCCCCATGTAAATGAATGGGGGATTTTCAGCGATGAAATTTTCTTTTTTTTTCCCTAAAAAATAAATCCCCTTTTTAGCCCAAGGTATATTTATTTGTCTCCCCTTTTAACCTCGGGGCTCTCTATTCAAATAACCTATGCAACAAGATAAAGATTTGTTCAAGTAGTAAAGTCGCAATGTGATTTGTTAAAGGTGATTCTAAAGAAATATCTGAAACGTCTAAGCCTCGGGACACTCTTTATCAAATAACCGATGCATATTGTTTAGCTCACTCATTGAACCTATAAACATTTGTTCATTCTCAAATTCCTTCAATAGTTTAATTTTCTTTGCACAATAATCCCCATCTAAAATATTTAAAAACAAAACATTTGAATCTTTATATTTTTTAAGATACCCCTTTTGTGCCATTACGAAATGATAAACTTCTCTTAATGATCTCATCTGACCACCTCCTGAGTTGCAAATCATTTTTGTGCATAAACCACGCCATAAAAAAGTTTTGTTTCAAATGTTTTCAGTTCGTGCCATGAAAATGAGTAAGTGTTTTTTTTTTGACACGGTCGTGCTGTGAAAATGAGGAAGTGTTTTTGTTGACACGGTCGTGCTGTGAAAATGAGGAAGTGTTTTTGGACAGTCATGCTGTGAAAAAATAGGAACTATTCTGTGAGACAAGGCCTCGTGTTTATATTTTATCTCAGAACACTAACAGGCTTTTAAACACAAGTTTCATCAAAATCATTATAGGGCATTTTAAGTATGTTTTAAAAATGATTCACACAATTTGAGAATATATCGCCCAGTTATTTTCCAAGCTGTCTCGCCCGAAGCGTCATTTCCTGTGGCCACACCCGATGATTAAGCAATCTCCTCATCGTTGCCTTATAAGTGATTCGCCAGACAAAGTTTCTGCCAGACGGGATTTTCATTTTTACAACTGAGACATGAGCGATCTTTCTTCCGCGAACAAAACAGCTCAACACAAAGTTGGTAAGCTTGTGTATGGGTTCCTCTTTGAACGATGAAGCAATTGATTATAAATTAAATCGTGATAATTCTGATATATATTTTTTTTCTTGGCAGGTCCTTGGAAGAAGAGCAGTTTACATATCACGACGAGGTGCATGAAATTAATGCTCTTATTGAAGAGGTCAATCATCTTAGAAGAGAATTGAAAAACATTTTTAATGACTGACACAACGTCTTATCACGGCCTCTGATCTTTTTTCCATCTTGTACCAATGGTAAAAAAAACTGAGACATGGACTCACTCTCTTCCGATGAAGATAACAGCTCACTACAAAGTTGGTAAGTTTGTGTATGGTTTCCTCTTTGAACGATGAAGCAATTGATTATAAATTAAATCGTGATAATGCGAAAATATATATTTTTTCCTGGCAGGTCCTTGGAAGAAGTGGAGTTTACATATCACGATGAGGTGCATCAAATGAATGCTCTTATTGAAGAGGTCAATGATTTTAGAAGAGAATTGAAAAACATTTATAATGACTGGTACGAAGTCTTATCACGGCCTCTGATCTCGAATGAATTAAACCAATGGTGAGACACGCGTGTGCGTGTGCGTGTGCGTGTGCGTGCGTGCGTGCCTCTTTCCCTGTCTGTTTGTCTCTCTCTATCTCTCCCTGTCTGTCTCTTTGTATCTCTCTCTGTCTGCCTCTCCATCTCTACCCTTGACTCATTATTTTATTTTTTTTCAGCTCGATCACACAACATAAGCTGTTGAAGCAATCTGGTACAACACATTATTTTCTGGAGGTAAATGTTTCTGAATTATTATTTAGTTATTTGTTTATTTATTCTTTTATTAATATCACTCTCTCTTTGGAATGTCGCCTTATGTTGGTTGCATCATTAGTTTGGACGTGGTTTTGCCAGTACACTGGAATTCATTTTATTGGCCTTGGAAGGATGACAGGCTGAGTCGGCCTCCTGGTGTGTTAATTCAGTGGTCAACGAGGCTTGAACTTAGAACCAACACCAGGCTTACTCATATTACCATGTAATTATCTTTATAAAACCTAATTATAATCCACTTTTTGTTTCAAAACAGAATATGGTGTCTGAGTTTCGAAATCACAAGACATCTGAAGAAGATTGCTGGGAAAGATTATACATTCTCGCAAATGAATATTTAATATTTTCAATTTTGATTAATTATATTTGTTTTGTCTACAATTACTTGATTTTGAATTTCAAAAAAAGAATCAAGACATGAAGGAGAGGGAAGGAGGGGGGGTAGGTGCGCTCCCCCAATGACCCATCACCCCCTCATCCCACCCCCTCCCCTCCCCGTGTGTGTGTGTGGGGAAGGGTGGGGGTGGGATGAGGGAGGTGGTGGGTCAAAGGTGGGGGCGCACAGGGGGGATGAGGGGGTGGTGTTTGTGTGGGAGGGGCTTGTGTGGGTGGGGTTTATGTGGGCGGGGCTTCGGTGGGGCTTGTGTGGGCGGGGCGTGTGTGGGCAGGGCTTGTGTGGGCGAGGCTTGTGTGGGTGGGGTTTATGTGGGCGGGGCTTTGGTGGGGCTTGTGTGGGCGGGGCTTCGGTGGGGGTTGTGTGGGCGGGGGGTGTGGGCGGGGGGTGTGTGGGCGGGGGTTGTGGGAGGGCATTTATGTGGGTGGGGATTGTGTGGGCGGGGCTTCGGTGGGGTTTATGTGGGCAGGGTTTATGTGGGTGGGGCTTGTGTGGGCAGGGTTTATGTGGGAGGGGTGAATGTGGATGAGGCTTATGTGGATGAGGTTTGTGTGGATAAATGGATGGGTGGAGAGATGGGTGGATGGGTGGATGAGTGGAGCTTGTGTGGATGGGTGGATAATTTTTTAAATAAATAAACATGTTGTGTGTGGGGAACTAATTAACTAATCACTAATTATGTGAATATGATGAATATGGGTGGAGCTTGTGTGGGGTTTGTGTGTGTGGAGCTTGTGTGGGGTGGGGTTTTTGTGTGTGGTGGGGTTTGTGTGGGGCTTGTGTGGGGTGGGGTTTATGTGGGTGGGTTTTGTGTGGGCGGAGTCAAAAAATTTCAATTTATCTTTGTCTTTTGTAATTCCTGTGAATAAAATGAACCTAAAATCTCTTCCCCTTCCAAATCATATATCTTATAAGTCCAAGGAACCGTATCTATTACATCAACAATTTAAAAAAGTTCGTTCGTCCATCGTTTAGTATAACCCTTTTCAAAATGAGATTTCCACCTATATATTCTTACGATATCACCAACTTTGAACTTAGGTTTTCTGACATTAATCTCTTTTTCATATTTTAATTTTGTAAATGTTTCTGATGGTTTCATATTTGTTGACGTGTGAATCGTGTCATTATACTTATCCATAATATCCTGAATAAAAGATGACCATTGTTGTGAACCGAGTTGTGTGAATTTTTTATATAGTCTCTCTTTTAAGGTACGATTAAAACATTCAACAACAACTGCCTTCCCTTCATTAAAGGTACTGTATAATTTAATACTGTTATTTTTTAGAAAATTCATAAATGTCTTGTTATAAAACTCTCTACCCTCATCAGTCCACAATTTTTTAGGTTTTCTCTTAGTTTTATTAAATATCTGTTGAAAGGCGAACATAAGAGTATTACCTGTTTTGTTTTTTAATGGTACAACCCATGCGTATCTACTCCTCAAATCAATAACGGTTAAAGCATACTTGTACACCTTATCATTATTGAGTTCAATCAAATCAACAGACCAGATATAATCTACTTCCTTGGAATAAACTTTCCTTCTCTGAAACTTTGTGAATATTGGTTTATGTAATTCATCAGCGAATTGCTCTTCAATCTTAATGACATCATTAGAGCTTACAAGTTTTTTGAATTTCCAAGTCCAAGTTTCAATTTAGCACTGATCATCTTCTTCACGATGAACCTATCAACTTTTTCTCTCAAGGTTGGATTTTGTATCAGAGAGAAATTATACAACATTTCTCTATCGGCTTCATGCTTTTCTTCCAACGTTGTGGTATTCCCATAATCAATATCGTGTCTCATGCACACTTCATCAACTCTATTGATGGGTTTACTCCATGATTTAGGATTGTCTGCCTCATCTAATCTTTTATCCAAGTTTGTGCCTGGACCACAGAAAGAATACCCTGGTAGATGTAATTCCCCTGGTATTCCAGTAGTTGTAAATTTACTTCCTGATAAAAACTTTTGTATATCTCCTCCTAGTTTGTGTTTGGAGATAAATAAATTTTTTTTTTGAACCACACACCGAACATATACCTTTTTGTATAACCCTGTTATTTTTACTTTTAATATATGAAATATTTTTAGTATTAGTTTTCTTTTTACATTTGAGACAATAACTCATTTATTTATGAGAAAAATTCCTGCAGAGTGCAAAAACCTTTTTAGTTTCCAACATGCACATTTGAATCTTAATTTTTAAAACATAAAGAATCCTTTGAAATGCCTTCACTCTCTCCTCCATTTATTTAAGAAAAAAAAAAAAATGAAAAACTTGAATTAAAATCCATATCTTGTCAATGTCAATAGTCTTGTCGAAAGAATTGCAAATAGACTTGTCAATTCTTTGTTTTCCTCCTCGGTGGGTTGAGTTATTTTCTTTAATACCCCTAATCTTTTTTTAATCTCACTGGTTTCCATATTTTGATATTTATTCATTCTCTCTCTTTCCTCCCTCTCCTCCCTCTCTCTCTTTCCTCCATCTCTCTCTTCTCTCTATTCTCCCTTTCCTCCCTCTCTCTCTACTCTCTATTCTCCCACTCCTTCTCTCTCTTCTCCTTTTCCTCCTCTTCCCTCTCTTCTTCAACTCCTTCCTCATCCCTTATTATCCTTGAATCGCTTACACCCCATAGAATATCATACATATATTCATCAGGATTTCTTGTTATTCCTGTATCCAAAATATTTTTTTTTTACAACAGGAAACCAATAAAATTTCTTTTGAATTTCTAAAAGAGCCTTACCTTTTCTTAACTTTATAATTTTTTCATTATTTAACATTCTAATTAAATCTAAAGTTGTCGGTTTATCAACATCAGCATAATGCCAATCTTTTATTGAAAATACCTCATTCTTATGTTGTAGAACATATTTATTAAAATACCGAATACCCTTTTCTTGAAGGTATGCTTGGATACAGAAATGATAATTTTCTTGAAGCCTTCTTGCTGTCATTTATGTATTAGAAATATATGTTAGAATAATATTATGGCACGAAACACCTCCCCATATTCCCATAGTTAAATCATTTTGTATTTCCTTACTTATTATATATAATCCTGTTTTTTTCTGTTTTCATGATATAAACAAGGGCAAAACCATTATTATATTTACCCTTATTAAATTCTTTTATTTGTTGTTTACTAATCGTGGCCCCACAAAACTCATTCTCGATACCAAGTGGATAATATTCTTCCTTACGAGACTGATTTAATTGTTCCAGGTCTTCGAGGTCAATTTTAAATGACCAATTATACCCTAAATCATTCATATCATACCCCCATTGTTCTATTCTCATACAAACGATACGCCCTTCTTTATAAAAATTTATTTTAATTCGAACTGTGAATTCTGTATGACCTGGAGATAATATCAACACTTCTGTATCTTTGAAATACACGGCCGTTTTATTTAAAGATATATATTGTGATAAATCGCTTAATCTCACCAAGTCATTCGCGTCAGTCGGGCTTGGATAATTTTTTAATTTATAAGCATTTTTCATGTTAATATTTTTGGTTATATTATATTTATGTCGTTCAGCCTTTGCCTTTGTGTAATAATTTGACAAATCAATATCCAGTTCTTGGGATACACCAAATATAGAACCATCTTCACCAACATGTCATTTATATAAGATTAAAAATAATATCATAAAATTTTTTATTTTTGTTGAGTTGAAATAACACATATAGACATAATTGACCACAACACTTGGAATTTAATTCTTGGTCTTGAAATGTTTGATAAACACCATTCTGTAAGAATTTTATGACTTCAACAGGTGGTGGAAGACCAAAACTATCAAAATAATATTTGTCTTGACTATTAAAAATACATACCCAATGAGAACCGTTCCCATTATTATCTTCTAAGTTCATAATAATATTCTTTGTATGTTTCGGCACGTTTGTTAATTCATCTCTCATACAAATAACCACATTATGAATTTTTAATTTCTTACAATATTTGACAAGTTGTAAATTTGATGTTGTATTCTTTCCAAATTCTTTAAACCACTCATCAATGCTCATTTATTTATTAGAAAGATATAATCCATTACCTCTTTTCGTTAATTTTACACCTGCTTGTGCTATAGAAGAAAGCATATCTCCAACTAACAATCTCGCTTTATCAGGCAGACCTTCAAGTTTTTCAGCAAAATCTACAATTACACCACTTCCACTAATTTGTTTCTCCAACTCTTTGTTATGTCTTTCCAATTCTTTTAGAGCCTGGAGTTGAGCCTTCCTTTCGTTGGCAGTTTTCACCGCTGTTGAAATACCACCCGTCAATGCTCCAACCGCACTTAAACCAGCAAATAAAGGAATTAGAAATGGGAGAAATCCTCCACTCGTCTCTCTGATTGAATATTTTTTCAACATTGGTTTTGTCATTTTAATTTTAAGTGAGCCAGTATCGTTCAAGATTTTAACCTGTTCTCTTGTGAGCAAAACATCAATTCTTACTGCTCCTTTTCTCTGAATTGTATTAATGTTAATTGTACAAGGCTTTTGATTTTGAACACAAGAAGATAGTTTATGAAGATTGATTTGATTAACATATACCCCAGTTGGTACTTTGCCACTCATTTATTTAACAAAAAATTATGTGAGACTAATCATCACACCATTATCTGTATTAATCTGTAATTCTGTTTCTTCCAAAAGCAAACAATATGTATCAACTTCTTCACTCTCTCCTCTTTCAATGTATAGGGAAGTATCCACTCGATTAGACTTTATAGTTTCCTTTTGAGCGCTCAGGTCAAACGCATAGATTATATACAAACTTTTAAATGCTGTCATATCCAAAATAGGTTCTTTATTTCCATTACTTTCACACACCTTTTGGTAAGACTTGTATGCTTCAGCAAAATCATTTTTTTCCCAATTAATTTCCAATCTATCTTGTGGATAAAATGTTCCATCTAGAGAAACGCGAAGTTGTTTCACCTTAGCATTATCACTCAATGCATTATTCTTATCAGTCGCAGTATCACCATCTGGCTTTTTAAAAATGATCCACAGATATCGTGGCTTTCCTTCCAGAACACCCAAATTCCACGTGTAAGTAGTTTGGTTGAGTTTAACGTGTTGACATCTTCTTTTGAGGTATGATACACTGAGTGGTTTCTTTGAGTGAAGTCTTCTATTCAACATCTCTTCTGTTTTAAGATTAGGAGTATATTCACTGATATACCAACTCATTTCCTCAATTACAAATTTATTCTGATCACCAAAAGCATTACCAACACTAAAAAGCAATCTATTTTCATTATCATTCCTTTGTAGTTGAAATCTAATTTTAAGACCATACAGAACTTTATCATGATCACAAAATCCAAATATACCTTTAAGAGGAACTGCCACAGTAAAACTATTTTCTGCTTTTGTATCATCATTATACGCTCCTTTCCTTTGAGTATATCCAGGGTCTGTGTTTGTTCCCGTTGACATATCAGGAATAAAACCTTCGACAGACCCCTTTCCCATTCTATCACTGAATGTATAGAGTGTAAATTTCATCATTTCAGATACAGCAGAGACATAATCAACCACTTCAACTTCTTGTGTTCCAATATACAAACGCACACTATCAAACATTTTCCAGAAGAAATCATTTACAAGTGTAGCGTTTGTGTTATTCCCAGCTTTAGTGAATTTAAATTTACACAACAAGAAACTTTCGGAGAGATTCAAATAGGTTTGTTGATTATTTATTTCAAAACTTTTTGTACCATTCGTATTCCAGTCTGTTCCAGTTATTGCATTTACCTTGAGGTAATCTTCTTTTTTAGTGGAGTTTGAGATAATAATAGTATCATCCAAATCATAGATACTATCAATTGCTTCCATACTTGTATTTATTTAGGAAAAAAAGATGTTAAAACTTTTGAAACCCTGATCCAAGTATTTGAATTATTTTCTGTCGTTCTTGGGGGGACAACTGAGTTTTGCCTTTCTTAATTTCTTTTATTGCTTGTAATTTATGAGATTCCTTCTGGGCATCTTTTATGCTCTTTACAGCACCTGCTACATTTCCCACAGCAGAAGCAGTTGAACCAATTAGATCTTTATGTTTAAGAATAGTTGAACCAATACCCATGAGAGTATCAATTATCCCATCTCCTCTAAATTGATGTCCAACACCCCTTTGTCTCTTAGGTTTATGGTATCCTCTACCAAGATACATACCTTCACCCTTGTAGTATGGGGAAAGGAACATCCCATCCCCTGTAATTATTTTATATTTTCCCAACTCGTGTTTCCTCACAATAACCATCGTATTTATTTATTGGAAAACTTCACATCGGTGAATTCTGATGGATATAACTTCTCCATTAAAAGAAATCATACGATTATCTTGGTCGGTTATCCTAAAATTTACTCTGTGTATGGTTTTTCCTGACACAGGGAGATAAACCAAATTTTTGGGGTCCATATTGAATTTATAACCAATTGGGGTTGAGTATGCGCTGAATGAAAATATTGTATTTGTTTTTTTTCCATCATTATAAGCACCATCAATCAAATCACAGTGAATTAACACCGAATTTATTCCTGAGGATATTTGAATGACATTATCACTGTAAAACGTCCCATTAGTTTCAATCTTTTTTGAGGAGAAACCCAATAACTCTCAAAATGAATTATCAATTGTGAAATCAACCTTGTAGTTATTTTTTTTAACTTTAATCGTTGATTTTGAAGTATGTTTTTGAATGTCTATCACAATATTTTTTGGTTCATCACCCTGTTCTTTCATAAGACGAGCAATTTCGGAAGATGTTTGAGAAATCTCATATGCTCCGGGTGAGACTGTTATCGTTTTGTATCCACTTCCTGGATTATTACTAAACTTGTCATTTTTCTCGGTTATATTAAATAAGGTATTATAAGTTTCCATGGACAATAAAGATGCCTCATATTCTTTTGTTGTGTCAAGTTGTAGTGGGTATGGGAATGAAGATGTGTGGTCGCTTGTTGTGAAATTGAAACTAAGGATTGTGCTTCTCTTCTTATTTAATATGAGATAAAATGTCTTTATATTGATATTTATTTATTATTTTCATGTTCATCAACTGGTCTAAAATGGCTGATGCTTCATTAAAACAATTGTTATTTCCAGCCTTCTTACTACCTCACAACAATAACAGTCTATTAACTAATTGTGATGGGTCATTTGGAAGAAAACTAATACCTGAACCAAGGATACTTAAAGCCTGAATAATGTGTTTCTCCTTCTCATTTTTCCTACTTTTACTAGAAATACTAACCCTATAATTTAGAGTGTTCAGCAGATCAATATATACTCTATCATCATTATTTTTCATATCCAATGGTTTATCAATATACTTTGATTCATCCCTCACAGTTGAACCTTGTCTTCCATCTTTTGTGAGAAGAAACATTAATCTCGGAGTTAGTTTAACAGGGGGTTGAGCAGAACCCAAGAACCTTAATTCATCATTAAATATCAATACCTTTTCTTGAACAAGATGAAATATTGCTGATTGTTCTGTTGGAATGAGTCCTGCTTTGGTTTTTGAATCCGCTGAATATTCAATGTTTTGAAGAGCATTCACAATATAATCAGGGGGTCGATTCATCTCTTCCAGTTGTTGAAATAAACCTTCATCATCATATACCTTTAATTCTCCTAAATGCTCTAATTCTTCCTCCGTCATTTGATCAAAATCTTTTAACATTTGAAGTTTTTTTAGGAGTATATTTTATTGTGGGAACTGTGGAAACATCTATAATTTTTTCTTGGGAAGTTTTTAAAAGTGGTTTAAAAAATTTCTCGTTTTCTTTCAAATGCTTCTTCACCCGTTAGTTTTTGTCTGCATTTCTTCTTTATGTCTTCCTGTTGTTTTACAACTTTTGAAAAAAACTCTTGATGTTCCCTAAATCTTCTTGCTCTTTCTTTCGCACCCATTTATTTATTTTAAAATATCATTTAATATCTCATCTTGTTTCACAACAATATATTTATATTTTTCAGTCGTGTGTTTCATGTAATCCCCAAATTCCTTTTTACTACATAATGTAGAACAATTGTCTCTCCAAAAATTGTTTATATCTATTGAATTTATCTTGAATAAAATAAAAGTATTAGCATTGTTTCTGATGGAACGACGAGGAAGTTGAAAGTACGATTGACTAAGATAAATAATTGTATTGTACAAGAAGATTTTGTACAATACTTGTACAAGAAGTACAAGTATTGTATCTTGTAATTGTACAAGAAGAATGTCTCCCTCTTGTGTAGTAGCTGTCCATTACCGTTTGGTTTCTCTCATTAACACAATCATCAAAGATAACGAGGTTCGTTTTGGATTTATCCAAATCTTGGGGAGACTGTATAGCATCCGTATTATCACTAAGAATACAAGTTATCGGTTTTGATTTCTTTTTACATCTCTGTGCATAACAAAATAGTTGTATTATATCTTCAATGTTATAATCATTTAGGTTTTTTTGAAGTTTAAATAAACCGATTATATCTTCTTTTTGAAGACCAGCATTAAAACCTTGTGAGAGTAGTTGATACTCTGGTTGAAAACTCGACTCTGTGAAAATTATTAAATTATCATAATCTAAAAAGTTGGGAGTGAGGAGCATCTTTAAAAGTAAGCAGGTTTTTCCACATCCACTTGAACCAACTATGAGGCATCTTAATGAATTTGGGAGATTTTTATGGTTGTAAAATTTTATCTTATTTTCCCAAATGGGTAAAAAATCATTCATTTATATATTTGGAAAACAGGTTATTTAATTTATTGTTGGCTTTTTTCGAAACTATATTTTATCCTAAGTTCAGGTTTAATTTCAAGATAATCCATTATTTTATTTATGCAATATCTTGTGTTGATATTTCCCTGAAAATCACATCCATGAATAATATATAACAACAATCCTTTGAACATTTCTCTAATACGTTCAGTTTCTTCCCTTGTAAGGAAAGTGTGTTATCACCCTCGTACTTTACATTCATTTTTCTAATCAATCTTGTAAAGTAATTCATTTTTGGTGTAAATCTAAAAGAATTATTTTCCTTTTTATATTTTTGATTATCATTAATTAGAAGATAATCACAGAATATACATTGTTTATAGGCTTTTGACTCTGTGTTTAATCCCCGTCTTTCACACGCAGGACAATTCTCAAATTTGTCATATGGAGAATCATGGAATTCAAGAGGCTCAAAATCAAGTAAACTATTCATATTTATAAAGTAAAACTTTACTTAAACCGAAATTCATCTTCGATATCATCTTCGATACTTTCAGAATCATCTATACTTTCATAACTATCGTTTGAACACAAACTCTCGGTGTCATAACTATCGTTTGAATGCAAACTCTCGGTATCATAATCACTCTCATAATCTTCAAAATCTTCAGTTGAATCTCGACTCATATTTAATTAGTAGAAAAGACATTACCATCGATATCTATATACATTTTTTCATTAACAGATTCAACTGAGACATTTTTTATATTAAAGGTAATTTTAAAATGATCCGTAACTACAATTGAACGAAATGTCATTTCACCTGATATATTAACATCCTTTATTTCATCAGGATTTATATCTTTAGGGTTGTTGAAAAAAATACAAATTTCTCCTTGCATATTTCAGATGGTCTTATCTTTTCTTTCTAAAGCTTCATCCATAAGGTTTTTATTTTTTGATACCTTTTCTTGTTTCATTGCTTTTTCTAGTTTTGAATACATTGCCAGAAGGAGAGGAGAAACTTTTGTTAGAGATACCTTAATTGATGTTCTTCCAGGTATACTAAAAGCCCTTCCACTGAAGTAAATTGAAGAACTCATCATATCCACCATAATTGTTTTTATCCAATAGTTGTTATATTTATCTTAGTTCAATTTTACATCCTTGACATATTTCTCAGTATCTTTAACAAATGAAGAGGTTGATTGAAACTTGTCTTTTGTGTCTTGAAACATTGTATTTATTAAGTGAAAAAGTTGGAGGATAAAATGGTTTTAAGCACAGATTCACCTGTAAAATAAACGAAATTTTCATCAAGAAAACTTTAGTTTAAGCACAGATTCACCTGTAAAATAAACGAAATTTTCATCAAGAAAATTGTAGTTTAAGCACAGATTCACCTGTAAAATAAACGAAATTTTCATCAAGAAAATTTTAGTTTGAGCAAAGTTTTATTATATAAATATGGTGAATACAACGTACTGCGATGTTTGTAATCACGAATATAAACATTATAGAAAACACCTCCGAACCAACAAACACACATTTCATCTATTTCATAAAATATCTCCTCTTGAGTTGGAAAGAAAACATTGTGATATCTGCTCAAAGGATGTTTTGAAGAGTAGTTATAATAGACATCTTCAATCACAAAAACACAAGAAAAATGAGTTTAGAGTAAAGGGAGACTATTATATTGAAAACACTGATGGGGCATTTAAAGGGCATATAAAAATAAGGATTTTTCAATTTGGAGAACCCGGTCCATCATCAATAGTTGAATCAATTGAAATGGTGAAACCTGATGTTGAAAAATTTATTAAAAAGACATTAAAAGAAATGAAAACTTTAAAGTTTTATATGGGAGTGAAAATGAATACGAAAAGACAAGATGAAGAACAAACTCCTTATATGAGAACAGATCTTCATTTTATAACATCATTTCAAGATTTTTTGAATAGTGGGGTTTATGAAGAACTATCAAGACAAGAGGATGTTGATAATACAGTGGTAGGAAGTGGATTCAATATTAAAAAAATCATCTTTTTAGATATACACATTCTAAAATCAAACCCTCTTAAAGCTTCTTCTTATATTGAATTACCAAAAGAAATAAAATGAAAGAAGGCAGTTGTTAATATTAAGAATAATGATAAATGTTTTCTCTGGTCTGTTCTTGCTCACTTACATCCACCAAAATGTAATTCAGAAAGAGTAAAACAATATATGAAATATGAGAATACCTTGGACATTAAAGATTTTAAATTCCCAATGCCACTAACAGATATTCCTAAATTTGAGAAAAAGAATAATCTTTCTATTAATGTATATGGATTCACGGATACAAACAAAGTTCAAATATTAAAAATTTCAAACAACTATAAAAATGAAGAAACACACATTGATCTTTTATATTTTAGTGTTGGAAAGAATTCACATTACACATACATCAATAATTTATCAAGATTAATCTCTTCTCAGGTATTCAGAACAGCAAACAAAATATATCCTTGTAAGCGATGTCTTAATTCATTTCATACAAAAGAACGATTAGAACAACATTCAAAATATTGTAGTAATCATAAATCAGGTGTAATTACAATGCCTAAACCTGGTGAAAAGATTTCTTTTGAAGATTATAATAAATCTATCATGCACCCATTTGTGATATACGCTGATTTTGAGTGTATCCTTAAAAAGATAAATTCTGCTTCTCCTAATCCAAAAGAATCATATACAAATAAATATCAAAAACATATTCCTTGTGGTTTCTGTTATTATATCAAATCATCTGTTGGAGAAAAGTATAACAAACTTGAACATTATAGTGGAAAAAAAGCTTCACAAGAGTTTGTAAAACGATTAGAAAAGGATTGTATAAGACTCACTAAATTAATGAAAGAAACAAATGAACCGATGAAATTAACCAAAGAAGAAAAATTAGAATTTAGAAAGAACAATATCTGTCATATTTGTGAGGGGGAAATTGAGGAGTCTAAAGTTAGGGATCATTGTCATCTTACTGGTAAATATAGAGGTCCCGCTCATTCCTGTTGTAATCTTAATTATAAATTACCTTCTTTTATTCCAGTCTTTCTTCACAACAGCGCCAACTATGATACACATCTATTTATAAATGAACTTTCAAAAACACCAGGGAATATTTCTGCCATAACAAACACAAGTCAAAAGTATATTTCATTTACAAAAATGATATTCACAAAACCTATAACTCGTATTAGGTTTCTTGATTCTTCCAAGTTTATGGGAACACCACAAGCCAACCTCGCATCAAATCTAAGCTCCACGGGCTCTTTTCCAAATCTTAATTCATTCTTTCCAAAAGAGGAAATTCTAACTTAAGAGGAAATTCAGATTAAAGAGAGAATTCAAAGTAAAGAGGAAATTCTAATTAATGAGGAAATTAATGAAGAAATTCTTACTGAAGATGAAATTCTAATTATACAGAAAATTCAAACAAAGAATGAAATTCTAACTAAAGAGGAAATTCTGATTATAGATGAAATTCTGATTAAAGAGGGAATTCTAACTCGAGAGGAAATTGAAACAAGGAATGAAATTCAAAGTAAAGAGAAAATTCTTACAAGTGAGGGAATTTATCCTTATGGTTATATGGATTCATTTATGAGATTTAAAGAAACACAACTTCCTTCAAAAGAAAGTTTCTATTATAACCTTTATGAAGAAGAGATAAGTGATAAGGAATATAAAAACGCACAAGAAATTTGGAAAATATTTAAGATAAAGAACCTTGGAGAATATCATGATTTGTATCTAAAAACAGATGTTTTATTGTTAGCTGATGTGTTTGAAGCTTTTAGATCACTCTGTCATAATAAAAATTGTTATGGATTAGATCCTGCCCACTATTTCACAGCTCCTGGTTTAGCTTGGAGTGCAATGTTGAAAATGACAAAACAAGATATCGATTTACTCAGTGATGTTGATATGCTTTTGATGATTGAGAAGTCCAAGAGAGGTGGAATATCACAAGTATGTTCAAAAAGATATACTAAAGCAAATAATAAATATCTTCCAAATTATGATAGTGAAAAAGATAGTAATTATTTGATGTATTTTGATGCTAATAATTTGTATGGATGGGAAATGTCTCAATCTCTGCCTTATGGTAAATTAGAGTGGGTGGAAGAAAAGGATTATGAAAAGGCTTTGATGAATATTGTTATTTCTTCTCAAGAGGAATTGAATGACGAAGAAGAAGGTTATTATTTTGAAGTTGATTTGAGGTACCCGAGTGATCTTCATAATAAAGCATAAAGATCTTCCTTTTGCATGTGAGAAAGAAACCCCAAAGAAAGAATGGTTAAGTGATTATCATAAAAGTTTTAATATTAAAGGTAAATCAACAGAAAAGTTATTAACAACATTCTATGATAAAGAGGGATATGTTTTGCATCAAAGGAACTTGAGACAATATTTATCTGCTGGGTTGAGAGTAGCTAAAATTCATAGAGTTTTAAAATTTAAACAAAGTCTTTGGGTGAAAAAGTATATTCAATTCAATACAGATATGAGAGAAAATGCAAAAGTAAAATTTGAAGGGGACTTTTATAAATTAATGAATAATGCTGTATTTGGAAAGACTATGGAAAATGTTAGAAACAGGCAAAACAGTAGATTTGCAACATCTTGGAAAGAAGCTTCGAGATTGATAAATAAACCAAGTTTTGAGAGAGAAGAGGTTTTTTCAGAGAACTTTTCTGCAATTCATATGAAAAAGGAAAGTATTGTAATGGATAAACCAATTTATATTGGAACAGCAGTTCTTGATTTATCAAAGATATTGATGTATGATTATTTGTATAATGACTTAAAGAAAGAGTATGGTGAAAATGTTTCATTGTTGTATATGGACACTGATAGTTTTATCCTAGATATAAAAACTGATGATGTTTATAAAGATATGAAGAAAGATATTGGAGTATATGATACAAGTAATTTCAGCAAGAAGAGCGAGTTATTTTCCAAAAAGAATGAAAAGGTTATTGGTAAGTTTAAGGATGAGTTGGGTGGAAAAGTAATGAGTGAGTTTATTGGATTGAGAGCAAAGGCATATGCTTCTAAGTATGGTGATCAGATTGATAAGAGGTTAAAGGGAATAAAGAAATATGTAATAAAGAAATCAATAACTTTTAGAAATTATTATAATTGTTTGATGAATAAGAAAGAAGAATATAGGAAAATGAATACAATAAGAAGTTATAAACATAACATATATATATATAGTGAAGAAGTAAATAAAAAGGCATTAGGAGCCTTTGATGATAAGAGATTTATTTTAGATAATGGAATAGATTGTGTTCCATATGGATATTGTATGATGGAGTGTATAAAATAGATGGGTTTGGGTTTTTTAAGGGCTCCCGCCGCGTTTTTTCGCAATATATAAATGGTCAAACCAAGTATTAATCAAACTGAAGAGTGGAGAAAATCTCAGTCTTGGTATATAAATGGAAAACATAATGAATGTGAAAAATATCAAATAAGTCTTATTGAAAAAATAACTAAAACAAAGGTAAATAAAACAAATAAGCGAATCAATTTAAAAACTAGTAAGTTAGAGGATGTAAAGAAAAAAATGAATATCCTTGAATGGACTGAAAACTTTGATGGTTATCAATTGAACAATGAAAAAACAATTTACTATAATCTCAAAATGATATGTGGCTCAGGAGGTGGTCAAACAAGAGCATTAAGAGAAGTTTATCATTTCGTAATAGCACAAAAGGGGTATCTTAAAAAATATAAAGATTCAAATGTTTTGTTTTTCAATATTTTAGATTGGGATTATTGTGCAAAGAAAATTAAACTATTGAAGGAATTTGAGAATGAACAAATGTTTATAGGTTCAATGAGTGAGCTAAACAATATGCATCGGTTATTTGATAAAGAGTGTCCCGAGGCTTAGACGTTTCAGATATTTCTTTAGAATCACCTTTAACAAATCACATTACGACTTTACTACTTGAACAAATCTTTATCTTGTTGCATAGGTTATTTGAATAGAGAGCCCCTAGGTTAAAAGGGGAGACAAATAAATATACCTTGGGCTAAAAAGGGGATTTATTTTTTAGGGAAAAAAAAAAGAAAAATTTCATCACTGAAAATCCCCCATTCATTTACATTGGGAAAAGTGAGCCAGAATCAGTATTCTTACCCTACTAATGCCTCTGGACATGCACAACTCATCACCTGTACATCCACATTTTCACATGAGAATAAAGCCTGCCTATAGCTTGCCTTCCATTCTCTTTGCAATTCTGAAGTACTCAGCAATTCATCATACTCTCTGCAGTGAGTGAAATATGCGTTCCACAGCATCTCTCCATTGCAATCAAGTGAATGAGAAATTGCAAAGTAGCACTTTGCCATTTGCAAGAAATATATTCAGCACATTTCCTGCCTAAACTTCATAATAAAGTTATTGCATGAAAAAAAACCTTACTATAGTGGAGGAGATGCACTCATTTGATTGAAACAATAATCACAAAAATAAATAAACCAATGTCACCCACAGGGTGACCTGTATCTTGCCAAAAGGTGACCACGTGTGACTTCTTTAAGGTCACACTGAGGTGAACAGAGCTGCTATCCACCAGGAGCGACTCCTTGAGGAATATCTGCCTACGCGAGATTCCGATGAGAATCGTTCTACAGAGTAACCATGAAAAATATGCTTTTGCCTCATAATGTCACCAAATGACGTCATAATGTCTCAAGCTTGACATATCTAGAAAGCACTCATCGAGGTGTTCAATTTGAGGTACTACACGATATGGTTCCTAAAACTTGAAAATTTGACCTTGGGGTCAAATATGTTTGACCTGAGGCGCTAACCATGAAGGTCAAGGCCAATCGCCACCAAAAATTAATCAGCTGAGCGCCAGACCATGAACTATATTCCCATGAAGTTTGAAGACGATCCGATCAAAATTACTCAAAAAAATAAGGGTTTCGTCGACTCCCCTGATTTGCGACAAAGTGATCTTGACCTTTGACCTTGACCTTCAAAATTTTGTGCACTGAAAGGGACCTCTATAGGCCTCTGATATGCGAAGTTACAAAAATTTCCAATGATAACTGTGCTTTGCAGAATTTTTTATACGTGATTACAGACAAACAAACAAATAAAAACAAATAAATAAATAAATAAAAAAACATACAAGCTGACTAACATATCTTGCAAAAACTTCGTTTTGGCAAGATAATAAAAATAAAAACCCAGGAATCTGCAAAAGTAGAGACAATAGGGCAAACAACAAAAGTAAAATCCACAGCCATTACAGATAACCATAAACAGTTTGCATTTCCACAAATAATGTGTGTGAATCATGGTTAAACAAACAAAGCACTGCATATTCAAAGAACAAGTAGCTTTTCTGAAATCATCCCATTGTAAAATGAGCAAGAAAACTCAGCTTTTGGCCAGGTATGAATCCCTGGACATTTAAGGTTCCCCCAACCATTCTTCTGAATCTGCACTGCCTTCACTGTTCCAGAAAGCAGATTTGCCAAATGTTTTTGCCTAATTACATACCCAAAAATGTACACTGTGTCCAGCAATTTCTCACCTCATATAGAGTCTGTGATGTATCAATCATTAGCTGTCTTGGTGGAGCAGTGTCTGAAAGACCAAAAAATAAATAAATCTTCACCTTGGCATAGGGAACCATCAATAAAGTACATCAACCAATCAGACAATGCAATGTGTTTTGCATTATGCAGAATAGAAGAATACCTCTCCAAATCAAATGATTACTCCAGACAGTAATTATAGGTAATGATCTACAATGAAAAAAAAAAAAAATAAGAAAAAAAAAAATCAAACACCATATTTAACAGGCTCTCAACAAATGGAATTCTTAGCAATTCAAATAGGTGTTACATCGACCATGCTCAGCAAAAGAAAAAGAAAAAAAAACCCCACACACTTTATTTGTGATTGTATTTATTTGGTTATTTCTCTGAAATAAGATCAGAGTGCGTCCCTGCAATCTGCAATCCCTGCTTTTAAATCTGCAATTTTTTCATCATTTTAAAATGTGTTTATCAAGAAAAAGTGGCGATTCCAAATTTAATTGCATGCAAATTAAAAGTGATGTAATATTTTACAAATGAAGGCATTGCATTCCATACACAGAGCAATGGCCACTCAACCCACTCCACAAAAACAACGGCCAATGTTTGGCCGTTGACATTTGACTAAAACATCCCACAAAACACCCCATGGGTCTGGAAATGTGAACCTGAATAGCACCAAATTCCCTGAATTTGCAAGAAGTCATAGACATAGGGTGGCTGGTTCAAGGTTTCAGCACCCACAAGCTCATCGCTGGATTGGCATTCCAACGCTGGTGGTGTGGCAAAAGAGATTGACCATGTGCTCGTTGGAGGATGATCCAGAACTGCATGGTCTACCGGAGTGCTCAGTTCCTCAATACCGACCACAGACTTGTTGTAGCAACTCTAAAGTTGCACATTAAATCCGGGAGAATGGTACCATCCCGCCAAACAGACAAACGCACAGACGGGAACATTGCAATACTTGCGCACCCTGCCTACGGTGAATAAACTTTTTTTTTCATATTGCTGTGATTATTTCATTGTTGCGAGCTCCTGGATGCTCTGACTGGAGTACATTGTACAACTAAGTAGGATCAGTGAATGTATATATGGGTTTTATTTAGTACATGATAGACAGGAGAAATGATATCACCAATCTAAAAATAAACAAACGAGTTAGTGCCAATTAAAACTAGAAGGGCACCCAGTGGAGCGCATACCTCCACCACGTAATGCCTGATCCATGACAACATATCGGGCCCAACACATTTTTGAACTAGAGGGGGAGCACTCGGTAGAGTCCAAAACCTCCACCGCCAATACTGCTGGGTCACTTAAGTGAACCTGATATCCTATTCATTGTAGGTCAAAACGGATCAGACTCGACTGAACCACGATTGAATAAACTAAACTAAACTAGATCGATGCGCATGTAGAAATGGCCAAAAAAAAAAATCGAAATTTCTTTGAAAAAAAAAGTTGCAAAATGGTTTTTTTTCTCTAACAAATTTTTTTTGGGGGTTGGAAATCACTTAAAACATGTAGAAATGCAAAAAAAAAAAATCAAATATTTTTCAAATAAAATCGAATTATTTTTGAAAAAAAGTTGCAAACTTTTCTAAGTTTTTTTTTTGTACCAAGTCCAAAATCTAATGGCATGATCCTTGGACCATACCTAACCCCCCCACCAAGTTTCGTCGAAATCCGTCCAGGAGTTTTTCCGTAATACTGTTCACAAACAAACAGACAGGGGTGAAAATTGTAACCTCCATCCATCTTCGATGGCGGAGGTTAAATATCATGCTATACAGTTTTTGGCCCCATCTCTCATTGGTGAAGAATCACTTTAAAAAGTAAATAATTCTCGTATCCAGATCCGGATTCGGATCTTCACCAAAATCGAAGCAATTTGTCCTTGTCACATACCCAACCTGTCCACTAAGTTTCGTCCGAATCCGTCCAAACTTTTTGAGATATCCTGTAGAGACCGACAGACAGGGGTGAAAACATAACCTCCTTCACCTTCGGTGGTGGAGGTAAGTAGGTGCAGAATGGATAAAAAGAATTGGTGAGAGTTGGCTGTAATCAAATTTAATAGGCCAAGCAAACATGAAAATGCTCAACATCATAGCAATTGTATTTTCTCAGTAAACACTGTAAAAAAAGAGGTTATCAAATTAAATGCAGCTATGAATTGACAGCAATCTGAAATTTGAAAGATAAAATAATTATCCATTTGAATAAACATTTTGGTTTCAAATACAAAACTACATATTGGACCTACAAAGGTAAAAGGGCAGTCCAGGCTCTTCCAGGTGAGTTTCCACAAACTCCTGTAGATCTCTCACTGCCAGGGATACACAAGATAGTCTCATTGCATTGACATCACGACACGCGACTTGGGTATGCAAGTATGTTGTCGAGATGATATGGAACCATTATTGGCTTGATGCTGATCAGTCAAAACTGCCTTGGTGACACAATAACAAGTAGAATTAGTCTCGTCCATCTACCAATTATCTAATCATGGGGATGGGGGCGGGAGTAATGGAGGGGAATGGAATTTTTGAGAACAGGGGAAGTTTACTGGAAGGAAATGGAATGGGTGGAGTGGGAAAAGAATCAATGTTTGGGGAAAAGGAAGAAGGCTTTGGGGGGGGGGGGGGTGTGGCAGATATCCTGGTGCAAGATATTGTGCCGGTTTTCAGAAACCCCGGGGAGACACGTACAATACACATGGAGGAACTCTAATGTAGTTATCTCCGGAATACATTGTGTAGCAAAATTACCTCTCCCCTGTATCAGTGGAAAGGGAATATGCATTATGTTTATAGAGAAAACTCGAACCCCATTGTGGCTCTCTGGCATGATGACATTGACGTCACCACTTATGAGCAAGAGAGAGTTCGGATGAGAATATAGAAGTTGGTCCATGTTTTCGGATAGTGAGGCGTAAATGCAGTCATCACCGTTAGGTGGACGGTACAGTACACATATAAACATGAGTGGGAGTGGAGGGAAGCCGTAGCCAGAGGTATTCCTGGGGGTGTGGCGGAGTGAGATAGCGCATGGAGAGTAAGGAATGGAGTATTTGATGAAGAGAGCAACTCCAACACCAGGACGAGGCTCAGGTCTGTCATACTGGAGGAGGGTGCAAGCAGGGAGAGATAAGTCTTGAAGGAGGAAAGTTGCTATTAAGCAGATGATGTCTGCTTTGTCAGTGGCAACCTGTATGGAAAGATCTGTAAGGTTTGAGTGAAGGCCCTGGATATTTGAGGTCCACACTTTTAATGAAGAGGGAGGGGAGGAAGCTTTAGGTGCAGGGGATGGAGAGAGAGGGAGGGTATGACAAGGGAGGAGGAGGGGGGGGGGAGGAAAGGATAGTTGTTGAAAGTATGTGGGATTGCAGAAGAGCTAGGGGAGAGGGCCGGATGAGGAGGATAAAAGGCTCGGTGGTGATGGGTTGAGGTTCAGTGGGGGATAATAAGAGAGGAGGGAGTTGAAGATTCGAGGAGGTAGAGTAATGAGATAGAAGAGAGAAGGCTGGGGAAGGAGGCAGCTTTGTGGATGTGAGGGGGGGAGGAACTTTGGGAAGGGGGAGTGAGGGGGAGATTGGAGGGAGAAGGGTGAGGGGGGAGTTTTTGAGAAAGATGAGAGGGAAGCTTGGAGGGGAAAGAGTGTGAAGGTTGCTTTGAGGGAGGGGAGATGAGAGCAGGCATTGCCAAGGGTATGGGCGTCGATTGGTGGGGGACATGTCCCCCCCCCCACTTTTTATCAAGGGGGGACAACATATCGATTGCCCCCCCCCACGCTTTTCATTGAACGTAAGTTACGTAACACAAAACGAGCTGCTCGAGTACAACCAGGCCGAGATGCTCCTCAAATACAAGAATAAATTTTTAAATCTGTATTAAAGTTTTATTGGTCTATTATAGTTCTATTAAAGATGATAGGTTAACAATTCAACATTGAGAATCCGTGCTTCCCAAGCCATGGTCTCCCACCCGCCAAGCGTCCATAGCAACATCGCTTTTTGATCCTTCAATGTCGGTCCTTCCTATCATTGCGAAGCAGAACGTTGGATTGTTCACCCACTAACAGGGAACGTGACCTGGACATTTTGAGGTATGTTGGGACGTTTTCGGACTTTGTAACGTCATTTTGAGTGTTGAAAGAAATCGCGGCTTCATGGCCCGGAGCGCCACGCCTCGGAAAGTGTTAGGCCGCAACGGCTCGGGGCCCCTTTAGCGACCAAAATAGTTTATTTCACCTTTCTAACTTATATCGCCGGATGCCTGATATTATTACCAGCACGATGATGTGTGTGTTTAATACTTGTGACTTTTCACCGTCGAGTTATAAGCCAATAAAAGATTTTGCGGTCTGGTATGCTGATTGAGATGGTGGAGCTTGTGCAGGATGACGCGGTTTCACTCTACCGGCTCGCACGAACGAACGGAAAGATATTTTGTAATTCTGTTTTCATATTTCGCCGTCGACAACAGTGGCCCAAATCCCAACATTGAAAACCGGGTGAAAAATCGAAGGAAAGTGGGTATTTTGGTGACTAAATTAGCTTTGAATACTTGGGAAACATAAAATAAAATGCGCTGATCCACTCGCTTTTGCGGCGGTTAATGTAAATAATGTTTTCATCGGTATTTGGACTTAGGGGAGGGAAAGACCAACAAAACGAGAGGTATCATTCGGTCGTCGGGCTTATGAGGATTAAATTATAGATTTTAAAAGGTAGCTGTTGAAAAATAATCAAAATTCACCCAAGCGGTTCGGACAAACGAACGGAAAATTCTTTTTGAATTCTGTTCTCGGATTATACAGTATCTATAGGGTAGTAATGAGATTACCTCGAAAATCTGATTAAAAAAGGCTTAGGCTTAGTACCTTAGCCGCGGCTTGCAATTTTTACTTGGAAAAATAACGTTCCGGAAGGAATTTCTCTTCCGCTATCATCCGAATAATTTTCCGTTTGCACGAGGACAAAGACGAAGGAGAGACCAACAGAATAAGGTGTCTCATTAAACTGTGTGATTTAGAATGATTAAATTAGAGATTTGAAATTCAGCGTTGAAAATAAATAAAGAGGATTGTCAGCTTCTTCTTCACCATGTCGACCCCACAACGGTTCTGGGCCCCTTTAGCGACCAAAATGGTTTATTTCACCTTTCTAACTTATATCGCACTATACTTAAACAAAACATACGGGCACACACGATACTTAAACAAAGGCACGCGGTTTCAAAGTTGTTGTTTTTTTGTACGTACGGGCACGCACTAGTGGAAATGATGAACATATTTACAAATCAACAAACTATGTACAATAATTGGAAAGAAGAGAGTGCACGTCCGGACAGCAACAGATCTTTATCCCTCGTCTCCTGGTCTCATGGTTTGTGAGAGGTAAAGAATTACATAAATGTTCACATTACAACTGATTTTAGCTCATTCCTTTGGTGAACCCTTTTGATGGCATGCAAATCAAGAACACAATCTTTAACGACGACGCCAACTATGAACCAATAATATCATAATCATCTCACTCAACTTTAGCTCATTGGTTAATTAAATTCAGATTAAATAAAATGATGAATATTAATAATCCCAGGTAATAAAATACCAGGGTATCTGACCCTAACCCCGAGGTCGGCAACCTGCGGCCCGTGAGCTTCTCCCATGCGGCCCGCGGCGCCTTGTCCGGATTTCCATTAGGTGCGGCCCGCGAAATATTTTTCTGAACCGACGGCAAATTTAACACATGTGGACATATGATTCTTCCACATATATCACAGTCTCTGTACGTCACAATAAATTATTTTCGCTTCGAGTCAACTTAACTTGGTCTTAAATATTTTTTCGTTGTTTCAGATCGCTGAAGGTCTTAAGGTTCAATTTACAATTACATTTATTATCATTGATTTTAGGTGTGTTTGTTATTTTTTCGGGTCGGGAGGGGGGTGCGTCCCGCGAGGTGGCCCGAACGTGGCCCAGTGGCCCGCGGCCTGGTTTAGGTTGCCGACGCCTGCCCGAACCAAAGTAATAAAAGTAAAAAGTACGTAGCCGGGAACTAAGCGAGTAATCAGGTCAGGTATGGGAGCATGTGCCAGAACAGCGCGTCGCTGCGTCCACTTTCCGCCGGTACTCCAGGGGCCTCCATCTGGCCATCCCCCAGGCAGATGCCAGGCCCATCCCCATCTCCTAGAGATGATGGTAAACATGCTGCAACCACGAGGCACGTGGTTGGCACACTGGCCTCCTCCACTCATGAGACTCCCTCGCTGAGAGAATCTGGTGAGCAGGATCAGCGTCAGGAAAACGAGCCACATGTCCATACAGCCGCAACTGATGCTCACGGACTATGCAGGTAACAAATCTCATCCGAGTCTCTCTCAGCAACCACTCGATGGACACAAAATCCAACCAGCGATAGCCAAGGATTCTACGAAGAGACCTAGTACCAAAGGAATTAAGTCTGTCTCAGATCCTTGGTCAGAGTCCAAGTCTCACATCCATAGAGCAAGACTGGAAGTACCAAGGACCTGAAGACTCGGATTTTCGTCCTCCCGCACAGGTACCGGCAGCGCCACACCCCATGATCCAGTGAATCCATGACTCCCCAGGCCCGACCCAGACGTCTGTTGACCTCTGACTCACAGCCAGCAGAGACGTGAATATCACTGCCAAGGTAAGTGAATCTCTCCACGACCTCAACATCCTCACCACAAACAGACAGACAGGACAGCAGCATCCAAGATGTCACCGAAAGCCTGGATCTTAGTTTTGACCCAAGAAACCCATAATCCCAGCGGCTCCAACTCCTCATTCAGCATCTCGAGGGCCCCCAAAAGGATGTCTAAAGTCTCCGCAAAGATGACTGCATCATCTGCAAAATCAAAGGCAGAGATCTTGACATTCCCAAACGATGCACCGCAACTTGATCTCTCCGACATCCTCCCTAGAATCCAGTCCATACAAGTGCTGAAAAGTGTGGGGGCAAGTACACATCCCTGACGAACTCCAGTAACAACTGGAAATAAGTCAGAGATGGTACCACCACACTTCACAGCACTCTCAGTACCAGAGTAGAGTTCAGACATCAGATCGATCAGTTTTGGTGGCACCCCACGAAGACCAAGAATCCTCCAGAGGACATCCCGTTTCACTGAATCGAACGCTTTACAGAGATCAACCTAGGCTGCAAGCAGCCCCTGCCGAAACTCTCGTCTGCGTTCGGTGAGGACACGAAGAGCAAGGATACGGTCAATCGTTGACCTCTTTGGTGTAGAGCCTGACTGCTCTGGACGCTGGTGCTCAAGAAGATGGTGGCGAACCCTATCAAGAATTATCTGAGCAAAGACCTTGCCCGGCACTGAGAGCAGCGTCACGCCTCGGTAGTTGTTGCAGTCTTGGCAATCACCCTTCCCTTTCCAGAGAGGAACAACAAGGCCCCTCTTCCAATCAGTTGGGATGATGCCTGTGTTCCAGGCAGAGCACAAAACTGCATGCAACGACACGAGTGCAGCATTTCCACCAGCATTGAGAAGTTCAGCATGGATGCAACAGATCCCTGGAGCTTTGCCCCATTTCAACTGATTCACCGCAGCCCGTGTTTCCACAAGCGAAGGTGGACCACAGTTGATTCGAGGGTCAGCAACAGGGATTGTTACACCCTTGACGTCCAACTCGACAGCTGGGGGATCAGCCTGGTACAACCGCTCAAAGTAACCGGCCCAGCGGGCCTTCACTTCACACTCCTCTGTCAAGAGCCTACCACTCTCTGCTCTAACTGCAGTGCTCCGAGGGATGGGCTTGGATGAACGTAATGCGCGAATTCCCCTGTAAGCGGGACGAGAATCCACAGGTGATGCTCTACCCCCTCACAGATTCCTTGCACATAGGCCTCCTTGTCCACCCTCAGTGCACGTACAGTTTTACGCCTCAGCTCCCTGAACAGCTCAGCTCTGCCATTCAGCCTGGCCATGCGACTCTGGTCAATGGTATCCAGTGTCCCTTGAGACAAAATTCTTCTTTGCCCTGCGGTGAGTTCCAAGACATCCAAAGGCAACATCAAGGACGGTGGTCTTGAAGGCACTCCACAACTATTCAGGACCCCCCCCCCCCAAAGCACCCAGACCCCCCAAGTGTCCACTCAGCCTGTTCGCAAACTCCGCAGGTACTCTCTCATCCCTGAGCTTGCCATCATCCAGCCGAGGCTGGGATGGTACCATTCTCCAGGATTTAAGGTGCAGCTTTAGAGTTGCTACAACAAGCCTGTGGTCAGTATTGAGGAACTGAGTACTCTGTTAGACCCTGCACTTCTGGATCATTCTCCAACAACCGTCAATGAGGACATAGTCAATCTCCTTTGCCACACCACCAGCGTTGGAATACCAAGTCCAGCGATGAGCTTGTGGGCGCTGAAACCATGAACCAGCCACCCTAAGTCCATGACTTCTTGCAAAGTCAAGGAACTTCGTGCTATTCTGGTTCATAGTTCCTGACCCGTGGGGACCAACACACACCTCATAACCATCCCTATCAGTTCCAGTCGATGCATTGAAATCCCCCAAGACAAGAAGTGTATCTCGTCTGGGGCACTGATCAACCACAGACTCGAGCGTGGCGTAGAATGCATCCTTCACGGTGAGATCACTCGCCTCAGTCGGAGCATAAACAGAGACCAGGGAAATGACACCTAAGGAGTGACGAATCCTTAATCTCATAATACGCTCGTTGACCGGTGTTACCTCAATTATCATTGGGGTCAGCTTATTGGACACAGCTACAGCAACTCCTTGGGTATGGTAACCATCAGAGCGACCAGACCAATAGTAGGTGTAACCACCCACCATTATCTCGCCGCAATCCGGTCTCCGAACCTCAGAGAGAGCTGCAATCCCGATGTCCAAACGCTTGAGCTCAGATGATAACAGAGACAGGTAATCATCCTCTCTTAGGGATAGGACATTCCAGGCACCCACCCGAAGGGACCGCCTCAGGTTCACCCAAGGAGACCGCCGTCTGGTGGACGACACCTCAACACCACTCCGACACACTCTCCCGCAATCTGACCCAGGGATGTTACCCCATGGTTTCCCTCCTATCATCAAAGATTGGGGGTCCCGAAGGCTTTGCCCCAATCCCGTCATCCGGTGAGCTGCCCTGCGAAGGGAAGCTGCGCAGGAGGTTCTCCCACGGAGTGGGTTTTCAGATGTTTTTGCGTTTTTATGTTTTGCGGAATGAAGGGTTTTACGGTGGCCAGAGTGCAAATCCTGCCACGAACCTCCTAATAAAAAAGTAGCCCAACTGTAGGAGGACATCCGCAGACAGTTGGGCACTAGTTGGAATGCTAAATTGGGAGCTCCGATGCTGAATTAAGAACTGAACTCGTATCGGCGCTCTTTTAGTAATACATGTGCTCCGCAAAGCTTATCACATGTCAACATTGTGCCTGGAGGTATAGTGACCTCGCCAAAAGTATGTTGACCTTAAAATGCCCTGTTACGCAAAAATATCCCTTATAATTCACATGTCAAAATTTATTCAACTGAAATGTAATTCCATTCTCGTTTCATAGAGGATATGGATATCAGAAAGTTTTTCGAGACAGCATCAAGTAGCACATCCCCGACCACTCTCCTGGAGCAATCAAGTTCCCAGAAAGAGGTGGACGATTCAAAGGAGAAGATCGCAGAAAAGGGTGCATGTGCGAGTACTCGGCGTAATTTCCCAGATCAGCCTTTTCACCCTCATGATGTCAGTTGTATCCCAGTCCAAATACTGCCAAACCGAAAGTTGAAGTTTCAACAACAGTGGTTCAAAGATTTTCCGTGGCTTCATTTTGATCAGAGCATCGGCGGTGTACTGTCACACCTGTACGGATGCTTCTCCTGAAAAACTTACCGACCTTTCCCACTGTGCAGAAGACGCATTTGCCTCAAAAGGCTTTTGGAACTGGAAAAAGGCTACAGAAAAATTCAGACAACACGAACGATCAAACAAACATAGGCTTGCCTCAGAAAATCTGAAATGTCGCAGAAGTCAACCTGGTGTCCATGTGCAGCTGAGCAGCAAACTGCGAGAAGAACAAAGATCTGCACAGTCAGCACTTCTGAAGATTATTACCTCACTGCAATATTTAGCCCGACAACGTTTTTGCAATTCGTGGGAAGGATGCCTCTGAAGGGAATTTCAAAATGCTCTTACAGTTGCGGGCCGAGGATGATGTAAACCTTAAGATGTGGCTGTCAAGGAAGACAACGTTCACAAGTGGAACGAAATTCTAGAGTTGATGAGTCATGCCATCCTCAGAAATATCTGCAGTAATGTCAATGAAATGTCCACTCAGTTCGGACTCGTAACTGATTGAACGCAAGATATTCAGGGTAATGAGCAGGAGTCGGTGTGTGTGCGCTATGTGACGGATTCCTTTGATGTTCAAGAAGATCTAATCGGCCTCTACCAAGTATCGTCAACAACAGTCAACAGGAGTATCACTTTGTAAGATGCTTCAGGATGTCCTAATTCGGTGTCAACTCCCTATTGAACACCTTAGAGCGCAGACTTACGATGGGGCAAGCAACATGTCCGGAAAGTACAAGGGCTGTCAAGCACAGCTATAAAAAAACTCCAACCGCTGGCCAATTATGTTCACTGTGGAGCTCATGTCACCCAACTCATTACATCCAAAGCCCTACAAACTGGACCGTTCATAAGAGACGTCCTTGATTATGTCCAGGTACTCAGCAACATCGACAACAACTCTGGAAAATTCAAGCATCTGCACTTGAATATCCACACTGACGATGCTGACACTCCTTGCCCGACACGCCTGAGGCCAATTTGCCCGACGCGTTGGTTAACTCGTTCTCCTGCCGTGAAATCGATATTGGATAACTATGAAGCGGTACTGGATTCCCTTCAACAAGCAAGTGATGACTTTGGTACGAACACGGCATCGCGAGCCAACGGTATTCGAAGCTGTCTTTCATCAGGAAAGTGTGTTCTCGGTCTGTTTGCATCATTGCCTGTTCTCCAATCCCTTGAATACCTCAATAAGGCACTTCAGAGTTCACAAATTAACGTCTCTGGTATGCTTACTGCTGCAAAGGTAACTGCACAGAATCTCCAATCGCTCCGTACCGACCAGACGTTTAAGGAGGTTTTCGAAGCAGCACAACAAAAGCTCCAGCAGTGTCAACTAGATCCAGTGACCCTCCCTCGTAAGCACAAGCTTCCAAAGAGACTTGATGGAGGCACGGAGGAATACACTGCCAATTCTGCAGAGGAGGGACACAGAGTTGAATTTTTCAGTCATCGACAGCGCATCCGAGAACTTGAACGAGTACTTCACATCAACCGACCTCATGGCGTATAGGGACTTGGGAGAAATGCTCCTGTCTGGGTCATTCAAACCACAAATAGTCCGCAAGTTCAGTGGTTCATCTGTTGAGGATTACCGTAAGATATTTGTAGACATGGTGCCGGAAGTCCGTCGAATGTTCCCACAGGTAGAACGTTTGCTTAGGCTTCTATTGGTTTCCCCAGCAAGTTCATGTGAAGCTGAACGGTCATTCAGCACACTCAGACGTATGAAGATTTGGTTACGTTCCACAATGACCCAACAACGCCTCAACCATCTCATGATCTGTCATGTTCACCAAGATCGTTTGACTGCACTTGACCCCCAAGACATTGCAACAAAGTTTTTAACTGGATGGGCAGACAAGAGGGTTCATATTTTTGGCAAGTTTTAAGGTAAGTTGACCGTACTCGTGTAATATCAATTTGTATGTCAGTCTAGTTTTCAGTTTATGTTTAGTGAATCAGTTCAAGGGTCGTGAGAAGGAGGCTTGATAAACAATTCTTTATATATATATATATATATATATATATATATATATATATATATATATATATATATATATATATATATATATATATATATATATATATATATATATATATATATATACATATACATATATATATATATATATATATATATACATATACATATATATATATATATACATATACATATACAGTAGACGAGGCACAAGTTATCACCATCGGGACCGAGAAAAAAATGACGACTTGCGCGTATGCGAACGTTCATGATGACTGTGGGGTGAAGGATGAAGTCTCGCGTGGCCTGGACACGTACGTGTGAGAGGGCGCAACAATCTCTAAGCCGGCTATTGTACCAAAAGGGAAACACAATCCTTGGGGCATAGGTGGGGGTTCATTGGTGAGTTGGAAAGTGATCAAGCAAAGATGGAATTCATGAATCACTTTATCAAAAGTAAAGATAATGAACAACTGTAAGACAACTCGTATACCATCGGTGATGGTATATGACCATCGACAAATGTGGAATGAATGGCTGTTAGAATTCATTCATTGGAATGAATGTAGAATGAGTTTTCATATGGAATGAAAACTCATATGACATCGACAAATTACATGACGCACAGTCATCGTGATGACTACCACTCAATGCCTGTGTGAAAGTGAGTGCGGTGATGTTCAAAACAAGCCAATATAAAACCATGATCAGACTTCAACACGAAGCTTGATCGATCCTTTACTCCTTCGCCAAAGACTGCATTTAATTGCGCAGCCTGCCTACCTTTTCAGATGCATGTGGGACGGCGCGCAGACTGAGCTGAACGCAGCGTAGTTATAAACAGCCTATCACTGGCGGTGTACACCAATGAGCGCGCATCACGATTCCATGAAATCTGGCTTCTCACGAGGTAGAAGTTTCGTGTGACGAGTTAGGCGTGGTAACTTACTTGAGTTTCCATTACGCGGGAACGGACAACATCTGACGACTAAGAGATGACAACTTACAGACTTTATTCACAGGGATTTAACATTAGATAAATTCGGGACTTTTTGACGCTGTCGACTTAGGGGAAGTGACGAGTTACACGCTGCCGACTTACGCCTAGTCTACTGTATATTATATATATATATATATATATATATATATATATATATATATATATATATATATATATATATATATATATATATATATTTCTTTGATGACACTTGAAACTTTGAAATGTGTACGATTAATGTTTAATCAATTTCGCTCCGTCTGCTTACATTTGATAAAAAAAAAAAAGACGGTCGATAGATGGTCAGATGAATTTAAGGGATTTGTGTGATCAGAAGGCAGCATATCAACGAGCGTATAAAATCAAGAATTTGCAAGGGTAGACTTGCAGTGTCCACGCCGGCATGAAGTGGGCTTCGTGGTCTGGACATGCGATGTCCCCCACCCCCCACTTTTCAAAAGCAAGCAAGCTGTGACCCTACATCTTGCATCACGGAAATGGGTTCGTGGTGGGTGCAACATCCCGGTAATTAATCGGAACCGTCAAGGCCAACGATAACACCGCTCGGTTATCACTGTAGCACGGAACGGACCACTTAAGCGGTTCGTGTCCGGAGTCGGCCCGTGGCGTGGTACGATCATCCGGTCGACCATTCGCGCAGGTACTTAGGTAGATCGAATTTGGCGAGCAACCCTATCCTGCGCGGGTGGGCAATTGGCACGATCGTGGTGAGGTTAAACCCCCACCCGTGACTAGCTCCCGGCGTTGTTCCGAGAGGGTCACGACTGAATTGTCCGTCCGGTGGGCGACGTGCCGAGATTCGAGTTACATGGCCGTCCGCACGCCGGCGGGCGCGAATTCGCAACGCTGGTGTCAGGTCATGGGACACGAACCCATCCCCCTCCTCGCAACACTGGTGTCCGGGAGTGGGATTCGAATCCGCCCCGCCTCCAAGCTAAATTCAAGGGAATCGGTTAGGGGTGAGTGAAGCGACCCCCCCCCCCCCCGTTCCCTCCAAATTACGAGCAATTTAAAATTAACCCCTTACGAGAAATAATATGGAGTCTCAAGGCGAGCGGGAGCCGGGGGTATTAGAGATGGATTTAGAATGTGTAGAATCCATGGTCCAGGATGAAAGCCCCGTGCAGGACATTCCCATTGGGATGCAGGTTGAATTTCCCCCACAACCGAACCCAGAACCCGAAATGGGCGCAGCGGCAGAGGCCGCGGTGTATGACACCTCCACTCCCCCCTCCGCCAAAACCCCCCGATCCTGGCCGAATCGGCTCAGCCGAGTGCACCCGACATGGCCCAGCTATGCGCCATGCTGGCAGGAATCAGTGGGGACATGCAAGGAATGAAAAACGAAATGAAAACGAATGCGCAACAATTGAAGGATGAAATAAAAAACGGAATGAAAGAAGAAATGAAAAAAATGCAGGGTGAGATGCAGAACATGGGCCGAAGCCTGCAGGCGGGCACGGCGAGAGTGTTGGCAATAACAGGGGAGCTCAAAATGGCGACGCCACGTGTGGGAGCGAACGAGCTGGGAGGGAGTGCAACGGGTGTCAGGCCCGCAAGGGAGGCGGGTGAGGAGAAAATAATTCGGGGGACGTGTCGGGCGAGAAGTAAAAGCTGACGGAAAAACTAAATGGGGTGACCGAAACGCGAGACGAGACACGAGGTGATGACAAAGGAAATAAAAGTAGTGGAGACAAGGGAGGTAACAAGGGAAGAGATGGAAATAATAGAGATGCGGGAGGTAGAAACGATAGAGGGAGGACTACACGATCCAGACGGGATTAAAGACGCGCGCGCGCGCGCGCGCACACACACACACACACACACACACACACACACGGAGTTAGTGGAGGACGATGAGGGTGAGCTCGCGGAGCGTGTAGGGACCCGGTGCGAGCAGCTGGATCGCCTCCTCCAAGAACGAGGGGAGGGAGTATGCCCCCTTGAGGCGACTCACGACCAGGCGGGTTCGGTCGTGCTTTGCGAGGTCGAGGGGATGGGTGCTGCGAACGGGTGCACGCCGAGCTTGGGGGGTATAGAGGTGCCGGAACCCCTTGTGGTAGCGCGAGTCCCCGGCGTGATTGTCCCCAGCGTGAATGTCCCGGTGTGCGTGGTGAAAGCTGTGAGTGCGTCCCCGTGTGTGGGTGGTGTGGTGGCAAGTGTGCCGAAGTGTGTGCTTCCCAGCACGCCGTGTGTGAAAGGGGCACCGCAGGTGGAAGAGACCACGTGCGCGCAGGAAACGGCATGCGTGTGCGAACAGCCGTGTGGGGGTGAGGCACGGTGTGTGAATGAGACACCGCGGGTGAGTGACCCCGCGTGTGTGAGTGGTATGGTCCGTGTGAGAGAGACCGTGTGTGTGAGAGCGGTATGTGAGGGAGATGACGGTGGGCATGCGCGAACATGCAGCCGCGTCTCCCGGCGTGAGTGTAATGTCGTGGTGTCTGAGCGTTGGAACACGCAGGTGTGCGTGGGTGGAATGGCGACGACGACAGCGACAGAGGGACAAAAACCGAGTAGCGGCCGTAGCTGTTTCGGGGACCGCGCCGGGTTCACCCAGCAGCGAGCGTGAGGTCCGTGCTGTGCAACGCACGAGGCCGCCACGTGCTCGCTTGCGGGAGTGAAGCCCGGTCCGGAAACGAGCGCGGTGAATGTTGCCGATCCCGCGATGGACAAAGTTTAGGCAGATCGACAGATTCGGACCGGACGGGTTCTCCACGCGAGCGTGTGTGTTAAGCTCCAACGGGCAGAACACATGTGTTCGTGTGGGGAACCCCTCGAGATGCGAGGCTTGTGTTTTTTTTATGCGCCGGGTGACGTCATGGCTGCCTGTATGGTTGGAATCCGGCAGGAGGGTGAATCCCTGCCGGATGGTACCGTCCAAGAGGAGCGAGGGATGCGAACAGCTGCCATGACGTCACGCCACAGGTGTGCGGCTGTGAATTGCCACGCTGGTGCTGCGCGAGGAAAAAAAAAAAAGCAAGCCTCGCTTTCGGGTCAACAGGATTCCCTGGGCGAGGGGTGGAAGATCCCCTTGGCCAGGGCACAGGATACCACTAGTTAAGGGGAAGGGTTAGCTTAGCTGGACCGGCTCCATGAAGCAGGGGTAAGTCCTCATGAGGCCCGTGGAATGGATTAATTCGGGGGGTTTCAGTTGAAATTTAGGTTGGGAAAGTGATTTTTGGATTTGAGGACAAGGACAGACTTTGGATGTGTAGAGGGGACGTAGCTTAGCTACATAGTGTTAAATGAAACGTGCTATAGTTTAAGGGATGACGTGGGAGCACGAGTTAGTTAGGGGGATGTAGTGAGCAGGATGGCAGAGTTCAGCGATGTGTGAGTTCTGAAGTGAAGTGGAAACATGTGCTTGGTGAGTGAGTGAGGCCAGCGGGTCTGTTTGTATGGAGCGAATGGGGAATGCATGGTGCGATGAGTGATTGGGGGGAGGAGTGACTCGCGCCCAAGGGATTCCGGGGTCAGTGTAAAGTGAGTTAGTGGGTTCGTTAAATTTACAAAATGGAGGTCGTTTTGTTGTTGGTGGGAAAGAAGGCCCGAAACCCGTTTGGAGGGGTGCAGGAGCCCTGTTGACGGGCTGCGAAAGGTGAGTATCGCTGAGTGGGTACCCCGGGCACCGGGAGAGTCGGCCGTGGTAGGCCAAGGGCCCATGGGGGGGCCGGGATAGCGTAGTGGACATGGGTGCGCCCACATGATGCGGGGGCCCGGGGCGCCATTAGCCGCTTGGGCAGTGCATTGGGCACAGGCACCCAGGGAAGGGGCCCGGGGCGCCAGCCTGCCACGTGAGGAGTCGCCAGGGAGGGCACTCCCCGGTGTTTAGGGAGCTGGTAGGCTCGGAGGCAGTGTAGTGCCCGGGGGTGCCATAGTCGGAGAATCGGCAGAGGGTCGTGCCTGCCAAGGGAGCCACGCGTCCCAGCCGTGAGACCGTGTGAGGGCACGGAAGGAAAATTGGGGGGCATGGCCCAAAATTGCGAGGTCACCAACACAGGCAATGGGAATCTGGGTTTTTAGAACCGATAGCTTAAGCGAGAGGCGCTTGTTGAAAGCCCCGGGGTAGTTTAAAGGTTAATGGTTTGGGTAGATTAGGAAGTGTACCCCTCCGCACCATCCATCCCTTCGCTCTCATTGTGGACCGCTGGACCCACTTTGGGTTAAAAATCGCTGAAGTTTGGGGAGGCCATCCTGAGGCTTGAATTGGGCCTCAACACAGGACGCTAGCTCTCCCTTATT
Source organism: Eptatretus burgeri (assembly GCF_056783735.1). Taxonomy (NCBI): domain Eukaryota; kingdom Metazoa; phylum Chordata; class Myxini; order Myxiniformes; family Myxinidae; genus Eptatretus; species Eptatretus burgeri. Next base: position 64,986,345 of record NC_140961.1, read on the forward strand.
CCCCTCCGGGAAGGGAACGTAGGGGTTGGGAGTAGGCAAGGTGACGAGATAGGTGAGCCCAACAAGGACAGTGAAGGGGGTTAGCGGATGATTTATAGGGGGAAGTAAAAAAATAAAAAAAAAACAACAAAAAATAAGTTGGGGCTAAATTGGGTTTTTACAAATTAAGGGAGTGGATATGGACAGTGACAGGCAAAGGTGACAGGTTGGGAGGGAGACAGGTAGGTAGGTCCGAGCCCGCCTTCCGAGTGGCCAGCACGTCCGCACTCCCTCCACCAACCTGCACTGCACGGCGAGAGGCTGGCCAACTTCGTCTGCTGGTGTTTTGCTTCAAGGCCTGTGCCGGTCGATCATCTGCCGGCTGTTTGCTACAGCGGCCTTGTTATGCCATGCCTTGCCTGCCTGCCTTTGCCATGCCATGCCTACTGCCCTCGTCCATTTTTCCCCGTCCTGTTTTGATTTGCCCCCCCCCCCCCGTTCATTTCCATGTGCGCCGGGATCATTGGAAAGCAACAGTTTGCAAGCTGCAAGAACTGCCCTGTTGGCAGCTACAACACGGGCCTGCACCAGCAGCCCGTGCACCTTTGTTTGTTTGCGTCCATCCATTCATCCATCCATCCATCGTGCTCATTGCGTGTGCCACTTGAGCTGGCACGGAGACTACGTTTGTGCAGCCCATGCACCGTTGTGGTTCACTGTGTTCATTTCAAAAAGGGGGAGGCCTTGGACTGCATGCGAGCAGCCGGCCACGTTCCCTGTCACGTGCATTGCATGAGCCAGAGACTGCATGCGAGCAGCCTGGCTCCCTGCTAACTGCTTTCTCTTTGCAGAGTCCATTGATCCTGGGCCATGGTTTAGTGTAAAATTTGTAAATCTAAAAGGTTAAGTTGTGAATTGTAAATGTGTCTTGCGCCCCCGGCATGTGAGTCTTAGCGTCGACAATTTTATTTAAGTCGTGTGAGTGGGTTTGTTTAGTTAGTTACTCAGCCCTCAGGTTATTTATTTTGGGGACACGAATACACTGAATGTCACACTCAGGGATCCGTAGGTAAAACGTACTTGGGGAGAACTACACGTGATGGCACACGAGAATTTGACGACTCGGGACGAATCTGTAAAAAGGGGAGGGGGTAATGTTACGGGTGTGGAAATTCGCATTACACCATAAAGGACCCTCAGGTGAGATATCTTCATAGGTACATATGTAGTTAGCCCAAACCCGTTGTATAGAGGGAATTTACGTGATCCATTCGGGCTGCGATCCTTTGAGTTAGCAATTTTTCTGTTCTATCTTTTATTTCAAACACACAACATTTCAACACCACGCCATCCCCATCACAGCGCCAACCACACTGCAACCACGCCACCTCCACCATCTACGCTACTACATCTTCGCCACTACGTCCGCTTCCGAATGGCAAACAAAGGCGCAAAGGAGGGAACTGCGAGGATGCACAGGTCTCCCCGCCTGATCCTTCCGTTTGACTTCCCTGCACTTTGGAGTGGAGGAGGGGCGATCCAGGTCAAAGGTCAGAGGTCAGATAAAGGAGGGGCCTCTTTTTGGGGGAATAATTCTCTGGCCCCGAGCCAAAAACTGACTCCCCCGGCCCCCGGACGGAGCGGGACGAAGGGAAAACGTGAGGGAACGCCCTTTTCGGGAACCCTCTTGAAGGAAGGTGGAGCCGAGAACGGGGCGAAGGGCGAAGGGCGGAGCCCCGCGCGATAAAAGACGGACACGGCGGGCGCGCTTGTGCTTCCTTGGTCACCTCTTCCTCTTCAGCCGCTTCCTCTTGAGGGCTTCTTCTTCCTCTTCGGCCTGGAGCTGGTCTCTTCCTCTTCCTCTTCCTCCAGCAGCGCTTCCTCTTCCGCTTCTTCCTTTTCGTCTTGGCTGGTGGTCTGGTTCGTCTTCGGGAAGAGGTCCTGCGCCCGCGCCTTGGCGAGCGGCCCTGTCACGAAGGCACGGACGGGAGACGCGGCAGCGCCCGTTGCGAGGTGTACCTGTGCGTCCGGACGGGGAGTGCCGGAGAGGGTTTGCCGGCCACGAGAGAGGTCGGGGCCAGGCGTGACCACGCTGACGGTCGCGGGAGAGGGAGTCACCAGCCATAAAAGGGAAGTTGCAACTTCTTTCTTTCTTTTCGTTGAGGTTTTTGTGTGAATGTCCGTGGGTGGCGCCAGTCTGGCTCAAGTAGTATTGTTTTAAGTGTTGCCGTGTGTACGCGTATTCGGTTGTAGCTCTGCATCGTTTCTTTTGTTTTAATTGCGATATGTGCATTTTTCATTATTGTACGACTGTAAATACGTGCCTTCCGTGCTTGTCTGGGTGTGTGAATAAAAATGCTTGCTTATTGAACTGTTCCCATTCTGCTTAGTCTCTTTTCCGTTTTTCTTGACCCTCCATCTACATCACGGAAAGGGGTTCGTGGTGGGTGCAACATCCCGGTGATTAATCGGAACCGTCAAGGCCGACGATAATACCGCTCGGTTATCACTGTAGCACAGAACGGACCGCTTAAGCGGTTCGTGTCCGGAGTCGGCCTGTGGCGTGGTACGATCGCCCGGTCGACCATTCGCGCAGGTACTTGGGTAGATCGAATTTGGCGAGCAACCCTATCCTGCACGGGTGGGCAATTGGCACGATCGTGGTGAGGTTAAACCCCACCCGTGACTAGCTCCCGGTGTTGTTCCAAGAGGGTAACGACTGAAGTGCCCGTCCGGTGGGTGACGTGCCGCGATTCGAGTTACGTGGCCGTCCGCACGCCGGCGGGCGCGAATTCGCAACAGTATATACGGTGAAAGAAAACGAGTTTGAATACAAATAACAACAAAATAATTTAAAAGGAGAATTAAATACAGAGAATCACCCACCAGTTTCCTGCGGCCTGAAAAATCCTTGCAACACAAAACGGTCAGGAAAATTAACTCTCACCGCCACCTGCAACAAACAAGGTGGTGATGTAAGAATAAAGTTATTAGAACCAGGCAAGTTAATGGAATCAGATGTGCCAGTATAGGTTTGTGAGGGGAAATAAATCCATGCATAAATAATATAGACAGACCAGCATTATGTGTCGGTTTTTTTCTCAAAGTGCATTTTGGAATACATACAAAATTATACTCAGTAAATGGCACCAAAGGTTGCTCTAGGTCAAGCCAACTGACAGAGGCACCAACTTCGCTAACCTGACCTCAAAACCCACTCCATGGGAGTACCCCTTGTCCATGGGAGTACCTCCAAGATAGTCATGACATCAGCAATGCAGCCACTGAACGTTTGGCTTACCTGGTAAACTAGTTCAGGATAGTACTGTGCTTTGCAAGAGACGACGATCCAGAAAACGCTGCCTTTCGTTTAGGAGCGATATCTGAACACTGCTTTTCGCCAATTAACACACGACCAGAATAGCAGCAAGTAGTGTGGTTTGGCTGTGTGTAAGTAACAAACTTGCTTAATTGCCCATTGTCCAATGAAGTCTCGCATGACGATAACATGACAAAATTGTGAGAGGAGGGGAGGGGGGGTTCATGGGCATCTGGGGAACTCCCCCCTTGAATCCACCCCAGAAGCAGCAATCTTCTTTGCTAAAATGTAACCAATATCATTTCTTAGAGCAATAGTATTTACAGAAACTCAAAAGTAATTATGATTCACCAAAGAGGATAGCTGGGATTAGACAACGTCACTCAAAACTGATCACATAAATTACTATCTCTGCTTCTCCTCAACCTCCCGCCACTCATATTTTATTTTATTTTCATATAAAAATCGGCTCGTATTTAATCTCAATGGTGAACAATCATGAGAAACAAAAACCTACAACATAGTGACAGCACAAGGCAAAGAGCAAAAGATGACCTGTGAGTAACGTTTTAGCCTCTCATGTTTCTGCCTTTCTCGCATCTCAGACGTCAATAAAGGAGCTTCCTCAAGTTGGATTCTACAAGGAGAAACAAAAGATGTTTGACAAACAACGACCAATTGTAGTTAAAGGGGCATCGTAACAATGGGTATGGAAAGTGTTGTGGCCAAGGGAGAAAGCAGGGGTTTGAAAAACAATCTCACCTCGCCTTCTTCAACTCCGAGTACCGCTTGCGCACATCATCAACTGTAACTTCAAAGAACTCATCAGGCAAGCCTCCGACATCTGAAGGGCTTCTTAAAGGGCCAAAGTCCGGACTAATCACCAGAGTTTGTCTTGCGCAAGGCTATACAACGTACAAAAGGGGAAGGAGAACAACAATGTAATCAAATTCATGGAAACATCAGTGCAAGGTGAATAGAATCTTCATGACAATCCAACAATTGGGTAGAAATAATTTTTGACAGTTCCATGAAGAACATAATTTCAAACAGTCAGTGGGCATCTAAACATATTAAAGGAGCCGTTCATAGGGAGTGCCACCCATTGGTTGGACAGTTCACCTGATTCCACCCACAATTTCTACATTTTACCCTTTTGAACCCCTTATTTCAAGCAGCGCTTCAACTGCGGAGGTCACATAGGTTTGCTAATATTTCTGACTATTTTCTCTTAAAATTATGATGGGTTTCTGTGAAGTTGGTGATAGCATTATAGAGGAGCAGAAAGCGTTACATATTCTGGTATTTCGACCTGAGAATGCCAGTTTGCTTTTATGAGCAGGTGGAGGGTGAGTGAAGATGGGACAGCATTGGAAGAGGGAGGCTGAGCCTTTTTTGCTGAGAAGTTGTCAGAATTGCATGTGAAACTTTACTCACCAGTAAAAGTGTGTGTGTGTGTGTGTGGGTGTGATCACCCTGATGGGTAATGTGCTCGTTGACACATCACCTGGCAAGAACGATTCAGCATCATCGATCACCATCTGAGTTTAGCAATCTTTACCAGGACCAAATGACATGCTAATGAGAAAATTAGGCAGCAAAACTATAGTGAAAATAACTCAGGTCTCCCAGACTCGAAGAGTCGAAAGGAAGGGTAGTGCTAAGAATGAAACTTTCCCTCAAACCTGAATGAATATATTTTTTAGTTATTCATTTTTTTAAACAAGGAAGTTCAAGAAAATAGTTTATATACATACAAGTCTGAAGACGACAATGGTTCACGAGCGGAATTTGACGATGTAGATTGTTTCAGAAGTCAAGGATGAGACAATGTGATAATTTTTGACCAAGTTATAAAAATGATCAACATGATGTAGTTATGGGTGACAGGTTATTAGCTGCAAAATGTCAAAAACCCGGTTTCGTTCAACTTTCAAAATTTGACCTTTGCATAAACTTTAAAGGTCACAAAAACAATGTTGTGGACATTAAAATATGGAAACAGGATACGTGCTATAGCTTATTGGAGTTAGTTCGTCGAAGAAGGTCGAAAACCCAGTTTGATTCCACAACTTTGAAAATTTGACCTTTGTGGCCTTTAAAGGTCAAAGGTCAAGGATTATGACCTTTGGTGCAAAACTTCCTCTGGAACATTCCAGGAACAATATAACGTCATATAGGCTATATGGCATTCGCACTCTTCGGATTATCCATACTGTGATGAAATCAGCGTAAAAACAAACTTGAAGGGGGCACCACGGGCAAGGTGTTCAAGATAGAGCAAAATGATTTCAAGACTTTAGGTGGGGAATGACCTCAAGATTATGCATAAAAATATTGTCATCCGAGCTCTCAAAGTTTGGGCGGTCGTATGATTTTTATGTCAAAATTGGCAATTTTCTAAGTTTTTGACCTTGTGACTTTGACCTTGGGATGAAAATGAAAAATCGGACAACGACAAGTTTTAGATAATTCATTTTGCTATTCAAATACTGAAGAACCCATTCCATTCAGTCAATTCCAGAAGGAGAAGATGGATTTTTAATCCGACTACCCCCTAAAAATGGTTATTTTTTGGGCGTGGCTCCGCCCACAATGGGCAGAGCAAGCCCTCATCCAGGAAAACACAACTAGGAATTGATATCGAACACATAACCAAGTTTCATCAAGATCGGATCAAAGTCCATGGAGTTATGCTCTGGACAGACAGACACACAGACATAACGAATATAGTGGTCACTCTGGCTGGCGCTCTTGAACCAATAATAGTTGTAGTGTTGCGGAGCTGGGTATCGGCTGCGAGCACGACCGCTAGGTTGGGCAGTAGGGTCGACTCTACCGAACACCCGGAATTTAGATCGTACCTTTCGGAAAACTCCGAGGGTACGGGTCCCTTATCGGACCGTGAATAGTCAATAATTCCACCACGTGGTACAGGGTTATTTGCCAATCTTCAAAATACCTAGAGATCCACGTGGCGAGCTCCCGAGTATTCACACCCTCAACGGCACTCGTCGAGTCGAGCCGTTAGCGTGCCTGACCTGTGCGCAACCCGAGCGAATGCTTGCTGAAGTCCCATCGGTCCAAATGTACATTTACAGCGGCAACAGCCTTTGTAATTCACCAACACGCGCCATGCTAAGCCAATGGGAGAAACACCGCAACGAACTGATACATTTAACAAATGTATTTATTTATAATGGGGGAAAGGGGGAGCACACAAGAAGCAGAGTTATCCGACTATAGAGATGCAAGTATGTACAGCAAAGAGCACCTAAACAATTCCTACTTCCAGACGGCCGCACGCACGCACTTACGCACACACACAGACACACCTTGTGTGGTTCGGCTGATACGGGCGAACCAGGCCAGCGTCGAGATGCGATGATAGAATGCAGAGCTCCCTTCAGCGCTCGTCCCGGCAACCAAAACTCTCCTCTGTATCCCAAACTGTCCAGAAGGCAGGAGGTTTCTCTGCCACTTCTCCAAGTCTTTGAGTTGAATGTCAAAACGAGGGCTGACAACTCCACACTTGTTCAACCTGCCCGTCACATTGACCACAACCTTGCCTGCTTGATGGTCATCAACTATGTCAAAAACTCTTCCTGGTCCACCGACAGACAGCACGCAACCGACTTGTGGTTCTTGTGGAAGAAGGATCTCTCGTCGTCCGATCGCGCCGCACCCTGATTCACCCCATCCAGGGGGGAAGGGGCCGCTTCCACCCTCCCGCTCTCCCTCACTGGACGGTTTTGGCACGCAGAATCGCTCGTCGCCCTGTCATTGGTCAAAACGAGCTGCAAGTCCGTCGATTGGCCCAGGGGGCGTGGTGACGTCACGCGGACCACCTCTCAGTCGCGGGATCTGATTGGCTGAGCGGCGGCCACCTCACTCGTAGCACGCCGATTGGTCGCGGGCCGCCGCGAGGATCCTCCTTGAACTCCGCCCACCATGGCGTCAGCCAGAGCGAGGTGCAGGTGAGGGTGATGCTGGCGTTGTTGTAGTTTTGAGGATTTAAAAATAAAAGAAAACCTTGACTATCAAAATAACTCACAGCGCATGTACATTTATTCACCCATTAAACAAGGGATGGGGACCCTAACTAAAAACACATACTTACCGATATAACTGTTCTATAGGACCTGTATGTTAAGTGCTCATGGCTTCCAGATTCGCAACAGTAGCACAACAAAAATCATGCCAGGTCGGTTTCCTGGACCGAGCCCTGCATCTAAGTGTTTAAGCACACACTGCTGTTTCAATTCAAGAAAATCCAAGCCTGCATACTGTACGTACAGTCTGCGTACGGACGGGTCCATCCTCCGCTGCGTGCATGACACGTCACGTGACGTGGCGTGCATGTGGTTAAACACGTGTCGTGTGTCATTCATTCCCCACACACTTTAGATTGGTATCACCAGATTATCATGCATGCCCACAGCATAAAAACTTGAATGGGATTGTCTTTTACATTAACGTTGCATCAACACAACCGTTCAGGGAAACACAGTAACCAAGAATAGAAGGAGACAAAGTTGGAGAAAGAAGAATAATTGTACAGATTTTGCAGGTTAGAATACAAGCGAGTCACACGTGATTAAAGTAGGTCAACATTCGGGTGGTTGATTTTTCTTGAGAATTCACCTGACTAAACAATCAATCAATGCTTCTAAAAATGTGAACCTTTGTAACATTTGGGGTGGTTGGGGGGGAGTGTGTACATATGCACAGCCCGATATAAAACATCGGGACACATTGGTGGCATAAATGTTGATACCGATGTTTTGTTTTGTTTTTTAAGCTGAATATCGGCCGATAGATCGGAAAAACCAATGCATCAGTCGGGTTCTGTTCTTTTCAATCTCATTCTTCCCTACAAGTCTTCAAGACAGCTGTTCATCACCGTCTCCGATCGTCCCCAATCCAAAACCACGATGTTTTCTGCACCCCTCCCCCACAACCCCCATCCATCCATCGATCGGGAACACACTCTGAGCAAAGCGTCGGTGCTGCCAAAGCAGTCTCCTAGGCTATTGGGCACAATCCTGGATGGGTCGCCACTCCGATGCAGGAAACTTGAACAGCTCACTCCCCACACCACCCGAATCCCTCTCGCTTCCAAATTTCTAGTTTTCCCTCAAAGTTTCCTTCTGTATCAATCTTGTCCACCAGATGCATCCTCTCCTGTTCTCCATTCCTCCCCACACCCATTGTTTGTTCAAGACTGCCTCTATCAAGGGCTTTGAGGCGTTCAACTCTGTTGATGGCGTTTCCCTCTTGCATCTTGGTACAACCTGACCTGTTCAGTGTACCAATACTAGCTTTTCTACGAGCCTCGACTATGTGTATAAAAGAAAACTAGAAGGGCACTCGGTAGAGTGCATACCTCTGTCACATAATGCCAGATCCACGAGAACATATCGGGCCCAATACATTTTTGAAATACCATGCTACACAGTACTATATCGTTTTTGGTCCTATCTGTCAATGGTGAAGAATCACTTAAAAAATTCTCGTAACCAGATTCGGATCTTCACCAAAATTGAATCAATTTGTCGTGGTCACACACCCAACCTGTCCACCAAATTTCATTTTGATCCATCCACAACATTTTGAGACATCCTGTACACAAAGAAACAGACAGTAAAGGGGTGAAAACATAACCTTCTCATCTTTGGTGGCAGAGGTAATAAATAAATATATCATCAGAGATGGGGAATCCCCCGCCATTGAATGAAAAAGGTCATACATATTCCAGATAATGAGGGAGGTGAATTGGAAACAAGACACCATTTGGTCATCATCTCGAAAAAGTTCCCCAGGGGTGAGGAATGTAGTAACCAAAAATAATTTAAATCAGATAAGCGGTTTTCCATTTATTACAAAAAACATTTTTTTTCAAGATTGCCGCCCCAGTCGGCCATCTTGGATCCGGCCACGCCCAAAATCAATAGGGTTCTTCCTTTTCAGGTGGTACATGTGTGACCCAAATTACAAATCGATATTGTGAACAGTTTGTGAGTTATCGCACTCACAGCTATAAATGTTTATGCCCGGACGGACGGACGGACAGCCGGACACCCTGGGTGACAGCAATATCCCCCTTCCGCCACGCGGCGGGGGATAAAAAACTGCAATGGCACTCTTCGATATCACAATGTTGACCGATATGCCTCTGCCCACACTATTACAACATTATAATACTTTTAGCAAGTTTGATTGAAATCCCTTCAGCTGTTCTCAAGTGTCACATTTTTAGCTCACACGACCTCAGACCTCTTGAATGCCAGAATCGAATCGGATCATCTTTACATCATTATATAGCACACATTTGTCAAGTTTGGTCAAAATACAATCACTGGTTCACAAGTTAGCGCGGTAACAGAATTTTTGCCTCACACGACCTATGATCTTTAACCTCCCGACTCCAAAATCTAATCAGATCATCTTTGCATCATTATACAAACTTGTAACCAAGTTGACTTGGATCCCTTCAGCCGATCTTAAGTTATCGCGGAAATGAAAACCTACCACGGGGACACAGACGGACGGACAACCGGATGGCCAACCCGAAAACATAATGCCTCCAGCGATGGCATAAACAATAGTCCCAGATGTGCATAAAGCAGTGAATTATCCGGTGGAATCTCAAACTTTCATGCCATTTGGGATTACCAAACCACAATCGAATTTTGAAACCTAGCTGTCCCATCATGCTCCTTAGAAACCCCGATCCCCCAAAACTGTAGAATGGGACAAGATTGGTCATTAAAAAATTGTTGGACCACATCTTGGAGGCCACAATCATAATAATTGGGAAATACAGAGGGGAAGACGTGTTCATACCTAGAATACCAATGATACCATTCGATTATCCTTTGGAATTTAAACGACAACAATTCCCAATCAAACGTTGCTTTGCAATGTCCATCAATAAGGCCCAAGGATGAAGTCTCAAAGTAGTTGGACTTCATCTCAAGATGAGATGCTTTTCTCATGGCCAATTATATGGTGGATGTTCAAGAGTTGGTTCCCAGGAAACCTTTACATATTGGCAGGTGGTGACAACTCGTCAAATGTTGTCTATCAAGAAGCACACCACTCCACAATAGTTTAATTAATTTACATTTGGTGCTGTACCATGTTTCAAATATAAAAGCAAAAGTCTGGCATTCCAGTGTAACCATTCTTAACCTATTTCACTCCTGAGTTTTCATCCAGCTTCCATCATTGTGGAACCTGTAACTGGTACTCCAACAGGTACCGCAGATGTTACCAGACTTTAACATTGGCAACACAAAATCTATTTTCATCATGTTCAAGGCCTCTCAACATTTGTCCGTTACAATACACCATGTAACGCCACGCACCGACTACATTAACGTCATGTAAGGCATGAGCGCAACTGCTATTCCATGGTACCCACAAAATGAATGGCTCGATTCACTAAATTGCTCATCTTTTGACAATGAAATGACTTCTCAAACTTTCATCACTTGGTGGAGGTCTGACATGACAAAAGAGTCAATTGTGTTCCACTGAACACTCCTTTACAATATTCTCTTCCCTTCAGGTGATTTTCAAAGGACTAGGGAGAGTAATTGATTATGCACACACACAGGAAACTGGTGGAGGGAAACTAAATTGAAGAATTAAAACTGAGAAGGGGAAAATGGAGAAGATAGGAGAGTGTGGAAGGACAAGGAAAATAAGCTTGAAAGGATATAGGAGTATTGGGAGGGAAGATAACATGAATGAAGTAGGCAATGGAGAGGGGTGGGGAGGGGGTGAAGGGATATCAGTCTGCCATATTTGCATACAATGAAGCACACAGCCCTCTGAATGAATGATGTTCAAAGTTGGAATTTCCTTTAGTACTCTCCTACTTGATGATGACATTCAACACATCCAACTTGGGAATGGCTCAGATTTTCGAAATGGTCCAATGGAAATTCTCAATCTTACAACAGATCAGCTCTCATCTCATCACAAGTTCATAAACCTTTCTGCAAGTCAGATGCAATTCTCACAATTGAAAAGGCTTTGTACCAAGACTTTTGGAAAGATAGTGCATTGTTTGCATGCAAAAAACAAGAAGTTTCATTTCAGTGCAAAATACCCCCAATAATCTGAACAAACAGCAATCCGGCATTCTGAGCGTCTACAAATGTTGGATCGATCAACCACCCCCAACCGCACCCATCCACCAAGTCTGGGTACCCTTTTTGCACCCTACCTTTTCCAAATCCGGAGAAGACAAACTTGCAGAAAACATTTTACATGGATGAACAACTTTAGTACATCGTCAATATTCTCAGTGGACAAGTCACCCAAATCGATTCATAAATAAGACAACGAAATGGAAAGTGTGAATAAAGTTTTTTTGTTTTTGTTGTTGGTTACACTTCTGATGGTATACATTTGGTTTACAAAAATATCCCATTTGGAATGTTCAGAAAACAATCTGAAAAGGCAAATCTCCAGTAAGTAACAATTAATCGATATATTATTACGGGTCCAGGGTTCAAGTTGGCCATGAGGAGAAGCGCTCGAGTTCCTCCCGAACAACTGGTCCTGAAGCCACTGAGCACGAATTACGTCGTGCTCCGGCGGGTTGTTAAGCAACCACGAACACCAATTGGTATTGCCAATCCTGGTATGGGTTCACGACTTCACGTGGTACCTTACCTGTGGACGGCAGCACCGGGGGGGGGGGGAGGGGGAGGGTTTTTTTTTTTGCACTTTTGCATCCACAGCAGGTCAGAAGGAAAACAAAGAAGAAGGTGTGAGAAGATAGCTGTTAGTGAATCATGAAGTGAAAGCAAGTCTAAATGTAACTGTGTTTCGGTTTGGCCCGAATAAATGTACTCAGCATGGCGGCTGGATCGCTCGCCCACCCAGTGCCTGCTCCATCCCTCGAGCTATGTTTGCCTATTCAGCTCCGCCAACCAAGCCAAAATAATCTCCTCCCTCCCCCTCACAGGGCGTTTTATAGTTGGTTAGTGAGGGCGGAGCCTAAATGCAGATCAGGACGGACAGGAGTTTGGAAGCGTTCCCATTGGTGCATTGACGCTTCCCCAAGTGTTTTCCCCACCCACGCAAGGAACGTGCCAGAAATGGCCTCATTCACTTTTGCACCTCACCACATGAATCATCTCTGACTTTAACATGGGAAGAGGGTATCTAGTGGTGCTCTCCGGCCACAAACATGGATTGGACACCAAATGGGGGAGCTGTTATTGAGCAGAGCACTCGGGCTATTCATACAATGTCGAACGGATCCGAGCACACACTTGTGCTTCAAGCTGCATGCCAAAACGTTCCAAGCACAAGCCTCTGCAGTGGTACATGGCATCCATTGTTCCCAGCCATCTCCATAGGGCAGTGGTCAGCATCTGTGGTTATGGCATTTGTAGTGGTGTTGTAGCGGTGGGTGTGGCGAGTGTGGCATTTGATGGCGAAGGTAAGCGAGGTTGGATTGATGTATGGATTTTATAAAGGTGTTGCCCTGGTTGGAGAAATGTTGTAGCATTGTAGTTCGAGTCTGGAGAAGGTCCGTTAGTCAGTCAGTCAGTCCGTCAGTCGACATTTGCAACTTCTTCTCTGAAACTACATACACAATTTTGAGGAAACTTCACCACAACGTTCATCGCCCAGTATGTATGTTCACGGCATTTCTAAGACAAGAAAAAATTAAATCGGGCCCTGAGGGTTTACGGTGGGGGGGGGGGTCTCCCAGACTTCTGATCCTAATCTAGTTAGGATTTTTCTTATATCAACAATATCAACACACCCTTGCCTCGCTCCATCCTGACACCATAACGCCGCGGTGAGCGGAGTTCAAGGAGGGACCTTGTGGCGGCTCTCGACCAATCAGGGAGATGCGAGCAAGTTTGCCGTCGTTCGGCCAAAGGGACTCCTTCACTGTTTTGAGGGGCAGTCCGCCGTGATGTCACCACGCCCCCGGACCAATCAACGGACTTAGCACCCCTTTTGGCCAGTCACAGAGGCGACGAGTGCATCTGCGCGCCAAAACCATCCAGTGAGGGAGAGCGGGTCAGATGAGGCGGCTCCTCCCCTCTGGAGAAGGAGGGGATAATTGTCAGCGTGATCGGATGAGAAAAAAAAAGTGTCGGAGCTGGTATCGGGGCTCGTGTTGGTGGTGCTCGTGGTTGGTCGAAGTGTCGGAGTTTGTGGTTCCTGCGGTGGTGGTCGCGTTGTTGGTCGACCACCCGCTCCCCAGTGTTCTGGCCTGCTGGGCGCTCTTGGTGGTCGCCAATCTTCGCCCCTGGTCTTCTCCTCGGCGCTTGGCACGAAGCTGACCGTGTTGGTTCGGATCCCTTCCCGTGGTTAGCAAAGGAGCTCACAGGCCCTTCGACGACCCGAGCTCCTAAAGTGCGACCGACCAGCCGCGCGCTCGCAGCCATGTCGCCAGCAGTTCTGACTCCCAGCCGAACTATCCTCCTTGGCTGGAGAGCCGAATAAAGACCTGGCGGGGTCCATTTCTTTTCTTTGGGTGTGCGTGTCTGCGTGCGTATCTGTGTGCGGGCCTGTCTTGTCATGTAGAATCGTTAAGTGCCTTGTCTTTTTTTTGTACATTACTTATTCGTGATAACTCTGCTCTGTGTTCCCCTCCCCAATTATTGTTGTTAATAAATTCCCCTCTTGTTGAATGTACCAGCTCGTTCTTTGTCATTTCTGCCATTGGTTGTCACGGTGTGTATTGGGGATTAGGAAGGCCGTTGTACATTTGGACCGACGGGCCTCGGTAACCATCCGCTCGGGTTACGCACGGTAACGGCTCGTTCAGCTCGAGGCCTGCCGAGGGTGTGAATTTCCCGGTAAGCTTTGCCGTGTGGATAATTAGGTATATTGAAGTTGGCAACTAACCCTATGCCATGCGGTCAAATTATTGGCGATTCATGGTCCTGTAAGGGACGTAAGGAACCCGTACCTTCGGATTTATCCGAGGGTCATGACCTAAATTCCGGTGGAGCCGACTCTACTGCTCCCCCTAGCGGTCGTGCTCGCCACCGACACTACAACAATATATCGGGATTTAAGGGGGTCAACGTTGCCTCCCCAAAATAGGTATTTGCTTTTTTCTCAGAAACTACACACACAATTTCGATGAAATTTGACTACAACCTTCATCACCCGTGATGTACTAAAGTTTCTTCACACCATACAAAAAAAAGGTCTAAGGAGGTCTATGGGGTGGGGGTGGGGGTGGGGTTGCCCCCCAAAATAGCTACTTGCTTTCTTCTCAATAACTGCAAACACAATTCCAAAGCAACTTGACCACAACCTTCATAATAATTATCACCTACGACATAAAAAAAAATGTGGTCTAAGGGGATGTACGGGGGCATTTCCCCCAAAATATGCATTTGCTTTCTTCTCTGAAACCACGCACACAATTTGGATGAAACTTGACCACAACCTTCATCACTTCACTAGTGATGTACCAAAATTTGTTCACCGCATTAAAAAAAAAATCTCCGTCATATTTTGTGGGTGATCCACACTTACCAGTGGTTCCCTCATTTTCTTATCCAACTACTACCAAGTGAGCACCCAGGGGTATTGCCCCTATTCTTTTTTAAATGCAATGAAAAAGCAGTGCGAGAAAACACTTTCAAAGTTTCAGCCAAAAGATTTGCACCTTGCTGGAGCTAGGAGAGCCAGTGCTGGTGAAGGACATTGCGGGAAGACTTCCTCCAGCACATCTGCTTTCAGTTTGAGCAGTTTTAACCAGTTCAACAAGGCTCCTCCCTGATCCCGAAAATGGCACAAACGATGTTCCCATTTGAGCCTGAAGAGGCACCTCGGTGTTGGATGTCCCGCCGGAAAACTGAGAGCCATCATCTGAGCAGGAGAACTCCATGGCATCAGAAAGGTTGTCAGCAGGCATAGTGGCAACGTTGGTAACTTTGTCACATGGCTCCTGCATAGTGGCCTTTGGTATCACAGAATCTCTGGATGAGGCATCAGCCGCAATTTCCAAAACTGGAGCTTTTATCTGAATAAACCTTCCACAGACAAATGCATCGCAAAAAGGACCATAAAATATTCAAAACAGGATCAATTCCAATAATCTGTACAATTGTAGTTTGTTATTTAAAAACCAAAACAAAGTTAGAATGGTTGAAAAATATTTTACCTGATCGCTGCACTACCTCCAATCAAGCCAAGGATTTTCAATGTTGTCTTCTTCAAGACATCTTCACCAACATACTGCAGCAACAATGGTCACAGGTCTGTCAACTGTTGACAGAAACAAAAATTAAAAAAACACATATATTTCAAAATGTTCGAAAACTACTCGTATTTGTCACCCTCCTAAAACTGGTTGACACCCACCTGACCAAACTGCTTCAGATTTCCCTTTCTTTTCCAAGTTGCATTTCAGACAAAAACTTGAGACTTTAAGAGTAATCTGTTTTTATTTTAAGGGATCAATTTATTTATTATTAAAAATATATATATATTAAACTTAATATTTGAATTGACGAACATTAATCAAACCAAGGAGAAAGTATCAGTGTTCCATACCTCGTTTTGCATATATACACAGGCTGGCACCACATCCTGTGTTTGCACACACAGTACCCTGTGGTATATACCACACAGAATAACCTGGTCAATGTGCCATAAAAATGGACCAAGATATAGTGCAACAAGATATAGGGCAACAAGATATAGGGCAACGATAGATATATATATATATATATATATATATATATATATATATATATATATATATATATATATATATATATATATATATATATACACATATACATATATATACATAGTGCAACAGAAAAACGAGATATTCCGACACAGAGAGGCGTACCTACCGGCTCTGAGGGAAGTGTATGATCACGTCCCAGAGCTTGTGTCTTGGAGTAAACATGTCCTGCAGCCGAGCACCATCCGGTAGTTGAAGAGCAATTCGCACCTTTGGGTGAAGAAGATAAATGTGGAAGGAGGAGGTGGTGGGAAAGAAAAGAAGATAAAACTAGATGGTATTCATCGAATACCTACCCCGCGCAGTCTTGAGAAGGACTTTGTGCGAGCCAAATTTGTAGTTAAAAACAAAACAAACTTAAAGTCAAGTCAAATGGAAGACCAAATAAAATAAATACTGCATTGGAGTTATCAGAAGGAACCCGAAAAAGCAAAGCAAAGATCACGTCTTCAGGAGGAACCTGAATAGGATTTGTCTTTCAGCTGCTACTTCTTTACCCTCAAACCCATCCAGGTATAGACAAGTGAGCTTTATTCAATTGAAAGAAAATTTTTTTAAAACATCAAAAAGAATGCAGATTCAAAAAATTAAATAATTCTGGCTGTAAGATGATGCGTCCAATCAGGTTAAAAGTTAAAACATATTCTCAATTACTACAAGATCATAATTTTGAAGTTTCATGGCGATTGATGCAGCAGTTCAAGAGAATTTTAAAAAACATTTTCCTACAATCTAATATGGCTGGCTGTCAAATCATGTGACCTCTGGCTTCATATGTGGGAAACCTTTTGTTCTTCATGGAGAGGTCATACCTGTAACGTTTCTCCTCGATCTGTTCAGCCGTTTCGGAGAAGAAGATTTTTGAAGGTTATATACATAAATAAATAAATAAATATATTTTTTAAAATGGCTGCCGAACCACATGACTGATGATGCCATAAAAAAATTTTCTATTGACAAATTTATCCCAAGATCAGCCTCAATTTTCATACTAATTGGATGTAGCGTTTTGCATATGCAATTATGACGTCACAACGAAGGCACTTATGACATCAAGAAAAAAAAAAAAACACTCATTACCCATGAGGTGTACGTGCAGGTGCCAAGTTTAAATTTTTTTCTTGCCAAAACAAAGTATTTGCAAGATCTGTTACTTGGTAAGTTTTTTTTTTGTTTGTTTGTCTGTAATCATTGGATTTTTCACCTTTATATCACTCTGTAGAGCACAATTCTCATCGGAAACTCTTGTGGGTACACATATCGTAGTATTATTACAATACCCTTCAGCACACATAAAGGTCAAGGTCAAGGTCAAAGGTCAAGGTCACTTTGCGGTAAAACATGGAGGTCGACGAAACCCTTATTTTTTTGAGTAATTTTAATCGAATCATCTCCAAATTTTATGGGAATGTAGTATATGGTCTGGCGCTCAGCTGATTAGTTTTTGGTGGTGATTGGCCTTGACCTTCATGGTTAGCACCTGAGGTCAAACATATTTGACCCCAAGGTCAAATTTTCAAGTTTTAGGAACCATATTGTGTAGTACCTCAAATTGAACACCTCGATGAGTGCTTTCTAGATATGTCAAGCTTGAGACATTATGACGTCATTTGGTGACGTTATGAGGCAAACGCATGCGTTTCATGGTTACTCTGTAGAATGATTCTCATCGGAATCTCTAGTCGGCAGATATTCCTCAAGGAGTCGCTCCTGGTGGATAGCAGCTCTGTTCACCTCAGTGTGACCTTAAAGACATCACACGTGGTCACCTTTTGGCAAGATACGGGTCACCCTGCGGGTGACATTGTATTGGTTTATTTTTTCCGATCGAGTGCTTTCGGTGATACAGAGGTCCAATGTTTCTCCTGTTTCCAACATGGCTGCCACATCAGGTGACCAACGACATCCTAATTATCATTAAAACATTCTACATGAGTAGTCGCACCTATGGTGAAAATGTCGTGGCAATCTGACAAGCGGTTCCAGAGAAAATGATTGAACCAGGTCTCCATTGAGTATTCTCGTTCGCAGGATCAATAAAACCAATCAATTTTACAAGTCCTAGAAAAGACAAGATTTGGTGGGACAGTTAGCGTCCAAGCTTAAACTTCTCCTCCCCATTGAGCACGGAAAACCACTGTGATCACCATATTGAGTGGCTCAAATGTGGAGGAGGATTCCGACATATTGCTCGATCGACCTCCGATGAACCAAATTGGGCTCGGTCGAGGAGCGATCAACAATTAGGTCCTCAATCCGGCTCGGTGGATCTGGTACGATTGGCCGACACAACCACCATAACAGTTACATACAGAAAGTTGGGAGTCTTTGTCAGTTCAAAGCTAGATTTGGTAAATTTAAGCATTAGTAAGTGCCTGTAAATGAACGATTAAAATGGAGTTACATGTAATATGTTTCATTTATCACACATCAGTAAATTGTAATATAAATCGCTTGATGTAGTGAGCTAATTTTGACTGTAGGTGACGGTATTGTACTGTAAACTGCTTGGTGAGATTCGTGAAGGTGCTGGAACGTTCTCAGACAAAACTTCCGGTAGATTCTGGAATCGCATTTGCTGGAAGACATGGGATTATTCTGTGTTCCTATATAAACCCGTGAGAACGAGGTGTGGAGAGTGATATGTGACAAGCTGTGCGTTTCCATCGTCCCTAAGCTCGATTTAACTCTCAGTGAACGAGGTGTTAATGTCCAAAGTGGTTGTTTATGTGTGCAGCCGATCATAATCAGGTTGATCAAAACTCATGAAGATTATGCATCAGGAAAGAATTCCTTTGAGCTCTTTAATAATCTCGACTGGCAAATGTACGAGAGAACACCGCGACGGGAATCAAAGAATCGACAGTACCGAGGGCAAGGTGAAGACGTGAGAGTCGAAACGACAGGACTTGGACACGAGGTGGCGAAAATATCTCAACACAGGAATCAGACTTGGACACTGTATGCAATGGTGAACTTCCTCATTTGACTTTGTAATACATGTTTCAAAAAACGTTACGCTCAGGGTTCATACACTTACATCAAAAGAAAATTCCAGGAGTTTTCCAGGACAATCAATTCAATTTTCCAGGAGTTTTTGGCACAATTTTTAATAAAGTCAAAGTCATATTTTGATCAGTGTCATATTTTGGAACTTGCATTACATGTATAATATAATTAACGCATAATGAATTACAGTACCTGATCCTTTTCCCAGATTCGGGCATGTATATCCATTTGTTTATTCTTCGTATTTTGATTAAGACTTTCGTCGAAGAGAAGAACATAACCATCTTCATCAGAATTTTTTTTCGTTAGTTGATGCTTGAAGTACGGTGCAATACCGTAATTGCACATGTATGCACATTTTCGCTCACCACAGGAGAAATGTTTCACAATTTCTCAATCTGGAAACATCTGCGCGGACAAGAACGAGACATCTGTACATGAATTAAAAGAGTAGTGGAAGTTCACCACTTTAAGAGTCCACAATACTTCCGATGTAAGGCAATCGTTACAGCTGAAGAATGAGGTTAGTGGCGCAGTTGAGGGCTTCGGTTGCGTTGGAGTTGGAGCAGCTGTGCTCCCATGCCCTTCATTTGCCTTCGATGATCCAGAGAAGAAATCTCGAATGGTGCATCCACCAACTGCCTTCTTTTGCTCCAGTAACTGCTTGTGTTTCGATCCTTTTCCGTGGCTCCGAATGGCAGGCTCGCCCATGTTCGAAATGTCGAAAATCTTCAGGCAGATATTACACTTTGCACTGTATTTATCTGTGTCGCACTCCAACCAAGATACGTATTCCGGATGTTTGAGCCAGCACTCGTTGAATACGCACTTCCCGGGGGGCATAGTTCACGATCGCTGAAGTGTGTAAACAACAGTGTTGGGCACAAAAGCGATAATCCGATAACAGATAATTATCGAAGTTAACTTTTTTATCGTTATCGGACCAGTTAACTTCCGATAACTCAATTTTTTAGTCTGATAATGTCCGTTAACTTTTTTATCGTTTTACTTTTTTTTCACCATCAGGTAACATCACCATCAGAACGATGATATCCGACGCCACCATGATTTAGGAAATAGAACAACACAGCGAGTCAACTTCCCGAGTGATTAAACTTGCACAAGGGGCGGAGCCTGTGCTCACACAGTTTTATGCGCATGCGCACGGCACTCCTCGATGGCGATGCGAGCCGACACCAAAAAATGCCGAGGCGCTGTATAAGCAGTGTGCCCAGTGGGTGCGAAAAAAATGTGGGATTTTTTGTGGGAAAATGTGGGATTTCAAAATTTGAATGCAGTTAAAGCTATCAAACCAATTATGGTGCTCAGATTGTATGGTATCAACATTATAAGCAGTAAACATCCTTTATCCACCTATTTCAATTAAAAAATATACATAATTAAAACTGGTAAACCAGTAATCCCGGGCTTCAAGGCGTGCCTCCATTTTAACAAATTTCAACACTATCACCCTGTCACATGATATGGGTTTTCCGAGTTAGAAAGTTAGTTCAAGTCTGCAATGGGGTCCAGCTACGGGGTCCCTCATGTTATATCAATGAAGGATTGAAAAGCCCATAGCATGATAAAGAAAGAAACTTCACATTGGACAAATCGAGGCTGGACAAATTTTCAAGTCCCCAAAAAAGTCCAATAACTCCACATTTGCATATTAATGTAAATGGCGAACTTATAGAACGTTAAAATATCTTCCAGAATGTGTGGTCACTATATGTCTATCTTCTTTAGTTTTCATTTACGGCATGTCAAAAATGGGTGATTTTAAACTTTGGGGGGCTCTGGGGCCTCACTGGGGTAAAATACAGACATAGTGTAAACATATTTGGAGTCCCCTTTTCAAGGCCTATCAGAATCTGTCATTAATTTTTTTTAAACTCTCATTTGCATATTTGGCATATTTAATGAGGCGAATCGGCATCATTTTAATCATATAAATTATGCAACGATTTTGACGAAATTAACAACTTAACATTCCAATGGAACCTCGCAAATGTGTGCAAAAGTTTGAGGCTTTCGTGTTATCAATTCTGGAGAAGATGTTTTTAGGTTTTGGAGAAAATCCAATATGGCCGCCATACCACGTGACCTACGTCATCAAAATTTTCAAAGTATAAACATTAAGTGGAGAGTTATTAAGGTGTTAAGTTTCATTGAATTTCATCAAAGCATTGTTTTCATTTAACGACATTTCAAAAATGGGTGATTTTAAACTTTGGGGGGCTCTGGGGCCTCACTGGGGTCAAGTCCAGACATGCTATAAACATATTTGGAGTCCCCTGTTTATGTCCTATCTAAATCTGTCATTAAATTTTTTCAACTCTCATTTGCATATTTAATGAGGCGAATCAGCATCATTTAAAATCAAATAAATTAAATAACGATTTTGACCAAATTAACAACTTAACATTCCCATGGAATATCGGACATGTGTGCAAAAGCTTGAGGTTGTTGGGTTATCCCTTCTGGAGAAGAGGACGTTTTTTGGTTTTGGAGAAAATCCAATATGGCCGCCATACCACGTGACCTACGTCATCAAAATTTTCAAAGTATAAACTTCAGGTGGAGAGTTATTAAATGGATAAGTTTCATTGAATTTCATCCAAGTGTTGTTTTCATTTTATGACATTTCAAAAATGGGTCATTTTCAACTTTGGGGGGCTCTGGGGCCTCACTGGGGTCAAACACAGACATCGTATAAACATATTGGGAGTCCCCTGTTTATGTCCGATCTAAAGGTGTCATTAAATTTTTTCAACTCTCATTTGCATATTTAATGAGGCAAATCGGCATCATTTTAAATCATATAAATTAAATAACGATTTGAACCAAATTAACAACTTAACATTCCCATGGAACTTCGCAAATGTGTGCAAAAGAATGAGGCTGTCAGATTATCCCTTCTGGAGATGTTTTTAGGTTTTGGATAAAATCCAATATGGCCGCCATACCACGTGACCTTCGTCATCAAATGTTTCATAGTATAAACTTCAGGTGGTGAGTAATTATCCTGTTAAGTTTCGTTGAATTTCATCCAACAGTTTTCCCTCCAGATCCGCCACAAAATCGGTCAGTCGAACATAAAAACGCCTTTAATAATAATAATAATACTAACGATTTCAATAGAGCTTCAGCCATGCTTGAAGCCCTAATAATACTAACGATTTCAATAGAGCTTCAGCCATGCTTGCAGCCCTAATAACTACTACATGAAGCAATATAGTGCCTGTATGATTACATCATCTTACTTAGTACATGTATAGCCTATGGTTGCATAAATATCATGTATACCTCATGATTAGGTGAGCATTGATGAAAGCCTTTATAATATTGTACATGTTTCAGTATATAACAGTATATGAAATCTTAATTAAAATGCACAAATTCAGGAGTGTACACTATGCAAATATAACACATTAATATTGGACTTTCAAAACACTTTCGTTTTTTATTTAAGATGTTATAACTCAAACTGGTTACATTCTAGAGTACAACTATCAGTGCCAAGTGGGCTTTAGAACATAAAATATAAACAGTATTACTATTATGGAGAAAAAAAATCATAAAATCATTTCCCGAGCATTGAATTATAAATAACATGTGAAAATAAATCTGTCTTACTTCGGTGAGGGCTTTAATGCTACAAAGTGAAAATAGCCCTATTCATATGCA
Organism: Eptatretus burgeri; assembly: GCF_056783735.1. Taxonomy (NCBI): domain Eukaryota; kingdom Metazoa; phylum Chordata; class Myxini; order Myxiniformes; family Myxinidae; genus Eptatretus; species Eptatretus burgeri. The sequence continues at coordinate 65,009,096 of NC_140961.1, forward strand.
AAAGAACATAATATATAAATGTGATACCATACATGATGCCAGGTTCAATGGCTGAACAAAGCAAAGTCATTATAGCACCCATGAAAAAAACTTTATTACAATGAAACTTATTTACATGGTTTATGATTTAACAGATTAACTCCTTCAAACATATAATACATTAGGACTGTTTCCATTTATTTCCCATCACCACTAACACCATCATCCTGACCTGAGAGGCAGATCACACTGATCACCCACATTACAATTTTCTTTTTCTGCACTGAGAGAGTTTTTTTTCCAATTTTTCCAAGCTGGAATTGGTTTGTGATAGCTTATTATGTCCTGATTCAAGGAGGGCCTGAGCTGCACAAATTTCTATCATTCTTTGAGATTTTGATGCCAGAGCTTTCTTCAGATGTTCATTTGCTTCAGCCACAAGTTTATCAGCTGTTTTCAGGTCTAGTTGAAGTCTGTCCTTCTGTTCCCCAAGTTTTTTCTCCTCAGTCTTTTGGAGCTCCATCTGATCCTTTGCTTTTTGCTGCTCTTTTTCTTCAGCTTCTTTTTTTAGCTTCTGTTTCTCAATCTCCTGTTTTGCATCTCTATCTGCTTTGTATTCCCTATGTGCTTGGCGCACACTCTCCAGCATCGATTTGGTAACTGGAACTTGGCATGGTTCACCCTTTCCATTATGGGTCACTGCATATTTTATCGTTCTCAAACCATTCACAGCATTTTCACTCAGATGGGTTGTCTGTGAAGTGACTGTATATTTGTTTAGTGAAAAACCCCTTTCAACATCAGCCTGTCCATGTGATATGGCCAAAACAACTTTCACAAACTGTCCAAGAATGGGGTACTTCTCTTTGCCAGTAGAGGTCTTCACATCCAACATTCTGGCCCAATATCTATCAACTCTCTGATATGAGCCTCCTTCCTCCATGAACCAGGATTCATTGATTTCATTCTCAGCCTGGTAAAGCATCCATTCATCATCAATTTGATCTATGTCTTTATCAGAAAAGATATGAGGAAATTTCCGGGCAGCAGCTTTGATAGAATCCATTGATTTCTCCTGCTGTATCATCAGTGGATGTAAGAAACATAATCGCTTCAGCAAAGAATTGTCCAGTGGAAGGTGATTAATCAAATGCTTTGCTACAGCAGCATATGCATCCTTGACATCTGAGAAGAAACCAACTTTATCCAATGGAGTGATGTTCTTCTTTGGCAGAAGCTGTCTTGTTGATTCACCAATGGCAATGCGGTCATTGGATAACATCAGGTCCTTGTTCATAATGTCAGTATCAAGCAAATCTTGGCCTTCTTTGTCTTTTATGACTTCACATTTCAGAAATTTCTTAAGTATGTTCTTCAAGAGATCTGAGAGCTCTGAATAAAAGACATGTATGAGTGGCTCTTGAGACTGGAAAAGAGTGAGGAACCCATTAAATGCACTGGTAAGGTACTGCAAGAAGTGCAATCTGAGCAGGGTCAGGTCACACAGCTGTTTTCTAATGTCTTTGTATCTCTGACTAGAGATAAGCAGCTTCACATTTTCTTTTGGGAGGAAGACAGTGAAGTACTCAACCAAACTTTTCCATTGCTCTATCACTCTTTCCAATACAGGGCCAATGCTCAACCATCGATTGCTAACATAGCGTAGAAGAACATGGTTCTCCACCTCCATCAAAGCTTGAATTTGGGAGTAGTCCTCTTTACGTGATGCCATTTGATGGAAGAACTTGAATGGCTGATCAAGAAAACTGTCTGTGCCCCACGATTCTAGAACACCCATTGCTTTTCCAAATGCATTGTGTAGTGTGTGTATGTTGCATGATCCTACATCAACAAGCCCATGGGAACCTGCAGCCTTGCAGTCTGCATCCATTTTTTCCCATAATGCTTTGTTTACATTAGGTCCATCCATTCCCAGCATAATCATGTTTTTCAAATCAAGACCATCTTCTTCCAATGTGTCTGAAAGGGTGTCCCTCAGAATTTGAGCTGTTGCATGACCCAACATCTTTGACTTCAGGTAGCGTGTGCCATTCCAAAAACGAATATGGATATCTACTTGCTCTTTCATCTGGTCATTAGTGGTTTCATCTAACAAGATGGCACAAAATGTAGAAGTGTTCCTAATCTTTGTAACAAGATCTTCATGAAAGAAAGAACCAAGGCCATGTGAGACTACATATGAGGCTTTACTACAGTTAAGTTTCACATCCCTTGCAACATCACTGTCAGCGAACATTTCTTGAAATGTTTCAGCTATCTTATCACATGATCTGAAAGATAAATTGTCTTGTGCAACTTTCATGACCCATATAGCTTCTGCTTTTGTAACTTTGTCCTGGTGTGAAAGAGTCCATTTTTGGGATGCTCCAGAGGTTGATGCTTGTGACAAATATACCCCACCTGACCCAATTTTCAGCTTTGACTGTCCAGATGCAATTGCAGTTTTAGCCACTCTAATATGCTTTGTTCCTTCAGCATGTCTTTGCAGTTTATAAACACCACCATTGCTAATATCAATGTCTTTCTTGCAGAACGCACAATGAGCTTCCTGGTCTGATTTCTTTTGTACCCACTGGCTAAGCACATGCCCATTCTTGTCCACACTATTCATCCAATTTTCAGTAAATTTTGTTGTATGTCGTGGCATTTTGATGAATTAATAATACGTTCTCTTGCTTGTAAAACAGATTCTACAGCTACACCTGTAAGCAGGAAAGCAAATAGGTTAAGGAATTGTATATATATGTTTTTGCCAAGCAATAATCCAATACACATGCATCATGAAAGGGAAAAAAATACCTTATATGCAACTTAAATTGTTGTGAACGTTAACATTACATGTACCAGCATTACCAGTATTCCAAATAAGTACCTCAAATGGTACATCTTTTAATAGCCATTTATAAATACGCAATCACAATATGGTGTTGTCTTACACTTTCAGCATTAAAAAAAACCATCACAGACACAGTGAACATGATGATGAAGAGAAATGTGTTATTTTATAATAACCATGATATCCATCAATTATTTATAACCACAGCAGAAAGATTGAAAGTGCATTAAATGACACCTAAAAAAATGCTCCAGAGGCCAGGGGTGCAAAACCCTATCAGATTTTTGGGCTTAACAATGCTAAAAAAATCTGCTGTAGCCATTGCAATTTTTAAAGGTCTGATAAAAATGTGGGATTTTGTCAAAAATGTGGGACACATTTTGCAAAATGTGGGAAATGTGGGACTACTGGGCACCCTGTACAAGTACTACGAGCATGGAAGAGCCGTCGGTTTACTGGTGGGAATACCAATCTTTACGTAATTACAAAGAAACGGTTCGTTTTTGTTGGAAATACATTAAAAATGTATATATTTTTACTTTTTTTAAATATTTTTACTAACAGCACATTATAGTGTCATAGACTCTAAAAAGACGCATAATGCTTATTTTATTCTTGGGTTCTTTTATTCTTCGAGACGTTGACAAGGTGATCGTCGGAAATCCAAAATATAATTTTTTAAGGAGTTTTCAGGAGTTCAATTTGATTTTTAAGCATATTCCAGGACATTCCAGGATAGGAATTGAATTCCAGGAGTTTTAAGGACTTTCCAGGAGGCGTGCGAACCCTGTACGCTGTTGATGTGGTCATTGTAACGCCACTCAAAAGTCACAGACACCTACTGACAAAGATCCTAATTGAGTGGGAGCTGACATGTACGTTCATCCAGACTCATGAAACTCAAAGCTTGGTTGTTGTCGTTAAACGACACGCTGGTCGGGCACCACCAACCACATACGCACACCAAAGGGAAGGAAACCCGAAGGTATCCGAGTAGCCCACCACCCCTGATATTCTTCCCCCACCCTGAACTCCCAGGACGATTAAAAAAAAATTTAAGATCTTGTACAAATGAAAACAGCATGTGAAACTAAAATGGGTACCTGATGCTCAGTCGAAGAACGTGGGTGTGAAGCAACAACCATCTCCAGCTTTGCATTATTCGGCAGGTTGGAATAACGGATTCGCTCCGACGACCGCAGCACTCTGTGCTGGAATCTAAACAACATATCAAGTCATTAAACCATGAAAAAAAAAATAATAACCACAAAGCATAATGGGAAGAAAACATTCTCCATTTTGTATTTCTCTGTCACATGAAGTGAAGCTATTCAAAATTCAATTTTTTGTTTGTGAGAATTGAAATTGAAATTGAACTGACCGGTTACAAATTATCAACTATATTCTGATAAGAGATTTTATACATGTAGTGACAGTCCTCCCAGCATGGGATAGAATAAGTATCTCCTGTTTAATGATGGTAATAAATCAATCCACAACCCAGCTCGGCAGAATACCGATTTCCAATGAAATATTCCTCTTCACAAACCCAATTCAGTGCCTAAATATGCTAATCGAGCTCGGCCTCATCAAACGGGAGTGCCTCAAAGCACACACTACTCACCACCCCAATGCTTCCACTTTATTCTCACGTGAGAAATAAACTCCGACTAAGTAATTTTCCTTCTATTTTTATAAGCATGTTTGTTGAGGTGCTTAGTTTTCGTTTTCATTTCACACAAAAGCCAAGCAGAGTTGAGTTGAACTATGCTGAGCTGTGTGTGGTCGGCACAAAGTTTGGAATTCGGAGAGGTAGTTCGATCCAGCCTGGTAGAGGGCAGTTGTGCCATTTCGGATCCTTTCAGCATCTCAATTTTCAAAAGGACTTGGGCACAGTGGAAGAGCTTGCAATGGTAGATGTGTGCGACGTGGACAATAAGTTAACAATTATGACCGACAATAAAATGAAAAAAAATCACTCATGGAGTGACAACTTGGCGAAACGGAACGGCACTCCGTCAAGAACATACCTTTGCCAGGCTGAACAGTTTACATTTTGTATGCCACCTGATCAGTCGGATCTGATTCCGGACCTTAACCAAAATCGAATCGGTTTGTTATTGTCACCGAACTCTTCCACCTCGTTTTGTCATGAGTTGTCCACAACTTTTAGAGACAACATGATATACATAGTTTTGGTCGCTTCTCTCAATAGTGAAGAATCAGTTATAAAAATTCTCAAATCCAGATCTTCAACAAAATTAAGCGTTGTCGTCCTTGCTCGGTCATCTACACACAAAAAAATTCGAAACGATTGCTTGAAAACTGTGGAAAAAAAAATAAAATAATTGTGTGACAAACAAACATACAAACACTACAGGCCAACATTCTGAAAAAAACATTTTTGCCAAGTAATTATTATTCATTATGCCATGAATAAGGAGTTAGGTAACTTTAAATTGAAGAATTTAAACTTCAAATTGGCAATTACCATTCTGAATTCAAAACCAACAGAGCGATATCTCGACATCACATGTCAGATGAAATTGCACCGTGTGAATAAGGAATCCCCACCCTCCTCCCAAAGTCAATACTTTGTTGAAGTGCCTTGAGCAGCAATTACAGCTTCAAGTCTTCTTGGGGATGTCTATCAGCTTCGCACATCAGGATATGGAGATTTTCTCCAATTCTTCCTTGCAGATTTGCTCAAGCTCCGTCAAGTTGGATGGGGAATGCCGGTGAACAGCAATCTTCAAGTCTTTCCACAGATTTTCAATACGATTCAAGTTTGAGCTTTGGCTGGACCACTCAAGGACTTTCACATTCTGTTCTGAAGCCATTCCAATGTTGTTTTGGCTGTATGTTTGGGGTCATTGTCCTGTTGGAACGCAAATATTCGTTGTAGTCTCAGGTCTTTTGCACTCTGAAGCAGGTTCTCCTCAAGGATTTTCCTGTATTTGGCTCCTTTCATTGTTCCCTCGATCATTACAAGTCTCCCAATCACTGCCACTGGAAAACATCCCCACAGCATGATGCTGCCACCACCATGCTTCACAGTAGGGATGGTGTTGGATCGGTAATGAGCTGTGCTCGGTTTCTGCCAGACGTAGAGCTTTGCATTCAGGCCAAACAGTTCAATTTTCATCTCATTAGACCACATAATATTTTGTCTCATGCTCTCAGAGTCTTTCACGTTCCTTTTTGCAAACTCCAGGTGTGCTGTAATTGTCAGTGCCTCCCCCCCCCTCAGGGGGAGGAGACCATTAATTGCTCCAGGAGACCATTCATTTATTAATCCCTGCATTCAATCAACATTGACTATTGATTTGATGTGCTTCACTGTACTTTCCAGTTGTATTTTGCAATCCAAATTTCATTGGTTCCGCACAATTTACACTGCATTTGTAATCTTTAGTTTATTATAAAATACGGTTTGAGGCCTATTTGTCTCTAGTTATGGTTGCATTGCAAAATTATTTTTACCTCCACTACCGAGGGTGAAGGAGGTTTTTCACCCCTCTCTGTCTGTCTGTGTGCAGGATATCTCAAAAAGTTGTGGACGGATCTGGATGAAATTTTGTGGACACATTGGGTGTGTGACAAGCACAAACCGATTAGATTTTGCTGAAGATCCGGATCCGGATCCGGAAACTAGAAGTTTTATGTGATTCTTCACCATTGAGAGATAGGGCTCAAAAATGATATTGTTACCGATTTCAGAATCTGGTCTGATGAATGCATCCACACATCCAGGTCCTCAGACAGTTATTTCCTTTAATGCATGTTCAGATTAGCCCCATCCCCATGTCTAGTGGGATTTTAAATGTGATGCGTTGAGAAGGGTGAAGAATAGATCCCCTCTCTAATGGGAAGCTTTTTTTCTTCTTCTTCTTTACGCCAAACACGTTTACACATTTCTTTCGCGAGCGCCGACGCCCGCTTTTTTGAGCGCACGGGTTGTCATGGTAACGGTGTGCAAGTGGGGCGGGGTGAGCTTGGGGGGACTCTGCGCCTGCTGAGACGGGCCGCATATATAAAAGTAATTGGAGGCTAGTTCTGAGAAAAAAGAAAGCGAGCGAGCAAGCGCGAGCGAAAAAGAAGCGTGGATGCGCACGAAAAAGAAAGCCAGAGAGGAAGATAGAAAGAAAGCGAGAGTTGAAGTGCGCGAGGGAAGAAGCGAGCCGGAGAGGAATCACACAATCGAGGAAGCGTGCAAGCGTCGAAGCGTGCGAGCGTCTGACCAGCGCCAACTAGACAATTCGTCCTTCCCAGTGCTTGAGCAAGCGAGCGTGTGGTGAGTGTGTGGGTGTGAGCAGCACGGGTCAGTCACCAACGGACCGTGTGGGTCACTGGACGTCACCAGTTCCGTGAAGTGTGAGGAGCTGCCCGTGTCGCAGCACCAGGGTCTAAACCCGCGACAGATGATCTCGGATTTTTATTTATTCATTTTATTATTACTAAATAATTTGTTGAATTCCAACCTGTCAGTGTTTGTCCTTTCCTTACATTGGTCTAGCATTGTCCGAATCTCGATAGACTGGGAGGTAATTACCACAGATTTGACCAAAATAGTCGGCACGCACCAGCGGTTAAAACACTCGGCCGCCCAAATTAAAATCTAAATCAAGATAACATTGATGCTTTGCAGAGGGCGCGCTCCCCGCTCAGGTAACCACATGACCTCTAGTTAAACGGCATAATTAGACAGTGGACACTGGAACTCGTGGTTAACTGGGTGGTGTTCGTGGTTCTAAAACAACCCACCGTATCAACGTTAATTGTGAGCGGTGGCCCCAGGTCCAGCTCTACCGAGGACAACCGGGGATTAATCCCCCTGAGTGACAAGCTCGTGTCTCGGTACCCATGGCCACAACATATGCATATCTCAAAAAGTTGTGGACAGATTCGGACGAAAAACTTGGACATATTGGGTGTGTGACAAGGAAGAATTGATTCAGTTTTGGTGAAGAACCGAATCCGGATCTGGATATGAGAATTATTAAAATATAAAAGCGATTTTTCACCATTGAGAGATGGGCCCAAAACGATATGGTACTGCATAGCATGATATTTCATAAATGTATTGGGCCCAATATGTGCTTGTGGATCAGGCAATACGTGGTGGAGATATGCGCTCCACCGAGCGCCCTTCTAGTCTCTCTATGGAAACATTCGCTGGGGTCTTGCGTGGTTAACATCATTGAGAATGTCATGTGACTTGTGCACGCTCCATGATATTAAAAACCACTCGGTGTGTCTTTCGATATGAAAAATAAACTCAATTGGTAGTTTCACCAATATGGGCCATCTCATTGTGGCTGGAGCATTATCTATGTTATTTTAAAATGTAGCAACTCTTATTCATCAATCAAAGCACTTTTGAAAAACAAAAAAACAAAAACACAAGAAAGTGAAACATCAAAAACTCACATTACTGGGTTTTGCTTACTTGAGATCATATTCATCTGGGTTGAGATCATGCTTGTTGCAAACTTCTTCCAATATCTAAAGAACAATGAAAATGCAGCTATTAATGAAATCTTGAACAACGACAAAGTAACAAATTTTTAATTTACCTTGATTATTACGTCCGATAGAATATTGCATTAAAACTGCGAACCAAATGAAAAGTTTGAGTTGGCCCGTTTGGTATTCTCATTAAAACGCGCTTCATGATGCTGTGACCAGTTCAACTGTAAATCTAATCTATTTTAAAGTTGATTCGCTGATTGTTTACCAATAAACATGTAATCAGAGTGAAGATTTCGACATCTCCTAATGTCATCCTACAAGTACGAACACAAACTCGTATCCAACAGTCTATTTGAACACAACATATTTACAAGATCAATGAGACGAGTGTGAAAATGCACTTCATTCAAGTTCAATAAAGAAGTTTCTTTCATTTCCATGAAGGAATTCCACCATTACGGACGTACAGTGATGGCAGATGAATAGGTAAGTGGCTTCTATGATGCCTATGGGAAGGAGATGACTTGGTAATCTGACCAGGCCCAGAGGGAAGGACCAGGCCCAGAGGGAATATGACCATTACATACGTACGCAGACAAAATCACTTTTTGCTGTTATCTGCAAAGATGAGCCATTTCCTGTGAATATCACCGCGTGTGCAGTTCATGAGGTACATCATTCGTACGGGAATGCGTCAATTGCCATCTTGCCCTGGGTTGTCAAGGATAGGTCTTTGTCACACGTTATGGACAGACAGGAAGTTCATGAATGTTAAACAACAAGACACAACAAAACTCCATCAATTTACAAAATGTTTATTGTAACAATGAAGAAAAGAACTCAATGTCCATCAGAAATAACTATGCTGATTAATAAATCAATAATGACAGATATTCATATCTAGCAGATTGTCAAATAATGAGCTTCTCAATGTCTCCCAGGACCCACAACAGTGTACCCCGATTTAGTTTAGATATCCATCGGAATATTTTCATCACATCCAGAAGATCCTGAAGAGCAATTCAGCATCGGACCTAATAGTCCAATCACAAAATATTCTGGTGACGTCATCCATATTTGTCGTCCAAGATGGGTGCACCCAATGGTTGCCACGGAGTTGAAACAAAATTCGAAATTAATGTTGAGAATTGGGGAGATTTTAGTCAAGTGATGAAGATTTTAGGTGGATACAAGCAGTTTGGGTGGATATGTTTACCCAAAATTTTTGGAAAATCTCATTCTGAATGCAGAATTCATTGAAAATTTTGTGTTGGCAACCATGGCAACCAGTCCATGGAAGCCAGTAAGTGCAAATACAAATAAAACTAAGTTATTTTCACGAAAACACTAAATACAAACAATTTCATCATTACCAACAAACGACTAGATTGTGGTCGAATACTACGAATCTATAGACAGTACCGCCAAATGTGTGTCTTTCAAGTAACGTTTTCGAACGAATGGAACAGTGTGAATCCAGAATAATTTTTCAAACCACGCTCGATATTGAGTATTTCTTTTATGATTTAATAGCGTCTTTGAACTGCATATTCGGGCATTAACAAACAGAAATCACCGAGATCGTTACGGACGGACGTACTCACTTTATCGTCTAACAGCTTTGGGTTAACCTGTCATCTGTCGTTTCCGTATTATCACTTCCAATTTGATGTTGAAATGATCATGGGCACCGATGTGAAAAAAGCTAGCCGAGGAAATTCCCCATTTCCTGTTTTAAAAGATTGTGTTATGGACATGCATGAAATGAAATATGGATGTCCACAACGTGATTTTCGCCTTCACACCCAAAGCTGAAAACCTCAGAAAGGATGCCAATTTAGTTTTGTTGAGGAGTTGTACTTTACAACCTAAATGTAGCATTTTTACCTCCGCCACTGAAGGTGAAGGAGGTTATGTTTTCACCTCTTTCTGTTTGTTTGTCCGTTTGCGTGCAGGACATCTCAAAAAGCTGTAGACAGATTCGGACGAAACTTGGTGGACAGGTTGGGTGTGTGGCAAGGACGAACTAATTCAATTATGTTAAAAATCCCGATCCAGATCCTAATCTGGATACGGGGATTATTTAATTTTTTTAATGATTCTTCACCATTGAGAGATCGTGACAAAAGCAATATAGTACCGTATAGCACGATATTTCAAAAATGTATTGGGCTCGATATGTTCTCGTGGATCAGGCATTACGTGGCGGAAGTATGCGCTCCACCGAGTGCCTTTCTAGTCTTATTCAGTATCAAGTATGGTGGATGAACCTGAAGTACTGTTTCATTATGGACAAATATGGAGGAGCAGTATAAAATCCCGACATACCGATTCGTGAAAACTACCAGATAAATCCACACGTTTGTTTCACATTGTGATAAAACAGAAGTTGGCCGATTGGCACGACCAGAAAATTGTATGATTAGACGATATTTTGACTCTTATACCACCTGTACTTCTAACAGCCTAACATTTACTGGGTATTTTGCCCTCAGCATATCAATAATTCATATATACATCACAATGTTTTAGCTGACATTTTAGATGAAGCTGGTACTGTTATTTTAAACAGCAGAATGTCAGTGTAAAATTTACACCATCTGCATCACTGCAAAGAAGTTGAATGTTGTCACTGTTGGTTGAGATATTCATGGAATTGCCCATAGGTTTCTCTCTAGAAACCAAAATATGAGGAAGAGGTGCCAATACGCCTGAAGGTGAGTCACAGTTGTTCCAATTTTTAAGCAATGCTCCTGCTCAATGAAGCTTGATGTTTGTGTCCTGTTCTCTGCACTTTACATTGTTGCACATTATTCTTAAGGGTGGGAAATTTAATCAGAAGTTAAAGCATAGTTTTTTTGGCTTCAAAACGGTTTGAAAAAGCTTTTTAAAGGTTTTTAACGGTCAATCCCCCAATGATCTTGTTTTTCTTTAAAACTCACTGGAAGTAACCACAAATATTCAGGATAAATCAAATTAGAATCTTTAAACAGTTGGAATGATTCATCTTGTAGTGTATAACGCACACACACTTTAATAATTGCAGTGTCAGCTATTCTTAAAATATAATAAAACAAAGGTTTGCTGAAGGGCAGGTCAATTTTACCACCAGGAAGCTTCATAAGCTTGACATACAGTATCTCAACATCAAACTTAGTTGTTCTTTTTCATGTAAAGCAATCGTGATTACAGGAGCAGTGAGAAAGAGGATCTTCCGAGACGCGGCCATGTCCAAACATCAAAGTATTGTCTGACATGCTCGCAGTAAGAGAACTGCAACATTCATTTGTCACACCACCAAAATGACAAGTTCACATACAAACATGACGCATGGTGGGACAACTCATTCAAACAAGGGAATTAAACATGTCTTTCAGCCGAATAATAAATAATAAAACCATGATCTGTATTTGTAATTGTATCACTCATGAACTGCAAGTGTTTTGTATTCAAACTCGTAGCTTAGCAACAGTGTAGACGCAGTGTGGAGACCACACGCCTTCATTCACCCGACCAGCTCTTCGTATTACGTAATGCTCCATGTTGGTTGATAATGGCACAGTGGACTCCTTTGGTGGATAGAGCAGTAGAAGTGTGAAAGATACAAAAAAAGTGATTGGATGAAAGAAAACTATGACAAAGTAAAAATGCTCCTGCTTTTTTTTTTCCCCCTCTCATTGAAGCAGGTTTTCCCGAGTTTGGAAGAAACGGTCATACTCGTAATGATTCTTCAGCATGGAGACAGATTTGGATGAAATTTGGTGGACAGGTTGGGTGTGTGGACTAATGGCTTGGATTTTGGTGAAGATCCGGATCCGGATACCCGATTTTTTTGAATTTTTAAAGTGATTCTTCACCATTGAGAGATTGGGCCTAAAGTGATATACAGCAGGATATCTCAAAAAAGTTATGGACGGATTATGACAAAACTTGGTGAAGTTGGGTAGTTGACAAGAACAAGCCGATTAGATTTTGTTGAGCGACAAACTGTTCAGTCTGGTAGAGATATGCGCGCTACCGAGTGCCATTATAGTTATCTGGGGTTTTTCTTCCTTCTTCTTCAAGTTACTTTACTTATGTCGGAGGTCTGATGAATAAAACACGAGTCATGAATAGTTGGAAATGTGCAACAGTTCATGGGACAGGTACAATCTAAACCAACCGGCTCCATCGACAGGTTGGAAAAAAAAAATGAATAAATAATTTTTTTTTTTTTTTAAAGGTTTAAACATTCAGCCCTGAACTACTTCAAATGTGTCCACATTACTGCTTAAAGAGATGTCCCACAAATTTGAATGGTGCAAGAAAAACCTGGCAGATGTCCTCGAGCTGGAAACTTGCGCGAGTGTTTTTCCTTTTCTTTTTTTGTTCCGCACTCCAACAGTTAGGCTCATGGAAAAGAAAGGTTCAATTGACAGTGTGGTAGCGGGGCAACAATCGGACACAACCAATAAGGGAATAGATAAAAAGGAAAGGGGAGAGAGAGGCGAGAGAGAGGCGAGAGAGAGGCGAGAGAGAGGCGAGAGAGAGGCGAGAGAGAGGCGAGAGAGAGGCGAGAGAGAGGCGAGAGAGAGGCGAGAGAGAGGCGAGAGAGAGGCGAGAGAGAGGCGAGAGAGAGGCGAGAGAGAGGCGAGAGAGAGGCGAGAGAGAGGCGAGAGAGAGGCGAGAGAGAGGCGAGAGAGAGGCGAGAGAGAGGCGAGAGAGAGGCGAGAGAGAGGCGAGAGAGAGGCGAGAGAGAGGCGAGAGAGAGGCGAGAGAGAGGCGAGAGAGAGGCGAGAGAGAGGCGAGAGAGAGGCGAGAGAGAGGCGAGAGAGAGGCGAGAGAGAGGCGAGAGAGAGGCGAGAGAGAGGCGAGAGAGAGGCGAGAGAGAGGCGAGAGAGAGGCGAGAGAGAGGCGAGAGAGAGGCGAGAGAGAGGCGAGAGAGAGGCGAGAGAGAGGCGAGAGAGAGGCGAGAGAGAGGCGAGAGAGAGGCGAGAGAGAGGCGAGAGAGAGGCGAGAGAGAGGCGAGAGAGAGGCGAGAGAGAGGCGAGAGAGAGGCGAGAGAGAGGCGAGAGAGAGGCGAGAGAGAGGCGAGAGAGAGGCGAGAGAGAGGCGAGAGAGAGGCGAGAGAGAGGCGAGAGAGAGGCGAGAGAGAGGCGAGAGAGAGGCGAGAGAGAGGCGAGAGAGAGGCGAGAGAGAGGCGAGAGAGAGGCGAGAGAGAGGCGAGAGAGAGGCGAGAGAGAGGCGAGAGAGAGGCGAGAGAGAGGCGAGAGAGAGGCGAGAGAGAGGCGAGAGAGAGGCGAGAGAGAGGCGAGAGAGAGGCGAGAGAGAGGCGAGAGAGAGGCGAGAGAGAGGCGAGAGAGAGGCGAGAGAGAGCCTCTGGAAGGCAGTCCTGTAGATGGGAGAAGTTATGAACAGAGTGGAGGAGTAGAATTTGCCAGGATTCTGGAGGTTTCACCAGAATTTGGCTAAGAATGAGTAAAAAAATTCAATCAGCTGAAAAGTTGGTTTTTCTTTTTCATGTCATTTTTCTTTCTTTCTTTTTTTTTTTGAAACAAGCTACAAAGTTTGAAAGCAAATTTCGTCCAACATGCTGTTGGTGTCTCTTTGTTTCTCTGTCTTATAGCTCTTCCACGAGCCTTGCCTTTGCATGCAAAAAAGGTGCAAATGCTGATATTAAAATCTTTCATTGCATGTTGAAACAACAGTTCAAAGGAATGAAAGTATGATTATGCCTCATACATATGCTGGATGAATCAGTCTGAGAGGATGGTGTGCAGGTGGTGTACTTATCTTTGAGCGGTTTGGTGACAATAAATTGTCAGATTGTTACTTTGTTGTTGCATCCAAAGTGCTGGCAAGGTAGCCTGGAGGTATGCACACTCAGCTCTGTACCATCTCACCTGGGTTGAATCGCGGCTCAGTTATAAACTATCATCGTGGCGTTTCATCAATGTGTATGCCACCTTTCCGATGGACATTAAACTGGGTGCCACGTCTGCTGGCATGAGTTCCATCCATCCATCCATTGGGATCATACTCTGTGCAAAGCGTTGGTGCTGCCTGAGCAGTCTCCTTGACTATTGGGCACAATCCTGGACGGGTCGCCACTCCGACACAGGATACCAGCAAGCTGGCACTCATTTTGCTAACCTTGGAAGGATGACAGGCAGAGTCAACCCCATCTGGTATTAATTCAACAGCCGAGTGGCATTTGAACTCAGGATCATGGGTACCATGGCCAAATTCCAAATTCCTGCTCTCACCTAAAGGGGGCAGAGTATATATCAGCGTTACAGCAACACCCCAATCAAATTATGTACCCCGCAAGCATGTGCTGCAATACCAAACTAGAATGGAACCTAGTAGAGTGTATATCTCCACCAGGCTGAACAGTTTATGTTTTGTATCCCAATGATAGGCCGGAATAGCCGACCTAAACCAAAATCTAATTGGTTTGTTCTCGTCATATAACAAACTCGTCCACCAAGTGTTGTCATAATCCGTCCACAACATTTTGAGATATCCTGCACACAAACAGAAAGACAGACATTTAGAGGTGAAAACAACATCCATCCACCTTCAGTGGCGGCGGTAATGAGTTTCATCACAAAGCGTCATCGTCCCCTTGGACAGACGTGAATCTGGACAACCTGGTGTGCTGATGGCATCAAGTTTGTGGACGTTAACAGATCGTCGGTGTCTTTCATAAGAACATGAATAAATTCCATATGTTCTTCTTCTTCTTCCTCCTCCTCCTCCTCCTCCTCCTCCTCCTCCTCCTCCTCCTCCTCCCCCTCCTCCTCCTCCTCCTCCTCCTCCTCCTCCTCTTTCGGCTTGCTCCCGTTAGGGGTCGCCACAGCGGACCAACCGTCTCCATTTCGCTCTATCCTCCACTGACACTCCAACCACCCGCATGTCTGCCCTCACCGCATCCATGAACCTCTTCTTTGGCCTTCCTCTTCTCCTCCTGCCTGGTGGCTCCATCTTCAACATCCTTCTCCCGATATACTCCGTTTCCCTCCTGTGCACATGTCCAAACCATCTCAATCTCGCCTCTCTCACTTTGTCTCCAAACCGTCCTACCTGCGCTGTCCCTCTAATATACTCATTTCTTATCCTATCCATCCTCGTCACTCCCAACGAGAATCGCAGCATCTTTAACTCTGCCACCTCCAGCTCCGCTTCCTGTCTTTTTGTCAGCGCCACTTCCTCCAAACCATACAACATAGCTGGTCTCACTACCGTCTTGTATACTTTCCCCTTCACTCTTGCAGCTACCCTTCTGTCACAAATCACTCCTGCAACTCTTCTCCACCCACTCCATCCTGCCTGCACTCTCTTTTTCACTTCTCTCCCACACTCGCCGTTACTTTGGACAGTTGATCCCAAGTATTTAAACCAATCCACCTTCCCCACCTCAACTCATTGCAACCGCACCATACCACCACCCTCCCTCTCATTTACGCACATGTACTCCGTCTTACTCCTACTAACATTCCCCTTCTCTCCAGTGCGTACCTCTACCTCTCGCGGCTCGCCTCAGCCTGCTCCCTACTCTCCCTACAGATCATGATGTCATCCGCGAACATCATAGTCCATGGAGACTCCAGTCTGATCTCGTCCGTCAACCTGTCCATCACCATTGCAAACAGGAAAGGGCTCAGAGTCGATCCTTGGTGCAATCCCACTTTAACCTTAAACCGGTCCGTCATTCCTACCGCACACCTCACCGCTGTCACACTGTCCTCATACATATCCTGCACGATCCTCACATACTTCTCCACCACTCCCGACTTCCTCATACAATGCCACAACTCCTCTCTTGGCACCCTATCATAAGCTTTCTCTAAATCCACAAACACACAATGTAACTTTCTGGCCTTCCCTATACTTCTCCATCAACATTCTCAAAGCAAACATCGCATCAGTGGTGCTCTTTCCTGGCATAAACCCATATTGCTGCTCACAGATCATCACCTCTCCTCTCAACCTAGCTTCCACTACTCTTTCCCACAACTTCATGGTGTGGCTTAACAACTTTATCCCTCTGTAATTTCCACAGCTCTGCACATCACCCTTATTCTTGAAAATCGGAACCAGTACACTTAATCTCCACTCCTCCGGCATCCTCTCACTTTCCAAGACTTTATTAAACAATCTGGTTAACAACCCCACTGCCATCTCTCCTAAGCACTTCCATGCCTCCACTGGTATACCATCTGGGCCAACCGCCTTTCCACTTTTCATCCTCTTCATAGCAGTCCTCACTTCATCCTTACTGATCCACCCCACTTCCAGATTCACTATCTCCACCTCTTCCAACCTTCTCTCTCTCATTTTCTTCATTCATCAGCTCCTCAAAGTACTCCATCCACCTTCTCAACACACTCTCCTCGCTCGTCAGCACATTCCCATTTGCGTCCTTTATCACCCTAACCTGCAGCGCATCCTTCCCAGCTCGGTCCCTCTGTCTTGCCAATCGGTATAAATCCTTTTCCCCTTCTTTTGTATCCAACTTCTCATACAGCTCGTCATATGCCTTTTCCTTGGCCTTTGCCACCTCTCTTTTTGCCTTTCGCCGCCACTCCTTGTACTCCTGCCTACTTTCTTCATCTCTCTGACTATCCCACTTCTTTTTCGCCAACCCCTTCTTCCTTATACTTTCCTGTACTTCCTCATTCCACCAAGTCTCCTTATCTTCCTTCCTCTGTCCAGATGTCACACCAACTACCTTCCGAGCTATCTCCCTCACAACTTCTGCTGTCGTTGCCCAATCATCCCACCCATCTTTACTACCATCCAACACCTGTCTCACCTCCTCCCTAAATTTCACGCAACAGTCTTCCTCCTTCAGCTTCCACCATCTGGTCCTTGGTTCAGCCCTCACTCTCTTCCTCAACCTCACCTCTAAAGTCATCCTACAGACCACCAATCGATACTGTCAAGCTACACTCTCCCCTGCAACAACATTACAGTCACTAATCTCTTTGAATTTTGAAATTGAATTGAAACATGAATAAATTCCATATACCTACCAAAAATCAACAGCAGTCAAACGGCAGGTCTGACCGACCAGTTCGTGAAAGACTTGGTTGAAAATAAATAAATAAATAAATAAATAAACCCAGGGTATATCATAAAGAAGTTCAAGCAAAACCTCAACTTTGCTCGGAGAGTAGAGACTCATCATGACAATATTATACAGTAGTAGAGTACGTATCCCCGCACGGATGAACAAACAACAATGTCAAACCCACAGACATCAGCTCGACACGAGTGAGTAGATTTAACCGGTCCACCGTGAATAAGCAAGAAATATCGACATGAAGCTCTGGAAGCTCAACCAACCAAGATGGAGTTCCCACGTCGTGTCGAGCACGTGATGAACATTTAAACGAAACCGTTGTAAATATCTTAACCGTCCGCTCTCACCTGCAGCATCAAGGTGTTTGCGTTTACTTTCACGCTCTGCCGCCTCCCGTGCGGCGTCAACACCGATACAGCCGTGGTGGCGGCCATGTTGAGTGACAACAACAACAACAACAACAACCAAATCTTCCTATTTTTAAATCCTTCTTTTTGTTAATTCCTTCATTTATTCCGTGTTACTTCTTTCAGCGTTTATATATATATATATATATATATATATATATATATATATATATATATATATATATATATATATATATATATATATATACACCCATCCAACTACGACTGTACCATGTTAAATGTTATCAAAAGATAACAAAATAATTCACACAAACGTGCTGATTGCGATCAGTATTTGAAGAAGTGTCATTAGTGTCACTGGTATTTACTGCCAACGGACATCGAGATTTAAAAAAAAAAATTGTGGATTCTGTTGCTAACTACACCATCATGGCAACCATTCACTGCACAAACGCTCCAAAACGAGCCGTGTTGTTTACTGTTGTTGTCACTTGCGCCACCGAGGTGGACAGAGGTTATGTTTTCATTCCTAGCTGTTTGTATCGTTTTTTTTTGTGTGTATGTTCTGATGAAAATTTAAATTTTTCTTCATATGTCGGTCTGTCTCTGTTGTTTGTTTGTCTGCGAGTGTGATAACTCGCGAACACTTTCAGCTCTCTTCGTCAAACTCTACCAGAGGATTCCGAAGGACAAAAGTGAAGCTGTCAATGTTATTGACTATATACAGGTAGTCGTCGACTTACGACTGTTCGACCTTACGACCATTTTACGACCACGTTTTTTTTTTTTTTTTGGTATGTAAAAAAAATGTTTTTTTATTTTTTTTTGTATGTAAAATATACGTTGTTGGACTTACGACCGATTGGTCAGAACCAATTGCGGTCGTAAGTCGACGACTACCTGTATATGTCAAAGGTCAAGGTGACAGTGATCTCATTTGCATAAAACAGATACGACCAAAAGTGTTTGCGCTACGTGACGTGAAACTTGACACAAATCAGTTGGAAAACGTCACGTACAAATTCCGAGGACATATCTTAATCCGATTTTATTAAAACGCAAGATTTCTGTTGCGCTGGGACAGAGGACGCATTTCCAAAATGGCGGCAACCCGTGACATAATACGTCGTTTCCACGGCAACGATACAGTACAATATATATATATATATATATATATATATATATATATATATATATATATATATATATATATATATATATATTGTTCTTCTTCTTTCGGCTACTCCCGTTAGGGGTCGCCACAGCGGATCATCCGTATGATCCGCATAGTGATTTGGCACATGTTTTACGCCGGATGCCCTTCCTGACGCAACCCTGATCACCTCTTACGACACAGGGATATGGTACACCTATTTTAACCGGGGTATACACCGGCCCAGTATACTGGTACTCATTTCGCCGACCTCGGAAGGATGACAGGCTGAGTCAACCCCCTGGTGTATTCATTCAGTGGCCGAACGGGGCTTGAACTCAGGACCTTTTGGATCCCAAGCCGCTGCCCTAACCACTGCGCCAACACCAGGCATATACAATATATATATATATATATATATATATATACATATATATATATATATATATATATATATATATATATATGTATATGTATATATACATTTCGTATATAGCATGAAATATCATGCTATACAGTGCTATATCGTTTTTGGCCCTATCAATAGTGAAGAATCACTTTATAAATTAAATAATTCACGTAACTAGATCCGGATTCAGATCTTCACCAAAATCTCATCAGTTCGTCCCTGTCACACACCCAACCTGTCCAGAAAACTGTCGCCTGCGTTCAATGAGGACCCGAAGAGCAAGGATACGGTCAATCGTTGACCTCTGGTGTAAAGCCTGACTTCTCTGGGTGGTGTTTGTAAGATACTCAGGACTCCATGTTGGGCCAGACCGGAAGTGACGTGTATTCGCGATCACGGAGCACAACCAACCACAACCGGAAATCAACATACGTTACATCTCCCCCTTCAGGGTGGCAAAAGCAGTGACCAAAGTTATACAAGTTAGTGTGGAATGCAAAGCGATTCAGCAAGATGAATATATACTTGATAAGTTACTAGCCAACCGAGTCAAGACCAATTCAACTGTTAAATCCAACTACAAATCAACCGGTAACCAACTCAGTGCTGACAAAGATCCAAACTTGGTAAAGGCAAAGTTACAATTCATCACAAATCAAGTTTATCTGGTCGACGACTGATACGACCACTTCTAGTACGGGTTACACAAGGGGAGGCTGTAGGCCTCGGCGGGGTGACTGCCCTGTGTGGCTCAGGCAGCTCGACAGAACGCGCAGCGTCGGTATCTGGAGGCTTCAGGTTTGACAAACCGCTCGGGACGTCACTGACCTCACAGGTAGCATTATCAGCTTCAATGAAAGGCCGATAGAGGTTAGCACCCTCGTTGGCTGCACTGTTGCTCTTACGTAAATGTCGACGATTGCGGCGATAAGTATCACCCGTGTCTCGGGACCGAACCACATACGAACGTGGCTCCGAGTGCTGCTTCACAATCACAGCTGGTATCCACCGTTTGGAACCCGGAGAAAGTTCCAGTCTAACTTCGTCATTTGGATGTAATGGTGGAAGATCTTTGTGTGTGTGACGATCATTGTAGAACCTCTGTTTAGCTTTCTCCAGGTCGAAGTGTCTTTTCACAGCAACACGGTCATAAGCCATAGGTACTAGAAGACTACAGGCAGTGGGCAGGGTATTCCTCGGACGTCTTCCCATCAGTAGTTGAGCAGGCGAAAGGTGGATGCCTTCCAATAGCGTTGTGCGATAATCCAGTAAGGCCAGGTGCTTGTCCGAACGTTTTCTCCAGAGTCGTTTGATGGTTTGTACAGCCCTTTCATCTTCTCCATTTGAACGTGGATACCTGGGACTAGATGTTCTAACACAGATACCGTGATCTTTGCAGAACTTTTTCAAAAGTTGTGAGTTGTACATTGTCCCATTATCATGCCGTAGAGTCTCTGGTAGACCGTGGCGACTGAACTGTGCTTTCAGTCGCTCAAGTGTTGTGCTGCAGCGTAAATCCTTCACTTCATCCACTTCGATGAATTTGGAATAATAGTCAACCGTTATCAGGTATGTCTTACCATCAAATTGGAACAGGTCTGTCCCAATTTCACTCCAAGGTAGATCTGGTGTAGGAGTCTGTTTCAGGGGCTCAGCAGGCAAGCAGTTTTGATAGCTTGCACACTTGTAGCAGTTCTGAACAGTTTACTCAATGTCCGTATTCATGGAGGGCCAGTATAGAACTTCCCGAGCTCGTTGTTTGCACTTGACTATTCCGAGATGCGATTCGTGAATCAGGTTCAGCATGCGTGGTCTCAGAGTATGTGGTACAACGATTCGCATGCCTTTGTTGTGGATGCCATCCATAACGGAAAGTTCACTCCGGGAATCCCAGTATTATCGAAGATCGAATGATACACCTTGTCTGGCATCTGGCCATCCATCAAGAATCATTGACTGTAATTGACTGAGTTCTAACTCAGTTGCTCAGGAAAGTCTCGTCAGAGACAGATAAAAAGTCCAACATTGAAATTTGCTCTAAGTTGTCGATTTTCGAACCAGTATCTGGCAGGTAGGCTCGAGAAAGCGTGTCCGGAAGCTGCAGATCTTCCCCTTTTCTGTACCGAATATTGAGGTCATACCATTGCAATCTTCGTCGCATGCTCTGTAGTCTCATTGGAGCAGACAGCAAAGGCTTCTTGGCAATTATTTCCAGAGGTTTGTGGTCATTGCAGATGGTGGCTGTTTTCCCAAAGAAATAACAATGAAACTTTTTGCAGGCATGGACTATGGAAAGCATCTCCTTCTCTATTTGTGCGTACCGTGTCTCAGTCTCCGTGAGAGCCGTGGAGCTGTATGCAATGGGGTGGTCCTCCTGGACAAGAACTGCACCAAGTTCGCTTCGGCTAGCATCACAGTGAATCTCGACTGGCTTGTTGACATCAAAGTACACAAGAACAGGCAGATGACAAAAAAGTTCCTTCAGTCTCTCAAATGCTCTGGCTTGAGCCAGTTGCCATTGATAATCAACATCAGATTTCAGCAGTTCTCGGAGTGGAGCTAACTCTTCACTCAATCGAGGGATGAATTTTGACAAATACGTGATGAATCCGACGAAGCGCCTCACTGATTCCTTATCGGTTGGAGCCGGCATACTGCGAACTGACTCAACTTTGACAGGATCAGGAGATAGTCCATCCTCAGACAGTATATGTCCTACATACTGTACCGATGACTGGCGGATTTTACATTTCTGCAGGTTCAACTTAAGGTTGTAGTTTGTTGCCCGATCGATAACTTGTTTCAGAATTCGATCATATACTTCCACATTTGGACGGGCAATGAGAATGTCATCCATGATCGCGACTGCTCCATCAATGCCTTCAATCATCTGGTCCATAATCCTCTAAAAATTTTCGGGTGCACATTTCAGTCCAAAGGGAAGACGAAGCCACCTATACCTACCGAAAGGTGTATTGAAACATGTCAGATAGGATGATTCCTCATCTAGTTCGATTTGTAGGAATCTTGACTTTGCGTCGAGCACTGAGAACACCTTGGCATGAGGTATATTTGCAATGACTTCCTCAACAGTACGCATGGGATGGTGCTCCCTCTTGATGACCTTGTTCAGATGGGATGCATCCAGACAAATTCTCAGTTTATCGTTTCTGAGAGATACCACCATTGAACTGACCCATTCTGTAGGTTTGTTCACTTTGGCAATGTATCGGTCCGATTCCATCTCCCCCAGTCGGGTTTTAATATGCGGCAAGAGGGAAGCGGGTTGTCGCCGAGAAGCATGTACAACTCCCTTTGCACCTGATTGCAATTTAATTGTATACATGCCTGGCATAGTTCCTGTGGTTCACACGACATCTGGATATTCCTTCAGTTCAGTAAGAACAGCACAGGTATCCACTTCCGTTGCAAGAGAATCAAGTCTGATGATCAGGCCCAGAGCTTCTGCAATATTTACAGAAAGTATGTTTTCCTGTTGGAGAGCAACCACTTCAAATGTTGTGGTGACTAACTTGCCACGACACTGAACAGGAAGATCCACGGCTGCGACGGGTTTTAATTTGTGATTTGAGTAAGTGCACAACACCTTGGTCGATTGACGGAGTTCACCAGTGTGATCAAGACGCTGGTAATCAGATAGTGTCATTGTGTTGCAGCGAGCTCCGGTATCAATCCTGAAGGTCACTTGCTTTCCTGATACCAAGAGAGCCTGTCTCCATTTGTCACAAGGGAATGAAAGCGTTGTCTGCAATGCGCTGATCCGCAGAATGTTTCCATTAGTTTCATCTGCATACTCGTTCGTATCAGCAGGAGCACCGGCCGACTGAGTTTCCACCGAGTGCACGCTAGCGCGTCGACGGCAAACTGCAAGCCAATGGTTTGGCTTCTTGCAGTAAGAGCAGGTGGAACCAATTGCTGGACGTACACCATGATTCCATGAATGGTCAGGATCCTTACCACAGCGATAGCAACTGTCCTTGCGCCGCTGTATATTCGGGGTAGGTCTCCTGCGTGACGACTGTAATGGTCCTGGGTTAGATTGTGGTTTTGGCCTCGCTCGTTTGTAATGTACAGCGGCCACACTCATATCCTCATCACGGACAATGCGAATCTGAGTCCTTGAAAGTTCAAACTGCTGACCCACTTCAAGAGCTTTGGCCAGCGTAAGTTCTTCACCTCTGTCTAGTCGGTGTTCCTGAACTTTTTCCTCATAAACTCCTCGTATGATGGCATCCACGAGCACATCTTCAGGCTGCACATATTCGCAGTCCAAGAGAATGAGCCGCAAGTCCTTGACAAAGTTGTCAAACGATTCACTGGGGCTTTGTTTCCTCCTGAGCAGTCGATGTCTCGCGATGCGCTTGTTTTTCCTCAGATGGATATACAATTCGAATTTGTCCAAAACTATGTTGGGGTCATTCTTCTCACCTTCAATCCACTCAAAGGTCTTGTATATCTCTCGTCCTTGTTCTCCGATCCAAGTTCCAAGCCACCCTGCCTTGTGCTTGTCAGGCAGCCCAGCCAACGGACCGTCAAAAACGAATCCAACGTGGTTTCGGAATCGAACAAATTCCTGATACAGCGAAGTCGAATCCCAGTCAATAGTTGGGTGTTCAAAGTTCACGGATGCCATAGTTTATATGTTTCAAATACCAGCGTCAGATGGCGTGGATGTACGGAGATATTTGCAGATACTTCTGACACCATGTAAAATACTCAGGACTCCATGTTGGGCCAGACCGGAAGTGACGTTTATTCGCGATCACGGAGCACAACCAAGCACAACCGGAAATCAACATACGTTACAGTGTTCAAGCAGATGGTGGCAAACCCTTTCAATAATTATCCGATCAAAGTCTTTACCCGGCACTGAGAGCAGCGTCACCCCACGGTAGTTGTTGCAGTCCTGGTGATCACCCTTCCCTTTCCAGAGAGGGACAAAAAGGCCCCTCTACCAGTCAGTTTTGGATGATGCCTGTGTTCCAGGTGGAGCACAGTACTGTACGTAACAACACGAGTGCAACATTCCCACCAGCCTTGAGAAGTTCAGCATGCATGCCACAGATCCCAGGAATTTTACCCCATTCCAACTGGTTCACCACAGCCTATGTTTCCACAAACGAAGGTGGAACACAATTAATTGGAGGATCAGCAATAGGGATAGTAACACCCCTGACTTCCAACTCAACAGCTGATGGGTCAGTCTGGTACAGCCACTCAAAGTAACAGTCCCAGCGGGCCTTCACTTCAGACTCCTCTGTCAAGAGCCCACCACCTTCCGCTCTAACTGCAGTACACTGAGGGATGGGCTTGGAGGAACGCAATGCGTAAATTCCCCTGTAAGCAGGATGAGAATCACTTCACCACAGGTGATGCTCTACACCCTCACAGATTCCTCGCACATAGGCCTCCTTGTCCTCGCTCAGTGCACGTTCAGTTTTATGCCTCAACTACCTGAAGAGCTCAGCTCTGCCATTAAGCCTGGCCCTGCGACCCTGGTCAATAGTATCCAGTGTACCTTGAGAGACAAAATTCCTCTTCTCCCTAAGGTGAGTTCCAAGATATCCACCGTCAACATTAAGGACGGTGGTCTTGAAGGCACTCCACAACTCTTCAGGATTTAAGGGTTAGTGACGGATCCTTAGTCTCATCATCTCATCATACGCTCGTTGACCGGTGTTACCTCAATTATCATTGGAGTCAGCTTATTGGATAGAGCTTCAGCGACTCCTTTGGCAGGGTAACTATCCGAGCGACCAGACCAATAGTCGGGTGTTACCACCTGCCATAATCTCGCCACTATCCGGTCTCCAAACCTCAGAGAGTGCTGCAATACTGATGTCCAAACTTGTGAGCTCAGATGATAACAGAGACAGGTGATCATTCTCTCTGAGGGATAGGACATTCCAGGCATCTTGATTGATAAATATATTGATAAATATTGATAACTCAAGGCAGCTTGATAAATAGAATGTCCATCTTTCGGATGGACATTAAACTGGGTGCCACGTCTGCTGGCATGAGTTCCATCCGGCAGTTATGGTTTACATGTTATCTGTAGCAAGTCACAGATGTAATCTGGCCTGACCTGACAAATATGAGCAGGCATGATAATTCACCCACTTCTTCTGATACTTACCTACTTTAACATAAAAGTAAAAGCCCACCCTCACCTCGAAGCCCTGTCAAATGGGTTCAAATCCTGACTCAGCTATAAACTGTCATCGCAGTGTTTCACAGGTAGGGTGATTCATCAATGTGTGTGTGCCTCCCTCAGGTGGATGTTAAATGGGACGTCCCGTCTGATGGCTTGAGCCGGTGGACAATAAACATCCAACCGTGACCTTCGCGAAGAGTAGGTGATCTACCGCATGCACCACAATCAAATTCCAAATTCCTACCCTCACCACAGTTGAACGTCTGTCTTGGCCAGGTATACATGCCAAAGAGTGTAGTTGTCCGACTCTGCGAAATGCTCCTTTGGTATCCACTCGAACAGACTGCACGCTGACTGTGCGTCCACACATTGGTTCGTCAAAGACTTAGGCCAAGCTTCCCCCAGCCAACTGCACAAAAATGTGTGAATAATTGTGGCCATTAAAGCAGAAGAACATAAATAAAAACCTAAGCTGGAGTTGGCCATCCAAACTGAGTCAAACATTCCCATGCACACCCAGAGTACAACCAGCACTTTTCAACATACCGTCAGACCCCGCTATTCGCGCATTACCTATTTACGGACCCCGCTATTCGCGCATTACCTATTTACGGACCCCGCATATTCGCCATTTATAAAACGTGACCTGCTTTGATATTTGCGGCCCTGTGCTTTGCGTATTCATAGTTTTTTCCCCCATTTTCCCGAGCGTATTCGCGTTGTTGTTTTTTTTTTTGACACGTTTTTTGCGTTTTCTCGGGCGTATTCACATTTTTTAGTGTTTTTGTGGGCGTTTTCACAGGTATTTTCCTTTTTTTCAGGCATATTCGCGGTTTTTTGCGGACGTATTCATGTTTTTCATCGTTTTTCATGATATTTTTGATTTCCCCCCCATGAATCACTAACCACCGGGAACATATCCCCCTTTTGCATTGAAATAATGCTCCGCTTTTTGCGGATTCATTATTCGCGATATTTTCCAGGAACGTATCGCCTGCAAATCGCGGTGTCTGACAGTATTTCGTTCAGCGGTTTAGGAGTGCATAAAATAAAGAGCAAGTATGTAAATTGGTCGAGTAGTTTTCAATTATATGAGATTTTTATACAGAGATACAATTGTAATACTGTGTACACCACTGGGATTTGTAATGCACTCTCCCACAAGTCGGGGTACGACATCAAAATGACCACTCCTACTACTACTATTATGACGAGGACAAGGTTGCTTATGTGGGCAAACAGAAACAATCTTTCACATATACCTGCAATGCCAGAATCTTCGTCCAATTTTTTTGCTTGTGAAAAACTTACTTGTATTGTGCTTTTGGCTCAATTGTCAATATATATAGATATAAAAAATTTTTGGCTCAATAAAAATTTTGGCTCAATATATAAAAAAATGTATTGTGCTCAAAACTAACTATTGTGCTCTTTATTTTTGGCCACCCAGTAAAGAAAGAGAGTCGATCACGAGATCTGCCGGTTAACATTATTTTGCCATCCGCAAAACTTGCGACTTATAAAACTAGAAAGACAAAAAGTGAAAGCGCAATGTATCGCAGCACAGCTTTGCTGGCTTGAGAACTTTATTACGTTCATGAATCTCTTCAGAGTTTAAGGTGGCACAATATTCCAGCACCATCGAGAGTTTTAAAGAAATGTGGACAGTAAATAATGCACTTTGTAGTATTTCCACACAAGGCTCTTTACTTTTACTTGTCTGATTGTTATCATTTATATCTATAATTCCAGCAATGTGTGTGTGTGTGTGTGTGTGTGTGTGTGTGTGTGTGTGTGTGTGTGTGTGTGTGTGTGTGTGTGTGTGTGTGTGTGTGTGTGTGTGTGAGTGTGTGTGTGTGTCCGCTGTTTCTCGACAACCACTGGTCCGATCCAATTGAAACTTGCCAGGTATATTGCTGGGGGCCTGAGTATGTGCCTTTTCAAGGTTTGATATTAATCGGAGAAGTGGTTCCCAAGTTATGGCCATTTATTTACCAAACCAATGACAGGACACGGTGCTATGACGTCACAATTATTCTTCTTCATTTGATATGACGTCACAATTGATGCTGGGGACCTGAGTATGTGCCTTTTTAATGTTTGATATCATTCTTCTTCATCCGTTTCAGCTGTTTCCCAAGTGTTTCCCAAGTTATGGCCATTTATTTACCAAACCAATAACAGGACACGGTGCTATGACGTCACAATTGACGTCACAATTCTTCTTCTTCGTTTGATATTCGTTGTTACTTCAATGCAAGCGATAATTCGTGGAATGCATGTGAACATTCTGTACGGGCACGCACTACTCCAGATAGTGATGATTTACTGTATTCTAATAATTTCTCGATTTCTTATGCGCATTTATAGATAAACACAATGCCCCAACCCAGTCATCGTTTAAGAGAGCGAAGGAACGGCCTGTGTGGTTGTTGTTTCTGGCATGCGGTTTGAAAGTTTTTTTGTTTTTTTTTTGCACGTACGGCCACACAGCACATACTGCCACGCAAGTACAGGCACACACTAATGTTTGTAAAGTAAAAGAAATTGTGTGTTAGTCTCCCTCCATCCTTTTATCTGTCTTGGTAGTGCTTTCTCTTTAAAATGCTCTACCTTGTCAACTGCAGTTCTAACCATGGACTTGCAGAGATGAGGAAAGTGAGTGACATTAAACAGAATTGGCGCAATTCCAACAAAAGCGCTACTCGGATTTAAACTACGACTACTACTAAAACTACTACTACTCCCGTGGACTTGTGTCTGTGGACTTGCTTTGGCCCACCTGGCAGTGGGGTGGATCGGCTGGCTATTTGATCTTTGTGCCTGTGGAGTCGAGGAGATCCAAGTGTGGGAGTCGAGGAGCATGTTTGCGTGTGCGTGACTTGAGGGTAGGGGAGAGAAGTCGAGTGTGGAGGGAGAGGGGTGGGCAGGGGAGATAGGGGGAGCGAGTTGAGAAAGAGTGATGTATGTGTGTGTGTGTGGGAGCACACAGGATTATGAAAGCAGGCTCGGGTAGTCCAACAGGTCAGCCAGGGCAGTGCTGCTGATTGAATACCTGAGCATCCATAACTGATCCCTAACTGAACGTCCCTAAGATGGTGCCTGCTCTGCCACTAGCAATGGTTCAGAAGCGAGGTCAGGCTCGGTTGTTTGAATGTGGGATCAATTGGTGGGTGGGGGGGGGGAGAGGAGTCGAAGTGTTGGAGATGATGCAGAAAAGAAGGTTGGATGTGTTGTGTGTGCAGGAGACCAAATGCAAAGGAAACGGCTAAGAGGTTCGCAGAAGGATACAAACTGTTGCATGCCAGTGAGGATGGAAGGAGTAATTGCATGGAGATACTAGTATCGGAAGAGATCAGCAAACAGGTGGTCAGAGTGGAAAGATGTGAGGGGCGGATAGTTATAGCATGGTGGGTGGTACAGAGGCAAATGGTTTGTGTTATGTTGGTATATGGGCCGCAAACACGAAGGAATGTGGTGGAGAAGCAGGGATTCAGGTACAAACTGGAGAAGATGACGGGAATGGTTGAGCTGGACGTAATGCTGTGCGTTGCAAGGGATTTTAATGCACATGTGGGAGAAGCTGAATGTATGCATGAAAGAGGGTTCAATTCTGGACGATTGGAGGACAGGGTTAATTGTGCCGATATGAAAGGGGAAAGATGTACAAGATCCAGCGAAGAACCAATATGGAAGGGGCATTATGGTCCTGAGTCATGTCATGAAGGTGCTGGAGAGGACTCCAGATGGAAGGATAAGATGGAGATTAGACAAGAGCAGCAAGGGTTTCAAAAGGGAAGGGGGTGACGGTTGGGATGTTCGCTGTGAGACCACTGGTGGAAAATAGGTTGGAGGTGCAAGGTAGAGGTGCAATCAAAACCATGGCTTTGGGAGTTGTGGACCTGGAGAAAGCCGATGATATTCTTTATATATCTTTACATCTTCTTCATATATATATATATATATATATATATATATATATATATATATATATATATATATATATATATATATATATATGTATATACACATATATAAATATAATCTGCACCAGTCTGTCTGTCCATCCGTTCAGGGGGAGGGGGGCTTCAAAATCATATCGCCGCCATTTTGTTTTATCCACAGAGCCTCTTTTGTAAGGCTTGCAATTTCTTACACTCTCACGGCTTTATCTTAACTCCAATTCGATATCTGATTCCATTTTTTTGAGGTCGCGAAGAGGTTGTAAGTTTCAGATGCAAAAAAAAACAGGAAGAAAATTTGCATTTTTGATAAAAATGCATTTTAAGTGAAATGAAGGCCTGTAGTTTAATATAAAATCCATTCAAACTCCCCCACAGCTATATCTTCACTGAAATACACCATCTGATTTCATTTTTTGTAGTCGTTAAGATGATTCAAGTTTCAGTTTCAGCAAAAGGTGAGAAAATCGGACGAATATTGGCATTGTTACACAACAATGCATTCTCATAGCTGTTTTGAATGTATGTGGTCCGATGCGATGTGGGGAGGGTTAGGGGAGGGAAGAGGAGAAAATGGGAGGAGAGGAGGGAGGGGTTAGGAGAAGAGCGAGGGTATGGGGAGTAGCAAGAGAAGAGAGGGAGGGGATTAGATGAGCGAGGGTAGGTAAGGGGAGTTGTAGGAGTGAGAGAGGGAGAGGAGGGGGGGAGAGTGGGCAGAGAAGGGAGTGTATATATCCATATATGTATATATATATATATATATATATATATATATATATATATATATATATATATATATATATATATATATATAGCCAGAGGCAAGAATAATAAGCAAGTAATGCAAAAACTCCACCCACCCAAAGGGTGAGTACTCTGCGAGTTTTAACATAATTTGCATGTTGGCCATCACTGAATTAGTTCACCAATCAAAACCATGAAGCCTATAGCTTTAAAGGTCAAAGGGTCAAAGTTCAAGATCACATAAAATCATCAATTTCCATTATATTGACTTGAGATTTGAACATAATTTGAATGTTTGGTCACTGAATTGGTTCACCAATCAAAAACTGGAAGCCTTTTGGTTTTCAGGTTTTAAGGTGAAAGGGTCAAATGTCAAGGTTGCATAAAACAATGAATTTTCATCTGATTGACTTGAAATTTGAACAGGGTTTGCATATTTAGGTCACTGAAGCCTATTGTTTGAGGTCAAAAGGTCAACATCATATAAAATAGTCAATTTTTATCCTATTGACTTGAGATTTGAATATTTTGTAACTGAATTAGTTCAGCCAAAATTAAAATGATCAATTTCACCATTTTGACATGTCAATGGTTTCCTTGACAACAAATTGACCCCATTATAATTAAATGGGACTTTTGTGAATTTATTATGACCATTCCTCAATCATTTTTCAAGATATCAAATTATTTTTATGGATGTATGTGCACTACATGTGAGTAAACCTCAGGCAAAATTAGTCAAAGGTCAAGGCCATTCAAGACATGCAAAACACCTATTAAGCCAAAATTAGAAAATGTATCAACCAAATTTGTTAAGTGTAGCAATCAAGCACGTAAAACACTTCCAGGTCAAATTTTCAAAATTCCCAAATTGCTATTTCCATGGTAACTATTGTTTACCAGCAAATACCACCCATTACTTCACTGATGAGAATACTTAAGGGAGAGGGAGAAAAAGAGTGGGGGAGAGGGAGAGAGGGGTGGGGGAGAGAGAATGTGGAGAGAGGAGGGAGGGGAGCGAGGAGGGGTGGGTGATCGAGGAGAGGTGGGGTAAGAGAAGACAGTGTGAGGTGAGAGGAAGGGAAGGCAGATGTGTGGTGGAGCATTAATTACTGCCTGGATGTGTCCAGAGACAAATACCATCCAGATGCATCTGCAGCCAAGCTGGCCAGAGACAAACACTGCTTGGACACGTCTGGAGACAAACTCCCATCTGGACATAAACACTGTCCGGACACGTCCAGAGACAAACACCGTCCAAACATAACCACGGGTTATCGGGTGTAAATCGGGTTGAAATCGGGTGTTCTTTCACAACCACTCACTCAGGGTGACTGAGCACGAACTACTCGCTCAGGGTGACGGAGCATAAACTAGTCGCTCTGAATGACGTGGTGGAAAAAAGCGGCCACAATGAATGAAAGATTTGCTCAGAAGGACGGAGCACAGTACCGCTATCGACTGTAAGGCATTTGGCAAGTGGCTCAGGCACTCATGCAAGCACTCCAATTAAATGGCTGATAAGGAATGGTTGGCCAGGCTGTCGCTGCATATCATATTGGATCCTTTTAACCTTAATGCCGGTCTTCAACGTGCACACAGCAGTGAATGAAATAAAATGAATTCATTCAAATAATGATTTTATCCACAAAAGAGTTGTAGTTTGATGCAGAACAACCCTGGAGACTTTGCAAAGTTCAATCGCCCGTGAAATAAACATTGCAGACAATCCGCCATCCTGCCTGCTTGTCTGTGCATGCGTGACGTGGTACATCGGTTCGGGGTCCGTGCAAATGTTATCCCTTCTTTTTTTAAACGTCCGTTTTTTTTTTTTTAACCAGATTTGCTTTGATTCCCTGTAGAGCACCTCATGAAACCTCCAAAAATATAGACAGATCTGGCAGACACTATGGATAGACAGTCCCTCTGGGGGACAAGGCTTGAGGTTTAGCAATGAATGCATTAAATAATTTCGTTCAATATAGCTAGTGAATATTGGCATGTTCCTAAATTTTTTGTTCACTCAATATAATTTCACTTTTTCTTGTTTATCTATTGAGAGGGAGGGAACATAGCCTTGTTGCCCATGATGTAAACATTGCAGATAATCTGCCATCTTGCCTGCTCATCTGTATACGTGTCATGTGGTACATCGATCCGGGGTCTACGCGAATGTTATAACTTTTTTCTTAAAACGTCCGTTTTTCACCAGATTTTCTTTGATTCCCAGCAGACTACCTCGTGAAACCTTGGAAAATACACACAGATCTGGCAGATGCTCTGGATAGGCAGTCCTTCTGGGGGAAAGGGCGTGATGTCTGGCAGTGAATGCATTAAATCATATAGCTCAACGAACCTGGTTAATTTTGGCACGTTCCTAAATTTTTGGTTTACTAAATATAATTCTTTACAGTAGAAAAAGGTAAGTTTAATGCTTTGGAAATTTGACATTTTTTTATGTATGGGGAAGGTGGGAACATAGCATTGCTTGCTTAAAGTAAATAGGTGTCTTGGCTTAGTTATAAGACTCGTTATTTCTTAAAATTATCAGATTTAACAACAGATTTCGACACTTATTTAGTCCAGACGATATCCGATCGTTAAAACCGAAATAATATTTTGATGATATACGTTAATTAGTCCGTAAGTGTAGATCGTGGAAAATCATCTCATATTATGCATGAAATCGCTCCAAGTTCCTAATTTGTAAACTATAGCACTTACAAAAGCGATGTATACAGCGATTCATAGTTATGATGAACAGGCATTCGATAATATGAGTGAGGAAAGTGAAAAAAAAACTTTATCGGAAAGAAATAGTTGCGGCCTGTTCCAAGTGAAGGCATGGTTGAGCAGGCTCAAAAGACATGGCGGCTTCAGACCCCATTGAGGTTACCCAGGAAACACCTTAAGACCCAGAGAGCGAGGTGGCCGAGGATCCCCTGATGAAGGATATAATTGAATAATGCCGTTAATTACCTTCAAAAGTGGTGTTTTAATTAACCCAAATATCCAATTTTCACTTCCTTGGTGTTTTTTTAGTATGCATGCAAAGTTTCAGGTTGTTAGGTTTTATGGTTTTGGAGTTATGGAGGAGACACACTGTACACGCACACATTGACATTTATTCGTGTCGATTTGGATTTTGCAAGTATTGTGCTCTGCATGACATCTTTCTTGTTTATTTATTTTTCGACCAGTTAAAAAAAATGATTGCAGAAATAACGAATGGGTTTCGCGTCACGCCGACTGCGTAACCAATGTGTGAATGAAACCATCATTCACACAATTTGTGCTGCCCTGTCGTCCTGTTGTCTGAAGTCTGTTGGTGTGATTGAAGCAATAATCATGCTCATTTCTTCGGTTTTTCTCCTTGGAAGAACTGCTTCAGGTGTTTCACCTGCTGCTTCTTCAAGAACAGATTCATAAAACTCTTTCAATGTCTCATCAGTTCTGTGCCTATCAAGAAGTGATATAATTAAGCTGTTGTGAAAACTTTGAAGCATCTAATGCAGAGGTGCCATTTGGCTGAAGAACAGTAGACATTTGTTCAGATTTTGAGAAAATGAGTACTGATAGTTTCAACCCAAAGAATGTTTGAAATTTATCTTTAAGAGCAATAATGAGGGTTTTGGTTAAATGTCTCCAATTCTATGGTATGGCCTTAAGAGTGCTTATGCAAACTGTCCAACGTGTTTGGAAAAGAGGAATTTTAATCCACTTGTATTAAAGTTAATTAGTGTGGTTTCAAACTTTTTTTATGGTTTCAAACTCTTTGATTGTTTCAAACAGTACCTGGCGCTTGGCAGAAAATGTAATCGACTGGATTAACTCCACAGCAAAATCTATTGCATCGTCCCACCACGACTGCATCACATGCCCAGCTGAGAGGCAAAGCAACCGCCAAGGGGACTGACCCTCTTGCACTTCATTCTCTTGGGACAGGAGGAACACAAGTTTTTAGGGCAGGAATTTTGGAACGTTTTTGGTCATTGTGGTGGCGATTGCTCACTTACTTTTCGTGAAAGACACCGTGGGATCTTTAACATTTACCAAACTAATGGTGCCAGATGGGACTCCCGTTAACGTCCATCTGAAGGAGGGCACTCACATTGATGAATCACCCAGCCTTTGAAGCATCAGGATGACAGATTATAGCTGGATCGGGATTCAAACTCAGGCTAGACAGCTTGGAGGCAAATGGGCACATCTCTCGGCCATCCTGCCAGTCCACGACATCGTACATTGGTACAGAATGTAGGGCAACACCACAGAGGAAAGTCTTCAAGCAATGAGCCAAACAGTGCACTATCAATCAATCAACACCGCTGACAAATCCTCCTGTAGATGTTCTCTTTGTATGTTCCTTTTGTTTTGAAGGATGAACAGTCAAAAAGCAAGCAAGGCATATATATATATATATATATATATATATATATATATATATATATATATATATATATATATATATATATATATATATATATATATTAAGCAAAGTAACCTCTCAATTGTTTAAAGCTACTTCGAGTTTATAAACACATCATTTCATGTTCTATAGACATACAAACAACACACAAAATTAGGCTTCTGTTAACCATGGATGCTAAACCTATTGGCCAGCCCAAGCCTAATCGGCTTCGACCCT
The DNA here is from genome assembly GCF_056783735.1 of Eptatretus burgeri. Taxonomy (NCBI): domain Eukaryota; kingdom Metazoa; phylum Chordata; class Myxini; order Myxiniformes; family Myxinidae; genus Eptatretus; species Eptatretus burgeri. The sequence continues at coordinate 65,043,933 of NC_140961.1, forward strand.
TCCAAAAGGTGGGCAAGCAGAGCTTTCTCTACTCGTTATTTAAGCAGCCAGCAGTCGGCTCTGTCTAGGCAGTTTGATGGTCGTGTTTATATCATTAATTGGCCAAGTTCTACTACTCTTAAATCCATGTAATGAAGGACTCAAAATGGATTAGTGGACATGTAAATTTATGCTTGGACTGTATATGGTAAACGGCTCAATGTGGCAAGGGAAATCAAGGAAAATATGTTGTCCGGTAAGGGTGTACCTTGGACAAAATGATGTAATGGAACGGTATTTACCCAAAGTTGAAGAAAACCATGATTGTACTTTGAAATGTCTTTTTGTGCCTTTACTAATGATAATCTTGAGATATTGTCTTGTGAGATCTGCACTGAACGTATGAGCGTGATTGGACGATGTACCAAACAGACTCACTCATGGCGCGCTGCATGTAGGTGAGCCACTTTATCGAAAAGCAAAATTATAAAACTGCTCCGTCAACACCATCTGATGGAGGGCACCTTGAAAAACAAGTGAATCATACATGTGTAACTCTGTCTGAGAATATTCAAAGAATAGTGTACATGCAAACAACTTCCATGCGAGAGGAGGACTGGCCTCTCTGACTTCTCATGGGGGAGAGGGATGCAGTGGATGTTCAGTCCCCTACCCATCCTTGATTTATATTATTTTCTGCATATTTTCTGCACAGGTATCACCATTGGCTGGTGGGTTGGTGGGGATGGGGAGAGGGGTGTGAATGCCCCCCAAGCAGGAATTTGTAATTTGTTCAGGGTGTTGGCGATAGGTTGCCTCCTCTTCCCGAAGGACACCGTGGGGTCGTCAATGTCCACCAACTAATGCCGGCAGATAGGACGCCCGGTTTAACGTCCGCAGCATCCGATCGAACGGCACACACATTTACGCTTAGCCCGGTTTATATGTCTCCGCTGGAAGACCCCCTGCGACCTCTCGCACTCCTCTCCTGCTCTCACCCTGCAGCCAATAGCAGAGTGGTGCGCACTTACCGTCGTACCCCCACCCCACACATCCAGTGACTTTAATGTGTGGACGCACAGTCAGCGTGCAGTCTGTTCGAGTGGATACCAAAGGAGCATTTCGCAGAGTCGGACAACTACACTCTTTGGTACGATTCGCTATCGGTGTGGGGAATGCTGTTATTGCATGTTTACCTTCATGCCTCTCCTCCGGAGAATAAATCAGCAGCTATGTTTTGGTCACTGAAGTATAACTTGTGTGGGAGTTCGAGTGACAATTCCACTATTGCGCAGATCACTGGTTTTTACCAGGTGTGTGTCCTTCGATATATCGTTTGAGGGTCCGAGAGCTCTTGAGCAACGTGTACGCACTTGATGTGCAACAGGTCAATCTGTCCACAATAATGGTGTGCGACTCGCACAGTCAGGATATATATATATATATATATATATATATATATATATATATATATATATATATATATATATATATATATATATATATATATATATATATATGTACTGTGAAACAATAGGCTTGAGATGAGCATGAAGGGCATGTTAAATGTATTTCATATTACTGGTTCATGGTAGAGTCGTTTCTGGTGTGACATTCGAAAAGTAAAATAATCATGGTCACAATAATAATAATAATAATAATAATAATAATAATGGTGATTATTAATTTGACAGGTTAAAATTGTTCTTAAGATAAAGAAAGATATAACTTTTTCCAATATCAACCTTTGATTTTCTACGAACAACTGGCAAATTTTTCTTGCCAACCTTGGAGGAATTATTCTGCAGAGAGATGTTTAACGTCTGCGGGACGTTCCATTCTCGGAACGAGATGCACAATTCGAAGAAACACTGTTTTTTTTTTTACATTTCAATATTTCAATAGTTATACTTAGTAAGAAAAATATCTCGAAACGGTATCTCAATATTTATATATCGAGAAATTTAAGTAGAAATGATCAGTAAGAAAAATACATCGGTCTCAAAACGGTGGCATTGACATCGAGACAACAGCCGAGGTTGCGGGTCTGCGAGAACAACTGGGTCAGGAGGATTGAGGGAGTGAAGAGGGTGGACAGAAGGATGACGGATGAACTGAGAGAAGAGATTGGTGTGCGGATGAGTTTGACGCGGAGCTTGGTGAAATGCCGGCTGAGATGGCTGAAAAAAAGATCCAAATCCATTGGGACCACACTCTGTGCAGAGCGTCGGTGCTGTCAAAGCTGTCTCCTGGGCTATTGGACACAATACTGGATGGGTCGCCACTCTGACGCAGGATACTCGAATGGCTCAATCATCCCAGCAAGTTGGTACTCATTCTGCCGACCTCGGAAGGATGACAGGCTGAGTCAAATCAAGAGAAAGGGCTGATATTAAGGAGGGAATAAATGTAGAGGATTCTGTATGGGTAGAGATGAGAGATTGTAAAAACAGTCACATACTGGTTGGATGCTTTTATAGGGCTCTGGGTGTGACAGAAGAGGATGACGGAGGAGTACATGAAGAATTCAAAGGGGCATGTGGTGAGGGAAGAGTATTGATTATGGGGGATTTTAACTTACCAGGGGTAGATTGGGTTCAGGAACAGGGGAAGGGCAGAGCAGATGAGGATTTCCTAGTTTTAGTCCAGGATTGCTTTTTAACCCAGTTTGTAGATAAGCCCACGAGGGGGAATGCAGTGTTAGACCTCCTTTTAAATAATGATTCTAATATGGTGGAGGGGGTGGAGTATTTAGGAGCAAGTGACCATAACATTGTGTGTGCAAAGATTCTGTTGAGGGTTAGAGTTCAGGATAGTAGGGTATGGCTATTGATTTGAGGAAGGCAAACCTTGAGGGTATGAGAAGAGAGTTGGGTGATGTTGGTTGGGAGAAGCTAACAATAGGACAATCAGCATCAGAGGAATGGGAAACCTTCAAGGAACAAATGTGTGGAGTGTAGAGTAAGTACATTCCAATGAGGTGTAAAACTAGCAGAAAGAGGCCAGGATGGTTGGGTAGTGAGATAAGGAATGCTATGAAGGAGAAGCAGAAAGCATTTATGAGGAATAAAATAACAGGACTGGAGTTAGATTTATATCACTATCGGAGTAAAGAGGTAAGTTAAGAAAATAACTCGGCAAGCCAAAAGAGAGGATGAGAAGGACATGGCTAAGAATATTAAACATACTCGCAAGGCTTTCTTTAAGTATATCAGGGGAAAATAACAGGTTAGTACTAGTGTGGACCCATTGAGGAATATCACCGGGAGAGTGGTTAGTGAGGAAAGTGAGATGGCAGGCTTATTAAACAGGTATTTTGCTTCAACATTTACACAAGAACAGTCAGGAGAATTGCCAATAGCTGAGAGTATTTGTGAAGGAGGTGAGGAAGGGCTTTTATAGAAGATCCAGGTTCGAGTGGAGGAGGTGAAGGAACAGCTCGGAAATCTAAGAGTAGATAAGGCTCCGGGACCAGATAATGTGTACTCAAGAGTATTTACGGATGAGGAACCATTTAAACAAATATTTTTTTGATATGTTAAGGTACCACATCGGATGTTGTGAGTCAAAGTGAGGGCTTGTGGAGTGGCTGGTCATGTAGCTAATTATATTGGAAACTGGCTCAGTGATAGGAAGAAAAGAGTAGCTGTGAGTGGGAGGATGTAAGTGGCAGGGTACCTTCGGGATCAGTACTCGGACCATTACTATTCATTATTTACATCAACGATTTCGAGAGTGGGGTGAAAAGTAAACTTCCCAAATTTGATAACACAACCTTGTGGATAAAGTGGATAGTAGATACATATAAATATAAATAAAGATATATATATATACATATAAAGGTGTTGGGGATGGGTAGTTTGGTATTTTGAGCATTGATGGGTGATTGTGTGCATCCGTGCAGTGTTGTCTGTGGGGGTCTCATCAAGGGGTGCTGTGTGGTTGTTGTTGTGTTTCTCACCCAAGAACCACATTCGTCCACTCCTCCCCCCCACTACCTGGAAATAAAAAAATACACCAAAAACACACGTACAAAAAAAACATGTTGCATTTTTCTTTTTTTTATAAATAAATGAGTCTGGTGTTGATGTGTCACAGGCATGATGGGTCGACTGGCCTCGTCCTTCGTCTAATTTCCTTGCGTATCCTTGTGTATCTGTCATGGGTTTGAATGTCGACCCAGTTATAAACTGTCATCCTGGTGCCTTGCATATACAGGGTGAGGCATCAATGTGGGCACCATCCCTTGGATGAACGTTAAACTGGGCATCCCATCTGCCAGAATTAGTTGGATGATGTTAAAGATCCCACGGTTTCCTTCGTGAATAGTCGACAAGCTATCACCGGCACCATGGTCAAAGTCCAAGTTCCTGCTCTAACCTGTAGGAAGCACTTCATCAGTGGCACAGCAGTCATGCCCCCACCAAATGATGTTAACTGCAGCCTTGTGATGCACATGAAAGAAAAGGATTGCTTCGGATTATGTTCATGCAGCTGATGCATTGCCCCCGGTAGGTGAAGATGAGTGTCTTTCCAAGGTACTTCAACGAAGGAGTTGGCAATTTGGCCCAACAAAGCCTGTGCTATGATTGCCAACCTATGGTTGTTTGTTCATGCTCTGTCCTTTTTAAATACTCAGCATCAAGCAAGAGAGATGCTTACTCTTCAACAAAATACACCTTGGGATATTTAGCGTGCACAAAATAATGCTTGCAGATGAGACACCCAGATTAATGTCTGTACGAGGGACAACACCTGATGGTGCAAGTTGCTGTATGCATGATGAGGCTCCCTAATGTCCTTGACCTGCCAATAATATTTGCACAAACTCCTCCTTTATGAGCTTTAGATTGAAACAAATTGGTATTTTAATGGCTGTACCCACATCATAGGTTTTGTTGTCCAGAAGAAGCAAACCTGAAGGGTTTATACGATGTTGCTTTTTGTAAAGATTCCAATTTTACATATTATTGATTAAACTCGTTTACTGTCCTGTGTTTAGAGCAGTGGAGATTTTCCTGCAAGTCGTTGCACAGTTCGAGTACCCCATCACCATGCAAGCTTCCACGCTGCTGCTCGGGCTGTTCATCTCCGCAGTGCACGGTCGGCGCACGGCGCACTTCCAGCATGGTGGCCATGGCACGACTGGGCTTCGGGTGGTCGGTGTGTCAGGTCGAGGGTCACAGTCCCTCGATGAACTGGCACAGCCACAACCACGTCCACATGCTTCTCATCAGCAGCAAACAGCACCAGATGTGGAAGAGAGCTTCACTCTGGACTTCACTGCCGTGGAGGGCAATGTAGAGGACTTCATGAGTCAGATCAAGAACCTGGCACAATCGCTTTATTCGTGTTCAGCACAAAAGACCAACGACCAAATGAAGCTGAACTTTCTCAAAAACGAGTCTGTGACATGTAACGATGGAACCCCGGCCGGGTATGTACCAATGCAGTGTTTGAGATTGCTTGCAACTTCCACAACTTAACAAATAATAATCCAAGCAACCTCCGCCATGCTGATTAGTTTATGTTTTGTATACCACTGATAGGCTGGATCTGGATTCGGACCTGAACTAAAATTTAATCCACATGTTCTTGTCACCTAACCAACTAATCCACCAAGTTTCGTCCGAATCGGTCCATAACGTTTTGAGATATCACGCTGGAAATCGTTTTAACCCTATCACTCAATGGAGAAGAATCGCTTAAACAATATCTCGGATCTTCACCAAAATCGAAACAATTCTTCCTTGTTGTATACCCAACCTGTCCACCAAGTTTCGTCCGAATCAGTCCATAACTTTTTGAGATATCATGATATATATATATATATATATATATATATATATATATATATATATATATATATATATATATATATATATATATATATATATTGTGTTTGGCCCTATCTCTCAATTGTGAAGAATCACTTTAAAAATTCTCAGATCCAGATTCGGATCTTCAACAAAATCTAATCATTTCATCCTTGTCACATGCCCAAGCTCTCCACCAAATTTTGACCAAATCTGTCCAAAACTTTTGGAGATATTTTATTCACAAACAAACAAACAAACAAAGAAGAAAGATGTCATGCATACCATGATAGTTGTGAAATCCATCAAACAAATTTGACCTTAAAAATAATTGGTGGTTGAATCAAATGACCAAATATGCAAACGCTCTTCAAATTTAAAGTCAATCGGAGGAAAATTGACAATTTTAGAAATTCGCCCAATGTTGAGTTTGTGCCGTATGTCGACTTTTTGGCCTATTGTTGACCTTTTGGCCTCTCTTGATCTTTTGGCCTCTGTTGACCTTAAAAATACTTGTTTGTTGAATTCAGTAACCTGATGTGCAAATCCTGTTCAAATTTATAGTCAATCGGGTGAAAATTGAGAATTTTAGAAATTTGACAAGTTTCTTGACCTTTGGACCTCAAAAACATTAGGCTTCTTGCTGTTGTGGTGTGGTGTGAAGTTTTTTGAAGATCACTTTAAAATTGTGACCTGTAGGCGACTGACAAACAGACAGACAGACAGAATAACGCACAAAACCAACCAGTATACTTGAAAAATCTTTGATTTTTGCAAGTGACAAACAAACAAACAGACAAACAGACAAACAGGCAAACAGGCAAACAGGCACGGGTGAAAACATAACTTTAGTTGACCTTTGTGAGAGGAGGTAATTACAGTGCACGTCATTCCAACTCATTCTAACAATGAAATCTATCATTCACAATGTGTAAAACACCTCATTTGTGTTTAGCTGCGTGGTTAACCGGTTACCATTATCAGTGTTATTCCACAGCTGTTATTTTTGGATAATGACTACCTGGGTTAAAAGTTCAAGAGTGTGTGTGTGTGTGTGTGTGTGTGTGTGTGTGTGTGTGTGTGTGTGTGTGTGTTTTCTGTTAGTGCGCATGCTTTGTTCTTCTCCTCCACTTCTCCTTTTTGTTACTTTGTCTACAGAGGGCTAAACTCTTGCAAATCGTTTTTGTAAGGTTCACCTGTCTGTGCCTGGATGGGTTTATTTTATTCATTTATTCATTTGCAGCCTGCGGCTGCTGGTTGCATCATTGCTGGGGGCACGTCTTTGCCACTGATACAATGCCTCCCCCCTCCTGTTACCAGTAAGAGGGTACTCACTTTGCCGACCTTGGAAGGATGACAGGCTGAGTCAACCCACCTGGTGTTAATTAAACGTGAGGGGGTCCTTGAACTCAGTACTCTGAGACCCTAAGATCTTAAGCCATCCACCTTAACCGCAAAGCCAAAACCAGCCTTTGGATGGGTTTGAGGGTGGAGGAGTAGCATCCAAAACCTGAATCATATCCAGGTTCCTCCAGATGACTTCACCTTTGTCTATTTGGGTTCCTCCCAATACTCCAATGCTGTATTTGATCAGTTATTTGATTAAGATCTGACAGGGTGTCACAGATGAAGTACACTTGCCTGTGAGCTGTCTCGTCTGTTCGTTTCTCGAAGCGACGATAAACTGTTGGACTGGATGCCTTTCATAAGGTGTGGGCAAGTTGTCACCCACATCCTGTCAAAATTGGTGTCGGAATGTGCAGGGGGGCACTGCATCTGTGGCACAGCTGCGCCTCAGTGAGGATGCAATCAACGATCACAATTCATAATTGAAATGCAGTTAAATGAACTATTGCAAGTGAAGACAGTGTTCATGAGACTAAATCTACATTGTTTGTCATATGGATGTGTCAAGTTTTAAATGATATTTAAATAAACTTCATGCCAGGAAATAATTGCTCATTCTTCCATTCACTCTGCCATCCCTACCTCCACCCCTTGTGTACCTCACTCCCCACACACCCCTCCACTTCAAATTCCGTCCTCCAGGTACTACCTGAGAGATTCCAAAGGCAGTAAAAGGTGGCTCATATTCTTGGAAGGTATCAGTTACATTACAGCATCTCTGTTTTTCCTCTGGATTTAATGTCTCAACTCACATTAGGTTCCTTCACCTCGAAGCACGGGTTCATCGTCGCATTGTGTTTTGCATTAGGAGGAACAGTTGATGATCCAACAAGATATTAAAAGAGAACGAATGGAAGTTGAGAGAGTCTGTATTATTCATTTGCAGTGCACAGGCTTCACAGGATGCACCACTGACCCCAGTATGCTCCGGAATCATGCAATGAATGATTGGATAAATAAATAAATAAATAAATAAATAAATAAACACCACCGAGACTGTTTCGGAGCCTACATCAATTCCAGAGATTCCATGGCGAGAGCAGGATGAAAAGATTTTTTTGTTTCATTGGCAGGTGGATGGTGCTGCTTCAACAAAGAGAGCTGTGATGCACGCTACAACTCCATGCGACGTCTCATGAGCTCCACCGACTGGCCACAAAGCCGCATCGGTCAGAGCTTGAGAGCGTACTTTCAAAAAAAGGATGTCTGAATGTTTCTATATGCACCTGGTTCCTTGAATTTCTGGCCTTGTATTTTATCGAGAGAGCTATGAGCACATGCTGTTGAACCCTCATGTAGAGGCATGAGCACTCACTCTCACGAATTGCTGTAATTTGGAGTTGATGGGGTGGAAGGGGAGGAGGGGAGGGGTTATTAGTGGCATTCCCTTGATTACAAACAACATTTTATTGCCCACTTAAACTTGCACTGAGGACGTTAAGAGTTTTACCAGTTTTCAGCTTGATTTGAACCAACCTGTAATCTCTGCGTTATTAGTCCCAGTTTCATAATCACTCGGCACTCAGCGCTCCCACACAGCATACGTATAAACTTCAAAGGGATTTGCATGTAAGATTTTCAAAAATGGAGAAAGTTTGAAATTCTTATACCCCATCCCACTGCCATAGATGTGACGCAACCCTCTTCCATCCATTCCCTTTAATTTTCTCTCCACTCCACTCCACTCTAAAACTTTTATTTTTCTTTGTATTTCGGAATTTCGGTTCATCGAGGCGTTCAAGAACAGAGGATAGTAGGTTCACATACTGTATAGGATCTAAGGGGAACATGGAGGCAAAGACATTGCACTTGAGTGGATGAGTGCAGACAGAAAGGAAAGTTGAGGGTTTGAGGTTTGGGGGGTCAGCAAATGTATTTAGATGGCATGAGTGGATATGGGAAAAAAGTAAGAGACTATGATGGGCTGTACCTTTGACTAGACTGGAGAGAGAGTCATGAGACAACAAATACAAGGAGTCTGATGTACAGATGAGAGAATAGAAGGATTAAAGGATGGGAGTGTTAAGCTTAAAATTATGGATGCAACTCAGGGGTGGCATTCTGCAAGAACTCATACAAGCTGGGCTGGCTTGGGGGTAAATGTAAGGATAAGAGGATGAAAGGAGCAAGGCTAGAAATAAATACATGTGAGATCCCTCACAAGGAACTTCAACATGAGAGGAGGCCATTCCGCCCATCAAAGCCTGCTATTATTATCAATCTATGGTTGTTTGTCCATGCTCTATCCTTTTCAAGTTCTGAGCACCATGCAAGGAAGCAACGCATAACATTTATAATAGTCTTTGGCCCAACCCTGCGGGGGTTTGAACCTCCGAACTCGCAGACTCAGAGTGCACACACTAACCATTACACCACCAGTGCTGGTTGTACAAAATTTCAGTGATAAAACCTGGAATCCAACAACCTGCCAACAGTGGATAAGAAGCAGACCTTCAAACTTGACCTGCTGAGAGATGATGCTAATGACATGGAGAGCCTTTCATGGACTTGATTCCCTCGAGAAGATCAAGATGTGGAGCAGCAGCACGATACTTGATACTTTGAATGTAAATCTTGTATAGCCTGTGGTACTACAGTGATGAACTCTGAGGCAGGGATCAGGGGTGGACTTAGCTCTGTGCCAAACACTGAAGTACAGTATTCGAGTTGGAAAATCCGGAGTATTCAAGTTGGAAGAGAAATTAGAGTTGGAGAAGAGGAAATAGCATTAGGTTTGTAGCAATCATAGATTCCATCACCTTGGTCATGATGGGGGAGAGAAGGCTGACCAATCTTTAGGTGAGTGGATGAGATTTGGAAGGCTTCTTGTGGGAATAGGAGTGAAATTTGAGACTTTCTAAGACGAAATCAGGAGACCATCTGAGAAAGACCTGGAGAAGAGTGAGGAAATATGAGAGGATTACGCCAAAGCACAGCAATTGAGGATGACAGTGCCAATTCCATTGGGTCCAGTTGAAGAGTAGGTATCAAGATTGATGAGGAGGTTCTCAATCTTAGTGGGAAAACAGTCCATGTGCTGCAGAGAACAATTTGTTATGATGGGAATGGTGGATATGGGAAGTGACTGATTGGGGCCATGGCCTTTTCAGTAGACGGTTTAAAAATATTCAACTTTTTATACGCGTCCAACATGATTATATCCTTAATGAATGAAGGTACAGAAGAGGAATATATACTCAAAACAGACATGACCAAATGCTACCAGGCTTTGGTGGGGGCAAGGAGATGGAAGGGAGTTGGTGAGAGGGTTGACCACCAATTAACATGATGTTAAGCTTTGGATTATCGACGAACACATTGGTTGCGGATTATTTGGAGGTACTTTGGCTTTCCTATTTAGTTAAGTTTTCCTTAAAAATGGAGGATGCAATCTGCTTTTTCATGATTACCTCGCCACAAGCCTTGTTGTTCCACAGTCTGAATGTTGAATAGGACATCTGGAGACATTAAGGCATGAAATGATGGAGAGAAAGTAGACTGTTGAGGACGGAATTCCAGGAACTATTGACATCAGAAGCTGATGAAATAAAAGACCAGTCGGTGAGGGATTATTACCTTCTTTTTCGCAAAATATTATTATTATTATTATTATTCCTCTCTCTCTCATATTTTCACCAGCCTGGGTGTGGCATGTTCCTGGAAGTCAAATTGAGCATCGCAGGGATAAGTGCACCACAATCCTTGATGGTTCCTTTGGCCAATCTACCACGTTCCAATCGCAATAACAGCTGATCACATTAGCCTTTTCAAACATGATCCCAAGATTTACCCTGCATAGGAGTCAGCCTTGCAACCACCCTGATAGCAAGGAGCATATCCAGCTCATTTTCAAAATGAAACTGCTTCATTACCCCACGCGTGTAGCCAAAAGTGGCAATTGCTTCACTCTGTCTGCCAGTCTGACAGTCAAACAAAATTGAAAATAATTCCAAACATGAAACTTACTGTTTTTGGGGATGTCATAAAGGACAAAAATAACTAATTTAACATGTTAAATAAGGTAGTGTAAAAGAAGGTTTATTAACGGTGGTAAACGTTTAATTCAATGGTCTGTTTGTTGTTTTTTCCTACAGTCTTTAAAATTTTCTTTTTATTTCAATGAAATTATAGATTTGAACACTTGAACACACATCGCCTTGTTTGTACTTCAAAAAAAAAAAAACTTCCGTTTAGTAGTACTTAGGAAAATGTTGCTGCAGTACTTGAAGTAGCAAATTATGGTGTCACCGGTGGAGCATACTTGACAACCCTCTCGGACGGCAAACTCTTCAACATCAGCAATCTTATGGCGAAATCCAAATTTCAGCAAATGTGTGCCCGTGACATGTTACACGCAGACAACAGTCATGGTCTAAAGTCACACCGACAGTGTAAACTGCAAGATTTCATTGACAAATTCATTGCAGCCTCTTCCACTTTTGGTCCAGGCAAGCCATATGATGAGCCAAATATCTTCTTTTTTTAATGTTGAAGGCTTCAGTCACGGACTGAATAGTCCTCATCGAGGCCAAACCTTAAATAAAAGAACTGCATTGATGGAAAAGTAAGGAAAGAGAGAATATTCGAAGTTTTTGAGAAAGTAAAAAATCTGCTTTTTGAAAACGGGAAGGTCATGAGTGTTTGGGAAGATATGAGAAGGTAAAAGAGGTAAAGTTTGGCAGTGGAGGGGAAGAAACAAACATTGTAACGGCCCACCCTTGAATTGCCAATGGCCACACAATTATCATGTGATGTGGCTTGTCGAGTATTCCTTGGTCTCGCTAATGGTGGAGGTACATAAGCAACAAGTTCTTGCGAGCAAAAACCGAAGTAATATCTGCAGAAAAGAGAAAGAGATATAAAAAAAGAGCCTACTATGCGGCGTAATTTGAGTGGGTAAAGTTTTGAGGTCACATTGGTGGAGTTGACAAGTCAAATAACTTTGAATTCAATTCTGTCCAGTAAGTATGTGGAGCTGGAACATCCTCAGATGTGAGAGCATTACTCTATACAAGGACGAATCGATCCTTTTATGTCGTTGGAGCAACTGTTCAGAGGAGAAGACTCTTCGACATCTGAACAGGACTCCTAATTTCTTCGAGGCAGACTAAGCTATTTGCGTAATGTGTGGATTCCAGGATAAATTTGATGTTGGAGTGATACTTAGTAGGTTTATTGTATCACATGGTGTAATTATAGAGCTTTCAAAGGAGATTGGAGAGTTGAGAGGAGTTTTAGAGAGAGATGGGAAGAAATGGAGTTTTTGAAGCATTAAACTAAACTTTATTACATTTGCCCCACTGGGAGATCTTGTCCAAATCCGAATTTAAAGAGTTGGCTGTGATGAAATGAGATGTTGATCGAGTGAGAGAAGACTGGGCAGATGGGAAAGACATGGAGGAATGTAATGTTGAGTCATCAGCATACCAGTGCATTTGGTTATTTGTGGAAGAAAGAAGGTCGTTGATAAAAAGAAGGAAGAGTGTTGGGGACAGAACAGAACCCTGAGGTATACCGCTGTTGATAGGGAAGTGGGGAGATGATGAACCTTCAACAATTACGGAAATAGAGCGGTCGTAAAGAAAGCTCGATATTGGAGAGCAGAGTGGAGGAGGAAAGCCGAAAGAGGGAAGCTTGGATATCAATCCCCAATGCCAAACTCTGTCAAAGGCTTTTGAGATATCAAGGCCGACAACAAAGGATTCCCCAAATCTCTCAAAGAAGAGGCCCAGACATTCGTAATGTTAGAAAGGATATCACCTGTAGTTCTTGCCTTGCGAAAACCGTATTGGTGGTCAGATAGAAGACTGTGAGATTCAAGATGCTTGAGAAAATGGGAATTGAGAAGACATTCAAAGACTTTGGAAACAATGGAAGTCAGAGCAATAGGACGGTAGTTAGAAGGGTGTGAACGATCACCCTTCTTTAAAATAGTTTGTCCTAAGGCATGTTTCCAGGTTAGAGGAAAAGTTTGGGTTTTTAAACAAAACCGAAACAAACGAGCAAGCACGGGTGAAAGTTCTGAAGCACATTCCTTCAAGACACAGGGAAGAATGCCATCTTGCCCATTGGCCTTGCTTATGTCCAGAGAGAGTATTTTTTTTGACTGCATGAAAAGGGATTGTAGGGAGGGACATAGGATTGGTGAGGGGTGCATCAGCGGGAGATGGAATGTTAGTCATCCAGTGTGGAGTTCGAGGAGAAAAGAGAACCAAAAAGAGTTGCTTTATCAGTCGGAGAGACGGCGATAGTATCATCGGAATGGAAAAGCAGAGGAAAGGTAGAGCGACAGAAGTTGTTGGAGATACTTTTATCTAAGGACCAGAAAGATCTATTCGTGGAAGAAGATGAGAGGTTGTCACATTTATTTTGAATAAAGGAATGCTTCGCTTCTCGAATAACATGTTTGCAATGGTTTCTGGCGGATATGAAATCTGAATGCGAGTCGGGGGAAGAAGAGTTTTTCCATGTCCGATATGTGGCATCCCTTGCACGAATGACACAGAGCAGGAATTATTGAACCAAGAATTGGTCGGAGGGATAGACTTGAAAGAGAAGGGGATATAAGCCTGCATTCCTGCAACAATAACCTCAGCTATACATTCAGCAGAGACAGAGGCATCGCCCGAGGAGAGGCAGTAGTCTTCCCAGGGAAAGTCAGAAAAGAAGTTTCGTAAACCATTCTGGTCAGCATTGTTGAAATGCCAATACTGGCGTTTCGTCGGAGCAGTCAGAGGAGAAGAGGTGGTCAGTTAAGTGATGTTCACAAGATTGTGGTCAGGAGAACCAATTGGAGGTGAAATTGTGTAGTTGTAATGTAACGGATTGGAAGTGAAGAAAAATCCAAAGTATTGGTCGTGTGGTCATGAAGATCTGGGGTTTGGGTAGGGTGGATGATAATTTGTTCCAAATCATTAAGAATGGAAAATGTAAGAGCTTCAACTCCCCCAACATCCATGTGGGAAGATTTCAGCCACTTCCTGTGGTGTACATTGAAGTCTGTTGATAGTTGTCACATTTCAAATGTGTTCCAAATGATATAGAGAAATTCTGTTTGAGGGTGTTCAGACGTCATGGCCTCACAGCAAGAGTTAAGATAGTTAAAGAAAGCAATAAAGTTTGTAGAATTGGGAGAACAGTCAGTGAAACAGAGAAAGATGGTGATGGTCGGGAGGCAAATCTTAAGCCAGATGACATCAAAGTTTGGAGATTCGAGGTCCACAAGGCGTACGGCAGGCGTGTTGATGTTGGAGTAGACGCAGACTCCTCCTTTTAAGTGGAATCGTGAGTGAAGGTTGTAGTTCGAAATGTTATAAGAATTAACAAGAACATCATGTGATAATTGGGTCTCTGAGAGAAGCAAGATATTAGGAGAGGAGCTTGCTGGATGATAATCAACAGAGGAAAGATTCGAAGAAAGACCACGAATGTTGGTGAAATGGATTTAAAAAGAGTCGTGTTGGTTCACAAGGCAAGGGTCTTGGGAGGGACCGATACTACTACTGCCTGAGCCCCCCCCTCCCCTAATTGGCAGCAGAGACAGGCAGATCACTGGAGATTCCTCGCACCCCATAATGCCGGGAATTCGGGACCATTGACTTTTCGCACTTTATCATATTTAATTGGAGGCTGTCTCAGGGAACTGAAAGGAAAGAGAAATAAAAGAGTGAAAATGAGTAAGAAAAGTGTATGATGTTTGTTTAAAAAGTGTATTACGTGTGTTTGCAAGAAAGGGAGATCAAAGCTAGCCTGGTAGTTATAGTTTGAGTGAGACAGAAAGTAAGACCAGGAATTCTGACACGGAGAGTGCGAGATGGTTCCGGGCACCACTTTAACGCTCCTAAGTCAGAACGGTAGTACTACCCTGAGTGCTTGGGGTCTACAACCTACTCCTGAAAAAATGGTGAACGACTTCCTTTCGTAAAGTCTTTTCTATATATCGGCAGCATTATGTAAATTTATTTCAGCCTTGAGAAGAAGCTTTCTGCCCACATTTGCTTGACATGTTTTGCATTTGGCTGCGTGCATGATTGGCTGGGGAATGACGTGTAACCAATCACAAAGTGCAACGTGTACCGTGGCGTTGTTCTTTCTTGTGTCCTCTACAATGTTAAGACTTACACATTATATAGACATCACATCCACCGCCTGTCACAGGTTCTCACCTCTGGCACTTGTGAAGCATCCTTTGAACCAAATGACAGGACCAAATTACCAACCACCAAGTTCTGTAATCAGCCAACATACCTAGCATAGAGGCCATGTTCCTGTAGAAGCGACTAATGTGGATTAATGAGGCTCTATGTTGTAGATCGACGCACAACTTATAAAAAAAAACAAACAAATAAACCCACAACCTGAAATGTATCAGTTCAGTGTCCTCATCATGATACCGTGGTACCCCACCAACACTCGGCTTTCCTGGATTTATTTCTAATCTGGCTTCTTGGGAATTTTCCATCAATTTCAGGCTTTACTTGGTCTTTGTAAGGACTAGACAGATTTCAAGGCTTTGTTGGAAGTATATGTCCCCAATTTGGATGTTGACTCCATTATTCCAGAAACAGTACTTTACTTGATGCTGTTGAGTCAAAGACTGTACAAATCATTGATATCTTACTGAGCCCAATTTACTCCTATCAATATATGATGATGAGCCAGCAAGTATCCTTCACTCTTCTTCTGACTCAATTTTGCCATTGCTGCTGCTGCAATTTATACTGTCCACGATTTTCCCAACTGAGGCTACACTTGCTCGTCTCATCAAGGGGAGGACAGCATACATTCATTCTTTTTTCCGTATTTTTTTTCCCCCGTCTCTAGATCCTGCATACCTGCTTTTTGCATTTATTCGTGCTTTGGTTTAACCAGGAAGCTGGCAGGCTGTTAATGTCATAGAGAGGGATGTATTAAATCAGGTCAAACCAATAACTTATGTTGGCACCTTGAACACTACTTTCTGGGGCTGTCTGAAAGCTTCACAAGAGGATGTGGATTCCAGAATTCCTCTAAATATCTTGAGTAAGTTTTGTTGTTATGCAGCAACATCAAATGAAGTTAGTAGTATAATGACACAGGAAATAATTTAATTTAATATAGTAAGTGAAGAGCAAACCTGGAGTAAAATCATTCGGCAAAAGCGGATTCCAACCAGGCCGTCACAATACTGTTTTACGCATTGTTCTTCCACAGTGAGCTAAGGCTTGTAAAGAGATTGCATGTCTAAAGGCCCGGTCACACCTTGACGTTTTAGCCAACGTATGCCGATTTTTGAATTTGTTTTCTAAAACGCTGGCACACGTTGAATACGTTATGGGTAAGTTTTGATAACATTGAGAGCACGCTGAAAAACACTGCCATACGTCGTTGTACGTTGGCTTTAAACGTTGTACTTTTTGGTTGTCCTCAATTTTTTCATGCTTGAAATTTCACGACGTATGCCGGCGTATGACTCACACGTTCCACTACGCTGGCCACAGGTTGTATGCACGGTCTGCGATCGTTGACAGACGTCAACACATGCTACTTGTAAGTTAATCATAAGTTGAGACACGCCGAGGTAATGTTTAGCGTACCCGAAACTTATTTCTAACCTATGATTAACGTGTTCTTGGCACGTTACGCTATCGTTGCCACACATCGACAGACGTTACTTTTAAGTTACTCATAGGCTGAAAGACGTCGGTATAATGGATCGTCCTTGCGTCAGCGTCCACGGCCACGGCCACGACACTTATTTGTAGCATTCTTCAAACTTTTCTTCGGCATGACGAGGATGTTCACACTTCGATGTCTAGCTTGGCTATGATTCCAATTGTCCATCGGCAGCGTCTATTTAAAATAGTCGAGTTTGAGCGTTTTAACACGTTCAGAAGAAACGCTTCAAATTTCCAAACCCCAGCGTCAAAAAACAAAGGCGAGTGACAGCAATTTAAATCGTTCATTGTAAACAATGAAAATAGTTGAGTGGTACCGTTTAAAAGTCGTTGAGTGTAAAAAAATCCAATTGTTGAGCGCAAACGTCAACTTTCAATAGTGGAGATGCAGCCATTTAAATCGTTGAGTGGCAGCCTATGAATAGCAAACCCCACGTCACCGGCAAAGATAAACTGCTGCACGATATGGATAAGTTAGGCTATCGTTGGGCATAGTTTGTGAACGCCGGCTTCACGATAATTATTCGTTGGTATATCGTATCTATAAGTAATCAAAGCGCTCTATGCACATTATTAGTTCATTGTGCATTTGTCAACCCGTTATGAATAGACCTAAATCGTAAAAACAAGCCATAGCTCATTGTTGAAAAAGCCCCATAAAAAATTAGCCGCGAAGAACTTTGAACAATGGTGAAAAGATGTCTCCTTCCAGTGGACACGCGGACGCAAGGACGATCCATCATAACCCACACCCTCCCCCTCACACTCACCTACTACTGCCAACATGAACAAACTACTACTAATAATAATACTAATACTGATACTGATACTGATACTGATACTGATACTGTTACTGCTGACATGGACATCGACTCAAAAAGGATTCGAAAACACTGTTGGGTTCCCCTTTTATGAGCAGCATTTTTATATACCAATTCCCAAAACCGCTGGGAACACGTCTTTATATGGCAGTTGTAACCTAGAAACACGTTCATTTATTTTTTTTTTGTCGACCGGAAGACGTCATTAGAATACGTCTACATACGTCGATGTGTGTTGGGACTATGTAAAGAATTGGTTCAAAGCACGTCAGACATAAGTTAGAAATAAGTTTCGCGTAAAAAAGACATTACTGCGACGCGTTTCGACTTATGAGTAGCTTATAAGTAGCGTTTTTGGACGTGTGTAAGCGTCCACATATCGTGTGTACAACTTATCCCCATCGCATGCGGAACGTGTGTCATACGCCGAGTACGTCGTAAAATTTTGAACATGTTTAAAATTTCTTGACGTACTCTACTTACTACGACGTATGATAGCGTACTTTAGCGTTGTACTCACGTATACCAAACTTACTCATACCGTATTTGACGTGCCCCAACGTTTTAGACACATTTTTCTTAGGTCGGCATACGCTGGCAAGATCGCCAAGGTGTGACCGCGATGTTGACACTTCCATTTCTACGGCAGTTATGATTCGAATTGTTGTGCGTCAGCCTTTTAATAGGCTACGTCACGACATCGTCGGCGATGCATGCAACGCGCTATGCCTAAGTTAGACTATCGTTGGGCATCGGTTGTGTAGTCCGACAACAGGTTCAGCATTCGTTGGTATAAGTTATCTATAACACAACGAAACGTTCTGTGTCCGTTACCAATGAGTTATACATAAGACTAAGTCGCTATGAATACGTCCGAATCTTTAAAAAAAAAACATCAAAAGTTTAACCTAAGTCAGCGTTTTACATACATTTTAATACGTTGCCATCGCTGGCTAAAACGTCAAGGTGTAACCGGGCCTTTACAGGGACGTTATGAGAAATGGACAAATGAAAGGGTCAGTTATGGAGACATCGAGACTTATTATCGTGCAACGAGTTATGGAGACATTTTGACTTATTATCGTGCGACTAGTTATGGAGACATTGAGACTTATTATCGTGCAACTAGTTATGGAGACATCGAGACTTATTATCGTGCAACGAGTTATGGAGACATTTTGACTTATTATCGTGCGACTAGTTATGGAGACATTGAGACTTATTATCGTGCAACTAGTTATGGAGACATCGAGACTTATTATCGTGCAACGAGTTATGGAGACATCGAGACTTATTATCGTGCAACGAGTTATGGAGACATTTTGACTTATTATCGTGCGACTAGTTATGGAGACATTGAGACTTATTATCGTGCAACTAGTTATGGAGACATCGAGACTTATTATCGTGCAACGAGTTATGGAGACATTTTGACTTATTATCGTGCGACTAGTTATGGAGACATTGAGACTTATTATCGTGCAACTAGTTATGGAGACATCGAGACTTATTATCGTGCAACGAGTTATGGAGACATTTTGACTTATTATCGTGCAACTAGTTATGGAGACATTGAGACTTATTATCGTGCAACTAGTTATGGAGACATCGAGACTTATTATCGTGCAACTAGTTTTGGAGACATCGAGACTTATTATCGTGCAACTAGTTATGGAGACATTGAGACTTATTTTCGTGCAACTAGTTATGGAGACATCGAGACTTATTATCGTGCAACTTGTTATGGAGACATCGAGAGTTATTATCGTGCAACTAGTTATGGAGACATTGAGACTTATTATCGTGCAACTAGTTATGGAGACATCGAGACTTAGTATCGTGCAACTCGTTATGGAGACATCGAGAGTTATTATCGTGCAACTAGTTTTGGAGACATCGAGACTTATTATCGTGCAACTAGTTATGGAGACATTGAGACTTATTATCGTGCAACTAGTTATGGAGACATCGAGACTTATTATCGTGCAACTTGTTATGGAGACATCGAGAGTTATTATCGTGCAACTAGTTATGGAGACATTGAGACTTATTATCGTGCAACTAGTTATGGAGACATCGAGACTTAGTATCGTGCAACTAGTTATGGAGACATTGAGACTTATTATCATGCAACGAGTTATGGAGACATCGAGACTTATTATCCTGCAACTAGTTATGGAGACATCGAGACTTATTATCGTGCAACTAGTTATGGAGACATCGAGACTTATTATCGTGCAACGAGTTATGGAGACATTTTGACTTATTATCGTGCAACTAGTTATGGAGACATTGAGACTTATTATCGTGCAACTAGTTATGGAGACATCGAGACTTATTATCGTGCAACGAGTTATGGAGACATTTTGACTTATTATCGTGCAACTAGTTATGGAGACATTGAGACTTATTATCGTGCAACTAGTTATGGAGACATCGAGACTTATTATCGTGCAACTAGTTTTGGAGACATCGAGACTTATTATCATGCAACTAGTTATGGAGACATCGAGACTTATTATCGTGCAACTTGTTATGGAGACATCGAGAGTTATTATCGTGCAACTAGTTATGGAGACATTGAGACTTATTATCGTGCAACTAGTTATGGAGACATCGAGACTTATTATCGTGCAACTAGTTATGGAGACATCGAGACTTATTATCGTGCAACTAGTTATGGAGACATCGAGACTTATTATCGTGCAACTAGTTATGGAGACATTGAGACTTATTATCCTGCAACTAGTTATGGAGACATTGAGACTTATTCTCGTGCAACAAGTTATGGAGACATTGAGACTTATGATCCTGCAACTAGTTATGGAGACATTGAGACTTATTATCGTGCAACTAGTTATGGAGACATTGAGACTTATTATCGTGCAACTAGTTATGGAGACATCGAGACTTATTATTGTGCAAATACTTATGGAGACATTGAGACTTATTATCGTGCAACTAATTATGGAGACATGGAGACTTATTATCATTTAACTCGTTATGGATACATCGAGACTTATTATCGTGCAACTAGTTATGGAGACATTGAGACTTATTATCGTGCAACTAGTTATGCAGACATCGAGACTTATTATCATGCAACTAGTTATGGAGACATTGAGACTTATTATCGTGCAACTAGTTATGCAGACATCGAGACTTATTATCGTGCAACGAGTTATGGAGACATTTTGACTTATTATCGTGCAACTAGTTATGGAGACATTGAGACTTATTATCGTGCAACTAGTTATGGAGACATCGAGACTTATTATCGTGCAACTAGTTTTGGAGACATCGAGACTTATTATCGTGCAACTAGTTATGGAGACATTGAGACTTATTATCGTGCAACTAGTTATGGAGACATCGAGACTTATTATCGTGCAACTTGTTATGGAGACATTGAGAGTTATTATCGTGCAACTAGTTATGGAGACATTGAGACTTATTATCGTGCAACTAGTTATGGAGACATCGAGACTTAGTATCGTGCAACTAGTTATGGAGACATTGAGACTTATTATCATGCAACGAGTTATGGAGACATCAAGACTTATTATCGTGCAACTAGTTATGGAGACATCGAGACTTATTATCATGCAACTAGTTATGGAGACATCGAGACTTATTATCGTGCAACTAGTTATGGAGACATTGAGACTTATTATCCTGCAACTAGTTATGGAGACATTGAGACTTATTCTCGTGCAACAAGTTATGGAGACATTGAGACTTATGATCCTGCAACTAGTTATGGAGACATTGAGACTGATTATCGTGCAACTAGTTATGGAGACATTGAGACTTATTATCGTGCAACTAGTTATGGAGACATCGAGACTTATTATCGTGCAACTAGTTATGGAGACATTGAGACTTATTATCGTGCAACTAGTTATGGAGACATCGAGACTTATTATCATGCAACTAGTTATGGAGACATCGAGACTTATTATCGTGCAACTAGTTATGGAGACATTGAGACTTATTATCCTGCAACTAGTTATGGAGACATTGAGACTTATTCTCGTGCAACAAGTTATGGAGACATTGAGACTTATTATCGTGCAAATACTTATGGAGACATTGAGACTTATTATCGTGCAACTAATTATGGAGACATCGAGACTTATTATCGTGCAACTAGTTATGGAGACATTGAGACTTATTATCGTGCAACTAGTTATGGAGACATCGAGACTTATTATCGTGCAACTTGTTATGGAGACATCGAGAGTTATTATCGTGCAACTAGTTATGGAGACATTGAGACTTATTATCGTGCAACTAGTTATGGAGACATCGAGACTTAGTATCGTGCAACTAGTTATGGAGACCTTGAGACTTATTATCATGCAACGAGTTATGGAGACATCGAGACTTATTATCGTGCAACTAGTTATGGAGACATCGAGACTTATTATCATGCAACTAGTTATGGAGACATCGAGACTTATTATCGTGCAACTAGTTATGGAGACATTGAGACTTATTATCCTGCAACTAGTTATGGAGACATCGAGACTTATTCTCGTGCAACAAGTTATGGAGACATTGAGACTTATTATCGTGCAAATACTTATGGAGACATTGAGACTTATTATCGTGCAACTAATTATGGAGACATGGAGACTTATTATCATTTAACTAGTTATGGAGACATCGAGACTTATTATCGTGCAACTAGTTATGGAGACATTGAGACTTATTATCGTGCAACTCGTTATGCAGACATCGAGACTTATTATCATGCAACTAGTTATGGAGACATTGAGACTTATTATCGTGCAACTAGTTATGCAGACATCGAGACTTATTATCATGCAACTTAGTTTGCTTCTGCATTTTGATCTCCGGCCTTCAATAAACGATTGTTTAAATGCACCAACATTTACTCAATTCTGCCGTCGGTCACACTGAAGCAGTGTGCCTCATTTTAATTTCCTCCACATTTGTGTTATCGCGTCGTTGCTGCTTACTAGTTATGGAGACTGCTTCCGAGTTATGGAGACTGCTTACTAGCCTCTGTCACCGAAGGTGGATGGACGTTATGTTTTCGCCCCTGTCTGTCTGTTTGCCTGTCTGTGAGCACGATATCTCAGAAAGTTAAGGACGGATTCGGACGAAATTTGGTGGACAGGTCATGTGTTTGAAAAAGATGAATTGATTAGATTTTAGTGAAGATCCGGATCCAGATACTAGAATTTTAATTGTTTCTTCACCATTGAGAGATAGGGCCAAAAAGGTTATTCAGAATATCTCAAAAAAGTTACGGACGGATTCGGACTAAACTTGGTGGACATGTTGGGTGCACGACAAGGACAAATTGATTCGATTTTGGTGAAGATCTGGATCCAGATCATAGTTTTTTTTTTAATTTTTAAAGGAATTATTTATAATTGAGAGATATGGCCAAAAATGATATATAGCATGATATTTCAAAAAGTTTTGGACAGGTTGTGCCAAAACTTGGTGGATGAGTTGGGTAGGTGACAAGAACAAGCCGATTAGATTCTGGTTCAGGTCCGGATGAAGATCCGACGTATCAGTGAGATACAAAATGTAAACTGTTCAGCCTGACGAAGATACGTGCTCTATCGACTCGAGTGCCGTTCCATTCTAGTTGAACTTGGGACCATCACTGAATAATTGTAAAATTGCACCAGAATTTAAACAGCCTTTTGATCGAATGTGCCAGAACACGGTGATTGTGTAATAAATTGAATTGGTGATTGGTGAGAATTCCAGTAATTTAATGGATGTGGGTGGAATGCCTTTGATACTGAAATGGCCGATTTGTTTTGAAGGGCAGGGCATTCTGTCTGCATTTCCGGAGGAGAACCCACACTGGTGGAATGCCAACATAGTGTAAGTAATATTTCTAACCCACAAGCATGATCTGTATGTGATAATCAATGATCTCTCCCAAAGGCCTTATATCTTTACCTATTGATTGAGAACATTGTAAGTGATGATTGATCCATTTCTGTTTGCATTGCTTCGAAAGCATTAAGCTGTGTGTCAGATTCCGAGAGAACGTGTTTTATGTTCACAGTGGTGTGTGCTTCGTATTGATTAAAACGTTTGATGCACATTTTAACAGTGGCCAGGATGCAGATAAACCCACTAAATGGCAAAAAATGAAACTTGAAATTGAAGGGCAAGGGAGTCTCATAATGATGAAACGTCTCGTGCAGGCGAGTGACATCAATCAGTGAGCTGTCTTTTGGATGTTACACCAGCTAGAACTTTTTGCGATTCCATTGTGCCTTTCAAAAATGGCAGGCCAATGTGTATGCTATCTGGCCAAATTCCTGTCCTTATCTTTCTTGGACCCATACTCTTGAACAGAGCATTGGAACTGCCGAAGCAGTTTTTCCTTGGCTATTTGGCACAATCTAGGACGGGTCGCCACTCCGACCATTTCTTGGAGCACAACTTTGCCACTGATGCTGTGCCCCTCTACCAGTACACTGGTACTCATTTCACCGACCTCAGGAGGATAATAGGCTGAGTCAACCCCACCTGGTGTTAATGCAGCAGCCAACGGGGCTCAAACTCAGGACCCTAGGATCCCAAGCCGGCCACCCGAATCACGAAACCAACATCAGGCTTACTATTACTAAGGTGTGGCTGTGCCACTGATGCAGTGCCCTGATATGTGAGGGAAATTATTTGTAATTTTGGAATTTGTTCAGGTGTTGGCTACAACTTGGACGCTCTTTGTCAAAAGACACGGTGGGATATTGAAGGTCCAGATGGTTAGCCCCTGTTTAATGTCCACCCAAGAGATGGAGCACTTTGTTATGCAATATTATCCCTGTGAAGAACTGATCTGACAGTTTGTAGGATAGTCAGGAATACGAACATAGAGTAGAACGATCAAAGCAAGCGCGCTACCTCTGCACCATCCTGCTATGGTGGTTAAGGCCAAAGAAGGGGTCTGTTGAAGGAACGCGTTCTCTGTAATATGGTGACCCCTACTGAAGTTTCATCCGATGACAGCAAATTTGATGTCGTTCCTGATACGGATTTGAGGCCCATTAGTAGTTGTGTATATCCAAAGGATGGCGCAGAGGTAGTAGCGCATTTACCATTGAGTTGTCCAGCCTCGGTTTGATTCCTGACCCAACTATAAATTGTTAGATTGGTCATTGGTAAGCAGGGCATTACATCACAAGATGCACCATCTTTCAGGTAGAAGTTAAGCTGGGTGTCCTGTCTACTGGCATTACTTGATAGGCGTTAAATATCCCAAGTTGTCTTTTGTAAAGAGTATGCAAGTTATTTCTGACACCCTAAACAAATTCCAATATTCCTGCTGTGACTACACTGCTGGGATGGCAACCACAAACCACTCAGTGTAATTGCAATCCTTGTCGGTTGGTTGCTTTTGCAGCACTGAACCTGTCTTAGGGTAGAACACACCACACACACACAGACACACACACACACACACACACACACTGCTTGGCTGTGAGACTCCTCCTGCAGTCCAGGTGCTGAAGTCGGAAGAACGACAGGATGCTGCCAATGGTATCGGTGTGTTCACCTCTGGAGCGTCTTTCCATGGATTTCATGTCTTGTGGAGTAGAATCCAATTCATTTGGCCGTTCTGGTGCATTGCTGTCAGGTGGTGCCTCATCTCAGATGGCATTTACCTTTGGACAGGGATATAGCATGCTGTACTGTCTGCATTTATGTAACGGTCACTAAAAATCCCACAGCATCACTTAGATAGATAGATACATGATGTGTCAGTATGCCTGGATAAATTGCCTACCTGGATGAATTTAATTGTAAAGAAGAGATCATAGTATCATATTAACACTTGAAAAAGTGTGAAGTACCGAGGAAACGAGTCAATAGAAAGGTGAAGTTACTCAGGTGTAGATACAGAGCAGGCATGATGGGCCAAATGGCCTTCTCCTTTCCAGTTTCCTTGTACTTCTGTGAATATATTCTCACTCACCGCAGGTGTACATGCTCCAGATGTGTTCCAATGACCTACTACTTGTTTTAACTACTTATTTTGGGTGTGGGTCGGCTGGGAGTGGGAGGGGGAGTTTTGGGCCGAGGTCTCTCACAAACTGGCTTGCCAGGCCTGTTGTTTGACTTCATGTTGGCAGGAGTTTTGCCAGGGTTCCCAGCAATCACTCATCTCTTTGCAAATGGCTCTGTGCTATCTTTAATGTCCACCATCAATCAGCACCGGCAGACCAGTCGTCATGCTGAATGTCCTTTCAATGGACAGGTGCACACAATGATACATCACCAATGCATGCGAAACACCTGGTCAACAATTTATAGCTGCTTCGAGATTCAAACCCAGGCTTGCTACCTCAATACCTCACAGGCTAGTACACTGCCTTTCAGCTACCTCATCAGCCCCAGATGTGTTCCAGTGATTTATTATCTGAATACTATTGTGTAATCATGTATCATTGCATATTATGATATTTTCTGCATTTACAGATTTGTACCTTATTGCTCAAGCGATGTGTGGAGTGGAACCTCCACAAGGACCAGTAAAGGTGAAAACATTTTCATTGACTATTGAAGATCAAAGTTGGAATAAATTTACTTTTAAAACGACGTTTCTCAAATTTTATTTCAACTAATTAACACGGTTTATAAAGTTGATCATTTGTTGAAGTTTATGCTTCGGTGACCCTTTGCTAATCCGAAATGATATTGCTTCCTTTCTCAGATGGTTACGCGTTCATGGGGGGTTTGATCTTGAGCGAAGTGGTCCAAGATCTTGCGTCGAAAGGGATGGATGAAGCACGTCTTGTCATGCTCGCAGGAACAAGGTGCGTACGACGACACTGACTGCTTGGTTACGTAAAATTACCTTGATAATGCAAGCCTAAATTGAAATTAATTGATGAGCTAAATATCAAATGTTAAAAAAAATACTTTTCCATCGTATACTGTATCAGATTGAGGTATTCTAAAGTACCTTTTTGGTTAAAAAAAAAAAAAATTTTCACTCCTGCCTGTCTGTTTGTTTGTCAGTTTGTCTGTGAGCAAGATATCTGAAAAAAGTTGTGGACGGATTCCAATGAAATATGGTACTCAGGTTCGGTTTGTGACAATGTCGAACAGATTAGATTTTGGTGAAGATCCGGATGCGAATCCAAATACTATAGTTTTTAAAGTGATTCTTCACCGTTGAGAGATAGGGCCAAAAACGATATATAGCAGGATATCTCAAAAAGTTGTTGACCGATTCGGACAAAACTTGGTGGAGAGGTTGGGTGTGTGTGACAAGGAAGAATTGACTCAATTTTTGTGAAAATCCCGATCCAGATGCAGATATGATAGGGTATTATTAAAAAAAAAAATTCAAGTGATTCGCCACCATTGAGAGATCCTGAGCATTTATGCCCAAAAACCAAGATCATCCCGACAGCACCAAAGGTTCGGGGGATCGAACAAGAACAATCAACAGGCCTCTGTATATTACCCTTCATTACTGGTGTGACACAAAGGGTTGGCAAAACGTTGAGGTCAGCGGGAGTAAGGGTTAACTTCAGACCCACGTACACCATCTGACAGGCCATGAGCAAGGTCAAAGAGAGAGTGCATAGAAATGGTCGGGCAGGCGTCGTGCACACAATTCCATACATCTGTGGAGCAAACTACGTGGGAGAGGCTGGCAGGATTTTGGAGTACAGAGGGAGGGGGTGTGGCAGGGAGGGGGAAGAGGAAGTGGTGGGATAGTGAGAGATTGGGATAGGAGAGTTAGCAGAAAGAATATGTTATGCTTAATGAACAACACGCACGCACACGCACGCACACACACATGCACGCGCACCATGTGCTTAGCCGATATGGGCAATTTTTCGGGAATCAACAGGTTGGAGTCATTGTGATTACCAACTACAGTAATTACTGCATACAACCCAGAAACCTTGAGTGGCTTTCACCGAAAAACAATGTTGCATATATAAAGACGTTTCAGGAAGATGTTCGCAAATATTATTCTTTATAAACAGCTGCGTGTGGACGGATGGAAAAAAATTTGGCTCGGTAATTTAGAAAACACGTGAATGCGGCAAACGGCTTGAAAATCGGGTGTTATTTCAGAGAACCACTCGCTCAAGGTGACAGAGCATGAACCACTCGCTCAGGGTGATGGAGCATGACCCACTCGCTCAGGATGACAGAGCACGAACCACGCACTAAGGGTGACGGAGCACGAACCACTCTCTCATGGTGACGGAGCACAAACCACTCGCTCAGGGTAACGGAGCACGAACCACTCGCTCAGGGTGATGGAGCACGAACCACTCGCTCAGGGTGACGGAGCATGAACCACTCGCTCAGGATGACGGAGCACGACCCACTCGCTCAGGGTGATGGAGCACGAACCACTCTCTCAGGGTGATGGAGCACGAACCACTTTCTCTTGGTGATGGAGCACAAACCACTCGCTCAGGGTAACGGAGCACGAACCACTCACTCAGGGTGATGGAGCACGACCCACTCGCGCAGGGTGACGGAGCACGAACCACTTGCTCAGGGTGATGGAACACAGCTCATTCGCTCAGGGTGATGGAGCACGAACCACTCACTCAGGGTGACAGAGCATGAACCACTCCCTCAGGGTGACAGAGCATGAACCACTCCCTCAGGGTGACAGAGCACGAACCACTCACTCAGGGTGATGGAGCACGACCCACTCGCTCAGGGTGACGGAGCATGAACCACTTGCTCAGGGTGATGGAACACAGCCCACTCGCTCAGGGTGATGGAGCACGACCCACTCGCTCAGGGTGACGGAGCACGAACCACTCGCTCAGGGTGATGGAGCATGAACCACTCGCTCAGGGTGACTGAGCACAAACCACTCTCTCAATGTGACAGAGCTCGAACCACTCGCTCAAGGTGACAGAGCATGAACCACTCGCTCAGGGTGACGGAGCACAACCCACTCACTCAGGATGATGGAGCATGAACCACTCGCTCAGGGTGACAGAGCACAACCCACTCACTCAGGGTGATGGAGCACGAACCAGTCGTTCAGGGTGACGGAGTACGAACCACTCGCTCAGGGTGACAGAGCATGAACCACTCGCTCAGGGTGACGGAGCACAAACCACTCGCTCAGGGTGACGGAGCACGAACCACTCACTCAGGGTGACAGAGCACGAACCACTCGCTCAGGCTGATGGAGCACGAACCACTTGCTCAGGGTGACGGAGCACGAACCACTTGCTCAGGGTGACGGAGCACGAACCACTCGCTCAGGGTGACAGAGCATGAACCACTCGCTCAGGCTGATGGAGCACGAATCACTCCCTCAGGGTGACGGAGCACAACCCACTCACTCAGGGTGATGGAGCATGAACCACTCGCTCAGGGTGACTGAGCACTACCCACTCGCTCAGTGTGATGGAGCATGACCCACTTGCTCAGGGTGACGGAGCACGAACCACTCGCTCAGGGTGACGGAACACGAACCACTCGCTCAGGGTGACGGAGCATGAACTACTTGCTCAGGTTGACGGAGCACGAACCACTTGCTCAGGGTGACGGAGCACGAACCACTTGCTCAGGGTGACGGAGCACGAACCACTCGCTCAGGGTGACGGAGCATGAACCACTCGCTCAGGCTGATGGAGCACGAATCACTCCCTCAGGGTGACGGAGCACAACCCACTCACTCAGGGTGATGGAGCATGAACCACTCGCTCAGGGTGACTGAGCACTACCCACTCGCTCAGTGTGATGGAGCATGAACCACTCGCTCAGGGTGACTGAGCACTACCCACTCGCTCAGTGTGATGGAGCATGACCCACTTGCTCAGGGTGACGGAGCACGAACCACTCGCTCAGGGTGACGGAACACGAACCACTCGCTCAGGGTGACGGAGCATGAACTACTTGCTCAGGTTGACGGAGCACGAACCACTTGCTCAGGGTGACGGAGCACGAACCACTTGCTCAGGGTGACGGAGCACGAACCACTCGCTCAGGGTGACGGAGCACGAACCACTCGCTCAGGGTGACGGAGCACGAACCACTCGCTCAGGGTGACGGAGCATGAACTACTTGCTCAGGGTGATGGAGCACGAACCACTTGCTCAGGGTGACGGAGCACGAACCACTTGCTCAGGGTGACGGAGCACGAACTACTTGCTCAGGGTGATGGAGCTTACTGGACAAGCAGAGTGGATCTTGTTGCCTTTTTGGTTGGATATGACTTTTTTTAAACTATGATCCCAAACACCCCAATCTTTTATCATAT
>NC_140961.1:65078873-65296373 GCF_056783735.1 Eptatretus burgeri
CTCAAAATGTTTCTTTTCAACTCTTTTGGCATGGTCAATAGTTATTTTTGTTGATTCCAATTACTTTTGAGGTACTACTAGCACTGTTTTTGTCATCCAGCTGGTCCTATTGCAAGAGGATAGTGATGACCACAGCAGTGGCTTTTATACTTTTCCTTGTTAAATAAGATTCGGTTCAGGTGATCCCCTAATCAGTACCTCACTATGTAGAATGAGGTGTGCCTGTGTTGGAATTCAACAGACACTGGAATGGAATGGCTGCCATACATTTAGAGATGCTGATTTAAAAAAATTTTGGAGTGGTCTCTTATTTTTTTTCCAGAGCTGTGTGTGTGTATATATATATATATATATATATATATATATATATATACATATATATACACATATATATATATATATATATATATATATACATATATATATATATATATATATATATATATATATATATATATATATATATATATATATATATATATATATATATATACACATACACACACACACACACACACACACACACACACACACACACACACACACACACCAATCTTAACTGAAGCTCACTGTACATATATACCGTGGTACCCCACATTGGCGGATTAGCATTCGTGATTTATGAGATGGGACCTTCTTCGACATTCATGCTTCGCGGATTCATGTTTTGTTGTTCACAGTTCAGGACTGATCTACTTTATCCACCACTGCTGATATTAATTCGGTCTGGGGATTCTTCCACAAAAACCTGCTCTCTCTTATGGAAAGATTCATCCTTCATATTCAATTATCTTACCCATCCTCCCGTTCTTGGTACTCTGAATCCTGTGGTGAGGCAGACACTTTAAAACAACTTGCATTCTCCTTCTTGAAGGCACCTTCAGATCATTCTAGAAAGCCCGCAACAAGTCTGTGTTTACTCTGAGGAGCGTCAGAAAGCAACATCTGTCCAATATCAAGAATGAGCTTTCAAACTTGTCTCCCTCATCTGACTTGATGTTGCCGTAGATGTCTTAGAACTCACCGTCGGGCGAAGAAGAATTTTGTCTCCTAAGGGACACTGGATAGCAGGGACCAGAGTCTTAGGGCCAGGCTGAATGGCAGAGCTGAGCTGTTCCGGGAACTGAGGCGGAAAACTGTATGTGCGCTGAGGGTGGACAAGAAGGCCTATGTGCGAGGAATCTGTGAGGGGTAGAGCATCACCTGTGGTCAAGTGATTCTCGTCTTACTTACAGGGGAATTCACGCATTGCGTTCTTCCAAGCCCATCCCTCGGTGTATTGCAGTCAGAGCAGAGGGTGGTAGGCTCTTGACAGAGGAGTACAAAGTGAAGGCTGGCTGAGCCGGTTACTTTGAGCAGCTGTACCAGGCTGATCCACCAGCTGTCAAGTTGGATTCCAGGGGTGTTACAATCCCCATTGCTGACCCTCCAATCAACTGTGGTCCACCTTCGTTTGTGGAAACACAGGCTGCGGTGAACTGGTTGAAATGGGGTAAAGCTCCTGGGATCTGTGGCATCCATGCTTCACTTCCCAAGGCTGGTGGAAATGCTGTACTGGTGTCGTTACATGCAGTTCTGTGCTCTGTCTGGAACACAGGCATCATCCCAACTGACTGGAAGAGGGCCCTTGTTGTCCCTCTCTGGAATGGGAAGGGTGATCGCCAAGACTGCAACAACTACCAAAGGGTGTTGCTGCTCTCAGTGCCAGGCAACATCTTTGCTCGGATAATTCGTGTTGGGGTTCACCACCATCTGCTTGATCACCAGTATGCAGAGCAGTCAAGCTTTACACAAAAGAGGTCAACAATTGACCGTATCCTTGCTCTTCAGGTCATCACCAAGCGCAGATGAGAGTTTCAGCAAGGGCTGCTTGCAGCTTATGTTGATCTCTGTAAAGCTTTTCATTCAGTGAATCGGGATTCCCTCTGGAGGATTCTTGGTCTTCATGGGGTGCCACCAAAACTGCTCAATCTAATGTCTGAAGTATACTCTGTGACTGAGAGTCCTGTGAGATGTGGTGATACCATCTATGACTTATTTCCAAATGTTACTGGAGTTCTTCAAGGGTGTGTACTGACCCCCACACGTTTCAACACTTGTGTGGACTGGACCATGGGGCGGATGTCAGAGAGATCAAGCTGCGGTGCATCGTTTGGGAATGTCAAGATCTCTGACCTTTATTTCACAGATGATGCAATCATCTTTGCAGAGACTCTAGATATCATTTTTGGAGGCCCTCAAGGTGCTGAATGATGAGTCGGAGCCGCTGGGATTACGGGTTTTCTTGGTCAAAACTTAGATCCAGGCTTTCAGTGACATCTTGGATACTGCTACCCTGTCTGTACCTGTTTGTGGTGAGGATGTTGAGGTCACAGAGAGATTCACTTACCTTGGCAGTGATATTCATGTCTCTGCTTGCTATGAGCCAGAGGTCAACAGACGTCTAGGTCGGGCCTGGGGGCTCATGGATTCACTGGATCATGGGGAGTGGTGCTGCCGGTACCTGTGCGGGAGGATGAAAGTCCGAGTCTTCAGGTTGTTGGTGCTTCCAGTCTTGCTCTATGTATGTGAGACTTGGACTCTGACCAGGAATCTCAGATGGAGACTTAATTCCTTTGGTACGAGGTCTCTTCGGAGAATTCTTGGCTATCACTGGTCAGACTTTGTGTCCAATGAGTGGTTGCTGAGAGAGACTCCAAGGAGATTTGTTACCTGCGTAGTCCTTGAGCGTCAGCTGCGGCTGTATGGACATGTGGCTCATTTTCCTGACGCTTGTCCTGCTCACCAGATTCTCTCAGCGAGGGAGCCTCGTGAATAGAGGAGGCCAATCGGCTGACCACGTGCCTCGTGGTTGCAGACAGTTGATCACTATCTCAAGGAGATGGGGATGGGCCAGGCATCTTCCTGATCGATGGCCCGACGGAGGCCCCTGGAATACTGGCAGAAATTGGATGCAGCGACGCACTGCTCCGGTGCATGCTCCCATACCTGATCTGACCTGCCCTTCCACTCTTGGTACTCTGAATCCTGTGGTGAGGCAATTGCTTTAACACAACCTGCATTCTCCTCCTGGAAGGCAAATCCAATTGAAGGTACCTTCAGATCATTTCACAAAGCCCGCAACAAGTGCGTGTTTACTCTCAGGAGAGCCAGAAAGCAACATCTGTCCAATGTCAAGAATGAGCTTTCAAACTTGCCTCCCTCTTCTAAAACCTGGTGGTGCCTTGTCAAGTACATCTCTGACTTATGCTGCCAGACAGACAATTATTGCAACACCAGACCAAAATAAACTTGAATCCAACATGGCTGCCAAACCATGTGACCTATCAATTAGAAAATATCAAAAGGCACCAGTTCACCACTTGCTTGATATGTGTACCAAATTTCGTAAATATATCTTGAGGGGATTTGTAGTTAAGCTCCGGAAACGAAATGTGATGGATGGACGGAACCCATTTCTATATCCCCCACCAACTTCGTTGGTTGGCGGGGGATAATGAGGATTAACAAACATATATTCCCTAAGGGTGTGCAATATGTATGTGAAGTTTCCCCTTGATCTGACCAGCCTTTCTGGAAAAGATGTTTGAAGGTTTTAGGGTAAATTCAATATGGCCGCCAAACCATGTGACCTATCAATTAGAAATTAACAAACTTCTGAAAGGATGTCTTGGGGAAAGTGTGTGTGAAATTTTGCCTCAATCTGTCCAGCCGTTCTGGAGAAGAAGATTTTTAAAATTTATTCATTTTCAATCCAAGATAGCTGACGAATCATGTGACCTATGACATCATAAATTTAAATTCTGCCTCCAATCCTCCAGTGAAATACGTGTGTGAAGTTTCGTGTTCATCGGATGAGGTGTGTTTTTCTATCCAAGATGGCCACCAAAGCATGTGACTTGTGATGTCATAATTTTTACTATGTATGCAGACATGATGGAAGATGATAGTTGCAAATTTTCACTTCGTTAGGTTATGTGATTCCAGAGAAAACATTATTTAATATTTTTCTTGAATCCAACATGGCTGCCAAACCATGTGACCTATCAATTAGAAAATATCAAAAGGCACCAGTTCACCACTTGCTTGATGTATGTACCAAATTTCGTAAATATATCTTGAGGGGATTTGTAGTTAAGCTCCGGAAACGAAATGTGACGGACGGACGGACGGAACCCATTTCTAGATCCACCGCCAACCGGATAATAAGTGGCAGAGGTTTGAATCTTGCACCGCAATTGCCAAATGGATTGAAGAAGAGCAGGATTTTCTCGACAACTCTTCTTCAGTGATTATGTCCACTGCCCACTTACATCTCAGTGGCCACTTGAGCAAACAGAACATGCGATTTGGAGCAGAACACCAACTGCATGAACATATGAAACAACCAGTTTCTGTCATGAAAATAATGGTTTTGTGTGTCATCGGATGTCGCGGTATAATCAGATATTTTCTTCTTTGAGAACGAAGCCAGACAAACAGTGACAGTTAACACAGATATATGCATGTTCATGCTGCAGAGAAGATTCCTTCCAACACTGAGAAGGAAGCAAGACATCACGATGAATTCAGTTAGCTTCCAGCCAAACGGTGCACCACCACATGTGTCTTATGGTGGTTTGGAGTGTTTGAGACGACATTTCCCAGGTGATCGACTCATTTCTCGATGGACGGACAACCCATGGCCTCCCTCCTCCCCAGGATCTCTGTCCTCTCGACTACTACCGATGAGGGTCCTCAAAGCTAAAGTCGACAAAAACAACCCACACACAATGCAGGGGTGAAAAGATGCACACTAGCTCCAGTCCTCAGCCGAGTCTCACCAACTTCAGAGTCCATGTGGCAGTTGTCATCCAGGGGTGCGGTGCTTAGATTGAGCATCTCATCAACTACAAATTATATCGCTCATTATTGCTTGTTGAAGCATTTCTTTTTCACTATAATAAACAGAAATGAAACTCACCCTGTGTATTAACACACAAAAACAAGAAAAATCAACCAATAATAAAAATATATTGTGGTTAAATAAAACGTTGCCCATCATTTTGGACCACCTACAGTCATCCACACCCATTAAAAGGTTAATTGATTGAATACTTGGAAATCATAAAACATGTGATAGTTTAAGAAAATATTTTTATGGCCTACCTATTGGTAATCTCATCCTCTCTCACTCTACAGCACCAGTGTTCGTAGTGCAATGGTTATTTGACGAGGCTCAGCTGTTTGTTGACAACGTGCACCTGACTGGGCAGCCGGTGCTGGAGGATAAATGGACCTACATCCATAAACTTGGCCAAGAACTGCGCACCACACTGCGTGATGTCCCGTGTGTATTGGTCATGCGGACTATCATTTCTCAGTCGATTAATTTCCATCCATATCTTTCTCGGTCATGTCATCACGGCACCTTGTTGGGTTAACTCATCAAATTCCTCAATAATCTGTATGTTTCTGTTTTCATGCTCTACTTTCAACAGTAAGGTTTATAAAATCAACTTTTTAAAATTATCATTAAAAAAACAAATATTCGTGTTTTATTGTTGTCGTCATTAGCTCCTCAATGAGTATAAGCTTCTTGCCTGTGAGATGTCACATGTCTACAAGAGCTTGCTGCTGCTGCTGCTGCTGCTGCTGTTGTTGTGGTTCTTATTGGGAGTCCATTTTTGAAATGTGCACTCATTGGTCAGACAGCTGCCAGACCACACCTATATCTGTCTCTTGACTCCATCCACCACAGCACTCAGCCGAAATGAAATAGCTGCCATTCTGGTTTTCTGGTGGACCTAATACATTAGGCATGTAGGCCTCTGCTGGTTACACTGTCTGGCTTTGTTGCGTCAGATTTCCATTGGCTTTGTTTGGGTGGAGTGTTGATCACCATGACAGCCCCTAAAAAATCTAATCATGTGTCGAATTTTTTTTTATTAGTTATGTTTAATCAAGCCTGGATGCACCTTTCTAAAAAATAGCATTACATAATTTTTGAACGGCCCCATATTGGAGTTAAACAATCCGTGACCGTGAAACGAACCAGCTGGTTCTGATATAACTTTGACAGATCAACTCTTTTATGAGTGCTTAAAAATGTGCATTTCCCAATCGGCCCGTTACCAGATTTTTAAAGCCAATTCACTTGCCCTTAATGGCGAGGTCTCGTACCTCGAATGACCATGTACAGATTTTTATGAACAAAAGGTTTATGACCACAGAGAGAATGGAAGGGTGGGAGAGAGGGAGAGGGACACACACACACACACACGCACGCACGCACGCACGCACGCACGCACACACACACATAGACACATGGGACATGAGCAAAGATGAGAGAGTTGAGTGGACAGAGGAGGTGAAATGTATATATTTTGTGTCGCAGGTTGTGACCAGAGTGTGTTCTTTCTTGTTGTTATACAAATACTCAGCTCATTAGAAGAGTGAAATCACAAGGGTAAAAAAGTCAAATGACTGACAGTCAGGCAACAGTTGGAGAAAACAACAAACTTTTACACTACACTACTTAACACGGGAAGCAGCCTTTTTTTACCGAACAACAAACTTTTGATGGAAATAGAGAGCCACACGCACAAACAGACATCACGGTTTGCATTATATAATATATTATGTATTATCACCTCCAAGTAAGAGGGTTTGTCTAGGAAGAGTTGTAAGGAGTTGGAAAGGTAGTGGGTAAGGATTGCGAAGGGGCGGGTGGATGATATGAGATGGTGGTCACATGCTTGACTGCCCGGAGCGAAGAGTGCAATGGAGCTTTCTCCAGAAGGTAGTTGCACTAGCAAAAACTGGAGAAAAGAGGAACAAGAGTAGAGGTGTGGAGAAAGCACAGATTTTTGGAGTTGAAAAATGAGTGGCTTGTACGAAAGAAAGCAGAAAAGGGCAGACAAAGAAATCCCACAGAAGAGGTGGTTAAAAATATCAATGTTCTGTGTAAAAGAAAAGCAGTTATAATGCAGCAGAAACATTTGTGGTGCTGATAGGATATCTCAGAGGTAGCATTCTCACTTTTAAGGTGTCTTCTCTGTAGTTATTTACTTCCCTGACTATAAAATGCTCATGTTGGTGTGTCACAGGCATTGTAGAGTACTCTCCATCCTTCAGAATAAACATTAAGCCAAGTATAGTGTTTGCTAGTATTTTGGGTATATTTAATATCACATGGTACATTTCCAAAGGAGTAGGCTACTGTGTGTCATTGTCCTGGTTATATTAGAAATTATTTTCTCAATCTATATTGGGGGGTTGAGTTGAGGGGGGGGGTAGTGGTGAGGGCACTAAATTGGTGGTGTCGACACATCCCCAGAAATGATCCAAACCAGCAGCCAAATACTACATACACATTGATAAAGGGTGATTAACTATATTTATTATTTGACAGTCGATTACACTCTCATTTTCTCCTGGAATTAACTTGTTATTTCTTGTTCTCTTCACAGTGCTCTCTTCGCTCCATCTTGCCTATCACACAGTTTGATAAGCAAGAGGTAAGCATGCAGGCTCATTTTTAGAACGCAATGTCCCTGATGATAAAGCACGAAAAGCAATCCTTCTCCTTTTCAGTTCCAACAATCAAAATGTTCATGAGCAGATTTATTGCTGGTATTTATTTGCAGTTTGCTTAAGTTAAACGGATTTTTTTCTTTAAATCTTAGTTTCAAAGGTTTGCTAAACCAAGAAGGGCACTCTTCGACATCATGACATTGCCAAGATATGCTTCCTCCCACATTATTACATCATTATACATACTTGTACCAAGTTTGATTTAAATCCCTAAACCCAGATTGAAAATATTAAATGATTCTGGCTGCCAGGCTATGCGTCCGATCAGGTTGAAATGTAAAACATATATTTCCCATGACTACTTGATCATAATTATGACGTTTCACATCGATTGATGAAGCGGTTCAAGATAAATAATTTTCTTAAGATTTTCGTTCAATCCAATATGGCTGCCAGACCGTGTAACCTATTAATTATTCGTGAACACCCTGGTATCCCCAAGGCTTGGGGAACATTTGGGTGAAGTTTCCTCTCAATCTGTCAAGCCATTCTGGAGAAGATTTTGAAAGGTTTATTCTTCAAAAAAATCATAGCTGCCAAACTATGTGATCTATGACATCATAGGTGGAGAACATTTTGTTCCTCATGGATAGGCAATCATACCTGAAAGGTTTTGCCTCGATCTGTTCAGCCATTTCAGAGAAGAAGATATTTGAAGGTTTTTATGTTAAGAACAATATGGCTGCCAAATCAAGTGACCGATGACATCATCAATTTTATCCCCATTCAACTTAGCCCGAGATGAATCCTAAACATTTTCATGCTGATCGGATAAAGCTTTCGATGTATGCAATTATGACATCATAATGAAGCCATATATGACATCATCAAAAAAAATCACACTTGCTTCCCATGTACTTTACATGTGCCAAGTTTCAATGTTTTTCAATGAAGCGGTTTTGGAGAAACAAAGTTTTTACCAAAGTATAAGTTTTCCATGACAGAAAGTCCAAAGTTTTTACATTTTTCCAACATGGCTGCCATACCACGTGACTTATGACATCATAATTATCATTAACATTCTACATGAGTAGTCGCGCCTTTGGTGGAAATTTTGTGTCAATCAGATAAGCGGTTGCAGACAAAACAGAGCAATTAGCATGGACGGATATTCGTATATACGGACAACCCGAAAACATAATGCTTCCAGCGACTTCATCAGTGGTGACATAAAAAAGTAAGGTTTTGTTTGATGCGGGAATGATATAATAGTTCATTTTTAATGCGCTCACTTTTGAATTTTTTTTTTTATTTGTCTAAACATTAAGACTGTGGTGGACGAAAGTCTGGTCGCTTCCCTTTTTGTCAGGTCAGGTTCGATCTGTGACCTGCTACAGGTACCATGTAAACCTGTACTAACCTGTTCCATGGTCGGGTTGTCGGCGACTAAACCGTCTCCCCCACCAGGTTTTCTGGTGAGGAGGGTGTTTGGATATGGACACCCAGCAGGATTAAAAACAAAACCTGTCAAAGGGCGGAGGAGCTCCTTGTGAGCCAACGGCCATCCATATCTAGTGCCCAACTGTGTCTGCGGACGTCCTCCTGCAGTTGGGTTACTTCTTATTAGGAGGTTGGTGGCAGGATTTGCACTGCAGCCACCGTAAAACGCTTCATTCCGCAAAACGCAAAAACGCAAAAAATCTGAAACCCACTCCGTGGGAGTACCTCCTGTGCAGCTTCTTCGCAGGGCAGCTCACCGGATGATGGGATTGGGGCAAAGTTTTTCAGGACCCCCAATCTTTGATAGGAGGGAAACCACGGGGTAACATCCCTGGGTCAGATTGCGGGAGAGTGTGTCGGAGTGGTGCTGAGGTGTCGTCCACCAGACGGCGGTCTCCTTGGGTTAACCTGAGGCGGTCCCTTTGGGTGGGTGCCTGGAATGTCCTATCCCTAAGAGAGGATGATCACCTGTCTCTGTTATCATCTGAGCTCAAGCGTTTGGACATCGGGATTGCAGCTCTCTCTGAGGTTCGGAGACCGGATTGCGGCGAGATAATGGTGGGTGGTTACACCTACTATTGGTCTGGTCGCTCTGATGGTTACCATACCCAAGGAGTTGCTGTAGCTGTGTCCAATAAGCTGACCCCAATGATAATTGAGGTAACATCGGTCAACGAGCGTATTATGAGATTAAGGATTCATCACTCCTTAGGTGTCATTTCCCTGGTCTCTATTTATGCTCCGACTGAGGCGAGTGATCTCACCGTGAAGGATGCATTCTACGCCACGCTCGAGTCTGTGGTTGATCAGTGCCCCAGACGAGATACACTTCTAGTCTTGGGGGATTTCAATGCATCGACTGGAACTGATAGGGATGGTTATGAGGTGTGTGTTGGTCCCCATGGGTCAGGAACTATGAACCAGAATAGCACTAAGTTCCTTGACTTTGCAAGAAGTCATGGACTTAGGGTGGCTGGTTCATGGTTTCAGCGCCCGCAAGCTCATCGCTGGACTTGGTATTCCAACGCTGGCGGTGTGGCAAAGGAGATTGACCATGTCCTCATTGACGGTCGTTGGAGGATGATCCAGAACTGCAGGGTCTACCGGAGTGCTCAGTTCCTCAATACTGACCACAGGCTTGTTGTAGCAACTCTAAAGCTGCACCTTAAATCCTGGAGAATGGTACCATCCCAGCCTAGGCTGGATGTTGCCAAGCTCAGGGATGAGAGAGAAGCTGAGGAGTTTGCGAACAGGCTGAGTGGCTTGTTGGGGGGGGTGGGTGCTTTGGGGGGTCCTGAAGAGTTGTGGAGCACCTTCAAGACCACCGCCCTTGATGTTGCCGGTGGATGCCTTGGAGTTCACCGCAGGGCAAAGAAGAATTTTGTCTCTCAAGGGACACTGGATACCATTGACCAGAGTCGCAGGGCCAGGTTGAATGGCAGAGCTGAGCTGTTCAGGGAGCTGAGGCGTAAAACTGTACGTGCACTGAGGGTGGACAAGGAGGCCTATGTGCGAGGATTCTGTGAGTGGGTAGAGCATCACCTGTGGACAGGTGATTCTCGTCCCCCTTACAGGGGACTTCGCGCATTACGTTCATCCAAGCCCATCCCTCGGAGCACTGCAGTTCGAGCAGAGAGTGGTAGGCTCTTGACAGAGGAGTCTGAAGTGAAGGCCCGCTGGGCCGGTTACTTTGAGCGGTTGTACCAGGCTGATCCCCCAGCTGTCGAGTTGGATGTCAAGGGTGTTACAATCCCTGTTGCTGACCCTCGAATCAACTGTGGTCCACCATCGCTTGTGGAAACACGGGCTGCGGTGAACCAGTTGAAACGGGGCAAAGCTCCAGGGATCTGTGGCATCCATGCTGAACTTCTCAAGGCTGGTGGAAATGCTGCACTCTCGTCGTTACATGCAGTTTTGTGCTCTGCCTGGAACACAGGCATCATCCCAACTGACTGGAAGAGGGGCCTTGTTGTCCCTCTCTGGAAAGGGAAGGGTGATCGCCAAGACTGCAACAACTACCGAGGGGTGACGCTGCTCTCAGTGCCGGGCAAGGTCTTTGCTCGGATAATTCTTGATAGGGTTCGCCACCATCTGCTTGAGCACCAGCGTCCAGAGCAGTCAGGCTTTACATCAAAGAGGTCAACGATTGACCGTATCCTTGCTCTTCGTGTCCTCACTGAACGCAGACGAGAGTTTCGCAGGGGCTGCTTGCAGCCTATGCTGCTCTCTGTAAAGCGTTCGATTCAGTGAATCGGGATGTCCTCTGGAGGATTCTTGGTCTTCGTGGGGTGCCACCGAAACTGATCGATCTGATGTCTGAACTCTACTCTGGTACTGAGAGTGCTGTGAAGTGTGGTGGTACTGCCTCTGACTTATTTCCAGTTGTTACTGGAGTTCGTCAGGGATGTGTACTTGCCCCCACACTTTTCAGCACTTGTATGGACTGGATTTTTGGGAGGATGTCGGAGAGACTGCAAGTTGCGGTGCATCGTTTGGCAATGTCAAGATCTCGGACCTTGATTTTGCAGATGATGCAGTCATCTTTGCGGAGACTTTAGACATCCTCTTGGGGGCCCTCGAGGTGCTGAATGAGGAGTCGGAGCCTTTGGGATTACGGATTTCTTGGGTCAAAACAAAGATCCAGGCTTTCGGTGACATCTTGGATGCTGCTGTCCTGTCTGTGTCTGTTTGTGGTGAGGATGTTGAGGTCGTGGATAGATTCACTTACCTTGGCAGTGATATTCATGTCTCCGCAGGCTGTGAGCCGGAGGTCAATAGACGACTGGGTCGGGCCTGGGGAGTCATGGATTCACTGGATCATGGGTGTGGGCGCTGCCGGTACCTGTGCGGGAGGACGAAAGTCCGAGTCTTCAGGTCCTTGGTACTTCCAGTCTTGCTCTATGGGTGCGAGACTTGGACTTTGACCAAGGATCTGAGACGGAGACTTAATTCCTTTGGTACCAGGTCTCTTCGGAGAATCCTGGCCATCGCTGGTCGGATTTTGTGTCCAACGAGCGGTTGCTGAGAGAGACTCGGATGAGATTTGTTACCTGCATAGTCCGTGAGCGTCAGCTGCGGCTGTATGGACATGTGGCTCGTTTTCCTGACGCTGATCCTGCTCACCAGATTCTCTCAGCGAGGGAGTCTCATGAGTGGAGGAGGCCAGTGGGCCGACCACGTGCCTCATGGTTGCAGCAGGTTGACCATCATCTCAAGGAGATGGGGATGGGCCTGGCATCTGCCTGGGGGATGGCCAGACGGAGGCCCCTGGAGTACCGGCGGAAAGTGGACGCAGCGACGTGCTGTTCTGGCACATGCTCCCATACCTGACCCTGACTTTTGAATCGGGTTGTCTCGGTTTGAATCCTGATGGAAGTGGGTAAGACAATAAAACCAAAAGCCCTGATGCAATTTGTAAAAAAGTTTTTGCATCCAAAAAAAAAAAATTTACCATCTAATCCTTTTGGAAGGGACATGAAGCCATTTTTCCTCTCTCCTTACATTGAACATCTCAAAGGCACTACACTGCCTCCTTTTGTACTACACTGCAATATGCTGCTTCCTTTACAGCACAACAATGCACTCTGAAGCCTACTTTACGGCAATGCAGTGCCTCCCTTACAGCATTGCACTTCCTCCTTCTGCACTACACTGCACTATGCTGCCTCCTCTATGGCACTACACTACCTCCTTTTGTACTGCACTGCACTATGCTGCCTCTTTTTGTACTACATTGCACTATACTGCCTTCTTTATGCACTACACTGTCTCCTTTTGTACTACACTGCCTCTTTTTGTAGTGCACTTCCTCCTTTTGTACTACACTGCCTCTTTTTGTACTAGTCTGCCTCTTTTTGTCCTACATTGTCCCCTTTTATGGTGCGACACTGCCTCCTTTTGTACTACACTGCACTATGCTGCCTCTCTTTGTCCTGCACTGCCTCTTTTTGTACTACATTGTTCCCTTTTATGGTGTGACACTGCCTCCTTTTGTAATCTCCAAATCACTTCCTTCACTGCTGCTGGGAAGGCAAAAGAAAACTACCCAGAGTATCCCTTGCAATGAGGCTGCTTCAGCAGTTCCCAGCCTCATAAAAGGAGGATGAAGAAATTATTGTGAACTTTCAAGTGCATTAATTCCTCGTCTTCACAGTCTCTCTACCATTAAGATATTTATTGACAGTAATGCCAGGAAAGTGAATCTCTCCACGACCTCAACATCTTCACCACAAACAGGCACAGACAGGACAGCAGCATCCAAGATGTCAGTAAAAGCCTTATCATCTGCTGTATCATCTGTATCAGTGACTGTATCATCTGCAAAATCAAGGTCAGAGATCTTGACATTCCCAAACGATGCACCACAGCTTGATCTCTCCAACATCTTCCCTGTAATCCAGTCCATACAAGTGCTGAAAAGTGTGGGGGCCAGTACACACCCCTGAGGAACTCCGGTAACAAAAGGAAATAAGTCAGAGATGGTAACACCACATCTCACAGCACTCTCAGTACCAGAGTACAGTTCAGACATCAGGTCTATCAGTTTTGGTGGCACCCCACGAAGACCAAGAATCCTCCAGAGGGCATCCTGATTCACTGAATCGAACGCTTTACAGAGATCAACATAAGTTGCAAGCAACCCCTGCCGAAACTCTCGTCTGCATTCGGTGAGGACACGAAGGGCAAGGATACGGGCAATCGTTGACCTCTTTGGTGTAAAGCCTGACTGCTCTGGACACTGGTGCTCAAGCAGATGGTGGCGAACCCTATCAAGGAATATCCAAGCAAAGACCTTGTCCATCACAGAGAGCAGCGTCACCCCTCGGTAGTTGTTGCAGTCTTGGCGATCACCCTTCCCTTTCCAGAGAGGGTCAACAAGGCCCTTCTTCCAGTCAGGTGGGATGATGCCTGTGTTCCAGGCAGAGCACAGAACTGCCTGCAATGACACGAGTGCAGCATTTCACCAGCCTTGAGAAGTTCGGCATTGATGCCACAGATCCCTGGAGCTTTATCCCATTTCAACCGGTTCACTGCAGCCTGTGTTTCCACAAGT
Organism: Eptatretus burgeri; assembly: GCF_056783735.1. Classification (NCBI taxonomy): domain Eukaryota; kingdom Metazoa; phylum Chordata; class Myxini; order Myxiniformes; family Myxinidae; genus Eptatretus; species Eptatretus burgeri. Next base: position 65,092,942 of record NC_140961.1, read on the forward strand.
AAAGGTGGACCACAGTTGATTGGAGGGTCAGTAACAATTATTGTAACACCCCTGACGTCCAACTCAACAGCTGGTGGATCAGCCTGGTACAACTGCTCAAAATAACTGGCCCAGCAGGCCTTCACTTCGGACTCCTCTGTCAAGAGCCCACACCCTCTGCTCTAACTGCAGTACACTGAGGGATGGGCTTGGAGGAATGCGATGCATGAATTCCCCTGGAAGCAGGACGAAAATCACTTGACCACAGGTGATGCTCTACTCCCTCACAGATTCCTTGCACATAGGCCTCCTTTTCCACCCTTAGCGTACGTACAGTTTTACGCCTCAGTTCCCTGAACAGCTCAGCTCTGCCATTCAGCCTGGCCCTGCGACTCTGGTCAATGGTATCCAGTGTCCCTTGAGAGACAAAATTCTTCTTTGCCCTGCGGTGAGTTCCAAGACATCCACCGGCAACATCAAGGACGGTGGTCTTGAAGGCACTCCAAAAGTCTTCAGGATCTCCCAAAGCACACAGACCCCCCATATCTCCAATCAGCTTGTTCCAAACTCCTCAGCTACCCTTTCATCCTTGAGCTTGCCAACATCCAGCCTGGGCTGGGATGGTACCATTCTCCTGGATTTAAGGTGCAATTTAAGAGTTGCTACAACAAGCCGGTGGTCAGTGTTGAGCAACTGAGCACTCCAGTAGATCCTGCAGTTCTGGATCATCCTCCAGCGACCATTAATGAGGATATGGTCAATCTCCTTTTCCACACCACCAGCGTTGGAATACCAAGTCCAGTGATGAGCTTGTGGGCGCTGAAACAATGAACCAGCCACCCTAAGTCCATGACTTCTTGCTAAGTTAAGGAACTTAGTGCTATTCAGGTTCACAGTTCCTGACTCATGGGGACCAACACACGTCTCATAACCATCCCAATCAGTTCCAGTCAATGCATTGAAATCCCCCAAGACTAGAAGTGTATCTCGTCTGGGGCACTGATCAACGACAGACTCTAGCGTGGCGTAGAATGTGTTCTTCACGGTGAGATCACTCGCCTCAGTCGGAGCATAAACAGAGACCAGGGAAATGACACCGTAGGAGTGATGAATCCTTAGGCTCATAATACACTCATTGACCAGCATTACCTCAATTATCATTGGAGTCACCTTATTGGACACAGCTACAGCAACTCCTTGGGCATGGTAACCATCAGAGGGAACAGACCATTAGTATGTGTAACCACGGCCATGATCTCGCCGCATTGTGGTCTCCGAACCTCAGAGAGTGCTGCAATACCGATGTCCAAACGCTTGAGCTCAGATGATAACAGAGACAGGTGATCATCCTCTCTTAGGGATAGGACATTCCAGGCACCCACCCGAAGGGACCACCTCAGGTTAACCCAAGGAGACCACCGTCTGGTGGACGACACACTCTCCCACAATCTAACCCGGGAATGTTACCCCGTGGTTTCCCTCTTATCATCAAAGATTGGGGGTCCCGAAGGCTTTGCCCCAATCCCGTCATCCGGTGAGTTTCCCTGTGAAGTACAGGAGGTACTCCCATGGAATGGGTTTTCAGATTTCTTTGCGTTTTTATGTTTTGCGGAATGAAGGGTTTTACTGTGGCTGGATTGCAAATCCTGCCACCAACCTCCTAATAATAAGTAACCCAACTGCAGGAGGACGTCCGCAGACACAGTTGGACACGAGATATGGATGGCCGTTGGCTCACAAGGAGCTCCTCCGCCCACACCAATAGCTTTCTTAATATGTCTCATCTCCTGTTAATTTCTTTCATTCAACCTCTTATTCTGTGCATCGTTGTTTTCCTCAAAATGCTGTACTTTGTTTTGTTGTTTATTAATACCTACCCATTACTCGATGCCCATCAATTTAGTTGTCCCTTTTCCTCCATGTTGCTCGCCTTACTCCATGCCCACCAATTTGTTTACTCTCTTCCGTCTTTCCCTGACCTCTGTAGCTCTTGGACCGAGGTCCGAGTTTACGGCACGACACTGCCTCGGGCTCTGCACTGCTGGGATCGTAGTCTGCAAGAACATCCGCATGGCAGAAATACACCTTCACCCATAAAGGGTTGCCCCTTTCACCTTGTGGACAATTGCCCATGGCCTCACTGCAACCCTACGTGCCCCACAATGCGAGATCATTACACTGGCAAGGACATGAGCACAGTGCAGTTCCTGATGCACCTCGGCTTTGATGTGCAGCGCATGGCTCGCCAGCTAGGCATCGAGCCAAATAACCTGTTGGGTGTGCTTAACAGAGGCAACTAATGCCTTTCTAGCACCCAACTGCAGAATGTTAACAGAAAAAAAGAAAAGGGCATCAATGCTCCACCATTCATGTCCATTGACAATTATTGCAAAGCTGTTGCTTTTAAAACTCTATAGTCGAAACAGTGGAGTCTGGCAATTATTTAAATCGAAAACATTTTGTGGTTGCAACAAGAAACAAAAGCCATTTTAAGTTCTTCCTTCATACATTGATCATTTATACTGAATGATCATCCTGGTCGTCAGATAATTTAGTGAAGGATTCAACATGTATCATGAGTGCACTTCTATCGCTTTCTGTCCTTTTACATTCTAGAATCGAGATGAATGAGTTCTCGAACAAAAGCAATAATTCCATAGGACGTTCATTGTTATTCCATCTTTAGTGCGAATACAACAAATGTATATATTATTTTTTATACATAAGAAGCTTGAAGTGCTGCTTCATACCATTTGGTATGAAACTCAACTCTGTAGATTGATTTATTTGGGGCATTGGGTTTAAAGTTACGTAAGCATCTTGAATAAATGTTTCTACTCTTATCTCGTCTTCTCATCCTTTTCTCTTGGCTGATAATTCCCTGCCTCAATTTATTCTGAAAAGAGTAGCCAATTGTGTGTTGGTGGTCTGGCGAAAATACAATTATATATGGTGCATACTCGAACAAACCGGATTCATACTCTCATGTCAGAAATGGATTCATTCGAAAAAATTAATCACGTAGCACCAAACCTGCCATGTTTCATATTCTATAGCAGTTGTCACTTGAAAATAATGATGTTACCATCTCACATACACAACTTGGTACACTGTAAAAAAAAATGTTGGGCACCAACTGTGTGAAATATTTTGTGTCGGCTGCTGTTAGCCAAGTAAAGTTGATTGGGTGTCGGCGTAGTGTCAGGACGTGGAACTCAGGAGCAATGTGGCAGACGATGAAGGATATCATTGGGAGAGTCCAGCAGCAAGTTATTCCAGTGAAAACAAATTATTGGAAGAGAAAGAAGTAAGTTTGAATGATCAAGGCAATTAAGGACAAGTACAAGGCTTTTAAATTTCATAAGGAGATCTGACTGAGGAACAATAGGAAAGGAAAAGTGAAAAACAGCTCGTTAAAATATTAGTCAGGCAGGTACAAAAAAGGTCATTTGGAAAAGATAGATAAGGATATTAGGGAGAAGTCAAAAGGTCAAGGCAAGTGTAGAACTGACTAAGAGGTTGGGATAGTACAGGAAAAATATAGAGGGAGGATAATGAGAGGTGGGTGTCCATACATGATGTATCGCACAAGGGGGTGGATCAATGGTTGTCCCAAATTTAGAGAGCATTATGGGGGGTGGGGTCTCACAAAGCGTTATGCTATAATATTAATGGGGAGGGTCTTTGGCCCAATGCTATGGAGCATTGTGGAGGGAGCGTTTCTAAAAACGCCGAAAAATGTTTCACAAAATAAGTGGTTGACCCCAGATAGCATACTCTAAATGAGTACTGCTCCAAGCTAGTGGGTATTGCATTTTGGAGTGTAATATTTCATATGCATGTGTCATGGAGCTGGGAGATGTTGCACATGAGTCCTGGCAGCGTGAGCTGCCATCCATTAGTAGGAGACAAAGATGTGGATTAAGAGCCAGGAGAGAGTGCTCGGGGACCAAAGAGGATTGATTGAGCCTGCTGGGGCAGTCGGTACAATGCGAGCTGTTTAGCTCCAATGTTCCAAGGTGGATTACCTCTCAACCTGAATTTACAGATCTGTTGCTCGATAAAGTTCAGCTCTGGAGGCAGAAACATTACTCAGAACAAATTGAGAAACTTTTACTCTTTTGAAGAAAAGATCGGTGCTTAAATCACTCTCAACCCCCTTTGTATCGGTATCCATAAGTTTGTTATGTTATCATCGAGCTTAAATGTTTAAGGCATTATTGAAATTTTCTCTACATTATACATTAATTGTTTAGACTTTAGAGCCTTGCTACTATGTTGGATTACTTTAATTTGTTGGATTTAATGCTGTACTGAATCCTTTGCGTACATCGATTTTATTGCCTGAAACAAATCTTACCATGGCACGGAGTGTAACCCATTACGGAAACCCATTGTGTTATATATGCATATATATATATATATATATATATATATATATATATATATATATATATATATATATATATATATATATATATATATATATATATATATATATATATATATATTATCCCTGTGTCGTAAGAGGCGACCATGGTTGCGTCAGGAAGGGCATCCGGCGTAAAACATGTGCCAAATCACTATGCGGATCATACGGATGATCTGCTGTGGCGACCCCAAACGGGAGCAGCCGAAAGAAGAAGATATATATATATATATATACATATATATATATATATATATATATATATATATATATATATATATGTACATGAGACAACACGAGACGACTTCAGAGAAACGCAGCCACTGAGGGAGGTGACATTCTCGGGGCACTCGAGGCACTGTAGCAGCAACCCCATCTTTGGGATGTTGCTACCCTCTCTGCAGTAGGTGGGCGCTCAAAGAAAAAAAACATCTCACCCTCCTCATCGGATGCCAACTCACAGAGTTTATCCATCCTCCATCCTCTAAATGCTTATCATCAAGCAAGGGGCAGATTATACCATTTTTGGTTCCTTGCGGCATGTTTGCGAACCAGTCTTGCATCAGACAAAACTAACAGAAACACAATGAAGCTGCTCTTATTGTCACAATCCATTTTTCTGTTTGTCTGTCTGTGTCCCTTATATTTTGGATATCTTAAAAGTGGAACAATATAGGGCCACCAAACTTGGCAGACATAATGGGGGCCCATGGGGAATATCATAGGTGTGGTGGCGTTTTTGGAGGTGTTGAAGGAGAGGGGAGGGGAGAGGTCTTTGTAATGGCTTATGTGATCCCAACCAAATTGAGCCACACAATGGGGAGTAAAATAATAGGTAGTAATTTTAGGGAGAGTGTGGGGGGGCAGGGAGGGGGACTCTATAATCCGGGTCTGCCGATTCAAATCAGCACCATACGCCACAAACCTAGCAAACATAACTTACATAACGGAGTCCCATGTAAGATTTTTGGTGGGGGAAAAAAAAAAATCAAGGTTTTAACTTGTATTGATTTTTCAATTGAGGCATATTTGTAATAGGGATGGGGGGCCTCTGTAATGGCTTGAGCAATCGGCATCAAACTTGGAAGGAGGGGAGTGTGGGTCTCGTGGAGGGTTAGTGATGAAAAAAATGAAGTTATTAGCTTTAATCAAGTGTGAGATTTAATGGGGTGGGCGTATGTGGAATATGTGAAGGTTAATATATCTAACTGTTCTAAATGACATGACTGAAGTTTTGAAGGATGGTGTAGGCCCGATGTGGAGGATTTGGTAAGAACGTCGGGATCAGTTATGTTTGTTGTTTTGAGAGCAGTGGGGGCATAGCATGTGGATCCCCCGAGCACTTGGCACTTGTTAAAGTCTTTGCTACAACTGGCAATGGTCAGGATTAAACTATCCCGCTCGCCCCCCAGACTGCCAAGACTCAGATCAGATCAGATGATCTAACAACAATCCGATTCCGGATTCGCAGCATGTGGACATCCTGATCATCAACTGTTACTTCCAGTTCAGTCAAGCTAAGTTCCCAGGACCTGATATGTTGCGTTTTACTGTTTTATTTTAATTTCTGTTTTACTGGTCGTGTTTTTTGTCAATTGACCCAATGCACTAAGTGAGTGACGTCACAGCGGAAGCTAAGGTTCCGCCATATTGAGTGGCAAAAAATCATGGTTACCACGCATGTGTCACGCGAACTTCTGGGCTATTTCCATGGATTAGATGATATTTCTAAGAAGAGGTAGTGCGAAAAACTGAAGCTGTGTGGTCTTAGTGAAGATCCTTATATTATTCCAAAGGATAAATGGACAACAGAAAGGAAATTTTGGCCTCAAATCATTTTCCCCGACATCTATGTTTACCTTGTTGAAACGCCGTCCTTACACTCAAGCCAGCCTGAAAGCCTTCACGAGTGTGGACGCTTACTCATATTATGTCGCCGGGTTTGTTAGTAACATAATCTCGACGAAAACCGACAAGAACTGTATTATCGTGAGGGCAAAGGTAAGCCCGTTTTCTTTCATTTCACTATTATTGTATTATCGTTGTTGCTTGTTTTGTTCAGCAACCAGCGTCACTTTTTTTAACCTGACTGCTGCCACAAGTTCATTTCAAGTGAAGCTCTTGTCTAAATGCCAAGTTCGTCAGTTTTCTTAGAGATACATTATATTTTTTCCATGACAAACATCTGGTGTAATGCCACACTGCTATGGATATTTCCAAGTGCTAGTTTTTTTTATGTATTATACATATCGATGTGACTTTCTGGAGTGAAACAACAACTCAGAACTGAATGCATTAGCTGTTAGAAAGGCGATCTGGCCTATCTCATTCTGTCAATAAAACAAGGGATATAAACATATAATGCATTTTAATGATACAAATCAGACAATATTTTGTAACCACCAGCTATTTAATACCAACTATTGAAATAACGTATCAGAAATTAGTTCCCTTCATTTTGTCTCCGGTATGTGACACAACCAGTCATGTTCGCCAGGCCGCCATTTTTCTCTTCTCACAACCAATATCCAAAGATTTCGTCGGTCTACTTTGGCGGGAAAGCGGTAAAACTGCACTCCAGAGCCTTTAGTATATCGCTGAGTACATCCCAGGGCACAACAACTCTTACCCATTTGCAGAAAAAAAAAATCGCTTGCTTGGAAATAACGGTGTAGTTGAAGTGGAGACTATCAGTTCTTATGGACGCGGTAATACTTTCCTGCCACTCAATATGGCGGAGCTGCCACAGTCACGTGACCGGTGACGTCATCTGAATAAGGCCTATTTTTCTGTCCCAAACCGTATATTGCTGTGTTGAATTGTCCAGTTTGTGTCCCAGGTAAAGTCAGGCCTACTGGTGATAGTCGGGTTGTGTTTCCCCCCTCCATTTTTTGCCTCATTTTCACTCCTTTTATCTCAGGTATTGTTACTTCTGATCCCCAAGTTCAATCCATTCCTGCTGCTCACTCAAAAATACAAACATCTCACTCTTCTTCACAATGAAAAAAGAACAAACAAACAAACAAACAAACAAACAAACAAACAAACAAACAACAACATCAGAAAAAAAAATCACCAAACTCTTATCTCGCATGCTCACTCATCTCCAATCCCTTCTTCTTTTCAATATCCACAAACTGAATCTTCAATGAATGAAATGTTTCTCTTCCTTTAAAAGCTCTTCACAATGTTAAAAAAAAACGGTTCCAAAATGAATTTCAAGATGCCTTGCTCTGCTTATTACTCCATCAGGAACAACATATTCATTCTTCTTCTTCATCAAAATCTTTCTTTTCTCTATCACAAGGCTTATTTCCCAAAACCTCTTAACTTCGAAATGCTTAGTTCATCCAGCCTCCTCTTTCACTTACAGCCAAAAATTCCTCCATGCTTTCAACAAAAACAATCTCACCACCCCATCCATTAATTGTCTGTCAAAGGTTATCCAGTCTTGGAATCTTGAGGTGTCCATATTACAGAGGTTGTGAGCACACGATAATAATTTCCCCTTCATGTCCATTCTTGGTGCCAAACCCCTCCATTTCAGTATCCACCCCCCATCTGCTACCTCCTCATCCTGCTGCTTCTCAGCTTCCACTTCGTCCTGCCCCCTCTCTGCTCCCCACTCACTCCTATCTCTCCCAGCTTCACCACATTCCCACACCCTCTCCCACCTGTCCCGCACCTTCTCCTTGCTCATTTCCACATCCCTACGTCCTATCAGAAGCTCCTCCTCCTCTGTCCCTAACTGTATGGACCTCAATTATATGAGGCCTCCAGTCCAACCTGACAGGTTTCACAATCCAGGCCACTGCTGATAAACAAGACATCATCTGTTTAACAAAATCCTTCCTCCCACAGAACATCCCTGACTCCTTATTGTCTCTCCCTGACTATTGTCTCCTCTGGGTGAATTGATCTGAACCCCGTCCTGGTGGCAGAGTTTCCCTGTACATCAAGAACTCCATTTCTCACTCTCCGTATCATGCTTTTAGACCACTCAAAACCCGGAGTGCCTCTGGCTGCAACTTCCCCTTCCACTCCCACCTGATGGTTGCCTGTGTGTTGGACCATTCTACCAACAGTGACGACGATCTACATCTCTCTCAAACGGCATGGGCCAACTTTTAACCACTCATTCCAACTCTCTCTTCCTCAAACAGTGGCCTGCAAAAGTATTCATCCCTACCAATAATGCCACATTTAGATGAAGTATTAATTATGTAGAAACAATTTTTCCAAATGAACATTGTTATTCATAACTAAAGAGATCAAGGTAAACACTGTTATAGTTAAAAGGAGGTTACATGTCAGAAATACCGACAAAAAACATGTACAAATCAAACTTCACTGGTTGTAAAAGCATTCATCCCCTGTGGTTGGTGGAAGCACCTTTTTCAGTAATGACTGCGATGAGTGTTTCTGGGTTGGTCTCCTCCAGCTTTGCACAGTGAGGTGGTGAAATCGTTGCTTTGTGCTTCAGGTGTGGCATTAGCTCTGTGCTTCGGATAATTATCTTGCTGAATGTGTGGATCTACCACCCAGTTTCAGATTGATGGCTGACTCAAGCAAGGTTTCATCAAGGATTCTCCTGTACTTTGCACCATCCATTGCCCCTTCTATCCTGAGAAGCTTGCCAGTCCCTCCTGATGAAGAGCAACCCCATAGCATGATGCTGCCACCACCATGCTTGAGAGTCGGGATGCTATTGATAGGGCGATGTGCAGTGTAAGGCTTACGCCAGACTTAGCACTTTGAATTTGGGCCAAAAAGTTAAATCTTCGTCTCGTCTGACAACAAAACGTTTCTCGACATCCCTGTGGTATCATTAATATGCTTTTCGTAAACTCCATACGAGCTTTCAGATGCGTCTTTTTCAGTAACGGTTTCTTTCTTGCCACCTGTCCATAGAGGCCAACTTTGTGAAGGGAAGGGGATATTGTTGATTGATGAACACTGACCCCCATCTCTGACATAGATCCTTGAAGATCTTTCAAAGTCATTGTTGGATTTAAAGTGACATCCTAAACCAGTTTGTTGTTTGCCTGGCTGCTGAGTTTGGATGGGCTACCTGATGTGGGTAGAGTCTGGGTGGTATGATATATCTTCCACTTCTTAATGATGGATTTCACCGTACTCAAAGGGAGAATGAGTGATATTGAAATCTTCAAATAACCCTCTCCTGAACGGTGCTTCTCTACCACTTCATGTCTGACTTCCTTAGAAAGCTTCTTGGTCTTTTTGTTTGTTGACAAAGTGAGTTTCACTTTAAAGCTCCTTAGGTAAGTGGGGGAGCTCATTTTTTTTTTTTTTTTAGTTAGACAACTGATTACATGCAGGTGAAACCTATTACACTTATTTTGTAACCTTTTAAAATAAACAATTTGCATTTGTACAGCGTTTTATTAACTGTGTGCAGAAATATATGTTTTTTTTTTTTAAATGGAGACACCTGGAGTTGAGGTGAGTCGTGAGTGGCATGCATAGAGCCTCACGGCTCTGAAAATGCCATGAAACACAAAAGAAGAAGAAGAAGAAGAAGAAGAAGAAGAAGAAGAAGAAGAAGAAGAAGAAGAAGAAGAAGAAGAAGAAGAAGAAGAAGAAGAAGAAGAAGAACACCCACTCTCACATCACAAGAAGAATTATTCACAATAGGCAGGGGTTCACACAATTTTTTGATTTGGTTCTCTCATGAGTACCAGCAGAAATGGTTTCGCATTCACGAAAAAAAAAATGTCTCCTTCGAGCGTGCTCGTCTACTTTCCGGAGCGCCATTCTGATTTTTAAAACACCTCTCAGCTTAGATTGCATCTCCCTCCTCTGTCAGCGCTCTTTCAGAACGTCCACTCAAGATGACTAACGCGCAAAATCTGGATGCTCCTGAACATCCTCTTCTTCCTCCTCACCCACAGGTTCTCCTTAGATTTTGTTTTTTGTCTTTGATGCATTGTAAAATACTCCAAGAATGAGGAAATACTCCAAGAACCCCCTCCATCCTCTCCCTTACCTCAAATGGCTGCACTGCTGATACCGCACGTGAAAAGGCTGAATGCCTAAACTCGGTGTTTTCAGCTAAATCTTGTGTCCAAAACCCATTACTTTCTCTACCCACCTTACTCAGTCGCACCCAACTGTCCCTGGACTCTGTGTCCTTTTCTCCTGACAAGGTGGACAACTTGCTGTCAAACCTCGACTCAGATTCTGCAACCGGTCCAGACGGCATCAGCCCACATGTCCTAAAAACTTCCTCTTCTTCCTCCTCGCTTGCAGGTTATCCTTAGATTTTTTTTGTCTTTGTTGCATCGTAAAATACTCCAAGAATGAGGAATTCAATATTCTCCAAGGGTTTTATTCAACCGAACATGGGAACGTACTAATGCTTTGCACTGCACACCTCCTGACCTCTCACCCTGAACTCCTTCTCTCCTCATTGCACCCTCTCGCATCCAGTCTTTGCACAACACTACAGTCTTGTAAGTTATAAACCGACACCGTAACTTGTAAATCATAATGTTATCATTTATAAACTCAATTTTGTGCACTTAAATTTTGAAATAACAGTACTGTAATATCACAATAATCATGGAAGAATCTCACCTGCACACACTGAGAAAACCGATCAAAATCCTCTGTTGTGCTCTCGGATACATTTGAGTACACATTTCATTTTTTTTTACCATGCACGAGTACCTGCGGACCAATTATGTGAACCCCTGACAATAGCTTGTCTAATAACAGAGCACCCACCTCGAATAAGCTTGCGCGCAAACTTACATGCATCCGACAACAGGATGGGGGGCGGTCACGTGACCTTCAAGAAGGGTCGCTTTGTGCTTCGTGAGTACCTCGGCTTGTGTCACCAGATTACGTCACATATCATCCATTCTATCAAGATGTCAAGGCGCTCATTCACAACAGCATTCAAACTCTCCATCTGCCGGTCTGCAGAAGAGTTCACTTGGGTCTGGGAGAAGAGGGCAGAGGGTTACACCATCTCAACACTTGCTCTCTGGCTGAAGACGAAGAGCTGAGCTAAGAAGGATGACAATGGGGACTTCACTGCCAGCTCACCGTGGGCCTACAGGTTCATGCCATGCCATAAACTGTCGGTTCGACTCCGCACACACATCTCCAAGCATCAACCCGATGATATGGCTCATAAGACGACGCGCTTCCAGTCCTACATCATCAAGCTTCACAGATGGCATGAATATCCCCTCAGCAGGATCTGCAATGTCGACCAGATCCCCGTTACCTTCGACATACCGAGGGACCACCATCACAGTGAAGTAGGTAAGGAGCGCAATATGACGATCAACACGACTGGTCACAAGAAGGACCGATTCACCGTCATGCTCACCTGCACCACAGACGGTGGCAAGCTTCCCCCGTATATCCTATTAAAGAGGAAGACACTGCCAAAAGATAAGTTTCAAGTCGGTGTCATTATTTGTGTGCAGCAAAAGGGGTGGATAGATGATGGACTGGTCCAGGACTGGGTGTGCACGGTCTGGAGTAGTTCACCAGATGGCGATCTCCCGACGATGGGGCATGCTAGTCCTGGATGCATTCAGATGTCACAAGACCGACGACACCAAAGCGGTGCTCCGTTGGACCAACACTGATCTCGTCATCATCCCAACTGGGATGACATCACTCCTGCAGCCCCTCGATGTGTCCATAAACAAGCCGTTCAATGACAGGCTACTTCTCTGCTGGTCTGACTGGATAATGAGTGGGGAGAAGACCTTCCGATGATCTGTGACTGGATGGTCAGGGTGTGGAAGGATAATACCATCGGACATCATCAAGCGAGCATTTCTGAAATGCTGCATCTTCAACAACATGAACGGCACAGAGGACGACATCGTTTGGGAGGAGGAGGCTGCAAATGACGGGGACAGTGACGGGGGACTTGTTCTACCCTGATTCGTAACACGGTGCTACGTGCCGTCTTCGACAAGAAAAGCATTGACGAGGATTTCCTCGGGTTCAGCTGAAAAGCTTCATCAAACCCAAACAGCCACAAATTTTCAGAGCCACAAATCCACAAGAAATGTGTATGATACCAGTCTGAATCCCTTTTCTTCCTTTTTCTAGGAATTAAAAAAAATCCTCTTTGTAATATTAAAAAATAAGAAAGAAGAATGAAAACTTCTTGGTGTCCTCTCCTCTTTCTTCAACTTCTTGAAAATGAGACTAAGACTGTTTGACAAAATTAACCGGACGTGGGAGTAAACATGTTGACACCTCCGTCACTTTGTTCCGTACAAAGATAATGTGAAAACGTAATTCGATCGACATCAGAAAATATAATGATCAACATGTTCATTTATTTTAAGGGTGAAAAACATGGTGCGGTTTATACACTGGAAAAGTTATTTGAAAAAAAATTTTGAGGGTGAAAAACAGGGGTGCAGTTAATACATGGCCACAGTTTATACACCGGAAAATATGGTAACTTTTTACCTGAAGGTGGAAGGAGGTTATGCTTTAACCCCTGTCTGACTTTGTTTATTACTTGCAAAATCGAAGATATTTCAAGTATATTGGTAAGTTGATTTGGTTATTCTGTCTGTTTGTTTGTCTGTCAATTGCCTACAGGTCACAATTGTAAACCGATCATCATGAAACGTTACCAAGTTGTCGAGGTAGTCTCAACTGAGAAGCCTATTGTTTTTGAGGTCAAAGGTCATCTTGAGGTCCGATTTCTAAAATCGTCATTTTTCATCTGATAGACTTGAAAATTAAACAGCAATTTCATAATGCATCACTGAATTGGGAAACCAACTATTTTTTTTTTTAGATCAAAAGGTCAAAGGTCAACTCAAGGTCAAACTTCTAAAATCATCAATTTTAAACTGAAAAATTGACAATTTACTTCCTATTAACTGGAAAGTTGAACAGGATTTTCAGAATCCATCACTGAATTGGGAAAGCAACGATTTTTGAGGTCAAAAGGTCAATTCAAGGTCAAACTTCTAAAATCATCAATTTCGATTTGAAAAATTATCAATTTTCATCCGATTGACCTGAGCTTTGATTAAGATTGTCAATTTTAATGTGAATGAAATGGAAAATTTGATGCATCCATGGCAACCTTTGGAGAGGGGGGTGGATTTTGCAAGTATCGGGCTTTGCACGACGTCTTTTTCTTGTTTGTTACTTGCAAAGATTTAAGATTTGCGAAAAAAAATCGAAGATTTTTCAAATATATTGTTCAATCGATTTTGTTGTTCTGTCTGTTCGTCTGTTTATCGCTGACAGGTCACAATTTTCAACTGATCTTCATGAAACTTCACCACGTGATAGAGTTTGTCATAAGGAAGAAGCCTATTATATTTGAGGTCAAAAGGTTGTGTTTCTAAAATCCTCAATTTTCATCTGATTGACTTGAAATTTGAAGAGGATTTATATTCCAAGTCACTGAATTCAACCACCAATTATTTTTGAGGTCAACATAGACCAAATGCCAACAACTTAGGTGGGATTTCTCAATTCCTCAATTTTCATCCGATTGACTTGAAATTTGAAGAGGATTTATATTCCAAGTCACTGAATTCAACTTCTCTATCATTTTGGAGGTTATCATGAAACAAAAGGTCAACATAGGCCCAAGGTCAACAACTTTAGTGGTATTTCTAAAATCCTCAATTTTCATCCGATTGACTTGAAATTTGAAGAGGATATATATTTCGGGTCACTGAATTCCACTAGCCAATTATTTTGGAGGTCAAAATAGGCCAAATTTCTAAAATTGTCAATTTTCATCCAATTCACTTGAAATTTGAAGAGGAGTTGCATATTTGGTCACTGAGTTCAATCACTAATTATTTTTATGGTCAAATTTTTTGGGGGATTTCATAAGTACAGTGCTCTGCACAACATCTTTCTTGTTTGTTTGTGAGCAGGATATCTCAAAAAGTTGTGGACGGATTTGGAAGAAACTTGGTGGAGAGGTTGGGTATGTGCCGAGGAAGAATTGATTTGATTTTGGTGAATATACAAATCCAGATCTGGAGACGTGATTTTTTACATTTCCAGTCATTTTTCAAAATTGAGAGATGGGGCCAAAAACGATATATAGCATGATATTTCAAAAAATTATTGGGCCCAATATGTTCTCTTGGATCAGGCATTGCGTGGCAGAGGTATGCGTTCCACCGAGTGCCCTTCTTGTTCACATTTTAATCTGTATTTTTTAATCTTCATCACTTTGGAGTAGTTTGTCTACATTCTACATATTAAGTATGATTTGAAAGCATCATGAAATAAGCTCAGGTGACATCAAAATGTTAAAACTTTGAAGGGATTGCATGCTTTTGCAGGCCACTGGATATGGTGATTTCAATTGTCACCATACAAATTGGCTGGGTTTTCGTTCCTCTCTCACCAGCCATGGCTCTTCTACAAAGGACTTCTGTGACTCCTTCAGACTGATTCAATTGGTGAACTTTCCCACACAAATTTCTGTCAATGGTAAATCTTCCCTTCTGGATTTGGTGATGACAACCACAGATGTGGATCCATGATTTTAGGTTGGAGGGAGGGGGGGGGGCAGATGCAATAATTTACATTGCACTGAAAAATACAATTTCTGTGGGCATTTATTATTGTCATAAATTCAAAAGACTTCAAATATATAGACAAAGAACACTCCAACACACTTGAAAAGAAGTACTCCAATTAAAATCTTTTGCTTAAAACTCAACATTTAATTTAATTATTTTCTCATCATAAAAATCCAATTGAATGAAAAGCAGACATTGCATATAATGAAACAATTGACGTCATGATCAAAACAAATCAAAGTCTCTGATATATAGAACAAGGTTTGCAAGGGAAGTGACCTTCAATCATAATTACGGTTTTGCCATCAGTTGAGCATTTGCCTTCATCATTTCGACGATGTGAATCGCTCGTAGCAAAGATGTCATCTCCAACACATTTGATGCCTATTGTATACCCTGGAGAATTTCACATTGTCAAAATGCCTGTTCCTGAGTCTTGAAAACACAAACTGAGTGCCAAATTCAAACAGAATGATAGGGACTCTGGATTGTCTGATATTTGGGATACCATTCCACTTCCTGGTTCATGAATGGTAAAAAGAGAATAATCATCTCCGATGACAAATGATTCCGGTAATTTGTTAATCACCAAGTATCCAACATGGGAACAAACTGAATGGTATAAATCAGTTCCATGTTGAATGTTATGGTCAACATAATCTGTGGTCTGAGGAATATCGGCTGATCCCACATCTTCAGATATATATTTACATCTTCATACATGTGAAAAAAACGATCGCTTTTGATGGGAGGGAGAGGTTTAGCGGGGGGTGGCATGATGAGTGCACCCCACCCCCTCAATCCACCCCTGACTACCTCCCTTCCCAGTCATACTCAACTGCTCCTGGATTCTGTGCCTTTTGCACTTGAGAAGGTGGAGAAGTTTCTGGCAACCCTCGACTCCTATTCGGAAACTGGACCGGACAGCATCAGCTCACAAGTCCTAAGACCTGCTCTACTGCTCTTGCACTTCCTCTCCCTGCTCTTTTCACCCTATCATTTGCCATAGGTCATCTTCCATCTGCTTGGATGTCAGCTAACATCACTGCATTGCATAAAAAGGTGCAAAAATGGATCCTCTTAACTACAGACCAATTAGCCTACTTCCAATCATCAGCAAGGTCATGGCATCCATCATTGCAGTCGACATAAAATCATTCATTTTCTCCAATTACCTCATCTCAGATCATCAATTCTGATTCAGATATGGTCACTCCACCTTGGACACGATGTTTTTACTCTGTCGACAATAGATTGAGGTCCTCAGTATCAGACATGAGATCAGGGCCATCTCTCTGGATGTATCTCCAGCTTTCAATACAGTCTGGCCTCCACATTGCTCTCCAAAGGGAGGCCAAAGCACCGAGAGGGCAGAGGGTGCAAGACCAGAAAGCATGCAGAATAAGATGGCATCCAAGGCATCCTGTCGACCTATGACATCCAAGGCCAACTCCACTCTTAGATGACTGACTTCCTCCACTCGTGTAGCCAATGTGTGGCTCTCAACAGAACCCTTCGCCTCTCCTTGTGAATGCTGGAGTACCCAAAGGCAGTGTTCTAGGCCCCATGTTATATTCCTAATCTTCATCAATGATCTCTCTGACTGGAAAATCCTCTTTATCTCCTTCCTGATGACTTCACCCTCTGCTGTGACATCTCTCTTCCTTCTTAAAGAGAGGCAGCCTCTTCCCTCTCATCAGAACTTATCAAAACATAAAATGATCAAACACTTGGAATAAGTCTTTTATCCCTGAGATATATATATATATATATATATATATATATATATATATATATATATATATCTCTCTCTCTCTCTCTCTCTCTCTCTCTCTCTCTCTCTCTCTCTCTCTCTCTCTCTCTCTCTCTCTCTCTCTCTCTCTCTCTCTCTCTCTCTCTCTCTCTCTCTCTCTCTCTCTCTCTTTTTCTCTCACATCGTCTAAAATAATTTCAGTTACTCAAATGCTTGTGTCTCACTCTAAGCCACGATTTCTCTTGGGGCAAACCACATTTCAAAGTTGGCCTCCAAAGTCAGTCACTGTCCTTCCTTTGCACACCTCAACTCATGTCCACCTACAAGGCATTCACCCACAGCTTGATGGAATACTTCTCTATCCTCTGAGCTGGTACCCCTGCCTCACACGTTGCTTAGCTTGACGCCATAGAAACCAAGGCCAAGGTCATTTGAATCTCTCACGATGAAGGTGAGCCAATGGGCTTATCACTTCGCCATCTCCAACAGGTCGGTGGTCTCTCTGACTTCTTCCGCATCCTTTCTGGTCTTGCACCCTCTGACCTCTCTGTGCTTTGTCCCCCTCTCCCCTAGATATCTGCAGGTTGCACACAGTCCACCAGCATCACCCTTCAAGTGAAACTGCCAAAATCCAGAACTACTGCTGACCTCACTCATTTGTTCCTCTTTTTTTTCCCACTTGTGGAATCAACTTCCACACTCTCTTCAATCTCATTCTTCCCGACACGTCTTCAAGACAGCTTAGCTGTTCACCCCCATCTCAAATAATCCAACAGTCAAAAGCATGATGTTTCAACACCCATTAACCCACCCCTCACCACTTCCAAAATTTTGCTTCTGTATCCATCTTGTCCAACCCTTGCATTATCCCCTACCTCTCATCATTACCCATATCCATTGTTTGTCTGTCTATCTATTTTCTCCCTCGGCCCTGCTGTGGCATTTCCCCCTTCTTCTGCTGTTCCTTTTGTTATTTTGCATCCTTGATCTGCTTTGTGCTCTAGCTCTTCCATAAGCTGTGCCTATGTATACAAAAAAAAATTGCCACGAAATGACTTGCGTGGGAAAAGTCAATATTAAATGCAGAAAATTTGATGAGAAGGGTACTCGGTAGAAGAAATACCTCCGCCAGGCTGAACAGTTTACGTTTTGTATCTCACTGAAAGGCCGGATCTGGATCAGGACCGTGAAACAATCAAATCGGCTTGTTCTTGTCACCTACCCAACTCGTCCACCAAGTTTTGTCACAATCCGTCCAAAAGGTTTTGCAATATTGTGCTTTATATCGTTTTTGGCACGATGTCTAAATTTTGAATAATCATTTTAGAAATTAAAAAAAAATTCTCGTTTCTGGATCTGCGCCAAAATCAAATCCCTTCATCCTGGTCACACACCCAATCTGTCCACCAAGTTTCATGCTCACAGACACAGACATGGGTGAAAACATCATTGGTGGCGGAGGTAGCAAGTTCACTTTAAGAGCAAAAATCGATTTGGACTACATTATGATCCAACAGCCCAGCCAAGACAGCCCAGCCAAGACAGCCCAGTCCGAGAGGTATTAGCATACTCACCTTTAAGATATCGAGCCTGGATTCAAATCCCGACCCAGCTATAAATTGTCATCCTGGTGTTTCACAGGCAAGGTGATTCATCAATGTGTATGCCATCCCTCGGATGGACGTTAAAGTTGGTGTCGTGTCTGCTGGCATTAGGTGGTACTTGATAGGCGTTAAAGATTCCATGGTGTCTTTCACCAAGAGTAGGTGAGCTATTGCCAGAAATAAGAGACCAGAATCCTGAATAAATTACAAAATCCTGCTCTGACTTCCACTGGGAAGCCGAAGGCAGTGTAATCCTTGCTGCAAAAGCTGCTTTGGCAGTTACTGAATCTGCCTTCAGGTAAATCACCATAAACGAATGACCCAAGATTAAAATTGTATTCTGATGAAAAGTTTCACTTCGTTTGAGATATGACACAAATCCAATATTTCCACCAGATGGAGCCTTTTGTTTTGTTTTATGAGAAATAAATGCTGTACTGCAATATACATTGAGTATCTAACATTAAAATTAAACTCATTCGAACCACTGATTCACTCACTCACTCAATGATATTAAAGACTGGTACCTTCCGGGTGATGGAGAAAGCTGTAATTCTGTGTGCCGACGGACATCGAAGCCGATACACCAGGAAAAAATTCACAGAATCATTGGAAAGCATCCGTAAATGAAAATATAAATAAATGAAAAAATAAATTAATTAAAAAATAAATAAATGCTGTACTGCAATATACATTGAGTATCTAATATTAAAATTAAACTCATTCTAACCACTGATTCACTCACTCACTCACTCAATGATATTAAAGACTGGTACCTTCCGGGTGATGGAGAAAGCTGTAATTCTGTGTGCCGACGGACATCGAAGCCGATACACCAGGAAAAAATTCACAGAATCATTGGAAAGCATCCGTAAATGAAAATATAAATAAATGAAAAAAATAAATTAATTTAAAAAATAAATAAATGAAAAAAGTAAATGCAGGTGAGTGACCCAAGATAAGGGGGAAGCACGATTTGTCATTGCTTACAATGTGTAAACATACCCCGCTAGTAATGTATATATATATATATATATATATATATATATATATATATATATATATATATATATATATATATATATATATATATATATATATATATATATATATATATATATATATATATATATATATATATATACCGGGCGTTGTGGCGTGCGCCTGTAATCCGGCTACTCGGAGGCTTGGGTTGGAGGATCGCTTGAGGACGGGAGCTCTGCGCTGGGCCGCGCGATGAGAGGATGTAGGGCAGCCCGGAATCATGGCGAAACCCAATCCTTATCCCTGTGTCGTAAGAGGCGACCAGGGTTGCGTCAGGAAGGGCATCCGGCGTAAAACCTGTGCCAAATCAGCATGCGGATCATAACGGATGATCCGCTGTGGCGACCCCTAACGGGAGCAGCTGAAAGATGAGCATATATATATATATATATGTGTTTACATTTTGTTTAACTTAATTATACCACTTCATAGACGTGAGCATATTTCTTGAACATGAGTTACACCGTTAAATTTCCCTCTTAACTTTGTAAGTACAAAGTCGAGGCTCATAAAGAAGGAAAACGTCAGAGAACGAGGGTGTTTCGATGGAGATGAAACATAAAAGGGCAGAGAACATGCGGAAAGTCGACGGGCATAAACATGACCTGTGAAAAGGTATGGCAGGTGATCCGCCGGCGAAAAGAAATGAGAGATAACATGGGGCGGCGATGAGCGACACCATTGAAGTTGTGAAACGAGGATCACGATTGGATATACTGTACATTAAATTATTCTTCCTCGTTAAAGGCCCAAATTATGGGCACGTTGTGGGGTCGGTTAAAATCTGGGCCGAGATTCGAATGTTTAGAAGTATGCACGCGCGGAGGCGAGTCGCGACAATGCACATCTTTAAGCTGTCCTACTCGCATGTGACATGCATAACCTCCTGAGTGTTAAAAACTGGATTACTATCCCCACACTCTTTGAAAATGTTCAGTTTGAGTAATGGGTGCTGGCAAGTGTTGCACATCATGAAAGGTGATTGCAGCTTCTTTGCCACCTGCTGCAACATCCACCACAATGGTTCCCTAAGTTTGTGTCGCATGCTCCCACGTACCTGACCTCACCTGTTTTTACTCAATTTTGGATTTTTACTGAATACCTGTGCCAGGCTGAACAGTTTATGTTTTATATTCCACCGACAGGCTGGATCTAGATGTGGACCTGAAACAAAAACGAATCGGCTTCTTCTCGTCACCCACCCAACTCATCCACCGAGTTGTGTCGTAACTCGTCCATACATTTTTGAAATGTCATGCTACACAATAAGTATCGTTTTTGTCCCGATCTCTCAATGGTGAAGAATCACGAAAAAAGAATTAAAAAATTCTCGTATGTGGATCCAGATTCAGATCTTCACCAACATCGAATTGATTCGTCCTTGTCATACACCCAATCTGTCCACCAAGTTTCGTCCGAATCCGCCCATAAGATATCCTGTTCACAGACAAACGGACAGACAGACAGGGGTGAAAACATAACCTCCGTCCACCAGTAATGAAGCAATAGGTAAATAACCTGTTCGTTTTGATTATTATTACTTGGCGCAAAAAAATGTTTTTTGCCAAGTATGGTGGTCTGTAGCATTTGTTTATATTTATTGATTTGTTCGTGGAACGTTTCTTTGGAATTTAACTCCAGAAAATTCTAAATTGTTGGTTGTTATGTCCATTTATGGGTTTCAGGAGGTGGCAGGAAGTTCTCCCATAACCCAGTCTCCACCTCCTATTTTTGGTGAAGGATCATTATTCATGAACCAAATTGTGAGGTTTTGTTCTTATATCCTCGATCCAAAGACTCCTTTAGGAATCTTCACTGAACCTCTGTCAGCCTCCACTTGTAGCTTATCCATAGTGATATTCCCAGGAATGATTTTTAAGTTTTCAGTAACGGTTTTGTTCATCATTCCTGTAGCTCCAACTTTCGCTGGTACAATTTCAGCTTTCTTCAATTCCCACATCCTCTTGACCTCCTTTTTCAGATCCTGGTATTTGGTCATTTTCCTAATTTCTGTGGCATTTAGTCCAAAGTCATTGTGAACCGAAACCTCGATCAACAATGCAGTTTTTTCCTTTTTATGTTTGAGCGCCATGCCTGGACACAATGCTTTGTTTGCAATGTCTACACTTGATGGCACCATCTGTCATATGTGAGCATTACTTGTTCATTTTTAAGGATCAGATTGGGTTTGTGTTTCCATGATTGTTCTGGGACCGGGATGTTAAAATGTTTGCAGATGTGACAGTGGATTAATCTACAGACGCTTTCATGTCTTTCTGTGTACAGCTGTTCCGACATGAGTTTTTCACATCCGAAAGGAGGTAGCTGACAGAGGTAGCATCATCTAATGGCACAGAGTAACACACATCTCGACATCACTAGGGACGATACTTTGTGAGCCCATGTGAGGGAGCGCAACCCAATCAGCTTTTCCGGAGGGGAACATGTGGAGTGTGTTGTGGTGCGATGAGAGCTGGCTTGGATCGTGCCTTGATGCCAAATCGCTGATTGCTATTTTACTCACTGGATAGCGGGTGAGGTGCGTGGGATAAAGTCACCGGACACCATCTTCATGCAACTTTGCCATGCCCGTGCTGTGTGTTGGTCTCACCATCGAGCTCTCAAACAGTACAGATATTTGTAAACAGAACTCAAATCATCATTTATAAAGTATCCCAAATCTTTGCTCTCATAAGTGGTTTTAAAAACTTTTTTATAAAGCAGTGCACAAAAAAATTGTTTCCACTTAAATACTTAATGAGAGAAAATTTTATTTGGATACCTGTATACAATGTATGAGAGAAGTAAAAGGTGCAAGGGGAGAGGAAAGGGAGGCTTGGGGGAGAGCGACGGGAGCGAAGCATCATCTTGGGGAAGGGCGACAGGCGTGAAGCATTGTCTTGGGGAAGGGTGATGGCCATGAAGCGTCACCTTGGGGGAGGGTGATGGGCGTGAAGCATTACCTTAGGGAATGGCAACAGGTCTGTTTGGAGCACAGGCATCATCCCAACTGACTGGAATAGGGGCCTTGTTGTCCCTCTCTGGAAATGGAAGGGTGATTGCCATGACTGCAGCAACTACTGAGGAGTGACACTGCTCTCAGTGCTGGGCAAGGTCTTTGCTGGGATAATTATTGATAGGATTCGCTACCATCTGCTTGAGCACCAGCTCCCAGAGCAGTCTAGCTTTACACCAAAGAAGTCAACGATTGACCGTATCCTTGCTTTTCGTGTCCTCACCGAATGCAAATGAGAGTTTCGGCAGGGGCTGCTTACAGCCTATGTTGATCTCTTGAAAGCGTTTGATTCAGTGAATCGGGATGCCCTCTGGAGGATTCTTGGTCTTCGTGGGGTGCCACCAAAACTGATCGATCTGATCTCTGAACTATACTCTGGTACTGAGAGTGTGGTGAGATGTGGTGGTACCATCTCTGACTTATTTCCAGTTGTTACTGGAGTTTGTCAGGGTTGTGTTTTGGCCCCCACACTTTTCAGTCCTTGTATGGACTGGATTCTGGGGAGGATGTCAGAGAGATCAAGCTGCGGTGCATCGCTTGGGAATGTCCAGATCTCTGACCTTGATTTTGCAGATGATGCAGTCATCTTTGTGAAGCCTCTGGATATCCTGATGGGGGCCCTCCATGTGATGAATGAGGAGTCGGAGCTACAGGTAGTTCAGGTCTCCTGGGTCAAAACTAAGATCCAGGCTTCCAATGACATCTTGGATGCTGCTATCTTGTCTGTACCTGTTTGTGACGAGTATGTTGAAGTCATGGAAAGATTCATGTCTCTGCATGTTGTATATCAGAGGTCGATAGACGTGTGGGTTGGGACTGGGGAGTCATGTTTCGTTCAAATCAGTCCATATTTTTTTTGATATCCTGCTCACAAACAGAAAAACGGTTGAAAACATAACCTCTGTCCACCTTCAGTGGTGAGGGTAAAAAAAAAAATAACAGAAGGGGAAGGAAGAGAGAAGTTGGCAAAAGCATGTATATTTTTTAAACACAGATCTAGGATCACTGAAGAGCCAGATGGCAGAGGGTGAAAGGTAACGTCGTGACAGTGGGGTCATGGCCCAACAGATGGACAAAACAAGCAAGAGAATGAATGAACGGTAAAAAGAGGAGAAAGAGGAGCAGAGGAAACAGAGAAATCTGCAAGTATGAAAGTTCATTTGACTAGGTTATTGGGGGTATAAAAGATTTGAACCCCGGCGAGACAGTTCAAATTGCGAGTGAGTATATCTCGAAGATGTCCTGCAGATTTGCAGATTAAGAGAATGGCTATGGGCTCAACACAAGAAGCCATCTGGGCTGGTAATATTATAAGAGCTCCATCCTTTTGGCCTCGCAAACTATTGCCCAGAGGTGCGTGACAATATTATTTATTATGACATTCCGTCATTACACTAGGCTAAGCATGAGTGGTAGTTGTTAGTTGAAGGTCCTCGTGTCAAATCACAGCAAGGGAAGTGTGTGTAGTTTTGTTTTTTGTCAAGGTGTCCCCTGATGAACACCTCTCTAATTTATTATGTACTGTACATACTACCATTTAAAGCCTCCTAACATTTCAAGTCTGCTACCCACTGATCTGTCTTCTCATAAGAAGAACCTCAACATGTTCTCCAATCTAGGTATTCCTATTCATATTAACCATTGCTAGATAATATTTTATGCTTCCTTAACAAAGTCACTCATGATTGGCTTGCTTGATTTGGGAAGCACATTATATCTGGCGTATTGGAGTGCTCGTGTTTAGAACATTCAGTGATGAGCTAACTGGTCTGGTTTTTTTTTCTCCACATTTTCTTGTGTTAACTGATATTGTCTCAAAAACACCAAAAGGAAGTGGTTCCAATGATTAACAAAGAAAATCTGATTCTTTTCAGATCTCATGCTCATATCATACATTTTTCAGACAGAAAAGCAAAATGAATCGCAATGCAATTGATACATATGGATTGTAAAGGAGCCTTCATGTAACGCTCAAAGGGTGGTTGCGCATTTTTGGTGACATCTCCAAAATGATTAAACAAAATCTAGGAACAGATGACAATAACTTCCGAAAAGCAGAAGCGGATTGATATGCGAGGTGGATAGTTTTAAATTAGAGGAACTACTCGAGTAATTCAAATTTTGAAAGTGGAAAAGGAAGGGTGACTTGCCACATTCCACATGCCACGAGGTGCCCGCTGTGGCAACGACAGGGCTATGCCCGTTGCTCGGAGACCCGCTGCCTAGCAACCGCTCGTACGGGAGAGATTAGGGAAAGTGTACCAGACTGAGATTGGTGTGGGGAGGGAATGTTTGTGTCAGGTGGTGGCGGACTGAGCTGCTCGAGCGTCGCAAGGGAATATCCACTTGTATTGGTGAAAGACGAAGTAATTGACAAGCGGGACAAAACCACAGCTTGCAATCGAGTGATGCCTCCCCATGATCCCCATCCCGCTGACCTTGATGGACCTGTCACAGCAACTGGAAACAGCTGTTATCGCACATGCCCAGCAGTGACGATGTGAGATACTTGTTTGTGCAAACTGAGAATGCAGAAAGGTGAAGAGGTGGGGAAATGAGGGAAAAGGAGAGGCAATGTGTGAGGTTAAGGGATGTGGGTATAAGGGGGATGATTTCTCCTTCAGTAACTCTTCACTGCCATCCATCTCAGGCTTGTCAAAGACAATTTCTTATGATGGGCTTGCGATACTATTCTGGTTCTCACATCTACTTTTCCACTCTGCCTGATCACCGTTTGGTGGTGCAGGAAAGCTTTACATGTTTTGAGTCATAAGCTTACATGCAGTCATTTTTACAAGGATGTGGAAGAGGAATAAGGGAAGAGATGTCAAATGTGGCCAGCATCTGTCCCATGTATTACTGCAAATATTTAAAATCACAATTCCCACTAATATACAGTGCCTATAGAAAGTCTACACCCCCTTTCAAAATTTTCATCTTTTGATGCCTTATAGCCTGGAATTAAATGGCACTAATCAGAGTTTCTCCACCTATATTTTCACATCGCAAACCACAACTTCCAAGTGAAAAAAATAAATACCACAAATTTCAAAAAAATGATTTAAAATACAAAACTAGAATATTTTGGTTGGACAAGTGTCCATGCCCCTGATTTAATACTGGGTGGAAGCACCTTTGACAGCAATTACAGCTGTGAGTCTGTTGGGATAGATCTCTACCAACTTTACACACCTTGATTGGGCAATATTTTCACATTCTTCTGAACAAAACTGTTCACGCTCAGTAAAGTTTTGTGGGGAGTGTTGATGGACAGCAATCTTCAAGTCATGCCACAGATTTTCGATTTGATTTAGGTCGGAGTTCTGACTGGGCAACTCAGAGATATTCAACTTTTTGTTCCTTTGCCACTCCAGTGTAGCTTTGGCTGTGTGCTTCGGGTTATCGCCATGCTGAAAGGTGAACTTCCGTCCCAATTTCAGCTTTCTTGCAGAGGGCAGCAGGTTTTCCACGAGGATTTTTCTGTATTTTGCTCCATCTATTTCCCCATCTATCCTGCCAAGTGCCTCAGTCCCTGCTGATGAGAAACATCCCCATAACATGATGCTGCCACTACCATGCGTCATAGTTGGGATGGTGTTCTTTGGGTGATGTGCTCTGTTGGGTTTAAGCCAAACGTAACGTTTTGCATTTAGGCCAAAACATTCCATCTTGGTTTCGTCAGACCACAACACTTTTTGCCACATGATTTCAGAATCTCCAGAGTGTTTTTTTGCATACCTCAAACAGGACTCAAGGTGGGCTTTTTGAGTAATGGCTGCCTTCTTGCCACCCTACCGTACTGGCCAGCCTTGTGTAGTGCTTGGGATATTGTTATCACATGTACACAGTGACTCGTCTTTGCCATAAAGGCCAGTAGCTCTTTCAGAGTTGCCAATGGCCTCTTGGTGGCCTCTATCGTCAGTCTCCTCCTTGCTTGGTCATCCAGTTTGGAGGGACAGCCTGGTCTAGGCATGGTCTTGGAGGTACCATGTGCCATCCATTTCTTAATAATTGTCTTGACTTTGCTGCAAGAGATATTCAAGACTTTTGATATATTTTTATACCCATCCCCTGATCTGTGCCTTTACACAACTTTATCCCGGAGGTCTTTTGAAAGCTCCTTGGTGCTCATGTTTGAGGCTTTTCTGTGAAATGCACTACCCAGTGGCCGTAACTATATATACATATATATATATATATATATATATATATATATATATATATATATATATATATATATATATACATATATATATATAAATATATGTGTATATATATATATATATATATATATATATATATATATATATATATATATATATATATATATATATATATATATATATATATATATATATATATATATATACATATACAATATACATATATATAAATATATATATATATATATATATATATATATATATATATATATATATATATATATATGTATGAAGATATATACCGGGCGTAGTGGCATGCGCCTGTAATCCGGCTACTCGGAGTCTTGGGTTGGAGGATCGCTTGAGGACGGGAGGTCTGCTCTGTGCTGGGCTGCGCTATGAGAGGGTGTAGGGTAGCCCGGAATCATGGCGAAACCCAATCCTTATCCCTGTGTCGTAAGAGGCAACCAGGGTTGTGTCAGGAAGGGCATCCAGCGTAAAACCTGTGCCAAATCAGTATGCGGATCATAACAGATGATCCGCTGTGGCGACCCCTAACAGGAGCAGCCGAAAGTACAACAACATACAAACATATATATATATATATATATATATATATATATATATATATATATATATATATATATATATACACACATATATACATATATGTATATATAGTTACGGCCACCGGTACTGAGTGTATTTTGATGGGGTTAATCACCGTTTCTCCTCAGAAGAGTCGGATCTGGGGCCAGCGCTAACAATTAACTTTGTGGTACGGTCGGTCGCTTTACAACCACAAACACCAATCAGTTTCCCATGAATTCCAATGCTCACCGTCTAATTTTGCTGGGAGCGTGTCCTCGGCAAAGCACCAATCTTATCTTGATTATATCTTAATTAGGGCGGCCGAGCATTTACCGCTGGTGCATGCCGACTCTGACACGTCAATTAGCTTGCTAATTACCTCCCAGTCTATCTCGGTTCAGACAATGATGGATCAATGGAAGGAAAGGACAAGCACGGACAGGTTGAAACACTAACAAGGAATTTATTAATAAGGAAAAACTTAAATGAAAAGAAGAACTTTTTATGTCCTTGTTATGAAAATATGTAAATTCAAATCAATCAAAATAATCACAAGCAAATAAAGAATTAGTCAGGCATCGATAGAAAAACAGACAAAGAGCACATGCTTATCACTATGCCTCACTTTATGATTAAACACGAGACAAGGGTACCCAGCAGATCATTCGGAGGGGAGGGGGGGGAGGAATCCGGTCTCGCTTCCCAAATAGAAATCGTCGTATGTTAAATATAATGTCCTGAAAAGTGTTAGCGTGCCTTGGTCCACTGCCAGCACCCTGCCTCACCATGCACCCATTTGCAAACAGGCTTGAACACCAATCGACATCACGTCGTCACCCCCAGGAACCAGGGACGCCAAGAATCAGGTACACCAAGTGCAGGTCTTGAGCAGAACCAGCATTAACGGTCCAAGCATTACCCACCATCAGGAGCTACCAGGAGCCACAACCAACGGACAGCTGCAAGGAGCCGTAAGGCGCTCCGAGGCACTGTGAAGCGCTGTGAGAAGCTGTAAGGTGCTGAAGCGCTGTGAGGCCATCACCAGCGATCAGAGCTGTAAGGCCGTCACCAACTGTTGCAAACTCAACTTTCGCCAGCTCACCAACTGCCTGACTGGAACTGACTGGAGCTGACTGGAGCTGAAAATAGCCGTCGCCCAGCTGTAACCAATTGTTACCAAAAAAACAGTCCTCTCGTCTGCTATGTGCAACCTTCCAAATGGGCAAAAGAAAAATAGGGGTGAATCTTAATCTACCTGTTCCAACACAGTTTGGATCCCACTCACCCATCTAAACGTTAAAGGGACTATTCTAAACATATATTACAGAAATAACTACGCTGAAGGACCTATGTGTCATGAGTGCACATTTCCAATCGCGGTTTCTCTAAACCGCAACAATATATTTGGTATGTAAGTGTAATATGTATTCTTGAAATGAAAAAAATGTATAATTTATTCATTTTTCTACCCATAATTTTGCACCCACCACCCCCATCCCTGAAATTGAGACCTGAAGCCGAGGCCTGGGCTTCAGGTCAACTATGCCTGGGCTACGGTAATCCGGCCCAGGGTGCAGGTCTGACTCCTGATCTGGAAGGTAAGGCAGGATGCCAGACTGTATCAAAAGTATGAGACATGTCCAGAGAGACGGCCCTGATCTCATGTCTGATATTGAGGGTCTCCATCCATTGTTGGTTGAGTAGAAGCAACATGTCCAAGGTGGAGTGACTTGCTCTGAACTTCAATTGGTGACCCGAGATGAGGTTGTTGGAGAAAAGGATGGATTTCATATCAATTGTGATGATGGATTCCATGACCTTGTTGATGATTGGAAGTAAGCTCATCAGTCTGAGGTTAAGGTGATTAGTTTTTGCACATTTTATGTAATGCAGTGATGTTGGTGGATTTCCAAGCAAATGGAAGATGACCTAGTGCAAATGACAGGGTGAAAAGGGCAGAGAGATGATGGTAAAGAGCAGCAGCAGAAAAAAAAGTGGTGAAAAAAAGGAAAGTAAAAGTGGTTAAAAATATTTGGTAAATGTATGCAATAACGTCTTAGCACGAGGCACATCAATTTATTTTGCGATTGGAAACAATTTGAAATTTTGGCAATTTTTCTTGAATTAACGGAAGAGAATAGTTCAGGATTGTGTATGCTGCGGAGAATCATTATTTATTTATAATATCCTTTACCCTCTCCACTCCTTACATACGACCTTGATTTTTAAATAATTAATTTATTTATACACACCTTACCATTACCAGCACTGACAAACCTCCATGAATTATTTATTTATTTATATGCACTTCACCATCTCCACGACCAACACCCAACTTCGAACTACATATTTACCTGCGGGGAATGTTTACACATTGTGTAAGCATGCGAACCGTGTTTCCCTATTGTCTGAGGTTGCTCACCTGCATTTGGTTTTGGTTTTCATTTATTTATTTTCAGGGTTTTTTTTCATCTTTGATGGCGGAGGTTACTGTTTTCACCCCTGTCTGTTTGTTACTTACGAAATCTAAAGATTTCGTAAGTTTATTGATGACCTCCGCCCTCTGTTTGTGTGTTTGTTTGTTTGCGTGTGTGTGTGTGTGTTTGGGTATTTGTGTGTTTGTTTGTAGGCACGATAACTCGAGAACGGATGAAGCTACCAATGTCAAATTTCACCACCTGATTCAGGAGGGTGATGGCTAGCGCTGATTAGATTTTGGTTAAAATCGGTCAAAGGTCAAGGTCACAGTGAGATCAAACATTCGATTTTTGATGGTTTGGTACAGAATCATTGTAGAAACTTCTAGTTTGCATCGCTACCTTCTCGAGAGACAGCTTTTATTAGACAAGGTCAGAGGTCAAGATGACGATTTTGTAAGTGCCAGTCTATGACTGCTTGTTTGTTTGTTTGTGTGTTTGTTTGTGTGTTTGTTTGTGTGTGTGTTTGTGTGTTTGTTTGTAGGCACGATAACTCGAGAACGGAAGAAGCTACCAATGTCAAATTACACCACGTGATTCAGGAGGGTGATGGCTAGCGCTGCTTAGATTTTGGTCAAAAGAATCAGGTATGCCAAGAGCAGGTCTCGAGCAGAACGAGCATTAACGGTCCAAGCGTCACCCACCGCCAGGAGCCACCAGGAGCCACAACCGATGGACAGCTGTTCGGAGCTGTGACACACTGTGAAGTGCTAAGGCGGTGAGGGACTGTGAGGTGCTCTGAGGTGATGTGGGGTGCTGAGGTGCTGTGATGCACTGTGAGAAGCTGTAAGGCACTGAGACTGTCACCACCTCACTGGTGCCGACCAACTGGTGCCGACTGACAGACTGGAACTTACTGAAATACTCTCAAAGCTGTCAGAACCACAACTAGCTATCGCCAACTGACTGGTGGTCGGCTGACTGGAAAGGCCATCTGACTGACGGTCGCAAAACTGACTGTCGCCAACTGACTCTCAAACTGACTAGTCTGACTGACTCCTAAAGCCATCTGACTGACGCCGACTGACTGGAAAAGCAGTTTGACTGACACCGATTTACTTACGCCAATTGACTCTCAAAGCCGTCGCCACCTGTCTGGTCAAGAACAGACCTCTCGTCCTCTATTTATAGGCGGCCCATCTGGGCAGGCACAGACTCCAGTCAAATCCACCCCGCCCCATTTGCAAATCGTTGCCCGTGACAACTCGGCCGTCCTGCAACCATCCCTGGCCTATGACGCCATGCCTGTGGTGCTGGATGAACAGCAGAAAGCAGCCACTTGTCAGAATTACTGAGCAAAAATGTGAAGCACTCATAAAACGTCAACAACAATTATCACCTCAATGTTCAGCCCGATATGAAAAAGAGCCAGTTGGCATCCATAGAGCTGCTGAACGGGGAGTCAGCGTAGGTAAAAGAAGCGGGTGTCAACGTCGATGGATAAAAGTGGGTGTTGAGCCTCGTTGGGCTAAGGGCTATCTCACGTGTGTGAATGTGTCTGTCGTAAAGAGAAAAAGGAGCTTTCCATAAGAGAGGGTATCTATGCTTTACCCTTCTCAACACATCACGTTTAGAATCCCACAAGACATGGGGATAGGTCTATCCTGAACATGCATTTAGGGAAATAACTATCTGAGGACCTGGATGTTTGTATGCATTCATCGGATTGGATTCTGAAACCCGTAACAATATGATATATATATATATATATATATATATATATATATATATATATATATATGTATATATATATATATATATATATATATATATATATATATATATATATATATATATATATATATATATATATATATATATATATATATATATATATATATATATATATATATATATATATATATATATATATATATATATATATATATATATATATATATATATATATATATATATATAGCATGTTTGGCATTTGTCTAATACCAACTAAAGTGGTGTTGTTGGCCATCAATTTCTAAATTGATAAATGACCATTACATATACTTATGGATTATTTTGAAGTAAAGTGCTCCTACAGCAAATACTTTCCCATTCTGCTATGGAACATTTTGCAATTTCATGCTTTTATCAAGAAAAATCACAGTTATGTGGTTTTTTTTGTGCACATAGCTGCAGTATTATTCTGGATTCTTTTGACTTGCAAGATTGTTTCAAATTTGATGTCGCCTTAGTTTTGCAAATTCATATTTTTTGAGTAAAAATGCTTTTATTTTGATCAAAACCAATAACCATTATCACATTTTTCCTGCTTTAACCAATGTGCTCAAATGGTGTTCTGATTAATAATTATCAGCAATAATCCATGATCAATAGCTCATTGCTGATATATAATTGTTAATAAAAATTTAAATGATTGATCATCGAGCTGGCAAGATGGCCTAAGCCTGAGAGGAACATGCACTTGGCTCAAAACTGCCTCTGGTTTGAGTATGCCTGGTGTTGGCTTTATGGTTAGGGTGGTGGGCTTGGGATCCTAGGATGCTGAGTTTGAATCCCTCTTTTCTGTTGAATGAATACAAGGTGGGGTTGACTCTGCCTGTCATCTTTCCGAGGTCGGCAAAATGAGTGCCAGCTTGCTGGTACCCTGTGTCGGAGTGGCGACCTGTCCAGGATTGTGCCCAATAGCCAAGGAGACTGCTTAGGCAGCACCAACGCTCTGCACAGAGTATGGTCCCAATGGATGGATGGATGGATGGATGGATGGATGGGTTTGAATACAGACCCAGCTCAAAACTGTCATCCTGGTGTTTCGCAGCAGGATATTTCATCAGTGTGTGTTGTCCCTTAGATGGCCATTAAACTGGACGTCACATCTGCTGGCATTAGTTGGTAGACATTAAAGTTCCCTTGATCTCCTTCATGAAGAGTAGGCGACCTATGGCTGACACTATGACCAAATTCCAAATTCCAGCCGTGACCTGCAGAAGGCATTGCATCAGCAGCACAGCCATGCCCTCAGCAAATGATGCTACTTCACATGAAAGAAGATGATCGATCATTCATCGATTATCAAGATGGTTTCACAAATTGTGCATCATTCATGGCTTTGACAATCAATTCCCAACACAGGCTGAAAATAAAGACAGTGGCAAGTGAGATAAGAAGGCAAAGTGGAACTGTGAATGATTATGAAGTTTCTGATCAATGAAAAATCAGTCCTGTTGAAATTTGCTGCGCAGTGTGGTGATGGTTTCCTGCTAAAGACATACGTATTAAAGTCAAATGGAAGACCAAATAACTGCATTGGAGTTATCAGAAGGAACCCAAATAAGCAAAGCGCAAAGATGGAGTCATCAGGTGGAATCTGGATGGGATTCGGGTTTCAGCCGCAACTCTACAACCCTCAAACCCATCTAGTCGCAGCCAAGTGAGACTTACAGAAAAAAACAGGGGTTCAGATGAGAAACGTTATCAAAGTACACGTTATAGAAGTCAATGGTGTCAGGATTTATCTTTGGGTTTTTGAACATGGACTACTAGGCCTGAGGAAACTATTTTGTTGCTTCAGCATACCTTGTTGATAAAATGCCCATACTTATCGCTTCCTATGATTTTTGACCTCATGGACTGTGCCACTGATTCTGCTTCATGTTTGTTTTCATAAAACTCAACTGTTATGTCAGATCCTGTGGATTGCAGTGCTTTATGTCAGAAGTGGAACAATATAGAAACCCAGGATTCAAAATTTAATAAAAAAAATTGACAAAAATGATAGAAATCTCCTGGTGTTGGGATGTAAGACAAATAAAAGGGAGATAGCATTTCATAAAACACATTTTTATTATTTCATACACAGCCTGTGACTGCTGGTTCATCATTACTGGGAGCATGGCTGTGCCACTGGTGCAGTGCCCCTTACTTCTCGTAATCTGGTACTCATTTTGCCGACACCAGAAGGATGATTGGCTGAGTCAACCCACCTGGTGTGATTTAACGGTGTGACAAACAGTAAAACAGCTCCGTTCTGACTGTAAATAACTATGAAGAAGAAGAACATGTGGGGTTTTCATGAAATAAGGCAAATAAAACATTATAAAATGTTATTAAAAGCTTTAAAAGTAAGAAGTGAATTAATTCAATTATGAGGAATGTTGGTTTAATTGGGAGGTAATAAGAAAGGAAGAAATAAAGAAGGAACCAAGGAAGGAAATAAGAGGGTGATGAACCAGAAGCATCCTCATCTCTGAGGTGGTACTAAAATTCCTGAAGGAGTGTGGGAAATCCATTTATATTTCTTTACACTCAATGGGATAATATGCGATTTTGATCACGTTCAGGTGTGTGGTATGTATGGAGCCTGTTGGCTCTGTGAAGAAGGAGAAGAAGAAGAAGAAAAAGAAGAAGAAAAAGAAGAAGAAGTTGCGGGCCGGGGGTCAAGTGAGAAGACCACTAGAGGGGGGGAGGGAAGCTATCTCAACTCCCACCAGACTCCCCGGAATTGTAGGCCATCGCACACGGATAATTCCATGACGCGGCGGGTTGCTTAACCGACCGTGGACGCCAAGAACTCAACCGCGTGACCTTGGGCCCCTCCCGTCTATGAGTTAACCAGGTTACCTAATTAATCCCATGATTTAATTACCGGGGAACACGCCCTCGGTACGCCTTGTCCAAGCCGGATCACTCTACCGGACCGGAGCACTTTACTGGACAGGATGCAGCCGAATGACACTGCCAAGGATGTACCGGCTAAGAGGAACAAATCATTGGGAATAAAGTCCCGGCAAAGCTAACATTCGGACCATGCTGATCCAATGAAGGAAAAGACAAAAACGAGCAGGGAACATTTCGAATAGTAATTTATTAACAATGGGGCGAGGAAAAGTATGTGGTACAGTAAATAGATTTATTGGGATGTGCAAGCAGAAATAGGGAAGAAAGGTGTGGTGCGACAATAAACAAGCAACTTATGAAAGCGGACGCAGAGCAGACCTAACCCGAAAATAATACTACCAATCTTCTGCAGGCTTACTTATATAGACATGCGCCATGACACACATACACGCACACACAGAGACACAGAAAACCTGATGAAGAGGAATTGAAGCAAGACAGGAGAGGAGTTGAGGCTTCGGTCTCTCAGTACCTTGGTATAATTGATACGCGGTACCCGAACGCGCCACCAATACATTTGGGGGGAATGCTCTGTGGTGCGGTACCCCCCTGACAGCTGGTGCAGCATCTCTTGCTTCAGGCAGTTCACGTCGAGATGGTGAGCATGAAGGAGGGGCTTGAGTTGGGAGGGTGGAGTCCAGATCGAGTGTACGGAGTGGTAGGCGGGAGCAGGTGGGCGGGTGGAGTCAGCGCCGTGTGGGCGGATAAGAGAAGTCCAGCGATAATGACAGAAGGCGGAGTCAAGGTGATGAGGACAGAAGGCGTAGTCGAGGTCCAGCTTGAGCGGGAGGCAAGGCAGGGCAGAGAGAGCGAACGGCCCCGCTCCGACCTTTATAGGTCCCGCGGCACAGGGCAGGGGGCATCCCGAAGCGATGCGGCATCACCTGAACTGGGCGCTCTGATTGGCCCTGCCCCCCCCCACCCCCGCCACACAGCCCGGCCTCGATGGCCGGAAGCAGCAACATTCCACTTCCGGCAAGGTGACCCTGAGCCGTAAAAAATGTCTCGCTCCGACCCCAGAACGTGATACGAATCGCCGACACCGAACTCCGCATCATGAATTGCCTTGCAAGAAAACCCAGGCCGTGCCCTGATGACCGGCTGAGGGTGGCATCGGTCCCACATGCCTGCCCAAGCGCTCCGACCAGCACTGCCAACGTGCCTGCTCAGTGTGCGCCGCATGGCCCAGGCTGTGCCACATGCCTCCGCCCGATCGCGGCTTTGCTGGCCGTGGTGGCAGGGGGATGTTTGCCATCCGAGGCCGCCAGCGACGACCGAAGGTGTGATGTTATGGTGAACCCATGCACAGACAGTAAGATGTGTCCATTCGTGCCCCACTCTGTACGATAACAAAGTGTCACGAGCGGTACACGGGTCTGTCTTGGAACACATTCCATACAATACGCATAGATCCACCATTACGCACGTGGCCAGCACTCGTGTTTGCCCGATTCTGCTATCGTGTGCGCGGGGCGAAACCCGATCAATATAATGAGTCCAGAAATGGGTTGTAAGGAATGCGCCACTAGTGCCTTGCACACTCGCATTCCTCCCAACGTGGCGTGGTTGTCGTTAAACTATGCCGAATCGAGATATCGGCCTCGATTTGTGTTCAGTGCAGTGTGGGTGTCGTGCAGGGTGTGTTTCTTCTGTTGTGAAAAACACCATCCGTGCAGCCTTTTTAAGAGATATTAATTAGTATGCCTTTTCAATGCAACCGGCCATCTTCCATAGATCATCGGAATCTCAAGTCGACAATTTAGAGCTGCCGAGCATACCGTATAACTTGCTGCAAACGTTGGGTTGAGGGATTGCTTGAGGATGGGAGCTCTGTGCTGTCGATGCTCATGTGGTGTTTGAGCGCCCCTTTCTAAGGTGCTGTTTCTTCCGTCTCCTCGGTGCGTGTGGTGTGCAGCATGGGCGTCATGCTGGGTGTGTTTCCTGTCCATTGGGTGGAAATTACTGCTGCGTGTGCGTTTGGCGGGCTGTGTTTTCTACGGAGGGGTGGGTGTGTAATGCCTACTTGGCCTTTGCTGAGGACCCGTCTCATAGCGAAGGTCACACGTGGCTCAGATTTACCTCAAAAATAATTAATCAGACAAAGAAGAGTAGGAATGACGTTAGAAATGAAAAGAAGAAGAAATTATGTAAGCAAACCTAACTATGAGATCCTCGCAACGCACGCCCCTGTTGTCCCACTAGACAAGAGGGAAGGGACTATCTACACGTATATTCATGGAATAACTGTCTTGGGACCACTATCTGTTGGATGCATGCGGCTCTGAGAACCGCAACAATATCATGAAATTTCTCTTTTCCATCATGCCATATTTATATGAAAGTTTATATTTTTAACCTCAATGTTTCTTCTGAAATGAACATGGTACGAGTAAATAATTTTGATAGTATAAGATGTGCAACTCGGTTTGATTGGCAGTGAATGCATTTTCCTGAAATTTCCTTGCCATGAAGTCCTCTTTTTTTTTTTTTGGTCATGCTACTCGCGACTCTATTCACGTAGCAACGTTAACTCGATGTCATTTCGAGCTTCACAAATATACCTATTCAAGTTATCTGCAGACATACAGTCTCTTCTTCCTGTAAAGATAACAGCAAAACGAATTAGCTTCATAATGCGCTCGGAACACGAAACAAACATCCACTTGATGGCCTTATACAAACTTATGAGGGCGCATTATCCCAGCACATCTGGTGTCCATACTGATTGATATAACTCTAAAACCACAGACAGGATCGTTTGTACAGTCGAACCGAAAAATGCTAGAGTGCTTCAAACAAATAGTAAACTGGGAGCCATGTCCATGTTTGTTGGAGTAGTAATCGTTGATGACATTTATCAATAGCTTGAAACTTGTTATGAATGAGATTCACATGGCTTTTAAATATTTAATCAATATGTTTAATTGACTTTTTTATTTTATAAAATATTTCAATTGTGATTGAGCATGGGAAGTATATATATATATATATATATATATATATATATATATATATATATATATATATATATATATATATATATATATATATATGTCAGAGATTTAGCATGTTAGTGTTCCAATTTGAACTCCTGGCTCATGATGCCAGGAACCTGTATTTAAATCCCATTTCCCATACATGTTGTGCATTGTCTACTTATGTCCTTGTGATTCACATGAAAGTACACTGTTGTCGACTAATGTCTTTATCCTGCTTGCATGATTTGTATACATGCTCCTCCATGAGCCTTAGATCAATGGAAAAGAAAAAAATGTTTTAAAAAAATCTGATGTCGATGAAATGCATCTTCAGTTTTGTGTTTAGATGTTTATTTGTTTCCAATGAGAGAATTGTAAGTTGCCTGGAACTCAGACTAGAATACATAAACAATGCACTCATGAGCTTTGAAATGACGCTACTCCGAATTTAAAATTCAGTTGTGATGGCAGTCTCACCTTACCAGCAAACAGCACGTATCTAATAATAACCCGTTGATCTAATAATCTCCAAATGGGAATCCAGAATACGTGTGAAAATATCATTCTTTGTGACTGACAAAAACCACTGCTCATCTAATTTTGCAATTTAACATGGATCAAAATGTAATTATTTTTTCATAAGCATCTTCACCACCATTTATTTCTTTTGATACACATTTGTTGTGCTGTCAGTGCTAATCCTAGGCATTGTTTTCCTTTTCTAGTGTTTCTTCTTCACCCATTATTCAGATGTTTCCATCAGTTTGTGTGATATATGAGGGATAAATGCATTGACTTTTTGTGCCTGTAAGGCCCAGTCACACCTTGACGTTTTAGCCAACGTATGCCGATTTTTGAATTTTTTTTCTAAAACGTTGGCACACGTTGAATACGTTATGGGTAAGTTTTGATAACATTGAGAGCATGCTGAAAAACACTGCCATACGTCGTTGTACGCTGGCTTTAAACGTTGTACTTTTTGGTTGTCCTCAAATTTTTTCATGCTTGAAATTTCACGACGTATGCCGGCGTATGACTCGCACGTTCTGCTACGCTAGCCACAAGTTGTATGCACGGTCTGCGATCGTTGACAGACGTCAACACATGCTACTTGTAAGTTAATCATAAGTTGAGACACGCCGAGGTAATATTTAGCGTACCCGAAACTTATTTCTAACCTATGATTAACGTGTTGTTGGCACGTTACGCGATCGTTGCCACACATCGACAGACGTTACTTTTAAGTTACTCATAGGCTGAAAGACGTCGGTATAATGGATCGTCCTTGCGTCAGCGTCCACGGCCACGGCCAGGACACTTATTTGCAGCATTCTTCAAACTTTTCTTCGGCATGACGAGGATGTTCACACTTCGATGTCTAGTTTGGCTATGATTCCAATTGTCCATCGTCAGCGTCTATTTAAAATAGTCGAGTTTGAGCGTTTTAACACGTTCAGAAGAAACGTTTCAAATTTCAAAACCCCAGCGTCAAAAAACAAAGGCGAGTGACAGCAATTTAAATCGTTCATTGTAAACAATGAAAATAGTTGAGTGGTACCGTTTAAAAGTCGTTGAGTGTAAAAAAAAATCCAATTGTTGAGCGCAAGCTTCTACTTTCAATAGTGGAGATGCAGCCATTTAAATCGTTGAGTGGCAGCCTATGAATAACAAACCCTACGTCACCAGCAAAGATAAACTGCGGCACGATATGGATAAGTTAGGCTATCGTTGGGCATAGTTTGTGAACGCCGGCTTCACGATAATTATTCGTTGGTATATCGTATCTATAAGTAATCAAAGCGCTCTATGCACATTATTAGTTCATTGTGCATTTGTCAACCCATTATGAATAGACCTAAATCGTAAAAACAAGCCATAGCTCATTGTTGAAAAAGCCCCATAAAAAATTAGCCGCGAAGAACTTCGAACAATGGTGCAAAGATGTCTCCTACCCGTGGACACGTGGACGCAAGGAGGATCCATCATAACCCACACCCTCCCCCTCACACTCACCTACTACTGCCAACATGAACAAACTACTACTAATACTAATACTGATACTGATACTGATACTGATACTGCTGACATGGACATCGACTCAAAAAGGACTCGAAAACACTGTTGGGTTCCCCTTTTATGAACACCATTTTTATTTACCAATTCCCAAAACCGCTGGGAACACGTCTTTATATGGCAGTTGTAAGCTAGAAACGCATTAATTTATTTATTTTTGTCGACCAGAAGACATCATTGGAATACGTCTACATACGTCGATGTGTGTTGGGACTACGTAAAGAATTGGTTCAAAGCACGTCAAACATAAGTTAGAAATAAGTTTCGCGTAAAAAAGACATTACCGCGACGTGTTTCGACTTATGAGTAGCTTATAAGTAGCCTTTGTGGACGTGTGTAAGCGTCCACATATCGTGTGTAAAACTTATCCCCATCGCATGCGGAACGTGTGTCATACGCCGAGTACGTCGTAAAATTTTGAACATGTTTAAAATTTCTTGATGTACTCTACTTACTACGACATATGATAGCGTACTTTAGCGTTCTACTCACGTATACCAAACTTACTCATACCGTATTTGACGTGCCCCAACGTTTTAGACACATTTTTCTTAGGTCGGCATACGCTGGCAAGATCGCCAAGGTGTGACCGCGATGTTGACACTTCCATTTCTACAGCAGTTATGATTCGAATCGTTGTGCGTCAGCCTTTTAATAGGCTACGTCACGACATCGTCGGCGATGCGTGCAACGCGCTATGCCTAAGTTAGACTATCGTTGGGCATCGGTTGTGTAGGCCGACAACAGGTTCAGCATTCGTTGGTATAAGTTATCTATAACACAACGAAACGTTCTGTGTCCGTTACCAATGCGTTATACATAAGACCAAGTCGCTATGAATACGTCCGAATCTTTAAAAAAAAAAACATCAAAAGTTCAACGTAAGCCAGCGTTTTACATACATTTTAATACGTTGCCATCGCTGGCTAAAACGTCAAGGTGTGACCGGGCCTTTAGATTCACTTCACTTACTGTCCTTATTTATCCTTCTTTCTATAGACATTATAACTTCTGTTGAAGTATCCTGTCAGAAATGAGGTCAAATGTATGTGGAACCAAACTATGCTCCATCTGACCTCGTGTGAGTGATGGAACCCCCTCCCACATCATAGGTTCATAAACGACATATCAAAATGATCATCAACATGAGCGTACTCCACTCTCTTTTTTCCGACAAAAGCGAGGCTCATGCAAGGTTAAATTAACAGCTTGGTAGGAGGGCATCAATCGGGTACAACTAGCAAGGGGATAAACAAATCGGAAAGGAAGATATATATATATATATATATATATATATATATATATATATATATATATATATATATATATATATATATACACATATATGTGAGAGAGAGATATATATGGAGATATGGCCTTGAAAGCGCAATGGTGTCGGTGCTGTCAAAGCAATCGGTTAGCCATAGTTATGCTGGATTATAAAAAATGTCATTGCCTTCCCAGAAGTCAGTCACAGGCAAGTGACAGACACTTCTCACTCATGGATAAATATTAAAATAATTTGTGATCTGTGGTCATTAAAAAAGTTTATTACAGTCCTGGAAATTTTTATTTGACTGCTTTGTGTAGTTCCTTGTTTTTCGACTTCATTTGAAGGCCACCGACTCATCTAATATTGGACCTGAGATGTTGTTCTCAGTAAAAAATATACATCTACATCTATTCTCTTTTTATTTTTTTCTCGTAATGCAATTTGGCATTATCTGCAGACTTTGAATATTATTTGTTCCAACTAGTCTCAGGTCTTCACCGATTTGAAATATGTAGCAGTTTGCAAGAGTTTCCATGGCACCCAGTGGACCTTACGTCATGCTGCCCTCCCTCCTTCATTCCACATACTCACCTTGAACTCGTTTCATCTTCAGTGGAAAAGGCATTCGTGATGTTGTGAAAACAATATAGTGACTTGTCAAAACATCCAAATGAAAAGTAGACACTCAACCTCCCTGTGGAAAAAGTATTTGACTGTTTATAATAAAATATTCATACGTGCGAAGTGGGACAGAGCTGGAAAATCGTTATACACTACGTTTCCTCCGAATTCACCAATTCTCATTCTTTTCTTATCACATCTTCCTCACAATATTTATCAGGCTCGTTGCATTGAATTTTCACCATTTTGCATCGATTGACAGAAGCAAAATCCTTCAGAAACAATTTTGATTTGATTTTTGATATTGCTCATTTGTCAGTCTGTCTGTCCGTCCCTCTGTCACACACCGTGAGATGACGGAATCTCATGAGATTGTAAGTTTAACGTTGTTTCATCATTATTTAATTTCAACATTGTATTTATGCATCATGAAAAAGACAATTAATCTTGGATCATTTTCAGGATGTTTCAAAGAGATTGATACAACTTTGACTTCCTGCCATTTCTTTGTTTTTTTTTTTGACCAATATTGTTTTCCTTTTCAGTGTTTGGTGGTGTTATCGTGGTATTTGTTCCCTGGTATTTCTAGCTCCGTCGCTCAATTATGCCATTCACAGTGAAGCAGAAGGCAAAAGTGGTGGCTCTGTTGTACGAGCCTGAATCATATGCAGACACCCGCCGGAGGTTCTGCCGGGAATACGACCTCAGAACACGTGATGGACCCACAAATTATGTCGTTCAACATATTGTGAAACATTTTGCGCACAAGGGTACAGTGCACAACCAGAGCAAGGGCAACAGTGGCAGGGCAGCATCTGTAACCAAGAGCCAAGCTGACATCGATGCCATGCAGGATTCTGCAGTGGACAGTCCCAAGAAGTCCCACCACCGGCGCTCCCGGGAGCTCGGCATCAAACCAATACCAGTCTGGAATATCATCACGAAGGAACTGAAGCTTTTCCCATACATCATCTCTATTAGGCATAAACTGAGTCAAGATGACTTGAGAAGGAGACTTGATATGTTTAGTGGACATGTTTATATACCCAAACTGGATCAACCTGATCTGGTTCAGTGATAAAGCACATTTACACTTGAACGGTGCTGTCAACAACCACAACAACATTTTCTGGTGGGTGTCTACATACGATTTAGTCTCATATCACAGAGCCACCACTTTTGTCTATCGCTTCACTGTCAATGACATAGTTGATCTACGGAGCAATAAATCCCAGGGAACAAATACCACGATAACACCAACAAATCCTGAAAAGGAAAACGGTATGGGTCAAATAACAAAGAAATGGCAGGAAGTCAAAGTTGTATCAATCTCTCTGAAACATCCTGCATTAATTAATACAATATGGCTACTTAAAATCACTTGAGAGTAGCAATTCCACGGATATTCCATGGGACATATCTCACGAGATTGTGAATGGGGACCTGGAGGTAGTTTGGATAATTGTTCTCACAAGACATGCAACTGAGATTGTGAATGGGGTGAAATGTGAAGTTTGGAAAGTGGGAAAACAGGTGATGAGGAGGTAGGAGTAGGTGAAGTTGGTAATGGCAAAATAATTAGGTGGCTTAGGGAGGGGAGGAGAGGAGGAGATTGGGACCATACTCTGTGCAGAGCTTTGGTGTTGCTTAAGCAGTCTCCTTGGCTCTTGGGCACAATCCTGGATGGGTCACCACTCTGACACAGTATACCAGCAAGCTGGCCCTCATTTTGCTGACCTCGGAAGGATGACAGGCTGAGTTAACCGCACCTGGTATTAATTCAACTGCTGAGCGGGATTTGAACTCAGGACCCTGGGATCCAAAGCCTACCACCCTAACCATTAAGCCAAGTCCAGGCATAAGGGAGGGGAAAGAGTTAAATATTCCACTATTTAAATGAGATAATTCAGAAACAATATGTAATGACGTAAGAATGTCCTCTTGCTTTGAAGACCGAGAAGGAAGGGGGAGGGAAGGACAAAGTTGTGGTTGGGAGTGAGGGCAGAGAGTGCACAGAGAGCTGGGAGAGGAGGGTTGAAGACTTAGAGTGGGGAGGTGATTGAAGCCCTGAGGTTGGAGGGCCTGGGTGGTTGAGGACTTGAGGTTGAGGGTGAAGAGTTGATTTAACTCAGCAACAGTTTTAGGGAGCGCATAGCTTGACAATATTAAATTCACATTATATTTAACTGTTCTTTGCATAATAATGTTGAAGTTACATTTTACATTGCACAGAATTTCGATGAGTACCTGCTCGTCTTACATAGTCTATAACAGGAAAATGCTTGACAAGACAGAGTTTGGACTACGCAGGCCGTTTGCTCCAAATTTGCTCATGCACCTCACCATCTTCCTGGAGAGTTTGCACTGTGCATGTGTGCTCACCCTAAATGTGCTATGCTAATTATTTTCACACAAATAAGGTCAATGTCATAAGTTTCCATTCTTAATCAAATCTATATAAAAATATGAAATACGGGCACTTTCACTGAGCTGAGTGATTACGTACTGTATGCAAACAATTAAATTACTATAACTGTCTGAGCACTGATCTTTGACAAATATTTTGTCAAAACAAACAAACAAACAAA
The DNA here is from genome assembly GCF_056783735.1 of Eptatretus burgeri. Lineage (NCBI taxonomy): Eukaryota > Metazoa > Chordata > Myxini > Myxiniformes > Myxinidae > Eptatretus > Eptatretus burgeri. Next base: position 65,136,737 of record NC_140961.1, read on the forward strand.
AATTACAAAATTCATCACTTCCCATTCTGACCACGAGGTACAGTTGGGTCACCAACGCATTAACATCAAAAACCTGTTGTGTATCAACAATTAATAATCACATTCACTCTTTACTAATCGTCATTTCACCGAGTCCTTCACAAGTACACGATGGATAAGGCAATGGATAAGATGGCCTCGTGGAAAGGTGGGACTGGCATCCCAAAGATTTTACATTCAAGTCTGGTTAAAGACAGCAACATGAAGAATGAGGATTCTTAGTTTCTGGAAGCTGATAATCTCAGCAGAATTACCATCTCAACAGATTGTTGGTCAAAACCCAGCAGTATTAGTTCAGTAATCTTGTTCCCCCTTTCCCCCCTCCCCCCGCACCCATATCTGTTGCACATCTGGTGCCAATCCTCATATTGTCATTGACTGTGCAATAACAGCATCTTAGGATGGCCTGCATTACAATGCCATGTAGGAAAAGGCAGTGCAACACAAATTTCCCTTTGGTGATCAATAATAATAATAATAATTATAACTAGAGGCGGAGCACTCAGTCGAGTGCAAAACCTCTGCCGCCAATACTGCTGGGTCACTTAAGTGAACCTGATATCCTATTCATTGCAGGTCAAAACGGATCAGACTCTACTGAACCACGATTGAATAAACTAAACTAGATCGACGCGCATGTAGAAATGCCCCAAAAAATAAAATCTAATTTTTTTTGTAAAAAAAGTTGCAAAATTTGTTTTTTTTCTCTCTAACAAATTTTTTATTTGGGGGGGGGGTTGGAAATCACTTAAAACATGTAAAAATGCAAAAAAAAAAAAATCAAATATTTTTCAAATAAAATCGAAATTTTTTTGAACAAAAGTTGCAAAATTTTCTAAGTTTTTTTTTTGGGCCAAGTCCAAAATGTAATGGCATGATCCTTGGACCATACCTAATCCCCCCACCAAGTTTCGTCGAAATCCGTCCAGGAGTTTTTCCGTAGTACTGTTCACAAACAAACAAACAAAAAAAATCTTGCCAAAAGGTGACCACGTGTGACTTATTTAAGGTCACACTGAGGTGAACAGAGCTGCTATCCACCAGGAGCGACTCCTTGAGGAATATCTGCCTACGAGAGATTCCGATGAGAATCGTTCTACAGCGTAACCATGAAAAATATGCTTTTGCCTCATAACGTCACCAAATGACGTCATAATGTCTCAAGCTTGACATATATAGAAAACACTCATCGAGGTGTTCAATTTGAGGTATTACACGATATGGTACCTAAGATTTCAAAATTTGACCTTGGGGTCAAAAACTTTCGACCTCCAGCGCCAACCATGAAGGTCAAGGCCGATCGCCACCAAAAATTAATCAGCTGAGCGCCAGACCATGAACTATATTCCCATGAAGTTTGAAGACGATCCAATCAAAATTACTCAAAAAATAAGGGTTTCGTCAACTCCCCTGATTTGCGCCAAAGTGACCTTGACCTTGAAAATTTTATGCGCTGAAAGGGACCTCTATAGGACTCTGATATGCGAAGTTACAAAAATTTCCAATGATAACTGTGCTCTGCAGAATTTTTTATACGTGATTACAGACAAAAAAAAATGATAATAAAACAAAACATACAAGCTGACTAACGTATCTAGCAAAAACTTCGTTTTGGCAAGATAACAAACAGACAGGGGTGAAAACAGTAACCTCCATCCATCTTCAATGGCGGAGGTTAATAATAATAATAATAATAATAATAATGATGGCAACAACAAGAAAAAGAGCAATCATATATTGCAGACCCATGCCAGGACTTGCTTTGTGTGGTGTATTTTGTGTAGCGTTTGTGTACTGGTGTGTTACGTAATTAATAAGAGACATAACTAGAACTGCCACTTTATAACTGCTGGCAGAGATGACCGGGTACCAAGATGTCCCATTTTGCAACCCCGCTTTGATTGGACACCTGACCCTGACCCATGACATTTTAAAAATTATTATTGGTTATTCAATTGAATTTAGAATGGGATTAAAATAAATTCAGTTCAAATCAAATGGAAGATCAAATAGGTACAGACCTGCATTGGAGTCATCAGAAGGAACCCAAACAAGCAAAAAGAAAAGATGAAGTCATCAGGAGGAACATGGATAGGATTTACATTTCAGTTGCTACTTCTCTAGCCTCAAACCCATCCAGGCACAGCCAAGTGAGTCTTATTCAACAAAGAAAAAAGAAGAAAAAGAAAAAAGAAACCAAATCAAAAAATCTAATAATTCTGGCTGCTAGATCATACGTCTGATCAAGTTGAAATTTAAAATATATATTCCTTCACAACTAGATCATAAATGTGAAGTTTCACATCAATTGATTATGCGGTTCCAGGGAAAACATTATTTAATATTTTTCTTCAATCCAATGTGGCTGCCAAACCATGTGACCTATCAATTACTCCTTAACAAACATGTACACTCATGGCTCGGGAACATCTGTGTGAGGTTTCCCCTCGATATGTCCAGCTGTTCTGGAGAAGATTATTTTTATGGTAAATGCAATATGGCTGCGTAACCATGTGACCTATGACGTCATATGTGTACAGTTTTTCCTCAATCTGTTCAGCCACTTCAGAGAAGAAGATCTTTGAAGTCAAAAAAAAAAAATATATATATATATATATACATATATATATATATATATATATATATATATATATATATATATATATATATATATATATATATATATATATATATATATATGGCTGCCAAATCAAGTGACTGATGACGGCATCAAAAAAAAATTCTGTGAACTATTTTATCCCGAGATGACCCTCAAAACTTTAAATACTGATCAGATGTAGCGTTCTACATATGCAATTATGACATCATAACGAAGGAACCTATGACATCATTAAAAAAAATAATCACATTCCCTTTGAGGAGTCCTTGCTATGTGCCAAGTTTCAATTTTTTCATTTGTGCGGTTTCAGAAATAGAGGTCCAAAGTTTTTCCATTTTTCCAACATGGCTGCCACACCACGTGACCTATAATGTCATATTCATCATTAAAACATTCTACATGAATAGTTGCACCTATGGTGAAAATTTTGTCTCAATCTGACAAGCAGAATGTGGATAAAAACAAAAATTCTGTGCAGACAAACAAACAAACAAAAGGACACAAACGCAATACCCTCTCCTTCAGCGAGGGTATAAAAATAAAATAAAATAAAATAAAAAAACAGGAATGGCACTCGGTGGAGCGCATACCTCTGTCAGTCTGAAGTTTGTTTTTTATTGTATACATAGTCAAGGCTCATGGAAGAGCTGGTATGGTTTGTATTCCACTGATGGGTCAGAGTTGCATCTAATCAGCTTGTTCTTGTCACCAAACTAACTAACCTAACTCATCCAGAAAGTTGTCATAACCTGTCAACAACTTTTTGAAATTGTTTTGGCCCGATTTCTCAACGATGAAGAATCACTTATAAATTTTAAATTCTAGTATCCGGATTTTCACCAAAATCAAACCATTTCGTTCTTGTCGTACACCTAACCTGTCCACCAAGTTTCATTCAAATCCGTCATAACTTTTTGAGATATCCTGCTCACAGACAAAGAAACAGACAGACAAACAGGAGAAAAACGTAACTTCTGTCCACCTAAGCTGGCAGAGATAAAGATTAACAAACTTTAATATCTTAAATATCACATTTCAGTACATCTGATATTTTCAACTGCTTTGGAACTTTTAAACCTGAGCTTTCAATTCAAGCATTGGAGGACATGGCAACCAGCCATGTTCTAGCTCTTTTGAGAATTCTTCACATCAATACCAAAGCTATCCTTTTCAATCCTTGTTACACTGGATGAGTAAATTCAAAGCACAAATGGCACAATGCAGATTTTGTTGATCTCTTTCATTAGATGTTTGAAATTGCCAATGGCATGAAAAAGGAATGGAAATCCACAAACAATTTCAACTTTCATGAGAGGAAACTGTTTTTAGAATGTGAGATGTTGATGTAAACTTTAATTGATTATATAGTGGGGTGGCCGAGCTCAATATATCATAACAATTGTTCATTTTTTGATAAAAGCATCAAATTTGGCAGATGTGTTGATAGATATATTGGAAATAAAACTGGATATTGGGCCATCACAAACTCGCACCCTCGTGGCCGTGGCAGCCATTTTTCAAAATGGCCACCAGCGGTTGGTCAAACTTTCCTATCCCAGAGGACCCACATGCAATAACGGACATAATCTAGATCCTCGTAACCTTGAGAACCAAATAAAATACTCACTCACAATTCTATGGACTTTTACAAAGTAATTGGTCATTTCATTATATTATAATTTTATTATATAATGCCTTGAATTAGTAATTAGTAGTACCAGAAAGAGTAGTACTAGTTGTTCTACAGGGTTCCCCACAGAAAACCAGGAAATTTGAGATTTTGAGATTTATTTTGCCATATTTTGCAATACATCTAACGTTTGTTTTTGTTTTGTTTGAAAATAAAGTGTATCTTTGTTTTACACTACATCTAAGTTTGCTTTTGTTTTGTTTTAAATAAACTACCAAATTTCCTGGTTTTCTGTGGGGCACCCTGTAGTAGAATTTATTCGTTCTTGTAGAAGAATTTATTAGTATGTTATTAATTCTGATAGTTTACATGAGGCAGCAACATTTCAGCTTGACAACCGAGTTCAGACATGTGCAGAGCTGTTAGAGGACACAGAACTGCTGGCTCGACTTAGTGCAGGAGATATGGTTGCACTTGAATCCAAATATCACGATAAATGCTTGGTGAGCCTCTACAACTGTGCCAGAAAACACAAAACTCAAGAAACCGATGAGGAAAATGTGCTATCAGGAATCGCTTTTGCTGAAGTTGTCATGTACATTGAGGAAGCACGCCTTGATGACAGCACTGCACCAGTCTTCAAGCTGGCTGATCTGGCTCATCTGTACAGGTTGAGGATGGAGCAGCTTGGCATTAAGCTCGATGCGAGAGTAAACACCACAAGATTGAAGGAAAGACTTTTGGCTCAGATCCCAGACCTGCAAGCTCAGACCCAGGGGCGGGATGTCCTTCTCGCATTCTCTGATGACATTGTTGCAGCCCTGACCAAGGCATGTGAATGGGACAGTGACAGTGATGCCGTGCACCTGGACCATGCTGCGAAAATTGTGCGTCGCCACATGTTTGATGAGCTGAAACCCTTCACTGGGTTCCAAGAAGGCTGCCAAAGAGACTCTGTGCCGAACCTACTGCTGGCAATGGTAAACCTGGTCCTTGAAGGTCCAATCATCAGAGACCAGAGTGAATATTCAGCGATGTCAGCAGCCCTAACCATCGCACAACTGCGAAAGTTTAACAGCGTCAAGCACAGGCGGCTTGAAGGACCCACAACATCTGCCAATGTCATACAGCACTGCTCAGGAAACACCTGTACCAATGTATATAGGCCTGATGGTCCATGCCCAAACCAGGAAGAGGGAACTTGTGGACCGGCTTTCACATGTGGGTGTCAGTTTCACATATGACTGTGTGCTTCGTCTGTCAGCCCAGCAAGGAGAAACTGTCATCCAGCAGTTTCACAAGGAACAGGTGGTTTGTCCTCCTAAGATGCGTGGTGACATCTTCACAACTGCTGCGGTTGATAATATTGACCATAACCCTAGCTCAACTACCTCAAAGGAGTCCGTCCATTGCACAGGTATCTCACTCCTTCAACACCCTGCCTTTGCAGGTCAAGGAGTTGACCGCAGCATTGTGATTGCTGGAGTTTCTGCAGGCCAAAAGACAGTGGGCCATTTGCCAAGCTACTACACAGAAGTTCCACCGGTTGTCAGGAGCACCACGAAGGCACCTGTACCACCTAGCACCGTGGCATCTCTGAGCAGGGAGAACTCAACCAGAGCATCAAGAAAGAATACTGCTGGCTAGAAAATGTGCGGAAGATTCTTGCACTTGCATCTGATGATGAAGAGAACTCTGTGAATCAGAATGTGGACAATGTCCTGGGCTGCATACCATGCAAGTCACCAGCCTGCTGGAAGAAAAGTCATCTTCCCAAGTGCCCTACTCCCCCTATTCCAGGAGAGTGCCCGCACGGTGGCAATGATCAAACACTCAATGGACACAGTCAGAAAGGCTGTTCAACATCTGAATGCTGGGCAGACACCAGTAGTAACGTTTGATCAACCCTTGTACGCCATTGTCAAGCATATCCAGTGGAAGTGGCCAGAGATTTATGGGGAAGACAAGTTTGTTGTGATGTTTGATGGCCTGCATATAGAGATGGCAGCTATGAAGACCCTGGGTGATTGGTTGCAAGGCAGTGGCTGGGTTGAAGCACTGGTACAAGTGGAGATCACAACAGCAGGCACTGCCAACTCCTTCTTGCGTGCAGCACATGCTGCTCACACCAGACGTGCCCACCAAGTCACAGCAGCTGCATTATACATCCTGCAGTATCGGGCCTACAATAACCGTGATACAGATACAGAAGATGAGCCTTTGGGGTTTGACGAATGGTGCTCAAAGAGGGAAGAGAGCTGCCCTCAATTCCAGTACTGGGCAACAGTTATGGCATTGGAGCTGTGTTTACTGGTCTATGTGCGATCCCTGCGGCAGTCCTGCTTCAGCATGTACCTCGATGCTCTGACAGAACTCGTCCCCTGGAAGACAGGAAAAGGAAACGTTCTGTGAGGAAGACAAGGAAGTTGGCCTCATTGATGGGGGGAGTGCTCAGCACACAGCTATTGCAGGATCTCCACACCCTGGCCCCATGCAGCCATGAAGAAGCTGATAGTCATACGCTACTGCATGTATCGCACTCTGCACAGCATGGCCACCACAAGATGCTCATTCGCACTGTTGACACTGATGTTGTGGTCTTGGCTATGTTTGCCATGTCAACTACCAGCTGGATGTGAACTGTGGCACGCATTCCGAACTGGCAAGAGCTTTCGCTACCTGGCAGCCCACCAAATAGCTGCATGCCTCAGACCAGAGATGTCATGTGCCCCTCCAATGTTCCATGGTTTGACAGGCTGTAACCAAAACACTGTATCCAGCTTTGCTGGACAAGGAAAGAAGATAGCATGGTCAACATGGACATCACTGCCAGAACTGAGAGATGCACTACTGATGCTGGCAAATGGACCAAAGGAGATCCCAGATGATGCAATGAACATTATTGAGAGGTTTACCATACTTCTTTTTGACAGACCCAGCACCTGCATCAAGGTGGACCATGCAAGAAGGAAGCTCTTTCCATGGAAGAACTCGGCACAGCAAATCCCGCCTACCTGAGATGCTCTGGTGGAGCACATTAAGATAGCAGTCCAACAGGGTGGTCACATCTGGGGGAAGACACTGCTACCAGACCCTGTGCTGTCATCACCAACTGACTGTGGGTGGGTGAAGACAGAAGGAATGTATGAGCCCCACTGGACGACGTTGCCACAAGCATCAAAATCCTTCCACGAGGTGATCTCTTGTGGCTGCAAGAGTGGTTGCAGAAAGCGCTGCAGGTGCAAGAAGGCTGCACTTCAGTGCACAGGCCTCTGCTTCTGTGAGGGAGAATGTGCCAGCTGACTCTTATAAGATCTCTCATTTACTCAAACATTAAAGTGCCATGCCATGGCAAGTTGTCTTGCCATGATGAACAATTAACATGATCAAGATGTGTTCATAGAATGGTTCAAATAGTATACAACAATTACACTGGTCTTTTCAAATAACTTAACTAGCATAGTTAATGGCTTCAGTACATTCACTGAACATTGTTACATGGCCTATGTTATTACGTAACTGTACTCGCTACTGCTATGGTTTAATCCAGTTACCACTACAACATGTAGAGACAATCTCACCATTTTGTTGTATTTTCTTTCATTTATTATTGCCTTGCATTGTTATAAAACATATTTTTCACTTTAACTTGAATGTAAATCATATTTGTGGTGCTCAAAACATGGAAACAGCAGCTTGGGGGTGGCCGAAGTGTTCTCTGCCAGTAACCGCTGGCAGCAATTTTTCAAAATGGCTGCTATGGTCAACAGAATGCTAATCTGCAATGGCCCAATATACAGTTTCTTCTAAATATATTAAGCTATATATGTACCAAATTTGGCGCTTTTATCACAAAATGAACAATAGGTTAGCTATGCCGCCCCACTATTATAAAAGATTAAAAGTTATGCGAACCACACTGAAATTAAGCATAACTCAATTTTATAGATACCAACTTTGATAAATTTCAAGCCATAGTTGGTCCATTATTTGTCTATCATTTCAACTTCAGACATTTAGATTAAATGCACAGATATGTACACTGTATTTTCATTGTATTGTTGCAGTTTTGCAAAATTGTCACTCACCAAGGCAATGGCACCCAACATATAGCGATTCCCGAGATAGTTATTTCATTATTACTTGTTACAGATAGGGTCCTCCCTAGTGCCTGATGAGTTACAAAGGGAATAATGTGTTGTTGTGGGTTTAGCTTGGTCATTCCACTTCATCTAACTCTCGTTCTTGCAATCAATCAATCCATCCGTCTTCTGTACCGTATTTACGTGCACCTTCCGCGCCTCACTCCGAACCCCGAACACCCTGCAAAGTCTTCCCCCTCACTTAACTCGACTGCAATTCCCCATAATGCCTTCACCCTTTACAGTTCAAACCTCGTCACACGTCCAATAAACCCTTCATCACTTCCACCCAGTTCAGTCCTCAATCTATCTATCCCTTCTGTTCTCCTTTGCTCACCACAGTTGCACTGACATTCTGAGCCGGCATTGGTTCGGTGATCGCGATCGTTTAGCGCTGCCATCATGCTGCGCAGTTGTTACGTACTGAAGCGTCGACGGCTCAACTAACGTTGAGCTCGTCACGGCGAGAGGTTAAAGTCCCGCGATGTCCCGAGTGGCTCAACTCCTGAGGAAACGTTCAAAATTAATGGCAGACAATGCGTACGTGGGTTGTGAGGAGAGACACGAGAAACCTTACAGCTTTTAAAACCAATGGGTTTATTTCACGTAACCCAAAACAATAAGGGAAAGGTTGACCCAACAAAAGGAGTACGACGGCGGGTTTGGAGGGAAGGAAAGGAATACAAGTAATAAATAATTATACACAACGAGGTAAAAATCAATGTAAAGAAATCTAAGGCACCAAACACCAGACTCAGTCACTGACGGGAAAGGGACAAAACCGGGGGACTCAGCTCTGGTGGTAGCAGGCACAAACAGGCGATGAGGATGACGACAAGGTGAACAGATGAATGGCAGGACAATTGCGAGGGATAATGAGGTGATGGGTAGGATGACGAACACAAGCAGAGGCAGGCAGGCAGGATGACCTCCTCAAAACTTTTCCCCAGTCTTGTTCCCCGTGCTCCTCAGACCTTGATCACCTCACACAACCCTCCTCAGGCTCGCACACACCAACTCCCAGCTGCGTTCTCCTCAGACCAACTGCCCAATTAGGCTCCTCCGTCTTCTCAATCCATCCCATTGCTCCTTGGGATGCATTCAGAGCTCCACCCCCTCTTTTTTGTGCTGAGTCTCCCAGCACCCCCCCCCACCCCCAGTCGAGGTTGACATCGAGGTGACACACACAATTTCCAGCACCACAATCCCTATCTAATTATTACCACGCACCACCCCTTGTATGGCGGAAATGTAATCAAAGACAATTCTTCAGCTGACATTTCCCAACTTATACATCGAGATAGCAACTACTTGCACATGGGCCATGCTACTCTATACATTCCTATCTGCTCTATGGTGAAATCTAACCTCTGCCCCCCACAAACGTAACAGTACTTACGTACAGCATGGCAGCTGTGCCCCCATGCTGTTGCATTGTGGCAGGGGAGGGCTAATAGAGGCACGCCACGAGCGAATGTTCGAGAACGGTCGTTCTTCCTCGCCATGTGGGCTATAAATAAAAAAAAGACAGCTCAATCTCCGATAAAATTTTAATTCTCCAACTAATTTACTAATTGGCTCCAGTCTTTGTCCCATGTGCACTGGCAGTTTCGCTCGGCTGCATTCCATTAAGATCGGAAGATAAGTTCAGTACAATAATCGAGAGCGTCCCCTCTTTCTCTCTCTTTCCATGAACGGTAATTGGATGGAGGACCTTGGGCCACTTGGTCAACTAATTGGCGTTCGCGGTTGATAAGCAATCCTCCAGAGCATGAAGTTATTTGTACCCGGTGGCCTCAGGCCCAGTTGTCTGGGAGGATCCGAAGCACTCCCCCTCGTAGTCGATCCCGAAGCCTGGTTCCGTCACAGTATTTTAGTGACAAAAAATAAATTCATATTGAGCTCTATTTTTCGGAAACTAGTGGACCCCTTGGTCCATTGGACCAATTTTAATTTGTCTTCAAGTCCTTCTCGCATACCCACCTGCGAGACTGCTTGAGCATTAGCTTGCCTTTCACCAAACCCAGATGGACTTGGGCTAGGATGGGGATTATATGTTCGTGATTATTAACAAATTATACCACTATTAATGTTGTTAATATCACTAGTATTGATTAACATATATTTTTTACAATGTTGTCATTACCTCTGCCACCGAAGGTGAAGGAGGTTATGTTTTCACCCCTTTTTGTCTGTGTGCAGGATATCTCAAAAAGTTATGAACGGATCTGGATGAAATTTTGTGGACAGGTTGTGTGTGTGACAAGGACGAACTGATTAGATTTTGGTGAAGATCCGGATCCGGATCAGACTACTAGAATTTTTAAAGTGAATCTTCACCATTGATAGGGCCAAACTCATACATAGCACGATATCTCAGATAGTTGCGGACGGATTCGGGTGAAACTCGGAGGACACGTTAGGTATCTGAGAAGGAAGAGTTGATTCAATTTTGTTGAAAAACCGATCTGATAATTTTTCAGTGATTCTTCACCATTGAGAGATGGGGCCAAAAACGATATAGTACTGCATAGCATTATATTTCAAAAATGTATTGGGCCCGATATGTTCTCATGGAGCAAGTATTATGTGGTGGAGGTATGTGCTCCACCGAGTGCCCTTCAAGTTTATTTTGTAATTAGAATGCTCTGCCATGGAAGGACCTATTAAGCTGCTCGATACTGTATATATTGGCGTGTCCGGTGGGTTTAAACCCTACCTGTACGGATGGCAAATCTTCTCCCTTGAAGGCTACAGCCGAGACTCGGAGATCACTGCGCACGCGTTAACGGGACATAATGGTGGAGAGGCGATCCACCCAGGAGGAATCATAGCACAGGGGCGCTGCACCAGGACAGCACACGACTACAGTTTCTTAAAACGAATACATTAAATGAAAATAAATGAATATTTACAACGGACAATAATTCAGCAGGTAATGACAATAATAAAGTAAATAAATCCTACAGTCGAGGCGCCTCCCACACAGACTCAAACACAGACAAAGGGAACACAAAATAAAAATAAAAATCTTCCTTTTCAACTATTCCTGCTCTTAACTTGGCCCGGAGCTGATCCTTGTGGAACTGCAATTGGTGTACTTCTCTCGTCACGGGACGAACGCACACCAGGCAATCCACGAGCGGCACTCCACATCAAGGATCAAAGCCCCAGTGTAATGGGTTCGTGTGCTCCGATCATCCTCACCGACCCAACCAAAAGCAAAGGGCCAGCATCTTACCCTACCACTAATGCAATAGCCATGTCATCCTCTTCAGCATGCGCTCAACTGCTGCTCTCGCCTCTCCAAACAATGCACCTCATTCCTCCTCTCTGATCACGTCTCCCCACAAAATGCACAAGCCTCCTGATATGATAAAAATGCTACTCAGAGATCAGTTTACAGATAATAATGAGTCAAGAGTCTGTCGCTCTGTCTTAGCTCCACTGGCTTACATCAATTCCGAAATCAACTCTGTTGTCTTCTTCTGTCACATGCAGCAACAAAGCTGTGGGGTAGAATCACTGGCTGAGGGTGCGGCTGTGTGATGCTGTGCCCTTGTAGGTTAGAGTAGGAATTTAGAATTTGCCCAGGGTGCCGGCGATATCCTGCCTACTCTTTGCGAAGGACACAATGGGATCTTTGACATCGATCACCTAATGCTGGGGGATGGGACGTCCAGTATAATGTCCATTAGAGGGACGGCACACACTGATGAATTGCCCTGCTTGTGAAACACCAGGACGACAGTTTATAGCTGGGCTGAGATTCAAATCCAAGCTCAACAGCTTGGAGGTGAGTGTGCGTACCTAGAGATCCTGCCAGCTCTAATCAGCTCTTTGTGACCTCCAAGCACTTTAATTCACTTTTTGCTCACTTTTTTCTCATCTGTGGAAGTGCCTCACGTAAATTTCCTGCACTTATCTTTAACACTTCATGGTACAATCTCACTGCCACATGTCATATTGTCTTCCAATGCTACTCACAATATCTCTCATTCCTAACTACCTATCCACCTGCATTCTCCACACTCCTTGGTCTTGTTCATTTGAACGTCACATGCTCACTTGTATTGCATTGTCGCATTCTCTTACCATCCTCCTGTTGATCTATCAATCTCCAGAAGAAAGGGTGAAAAATCCATGTCAAGCAGGGTAGTCTCTCATGTATCCAAGGCATATGCTTTGACATTTAAGGAAGAATCATATTGTTGGATGTTATGGGTCTCATGCCAGTCTGATTTTATGATGAAACAGCATTTAAGCTATCATGTCAATTTCATCCATTACCTTTTCATCTTTCTGTCCACTCACACAAGTAAACAAATCATGCACATGCAGTTATCACATATTGCCAAGGGTTCACATAACTGGTACGCAGGTACTCATGCAAGGTAAAATAAATAAATAAACTCAACACGTACTTCAAAAACGCTCTGAAAGCTCAAAAGCGAACTACCACAACAGAGGCTTTTGATGGAAGGTTTTCTCAGCTAGCTGATGTCGGTAAGATTCTTTCGTGATCATCCTGATAATTGATATTATGTGATTTCAACATTTTAGTGTACAAAATTAATTTTATAAATTATAACAATATTATTAATGTTATATTGTAAGTTTATAATTTATAAGTTAAAAAAAAATTGATCTAAGGAGAACGCTTAGCGAAGAGGAAGAAGAGGAGGTTCATGAGTGGCTGGAACGAAAAAAAAGAGAGCGGTTTGCGAGTGTCTTGTCTGGAGCTGACATCCTGAAGGAGTGCTTCCAGAGGTGTAAGATGCATACAAAGCTGAGAGATGCTTTAAAAATCGGAGTGGTGCTTGGGAAAGCAGACGAGCACACTCGAAGCTGACAAATTTTTTTTCTTCGTGAGTTCCAAACCATTGGAGAACCTAATTAAAAAAAAAATAATTGTGTGAACCTTTGCATATTGCCCTGTTGCCCTTACCCTGAAAGCTGACATTCTGACCTTGAAAGCTCATACTGTATTTCTAAAAGATGATACTCTGAAATATCACATCATACACTGACAGATATTTCCCTGATACTGATGGTTTGAGCAGACATGTTGTATGACTTATGGTAGCCCTCAAATGTAGATAATGTGCCCAAGATAAAGTGCATTGTGACTTGCGCAAGAAACACAGTGACTCACTTACCAATTGGGATTTGATGACGAAGTTGAAAGGTTCAATAAACTGAATCTCTTCCAGTGGCTGATCATGGAAATAGATAACTGGGTTAGTTTGGCAATCTTTCCAGAGCAACAGGGTGAGACCGAGATATGCCAGGATGATATTGTTGCGGGTTTGGAATACTGAGGAGTCGCATGCAACACATAAGGGATCCCTAGCACAGTTATCTCCATAGCAATTGTGTTCAGCTAAAATAGTATCAGTGGAAGGGTGAAGATGTGTTGTGAATGTAGTTCGAACCATCCCCTTTGTTCTTGTCTCATTTTCAAGCATCCATTCTCGAACGACATTCTCAAAGCACTTATAAAAACAATCCATTTCAGCAGTGCTTCGACTGTTTAATCGCCATTGGAGTACTTCAATAGTCCTTGCGGTACTTTCAGCGCTACCAGTGTTATTATTGGACCACCAAGCCATTGGCGCGGCCGGGGTTGTGTCAGCCACCCTGTTCACCGTGTGCCTGGGACCAATCGCGATGGCTGGATTGCAGCCGCTAATCAATGATGTGGTGGGATGCCGAAAGGCAGACATCAGTGGAGGCAGGAGGAAGGGCAATAAAAGCCTGAGGCAACAGTTCATGGTGTGCTGGTTTCTGCACTTTGTGGTGTGCTGCGTTCAGGAATTTAAGTTCTGAGTTCAGATCCTGAAAGAATTTACATCTTAGAAGAGTTCCTGCCCTGAGAGAGTTCTGCGAGACAAAGTTCATGTTTTATTCCAGAGTTCGCGTTCTAAGTCCTGGGGAGAGAGACCTGGCCGTACTGACCGAGTTCCCAAAGCACCAAGCGGAATGAATGCTGACCATGGACTCCTCCGAAATGACTTCTCTCTTACATACTTCTACACATGCACCTTACACCTTCGCTTCTCCCAGCACATACACATCATTGAATAATGCTAATTGCTACCGCAACACACTGCACCCTCCACCCACACCTCTTACTCACCTGCACCTTACACCTTGTTCATTCCACTAGCTGTCTGGCTCAAGTATGGGTGGGGCCTGGGTCTACAGGATACCCCACCAACTTCTCTTCCCTCTGTCTATCACCCTTACTCATCTAACTTCCCAGAGAAAATGAGGCGCCTATGCCCATATTTAGTGCTATGGTCAAATATCTAAAGGGCTTTGAGTGCTCGGGGTTGAGATATTCTCATGTGACACTGCATCCTTGTAAATGCGTGCTTTGATTTAAACAAGACCTGTTATTTCAAACCTGCTTGGGTGTCTTTCTCCATTGGTTATATGTAGTATGTCATCAGTAAACAGGCATTTCACCCCACTGGTTTGCTATGGTCGATGGTAGCCAATGTTTCCACTGACAGTAAATTGCTCGGCCGTCCTAAACAATAAATAGTGGAAACATTGAGAGCACAGGCCTTATCTGGGGTAACCAATTCACCGGGGAGGTAATGCAGGATTTGGACATGAAGACCCTACCGGAATTTGTCATTTCGGATGGTGCCTGTGGTTGCTTAGCAACTCATCATGCTGTGGAGTTATCTGCGGCACTGTTGGTTTCAGGGTCAAAGGGCGGGAAGCGGGTTGAGAGAGGCCACTCGTGACCTGGCCAGTGAACCTGTAACAATATATCATATTTATCAGGCCAGCACATAATCAATTTTACATCACCAGAGAATGATGCAACTGCTGTTTGTTTGTCTGTCAAATGTTGTGTTGTATGACATAATGTGGAATTATCAGCAAAAAGGAAGAGAGGGTTTTACAGAGCATCAGATTGGTTGTTTATCTATATGAGGAAAAAGACTGACCCAAGGCACCGCTTTGGCGCACTCTAGCCTCCACTGGGATGGGAGAGGAAAAAGATTCCATTGATTGTGATGTGTTGACTGCATAGTTGGGGGTATGAAAGCAGCTCTAAATGCCATAGGCAGCAAGCTTGGAAGGCAGAGCAGAATGACAGATTGTGCCAAGTGTCCCTAAAATATGTCCAAAAATGCAGAGCAGGATGGCAAGACCATCGAATGTCCAAGGTATGTCCAGGGAGACAGACCTGACCTCTTCTTTGAGATGTAGAGCCCCCATCCATTACTGACAGAGAAGCAGCAGCTTGCCCAGAGTTGAGTAAATCCAAACTGATGGTGAGGTGACTGAAAAGAGGAAACACTTGATATCAGCACCAATGATGGATATCATGACCCTGATAATGTTTGGAAGCAAGCTTAGTAGTCTGTAGTTGATAAACCTGTTTTTGCACCATTCTTTTGGAGAGGAGTTGTTTGTTGACTTTGAGAGGATGGAGTGTAGAGCACATACAGAGAAGCAATGGCAGCAGAGTGGATTTGAGAGCACGGGCAGTCATGCCATCTTGGCCCATTGCCGATGTAGGGTCAAGGTCAGTATTTTATGTTGTCATGCTTTCCTTGTCTCCATCACATAAACCTTCATTCTGAACCGTTTTGATGTTGGTGACACAATTATCAACCCACAATTTTCAGGATTAAAACACAACTAGGATCTTTTTAATCATAAAATTTTACCCATTATGTTTATTTATGCTAATTAAGCCACCTTTCTAACAAATGCATTTGAAATGAGTGCTCTGCTATTGTTGAAGTTGGTGAATATATCTGTCAGTGGTGGCATGGAGAGGGTTAAACCAAAAGATTCGTGAAAATGTTGTGAAGTTAATATATAGTGTCAGATGATTTAAAATCTAAATAGATAGTCCCCAATGGACAGGCAAATGATTGGCTACACCGCTACAGGGATGATTGGGTAAGTGAATGAATATTAAAAAAAGAGAAAATGAAAAATGCTAAACAACTTTATGAGACATTGAATTTTTAAAGTTAATCGTCCTTTTGGCTAACTGAATGTAAATTAATATTGCAAAGCTGAAATTGTAAGACTTCATAATGCTCTTTAAATTGGTAGTATCAGTGGTAAAATGAACCATTTATTTTTCAATATACTGTACTTCACTTACAAAATTGTATTTCCATCTTAAAAAATGGAATATGCAAGTTGCCCTAGTGTTGTCTCTTCCTGGCATTACATTTGCGGTGCAAGAACCTACTGTTAATGGAGGATGAGATTGTACTGTGATGATCTTGATTCTAATTACAATCTTAATTTATTAATATTGGGTATTAATTTTATTATTATTATTTTTTTACAATTGTGTTCTTGCAACTAGAAACACCTGTTCCCTATGGGAGCAGCAAAGGGGTGGGAACACTTTGTTTTGTGTTCCACTGTAGTATGATATAGTGTGTATTTTCTCTATGACACCGACCTCTTATGATAATGCCCCACTGTAATATAAAAGTAAAAACCAAAGTTAGAGGTGGTCATCCCAACTGGGGTAACATTTTCATGCACAGCCAGAGTACAACCAGCACTTTTCAACTTATTTTGTCCAACAGTTTAGGGGTACTAAAAATACAGAGCACGTATGTAAATTGGCAAAGTAATTTTTAGTTCGACAAGGTTTTCATCCAGAGATACAATTATAACACTGTAAATGATTGGAACTTGCAATAATACACTGTTCCAACAGCTACACGATACACATTTACATCGAGAATTTGCCTACCCCAACAGCCACCCTCCTGAAGTCACGCGATTATAAAAAATAATTTGACACCTAAAACATTTCTGGGCACACCCCAAGTACATCCACCAAATTTCAGCTAATTCCTTCCAGTGGTTTAAGAGGATATACAAGTCAAATAAACACCCACAAACACACCAAATCATCAGATCAGATCATGAACCAAGCTCTATACAGACCCTCGGTGCTGCCAAAGCAATTTCTATGTCTCATGTCACAATCCTGGATTGGTCGTCACTCTGATACAGAAAGACACAAGCAAATTATACATCGTGTGATAACAAGATATCATTTATCTGCATATTGCTATCGATAACAGGGAAATCAAAGTTTGTAGAGTGGTTTTCTAGGCTTCTCTTCCCCAAACATTTTGGGTCACATTGTGGCTGATTGCTAAAAAATTGTTCTACCTTAAGGATAGACTACTCACACCCACATTACCAGCTTATTTGATCAATGATGCAAACACTAAGCAAGTTATATGAAATACCACACGAGTTTAAACCAGGTCTAAGCCTGCTTTTGGACTGTTGGGCAACTTCTCAGCTGCACTGCCCAAGGAAACTTTAACAGCAGAAACAAATTCACCAAAAGAATGAGCACAAATGTAGCGTCCCAACAAGGTTTTGCCCTTGTTGAGGGCATCATCAGGATCAGTTTAAACCTGTGAGATCATCCAAGCCAAAGGCCTGTCCTGATTCTTGGGAGAATTCAAAATGGAAAAAAGCTAACTAGTGTAGCAGCATAGCGAACCTGTTGTGCATTTTGTGATACAAGCACCAAATTTGGCAGAAATGTACATTAATATGTTGCGAACATTTTCAGATATTGGGCCACTTTAAATTCTCTCTTTATGTCCGCCATATTGGATTTCAAAATGGCCGCCACTTGAAATCTACATTTGCTATTATCTCTGGACGTAATGCAGCTATTGACTTGGTTCTGGTATCTAAATGTATGTTTTTGGGGGCAAGGAATCCAATGGTACCATTTTCAACTTAATATTATCTATCACAGTCTGTTATATAATTTTATTTGGAAATGATCAAGGCAAATATTGGATTCAACACAATACTTTGAAAAGAATGTCTTAGTTCTGTAAATGTCTTAGTTATAATACTGACATACTACATGGTCTAGTATTTGAGGCTCGGTGTACTGGTATCTGAGGCTAGGTATATACCGGTACTGAAGATACGTGTACATAAACAGTGTCATGTTAACAAGTTCAGCATTGCCACAAGTACATGTATGTTGTTGACTCATCGTCATGTGCAGTCCCCTTCACACACACAGAGGGCTGTGCACTGAAGGGCAGCCTTTTTGCACTTGCATCGCCTCACACACCCTTTCTTGCACTTGCAAGAAACCAGCTCAATGCAGCTGTGAGCTGCCTCAGTTAGCCTGGTCCAGTAAGGTGTTTACTGTCCTTCTCCAGTCCTTGACCAACCCCAGTTGGTTGGTGGAGGGAGCTCTGGTGCTGGCAGC
The DNA here is from genome assembly GCF_056783735.1 of Eptatretus burgeri. NCBI lineage: Eukaryota > Metazoa > Chordata > Myxini > Myxiniformes > Myxinidae > Eptatretus > Eptatretus burgeri. The sequence continues at coordinate 65,155,426 of NC_140961.1, forward strand.
AGTATCTGACCCCACACATGTCCACCTTGATACACTGCCCTATTGACATGTTCCTCCAGAGCTGCCTTCATTGGAGGGATGAGCTGCACATTGCTCTTCCTTGCGAAGAGTTTCCTCCTGGCCTTGTCAATGTCTGTGCATTTGCTGGTTCGATCATACAACAGGATCACGAACCTCTCGATGATGCGCATTGCATCGTCTGGTATGTCACGAGGTTCAGAGGACAGCAGCAACAGCGCCTCAGTGAGTTCTGGCAGTACCGTCCAGACTGCCCATGCAGTCTTCTTGCCATGTCTATGAAAACTAGACACAGTGTCGCATCCAGTTAGAGCGTGGAACATTGGCAGTGCACGAGCCTTCTCTCATCCCAATCCAGCTGCTATTTCGTGTGCTGCTAGGTATCGGAAACTCTGGCCTGTTCCGAATGCCAGCCACAGTTTGTCTTCTGGTTGCAACTCCTGTGCCAGGGACACTGCCAGCATCACAACATCGGTGTCTACAGTCCGGATGAGTATTGCATGGTGTCCATGCTGGACTGCGTGAGATGCATGCAGCAACATCCGACTGTCAGCTTCTTCATGGTTACATGGGGCGAGTGAGGTCAGATCTGGCAGTAGTGGCTTGCTGAGCACTGCCTCTCCATCAGTAATGACGAGATGCTTGTCCTCCTGGTCAAACCATTCCATGAGAGCTGCTGAGAGGAACCTGAACAGCTCGGTCTTGTTGCTGTCCACTTGTAGGAAGTTCTGCCAGTTTCCTGGTATGGCTGCGGCAGCCACCACACGTCTCCGTACACCTTGTCCCCGCTTTGCACGTGTACTACCTTTCAGTGAATCAGCAAGGTAAGTATCCCAGACCAGATCCAGGCGTGACACTGTTTGCAGCTTCGTGGACATATATGGGATGAAGATCTGTTGTGCATACTCTTCAAAGGTGTTTGATGCAGCCGGCTTCAGCATCTGGACGATGGCTGCTCCATCAAGCACAATACAGGTCATGACAGGAGTCTCTGTCTTTGCGTCGGAGACTTCTTCCAAGCATGTGAGGAGATCACTGTTGGTACCAGTGCAGAGGCTTCCACCATCAGACAATGCAGGAGGACATGCCTGATATTCGTGACAAAAGAACTCCTCAAGGTTTCCGTCTCTCGTCTGGCAGCCAATGTTCAGGCGTGCGAAGAGTTCACGGTCATTCTTGATGGAGGCGAGCTGTTGCTGACCTATGCTCTGGCTTATTGGAGTGGAAGTGCTGAACACCTTCAGCTTGTTACAAGGAATGGGTGCGTCCACTGCCTTTGTTCTGTCCAACAGACACTCTCTGGTGAAAGCCTCGAACTGCTCTTGGCCAATCCGCTTGGCATTCATCACGGTCTCCACAGCAGCAGGATCTGCAATCTCCTTTGTGTCCAGTTTGACTACATCCTGACTCTCCTCCTCGAATGGGTTGCCCACCTCCTCTATGACACCGACGAGAGAGCGAACATCTTTCACAAATGAGGCCTGTACACTTGGCGTCTGATCATAATGACGTGTGTCTGCTGTTTGCCGTCTCCAGTGTTGGTTCCCATCCTGGAATTCTTCGATCACCCTGGCAACTTCTGGTCCCGCAACCATCCAGTGACGTAGGGCACGAGGGTTGTCAGTGAGCCCAACTGCTCCACTGTCTCCTTTGAAGTAGGCATTATTCTGCTCATGTGCCTGGTCAATCAGGATTGAAGAAAACACCCTCTGTGTTTTCTGAACGGTGAAGTGGCTTTCCCTGAATTTCCTGGCTACATCTGGGTGTTTGATGGTGAGTTTGCCATGTCCTTCAGGTGCACTGGTATCCACCTAGCACAGTGGGTGTGATCCAGTGCATGGAACCAGGGGACCAGCTCTGTCAGAGCATCGAGGTACATCATTAACGATCCCTGCCTGAGAGAACGCACATACACTAGAACCAACAGTTCTAGTTCCAGCACGGTTGCCCAGTAGTGAAACTGGGGGATGTCTTCTCCTCTCTGGCAGCACCAGTCTTCAAACTCCGGAAGGTCCCCTGCATCCCTGGTTTCTCCCAGACAGTAGTGGTTGTAGGCATGGTGTTGCAGGATGTACAGTGCTGCTGCAGTCACTTGATATGCTCTTCTTGTGTGCAAGACATGGGATGCTCGCAGGAATGAGTCTGCTGTCCCTGCTGTCGCAATCTCGGCTTGCACAAGTGCTTGTACCCAACCACTCCCTTTCAGCCAGTCCCCCGGTGTCCTCAGTGGCGCCATCTCTATGCGGAGGCCACCAAACATCACCACTATCTGGTCTTCACCATAGCTCTCTGGCCACTTCCACTGTATCTGCTTGGCCAAAGCAAACAGTGGCTGATCAACAGTGACCACTGGTGTCTGTCCAGGATGCAGGTGTTCCACAGCATTCTTCACGACGTCCATTGAGTGCCGGATAATGGCCACTATGTGGGCACTCTCCAGGAAGAGTGGAAGCAGCGACGTGGGGCAGATGACTTGAGCATCTGGTGGCTGCCGGCTGGCATGAAATGCAGCCCAAGATGTGTTGTCATTGTCCACTGTACCAGTGTTGTCTTCCATGACTCGCTTTGCATTGCCTAGCCATTGGTATTCTTCATCAGTCTGCTGTTTGAAGTCTCCTCTGGTCAATGACGCCACTTTAGCAGCTGAGACAGGTGACTTCTTGATGCTGCTAGTGACAGGGGGTACATCAGTGTAGTAGTGTTTTAGTGGTTTTAGTGGTTTTAGCCAACACACATGTGTATCAGGTAAGCTTGTGCTGAGAACATCATACCTGAACAACTCAGTGAGGCAGAACACAGCAGTGCACACCAGGGTGACCCCTTAAGTGCATAAACCAATTAACCTGTCCACTGCAGGGCATATAGAAATGAAGTTATTTTCTGCATATAATAATAATATAAGTTCAGTTCTATATAACAATTTCTGTTATCACCACTACCACTACAACTACCACTACTACAAGCTTTGTCTGTAATTTTGTGGACTCACAAACAAACAGACATACAGAAAAGCTGGGATCAAAACATTACCTCCTTCCACCATTGAGTGTAGAGGTAAACATCATGGAAATTATATCATGCCCTAGATTTAATTCATGCTTACCCGTGTATTTGCTTCACTGGTTCACAAGGTCTTTTGCATACGTGTAATTCAGACTCTTGTCTTCATTGCTGACCACACAATGTTGTCTAGCTGAGCCCAGATTGTATGTAATTAATTCATTTATGTGGAGTCACAAGGTGATTTAAACACAGCCACACAAAGAACACAGTTGATGTGGGTCAACACACATGCAGCCTCTCTACTCTTTTATTTGGGTCAGGGCTGTGATTAAAGACATGTAGTGGAGTCATGTTTGTAAACATTGTAAAAGACATGCTACAGTGCATTGTTAAGGAAACAAGACAGATGGAAGCCGATACAAGAAATTTCTGTACACTTGAAACACAAAAGATGGCTTAAAGGGTCTAGGAAAAGGGGATTATGCATGTTTGGTATTTATTGACAATATGAATGTAATGTTACATAAAATATGCATATGAAAAACACAATGAATGGGTCACTTTGTTTCCTAATGGGATATGAATTTATATTTTAGACTGCCAGTATATATGAGCTTGTCTGAGTTGTTACTAGTGATTTAGTATAGTTTTTATTTATTTATTTATATTTACAGAACTAAGACATTCTTTTCAAAGTATTGTGTTGAATCCAATATTTGCCTTGGATTTGTTAGTATCCCAAATGTAGATTTGTTAGTATCCCATTTGCCCAAATGTAGATTTCAAGTGGCGGCCATTTTGAAATCCAATATGGCGGACATAAAGAGAGAATTTCAAGTGGCCCAATATCTGAAAATGTTCGCAACATATTAATGTACATTTGTGCCAAATTTGGTGCCTGTATCACAAAATGCACAATTCTTTTGAATATTTGGGCTAAGCCGCCCCACTAAACTCACTAATATATATACCGTATTTTCTGGTGTATAAACCACGCTGTTTATTAACCGCACCTCTGTTTTCACCCTCAACAACAACAAAAAATTATTATAATTTCTGGTGTATAAACCGCATCCCTGTTTTTTCACCCTTAAAATAAATGAATGTGTTGATCATTATATTTTCTGATCTACATCTAAATACATTTGTACATTATCTTTGTTCGGAACAAAGTGACGGAGGTATAAACATGTTTACTCTCACGTTCGATTAATTTTATGTCTTATTTTCATTTTCAAGAAGTTTAAGAGAGAGGAGGGGACAACAAGGAGTTTTTATTATTGTTTCTTATTTTTTAATATTATAAAGAGGATTTTTTTAGCTCCTAGAAAAAGGAAGAAAAGGGATTCAGACCGCTATCATACACATTTATTGTGGATTTGTGGCCCTAAAAAAGGGCTGTTTGGGTTTGATGAAGCTTTTCAGCTAAACTCGAGGAAATCCTCATCAGTGCTTTCGTCATCGAAGACGGCACATAACACCTTGTCCGAATCAGGGTAGAGCAAGTCCCCATCACTGTCCCCCGTCATTTGCCGTCTCTTACTCCCAAATGATGTCCTCAAATCTCGTCCCGCTTACAGGGGAATTCGCGCATTAGGTTCATCCAAGCCCATCCCTCAGAGCACTACAGTTCGAGCAGAGAGTGGTAGGCTCTTGACAAAGGAGTCTGAAGTGAAGGCCCGCTGGGCCGGTTACTTTGAGCGGTTGTACCAGGCTGATCCCCCAACTGTCGAGTTGGACGTCAAGGGTGTTACAATCCCTGCTGCTGACCCTCGAATCAACTGTGGTCCACCTACACTTGTGGAAACACGGGCTGCGGTGAACCAGTTGAAACGGGGCAAAGCTCCAGGGATCTGTGGCATCCATGCTGAACTTCTCAAGGCTGGTGGAAATGCTGCACTCGTGTCGTTGCATGCAGTTTTGTGCTCTGCCTGGAACACAGGCATCATCCCAACTGACTGGAAGAGGGGCCTTGTTGTCCCTCTCTGGAAAGGGAAGGGTGATCGCCAAGACTGCAACAACTACCGAGGGGTGACGCTGCTCTCAGTGCCGGGCAAGGTCTTTGCTCGGATAATTCTCGATAGGGTTCGCCACCATCTGCTTGAGCACCAGCGTCCAGAGCAGTCAGGCTTTACACCAAAGAGGTCAACGATTGACCGTATCCTTGCACTTCGTGTCCTCACCGAACGCAGACGAGAGTTTCGGCAGGGGCTGCTTGCAGCCTATGTTGATCTCTGTAAAGCGTTCGATTCAGTGAATTGGGATGTCCTCTGGAGGATTCTTGGTCTTCGTGGGGTGCCACCAAAACTGATCGATCTGATGTCTGAACTCTACTCTGGTACTGAGAGTGCTGTGAAGTGTGGTGGTACCATCTCTGACTTATTTCCAGTTGTTACTGGAGTTCGTCAGGGATGTGTACTTGCCCCCACACTTTTCAGCACTTGTATGGACTGGATTCTAGGGAGGATGTCGGAGAGATCAAGTTGCGGTGCGTCATTTGGGAATGTCAAGATCTCGGACCTTGACTTTGCAGATGATGCAGTCATCTTTGCGGAGACTTTAGACATCCTCTTGGGGGCCCTCGAGGTGCTGAATGAGGAGTCGGAGCCGTTGGGATTACGGGTTTCTTGGGTCAAAACTAAGATCCAGGCTTTCGGTGACATCTTGGATGCTGCTGTCCTGTCTGTGTCTGTTTGTGGTGAGGATGTTGAGGTCGTGGAGAGATTCACTTACCTTGGCAGTGATATTCATGTCTCTGCTGGCTGCGAGTCAGAGGTCAATAGACGTCTGGGTCGGGCCTGGGGAGTCATGGATTCACTGGATCATGGGGTGTGGCGCTGCCGGTACCTGTGCGGGAGGACGAAAGTCCGAGTCTTCAGGTCCTTGGTACTTCCAGTCTTGCTCTATGGGTGCGAGACTTGGACTCTGACCAAGGATCTGAGACGGAGACTTAATTCCTTTGGTACCAGGTCTCTTCGGAGAATCCTTGGCTATTGCTGGTCGGATTTTGTGTCCAACGAGCGGTTGCTGAGAGAGACTCGGATGAGATTTGTTACCTGCATAGTCCGTGAGCGTCAGTTGCGGCTGTATGGACATGTGGCTCGTTTTCCTGACTCTGATCCTGCTCACCAGATTCTCTCAGCGAGGGAGTCTCATGAGTGGAGGAGGCCAGTGGGTCGACCACATGCCTCATGGTTGCAACAGGTTGAACATCATCTCAAGGAGATGGGGATGGGCCTGGCATCTGCCTGGGGGATGGCCAGACGGAGGCCCCTGGAGTACCGGCGGAAAGTGGACGCAGCGACGTGCTGTTCCGGCACATGCTCCCATACCTGACCTGACCTGATGTCCTCTGTACCGTCCATGTTGTTGGAGAAGCAGCATTTTAGAAATGCTCGCTTGATGATGTCCGATGGTATCTCCTCGCACACATTGACGATCCAGCCACAGCTCATCGGAAGGTCAACCTTTCTCATCCTCTTGATGAACGCCGGCAGTCTCCCAGTCAACAGAATGCTCATCCAACGTGGTGACTGGAGTCATGGTGAAAGTTCAACCAAGATGCTTGTGGCCAATTCTCCTCGGAATCCAGTGGAAAATCCCGGCGGGAAACATGTCACCAAATGTTGATTTTCAACTGATGAAAATACCAAGTCCGGGAAAGATGAAAGTTAGTCTGTGGTGGTTCCACCGAGATGCAGCGAATGTTCCTCAAAACCTGGGTCGAATACAAAGACCTGCGAAGTAAGAAAGTTCGTCTGGTGGACATGAGTAATCCGCGGGAAGCAAGTTAGGAACCGCTGATGGAAATGAGGGAAAACGAAGAGAGCCAAAAGAACCGAGCAGCACCTGTACTTCTAGAAGCTTCACCGTCCCACGTCACTCGACGCTCTCGGGAGATTCTTCTTCCTTTTAAATCCATTTGCTGGCCTCGTATAGAAAAGTACTCGGGGTTGATTGGTTGTTCCTCGTTTTAAACCATGCCCCGCTATCCAGCATTTCCGAGCATAGCGTCAGCATGTAAGGAACAAGCTTGGTGGATTAATTCTGCCTGCATCGGATGTTCATGTGGAAAATGATGCAGGGAAAGAGATAATCACCACTACAAGTTCCTCATCTATCCAGTCCTTCTGCTGCGCACAAACAATGACGCTGGCTGGAAACTTGTCTTTGGGCAGAGTCTTCCTCTTGAACACGACATACTGTTGTGAATTTGGAAACCCTGTGCACACAAACAGATAGCAGTCCCAAAGCTTAGTTATTTTGATAAGTATGTGTTTATGGTTAGAATCCAACCCCTGTGTCTAATGGGAATTACATGGGTGTGCTACAAGTAATTTTTAGTCAGGTTTATTACATCCTTTACAACACCTACATCAACCAACTACGACAACGCCAACAACAACACTGCTCGAGGAATTTTCCGTGCTGTTTGCGCGCTCACGAAGCATTTCGTTCTGGCCTGGCGCCAAATGAGAGAATGCGTCATTTTGCGGCCAATTGGCGACAAGCGGATCAGAGCCGGGGCGGTCCTTTGCAAGAAGGCGGAGCCTCAACACGCAGTCTGCCCAATGAGAGCAGGCCACGCATGAGCGGACCACGCCCAAGAAGGATGACAAAAGCAAGGAGAACAAATAATTGCGCCCTGTGAGCTTGAGCGCATGGTCTGCGTCTCTGATCGCTGCTCGAGCGCGTGGTTTGGTTCTCTGGTCTGCTCAACGCTGGTCTGGTCCCATCTCGCTGGTGCTGGTCTGGTTCTCGGATTGCATCTCTCGACACTGTTCTGGTCTGCTCGATGCTGGTCTGGCCTCATCTCATCACTGGTCTGCGTCTGGCTGCCCTGGTCCATCTTCTGGCGACCGGAGCTCCGGGAGGGGGTGGACGTCCAGCCGCGCGGTCGCGGCCAGGTTGCCAGCTGCCCTGACTCCCAGCTGAACTATCCTCCGCGGCTGGAGAGCCTAATAAAGACCATTGAGGTCCATTTATTTTGTGTGTGCGTGTGTGTGCCCTGTGGGCCCGTCTTTAAGTAGCAACTGGTTAAGTGCTTTTGCTGTACATTATTTGCATCCTTTATAGTCGGTTTAACTCTGCCCTTTATGTGTTCCTTCCCCACCTATTGTAAGTAAATACCCCTATTGTTGAATGTTTGAGCTCGTCTTTGTCCTTTCCTTCATTGGTTTAGCACGGTGCATGTTGGGTGATCACAAAGGCCGTTGCCACCGTAGTGATACATTTGGACCGACGGACCTCGGTAACCATCCACTTGGGTTACGCATGGTTCGAGCACGCTCACGGCTCATTCTGCTCGAGCTCTGTCGAGGGTGTGGATTCCTTGGTAGCTCGCCACGTGGGTCTCTAGGTATTTTAAAGATTGGCAAATAACCCTGTCCCACGTGGCTGAATTATTGAAGATTCACAGTCCTGTAAGGGACCCGTACCTTCGGAGTTATGCGAGGGTAACGATCTGAATTCCGGGTGTTCGGTGGAGTCGACTCTGCTTCTCCATCTAGCGGTCATGCTCGTCGCCGATACCCGGCCCACAACAATACGAGGCAAGCTTGCCAGGCAAGCTTATTTAAGGTGGCTGCAACGTTATTGGACTCTAGCTATTGTGAATAATTCTTCTTTTGATGCGATACCAGGTATTCTTGTAATTCCTCTTCTTCTTCTTCTTTTGTGTTTCATGGCGTTTTCAGAGCCGTGATGCTCTGTTTTTTAATTTCTGCACACTGTTAATAAAACGCTGTACAAACTCTTAACCTGAACCGATTTTCAAAATTTAAACGGCGGAATTGATCTTAACAGCAGTTCCAACTGCTACAAAAAGTGTTCATTTGGAATATAATTGAAATTCAGCATTGATCGTGAAGGCTTTTCTTTCTATACCCTTGTATTAATTAGCCACAACCCCAACTTTTACCTCTTTTTACTGATAACCCATATCAAAGACCTCACCAGTTTAAAACAGACCGAAGCTTGCTTTTGGATAGCTGAGCTGCCTCAGCTGTACTGCCAGAGGAAGTTTAAAAAACACAATTTTGACTGACTTCGTTGTTTATCTTTTCCACCTCAGTCATACTTTAATATTAGTGTAGTTGTGTTGAGTCCATCATTCATGATAATGTCATTGCAAACAAAACTCCAGGGCAAATGACAATGTTGTATGTATGGCTCCTTACATCAACATAGAAAGCAATATTTTGCTGCTTGGACTTCATATCATTGCTTGCAACCTTAAATTCCACAGATTGTGGATACTCAGGTTTTAATTTTTGATAATTTCTGCATCGTCATTGCTCAATGACCTGCAGCAGTTTGAAATTCTAACAGTTTATACTCAAAGGATCAATGGTGATTGCAGCAGTAGGAGGAAATCATCACCTTCAAAGAACACATTATATATAAAATAAATAGAACGGCACCACATGCAGGCTTGGTTGATTGAGGGCGAGACCTTTCCTCCTGGATAAATGCCACAGACGTGTTGGTCTCTCATTACATTTCCTTTGATTCCAGCCCAGTGCAGCACCAGCTTCTGCATTTCAGCATTAAATCCTGTTGCTGCACAAATCCACAAGTAATCTTTCACATGTGGAACAAAATCACAGATAATCTCTCGACTCGAGGCAAAAAAGAAAGAACGAAAAAATAGTCAATCGATGCTGAAGATGGCTATTTCTCTTCACATAACGATCAATAAGAATATTTATACAGAACTGCTTCAAATCATTTACTCCTCACAAAAGATTAAACAACAAAAGTTTTGAGGCTTGTTTTATTTTTTATGGAATGTTCAAACGTGTTTATAATTTGGTTGAAGAGGTCCATCACATTGATCTGTGGACTCCTGAAACGAGCATGATATTGCAAAAGTTAAGTTGTTCTCCAAAAACAACATGGCTGTCTGAATTGAGGGTGAAAACTGACATCATGTCAAAACTAACTGATCGGTACAGAAATAGTCGAATTTTAGCTGATCCTTGAATCTGCCTTGTATAAATTGTCATTTGTGACCTTCAGGAGGACAGTAATAGCACATAACTATTTGAAACCAGACGAGAAAAGTATCTCTGTAATCTGTTCTTCAATTCTATAAATTCTGATCTTGCAGATCGTATATCTACTGCAAACAGCTGGCAATTCATCAAATCCATTTCACCAGTCTGTCAATGTTCTCCGGGGGCCTATTCCTCATCTTCTCATGTTTTTCTTTTTATCTGCAGCCACTTGATACTATTTTATGAATTTTTAATATCAGCTTTCATTATTATTCTGATGAAACCAAAATATAATTGTTCATTAACCCGACAATGTGTTGTCTTCCGCAACACTGAATCTCCCTGCAATTCAAACATGAACTTTCTGTCCATGAATATTATTCAACTTTTTGCTGCGAAAACTGAAATGCTGATCCTTGTCTTTCCATCTGTTCTTTAAAAGCTTCAACTGCAAACAGGGGATCACCACCTGATCTTGGTTACCATGGTTTCAAATCCTGGTGTCACTTTGGCCCCAGCACTTTCATATATTCCACACATTGCTAAAATCTGTAAATATATGTTCTTCCGTCGGCACAATATTGCCCAAAATCGCTCGTGTTTATAGCAGAGGAATACTGAAACTTAGGTTAATGTGCTTTGATTAATACAACTCACTGTTAGCAGGCACAAAGCTCAGAAAATTGATCACCAGCTGTCAAGGTAGAGATTTTAAATCGTTACTACTAACTTTTAAAGTGAAATATCAATTGGCTCCTGCCTTCATAACACCTTACACAGCTGTGAGAATGCTATGGTCTGATAATGGGAACCTGGTGGTAAATCCCCAAAATAGGATTAATATTATTTTATTTTGTTAGTGATTAAACATTTCTTCAGCTATGCTTCTCAACCATTAACTCGCTATCTTTAAGAAACTTGCAACACTTGGCCTGACCTAACAACCTGACCTAACAATCGACTGAAGGTAGTATAAATTTTGAACTTGGCCAGGGTACCACTGATGGCTCATCGACTCTTTGTCAAAAGACACCACGTGATCTTTAACTTCCTTGAGTTAATGCTATTAGATGGGACAACCAGCTTAATGTGTTTCTGAAGGACAGTACAGTTTGGAGAACAAAGCCCTGCATGTGAAAACCCAATCTGAAAGTTTATAATCTGGCTGAGAATTGAACCCAGACAAGACGGTGCAAAATAAGTACACTACTGCTGCACCATTATTGTCTGACTGGATGAACTCATAAATCTTTAAAATCGAAATATGTATATACACAAAATGTCTGATTTGAAAATGGCAAAAATTTATATGAAGACAGATTCTGAAAGCTTGAATCAAAATTATCAAGCATCTGAGTTCCAGCAAAATATCTTTATCTGAAGGACATTTAGGAACCTCGTAACACAATTAAACATGGATGTTATTATTTTCATGAACAAAAAATGTGTGTGGCACCTTCTTTTTCAGGGGACATATTGCAAAACTACTTTGGGTTATGTGATTTTTTTTTTAGGTGATTCTATCCACTGAGGTAGATATCAATTTTCGATCAGAGGTAGATATCAGAATCATACACAGATAGTGAACAAAAACTGGAAACATCTGAGCACATGGGCATATAGCACATATAGCAAAGTACGTGACCAGTGCATGAAATATGCAAATCCCTTCCTGGCAGTCCTCTTGTTGTGTATACATATAAGCAGGCTGCAGCTCAAGTCCAGTTTGAAGAGTCAGCATGGCCGCAAACGGAGAACTCAGTGACTGAATGGAGTGTAATCGTTGGTGCATATTTGGAAGGTGCTTTAGTGACAAATGTTGCAGAAATTGCTAACGTGTCGTGAGGAACTGTCTCAAAAGCGATGTCAGCCTGGGAAAAAGAAGGAAAGACATAATCATCAAAGGGTACCAGTGGGTGGAAACGCATACTCAACAAGTGTGATGCACGGGCATGGGCATTGGTCTGGACTGAGAGGTGAAACAGGAGAACAATGGCGAACAAACTGTGTGCAGAATTCAACGTGAGTTGTGAGCATCCTGTATCGTCAAAAATGGTCGGAAGGGAACTTCTGAGGGTGGGATACCATAGCCGGGTTGCTATGCACAAACCGCTCATACACACCTGGAAATGCATATTTGCGGGCACATTAGTGCAAGGAGCATTGGGAATGGACTGCTGAGCATTGGAGGAATGTGATATGGTCTGATGAGTCATCTTTCACCATGTTCTCGACGAATGGCCATGTCAGCCACCTTCACGTAGGGTTAGGGTCAGCAATATATACTGTATAATGCCTTAGCACCGTATGGATCCTCAAAATGTATAGAGCATGTTTGGGGTGTATTAAGCACATGTGTAAGAAAAGTTGTCGATTGCAGTGTTGCTTAAGGTGATAATGCTGTACTGCTAGAGTTTAGAGCAGTGTTTCTCAACCGGGGTTCCTCGGAACCCTTGGGTTCCGCAAGAGGTCACTCGGGGTTCCGGAGAAACAGTAATAAATAGGCTAATGTATTTTTGAGTAGTTTTTGTTTGATTTAATATTCGTAATTTTACTATACACGAACGGCATATTATTGGAAACTCCTTGGTTATTATAATAGAGGCTTCAACCTCTTATATTATTTACAATTATAACAACCATCGGGAATGTATTTAATGATGTCTATATCGCGCTCGTGTGAAACCGCCCTCACTCGTTAGTGGACGTCCTGTACGTGGCGGATTCGTGTCATGGAATCCATTTTTTTTGCGAATTAAAACCTCGGTGTGAGGTCTCATAAACGAGCAGTATGTTTTTTTTTCATTGTCAATAAATTTGACAAAAAGGGTATCCGGGTATTAAACCGGATAACCGGGTATTAAACAAAAAAAGGTATTAAACCAGGTATCCGAAAAAAATATATTATATTCACCACGTGAACTACGATAAAAATATAAAAGAGCTAGATATTAATAATGGTATATCATCATTTTTATGCAGGGGTTCCTTGAGACATGAAAACTATTTCAAGGGTTCCACAAGGGTAAAAAGATTGAGAAATGCTGGTTTAGAGTAACAAAATCCCATCATATGTCTAACCGAACCAACTTCAACATTTGTTTCAATCTCATTCTTCCCTCCACATCTTCAAGCCAACTGTTCTCCACCATTTCAGATCATTTATCCTCCCATAGTCCTCTTTCATCCCCACATGGCCACATCCATTGTTTCTCGAATTCTCTCACTATTTTGTCCCTCAATCCTGCTGTTGGTGTGCTTCCATCCTCTCTTTCTAGTGTTCCTTTTGTTACACACTCATCTCTTCTATACTCTTGCTCATCCACGACGCTCGACTTTGTATAGAAAAAAGATAGAAATAAAATAATCCAAATAAAGAAAAGAAAACTTTTTTTATAAAGTAAACTAAAAAATTGATATTTAAACATTTTAAAATGCAGAACATAATTCAAACTTTTGAAATAAAACTCTAAATTTGAACGATTAAAATATTTCAGAATAAAAGTTAATTGTGGAATTACAGAATAAAATCACAATTTTGAAATATTCAAATGATTTTAAATAAATTCAAATTAAAAAAAAATGGAAATTCTAGAAAAAAAATTCAGAATCCAAAAATAAAAATATTGAAAACATTTTGAATGTAAAATAAAATTAAAAATCTACAACAGAAGCACAGTGCAGTACTCAGGTAGTTCTTGTTTTGTAGTGCCACAGAAGTCAGGCCGATGAATACTGGTTTTGCCACTTTAAAATCATGACATTTTGCCAAAACAATGAATATGCTTTTCCCAAGGCTCCCAGTCTACATGTTTTCCACTTTCCTCATTGCATATTTTCCAGGGAACTGAGGGCTTCTTCTTCTTCTTGAATATGGCAGCTTGGCTTCCAGGTAGCTATCATTTTGTTGGGGCATGACTCTGCCACTGATGCTATGCCTCTATACCAGTACACTGGTACTATTTCACTGACTTCAGAAGGAAGACAGGTTGAGTCAACCCCACCTGGTGTTAATTCAGCAGCCAACAGGGCATGAATTCAGGACCCTAAGATCTTAAGCAGGCCACCCTAACCACTAAGCCAACACCAGGCTTAACAGAAGGCTGAAAAATACAGTAAAGAGTCCAGCCAAAGTTGAAACCTCTGGGTGATTATTTGAGGCAGAGCTTGGCATGTGCTATGGATCTCAGTATTCACAAGACCAGGTCATAATGAAGCTTACCAGTTGACCATGTTCGAGGCAGCCTGGAATCACATGACGCATTCTTTAAGATATGGAGAAGTTTTCACAGGTTTTCTTTTTCAGCATTGTTTCCAATAATTATTGTCATGCTTCCACATCAGGCAAGAAAGTTGTCACACAGTGCTTGGAAGCACTGTTGAACCGTGACCTTTCTGGCACACTTCTGAGTAACTACTTTGAGAATGCAAGGTGAAGTTAAAAAACAAAATATTAGACAAGAGAGATAAGGCAGTGAGGGTTGCCATGGAGATTTCCATTTCTTCGACTCAAATTTGAGAGGTATGATAGGAAAGCAGTTTGCAATGTGATTTGGAGCTCACTGGCCTTTCTCTTTTGAACAAATATCTCTTTCTTGTGAAGCTGAAGTATCTCCCATTGCAAAATTTAAACGGATTCAGTGTCCTGCAGTTCAGGAAGAGGCTCTCTCTTCATATGAGGCACTACAATGCAAAAAAAGTAAATGTCTGATGTAAATGTGGAAAGAGATAAGGGTGATGGCTTAATTGTAGAAAATAATGCTCCGAAGAAAGTCACCAATAGAAGGATGAGAATTCAAGTTCGTATATCCTAAACCTGCTTATGAGAAATGGCAGATGAAGTAGACTGAAGAAAATCCTCCAATGATGGTGTGTTAGAGAATGGTTCTCCTGATAGAAAAACCTGCCGTGGTGAAACTGAAGTGTTCCGGCTTTTGATATGTGGCTGTATGAGCAGTATTGTCATCCAAGCAAGAAAAGGAAATTTACATATTTATGAATTTCGGAAACAGAATAATCAGCACAATCAGCACAGCACAACCGGAAAAAAAATGATTCAGCTCTCTTTACTTTTTTGTAATAAATTTGATCATTACTGAGCAATCATACCAGGTGCCGTGATGTTTGAACCATTGGGCTTACGCTATTTGCCTTTTCTGTTGCCCTTTTTCGTCTCTGTGGCCACTATGTCTCTCAAACCCTGCATCATGATCAAACACTGGTGGACCCCCATGACTACTTGGATTTCTATCAAAGATTGATTTCTACCATCGACTGTCCACTGAGACGTATTCAATTTCCTGGAATATACCTGGATGGGAAATCCATGGATTTAACGTCATGGTTGTAATTGGTGGAATGATAGCATTATTCGACTTGGGGGGTCCATCCTATGGTATATATCTGTTAAACACTTTGTTAAAATATACTTGGATTAGGTCTTACATTTAATACATATCCTGTACCCCACATAATTAACAATAAACTACAACTGGTTCTGCAAAATAATTGGAGCGAGTAGCGAGGAATACATATGATAAGATAGGAACATCATTTTATAAGAAAGGTTTCGGTCAGAAAGATAATGTTAGGATATACAGAAGCGGCCTTGCCAGAATGATCGTAAAATTTATTTTAAAATCCTTCTGTGGAGAGAGAGAGAGAGAGAGAGAGAGAGAGAGAGAGAGAGAGAGAGAGGGAGAGAGAGAGAGAGAGAGAGAGAGAGAGAGAGAGAGAGAGAGAGAGAGAGAGAGAGAGACAGAGACAGAGACAGAGACAGAGACAGAGACAGAGACAGAGACAGAGACAGAGACAGAGAGAGAGAGAATACACTTGGGGTATTGGAGCCTGCAGGAGGGGGAAGGAGTAATGAGTGAGATGGGGGAAAAAGAGGTTGGAGGGATTGGTGAGGTTATGATAGTGGCATGCAGAAATGGGGAGAGGGTGAACAGATGTGGACTATATGGAGTGACGTGTATAATATATATATATATATATATATATATATATATATATATATATATATATATATATATATATATATATATATATATATTAGACTAGGCGTAAGTCGTCACCATCGGGACCGAGAAAAAAGTGACGACTTAGAAATGTGACGACTTACGCGTATGCGAACATTCATGATGACTGTGGGGTGAAGGATGAAATCGCGCGTGGCCTGGACACATATGTGTGAGAGCCGGCTATTGTACCAAAAGGAAAACACAATCCTCGGGGCATAGGTGGGGGTGAGTTGGTGAGTTGGAAAGTGATCAAGCAAAGATGGAATTCATGAATCAGTTTATCAAAAGTAAAGATAATGAACAACTCTGTAAGACAACTCGTATACCATCGGTGATGGTATGGTGACAAATTACATGACACACAGTCATCGTGGTGATGATTACCACTCAATGCCTATGTGTAAGTGAGTGCGGTAATGTTCAAAAGAAGCCAATATAAAACCATGATCGGACTTCAACACTCAGCTCGATCGATCCTTTACTTCTTCACGAAGTGATCCGTTATGTTTGACTGCCTCAACCTCTTGGGCATCTGGTGCATGAGAAAGGATTCAAACCGGTCATTGTATTCCATGATGTTGGCTGGGCAATCCTCCACCGAAAGACAGTATCGGCCGAATATTTGGCCGAATCGGCCGAAATCGAATATTTGGCTGAGCCGACATTTGCCGAAACCAGATGATGAGCGCGTCATCGACATCTTCAAAGGACACACATTTCATGGATTTCACACTTCCCACCGGCCTCACGATCTTCTCCACTTGTCCAAATATCTTGCCCTTATTCTTCAAGATATCGTTCAATGTCTGCCGTTTGATGTCTAACTTCTCAGCTATGTCTGTTTTCTTCATCAGTGGATTTGCCTCACAAAACTGGATAATGTCGTATTTTTCTTGGTAGGTTTTAGTTGTAAGCTTATGCTTAGTCGCCATTGTCCTGCCTGCAGTGCGATCAACGTGTGTACGCAGTTATAAATAGCCTATCACTGGTGGTGTACACCAATGAGCGAGCATCACGATTCCATGAAATCGGGCTTCTCACGAGGCAGCAGTTCCGTGTGACGAGTTAGGACTGGTAATTTACTTGAGTTTCCATTACGTGGGAATGGACAACATCTGACGACTTAGACGAAGTGACGACTTAGAGATGACGACTTACAGAGGGATGACCCTTTATTCAAAGGGATTTAACATGAGATAAATTCGGGACTTTTTGATGTTGCCGACTTAGGCAAAGTGACGAGTTACACGCTGCCGACTTACACCTAGTCTACTGTATATATATATATATATATATATATATATATATATATATATATATATATATATATATATATATATATATATATATATATATATATACATATAGTGACCCTTATTGTCAGCAATTCTGTCTGTTTGTTTGGATGTTTGTTCGTTTGTCATCAGCACAATTGGTAGTAAACGTGGGCAGATTTTGACCAAACTCGGGTGGTAGGTACATCTTATGATCTAGTGCTTCGGAAATTGTGATGGTTGCTAGGGACGCTTTGGTTCCCTAGCAACAACCAAAAAACCTTCAAAATTGGTACCGTTCACACGAAATCAATTCCGAAAGCCATTATCCCACGTAGGGTTATGAAATTTGGCAAGAATGATCTACAGGTGATGCTCTATCAAACATATTCCGGATTTTGTGATATATGGAATACTTTACCCGCAGCGCCCCCTACAATTAGGGTATGCGCGAAAATTGGCAAAAATTGAAGGCCCCCTAGCGACCAGGTGAGTGCATCGATACGAATGAAACTTTGCAGGTTCATGGTTCTCAATGAGTACTAGAACTTTGCCTCAGGACATATTGACCGATTTTGCTTCAGTCAGCGGTCAAAGGTCAATTAGTGCAAAATCGATAATATGCGAGAGCTGGAGGTGCCTTCGCGCCAAATGCTACTCCTCGGGTTATGGTCGGATGGTCATGAAAATTCACACTAATCGTCTGGAATACATTGTGCACACACAATTGAGCCAGATTTTCGATTTCGATCTTTGTTCACCCACAGCACCCCCTTGAACTTTGGGGATTTCTGATTTCAAACCACATTTTCGGTATTTTTCATTCAAATGGATACCGAGTAGTTATCAGTTGATGGAACTGGATGAGATTTGATCTGCATAATCTTAAGGTGATTCCCTATCCGCTATATGACATCCATTTTGCTCTATATCTTGGCGATCTATATAGAGATCGATATCTATCTATATAGAGATATATATCTCTATATCTATATCATATTCCATGCTTGGTGACCCATGCCGCCTACTGGCTTGTGTATATATATATATATATATATATATATATATATATATATATATATATATATATATATATATATATATATATATATATATATATATATATATATATATAACCGGGCGTAGTGGCTTGCGCCTGTAATCCGGCTACTCGGAGGCTTGGCTTGGAGGATCGCTTGAGGACGGTGGCTCTGCACTGGGCAAGGTGTCGAGCAGCCCGGAATCATGGCGAAACCCAAATCCTGATCCCTGTGTCGTAAGAGGCGACCAGGGTTGCGTCAGGAAGGGCATCCGGCGTAAAACCTGTGCCAAATCAGGATGCGGATCATAACGGATGATCCGCTGTGGCGACCCCTAACGGGAGCAGCCGAAAGATGAACAACAACATATATATATATATATATATATATATATATATATATATATATATATATATATATATTTTTTTTTTTTTTTTTTTTTTTTTACAGCTCAAGGGAGAGGTTGGTGAGGTGAAGAGCTGTTGAGCCGTGGAAATGGAGTGGGAGTGTAAGTGTTGTTGGGAGGGGTTAGGGATGGAGGTAATGCAGTGGATTAATAATGTCCCTTTGTTTCCCCACTTTGGAGGATTGCAAAGTTGGTCACATTTTAGCTTGCCATTTTGCAAGTACATTGGATCTTAACAGTTTTTATTGCTTCACAGCATCCTCATCTGAACTGAGGCTCCACAGTTGTTCCTAAACAACGTAATTTTGAGCAAGTTTCTTCCCTCACATTGGGCACAGGAAGGTACCTGAAAGACAAAAGCATAGGACAAAACATAATGGATATATCTGCATACTAGCCTAAATAATTGATTTGGTTTATTGCAGTGATTCCCAAAAAAGATTCCGCAGAGAATCTCAGAGCTTTGCGTTATGTATCGTTTTTGGCCCGATCTCTCAATGGTGAAGAATCACATAAATATTCTAGTAGTCGGATCTGGAACCAGAAATTCACCAAAATCTAATCAGTTCATCCTTGTCACACACCCAACCCTACCACAAAATTTCATCCGGATCCGTCCACAACTTTTCGAGATATCCTGCACACAAACAAACAGACAGAAAGGGGTGAAAACATAACCTTCTTCACCTTTGGTGGCAGAGGTAATAAAGACCATGATGATAAATGGTCGTAAAACGACGTTTTTCATCACGATCAAAATGGATACGTTAGTGAAGCATTGATCATACACCCGTGAAAAGAAAATTGAGATTATCGCATTTTCCAACTCTTGTAAGATCTAGTACCAGACCTCTATGAAATTCGGACTTAACACAAGGACTTTGTTGTGAATGGTGAAGAATGAGGAAATAATTGTTCAGAGTGAGAAAGATTCGAAGAAGATTGGGAGCGGAAGACGGGCTTTTTAGCTGGACATGGAAAACGAACTTATTGAGTTTAAACAGATACGTGCTCGAGGACTGAAAGTGTATTTAGAATTTGTTTCCGAGGTTCGAACAATTAATATTGCAATGATGTAAAAACTGACATCTATGCAGCCAATCTGAAGAACATTTACCATTATGGGCTCATATGTCATGGCTTTTTGAATACGTATAAACGCATATATGGAAAATAAGCGCATATGTATTCCACTAAATCTCAAAACAAGTGCATATGCTAATTATCCAGATTTTACTTTGTTTACTATCATGTCACCATAATCACCGAGTTTGAAGTTTTATTACTTGGAACCTCCCAATCATTACTTGTCAATAAACCACAATCTCAGTATTCTGGTGTATTTTGTTTCACTAACAGTGAATTACAGCGTTTTTAACCATGTTTGGGAGAAGTAAATAAAAAAAATAAAACCCGCTTTTGATTCCTACCAACCCGCTTTTCATCGCCCCTAATTTTCCACATGCATGGTATCAAAATCTTCTTCATGAGGGTCAAATTCATCGATATGGCCGAAAGAAGTGATGGTCAAGATGTTTATCCTCGTCGCATTGTGATGAATCCGGGGTGTGTTCATCACCAAGTTTCTTGTATAGCTCTCACTCAGTGTCTTAAGTACTCAAGCAAGCACTCTATTCTAAGCTATTGATAAGGAACAGCTGGCTTGACAAGCGCTACCTTATCAACTTGGTAGTTGGATCACATCCCTGGACAACTCGACAGCGGACATACAAAACGCCGACAAAAGGACTGTTATTTTTATTTAAGACTAAATATTAATAATGACTATTTTCATTGTAATGAAAATGCACATTGTTAAGTTTTCAAGGCGTTGTTTTAGTTTTTAAAATATACATGAACTCAGCTGCTGTTGAGTGTGCAAAAGTGTATGTGCACAATGTACATTTCAAAGCAGAGGCGTACATAGCTTCTTTCAAGTCTTCATGAACATAACTTCAAAAATAAGAAATAAAAAATATCTCTCGGGAATTTCTCCGGCCTCCTGACTAATTAATTGTGTTCGCAAGCATTTCACTAGCAGCCTGCTTTTCGTAGTCTCTATCTAATATTTATTTATTTCACATAATATGTGAATTACATGTCCATGCACATGTGAAATACAGTTTGTTTATACATCTTGTACATGCACACTATTCAGCCTTGAAAACTCGTGCGAAAACCAAAATTTTTGAAAAATTAAAGACATCACTATTTTATTTCCTCCACATTATGAAAACGTACCTTCTTTGGGCAGTGTTTAATGGACCGCTGCTGCAATCTCTCCAAACAACACCCAATTTTCATTCATGCATTCCCTTGGGTTTTCTGAGTATGCATGCAAAGTTTCAGGCTGTAAGGTTGCTTGGTTTTGGAGGTATGGAGGACTCTGTCTCTGTGTCTCTGTCTCTGTCTCTGTCTCTGTCTCTGTCTCTGTCTCTGTCTCTGTCTCTGTCTCTGTCTCTGTCTCTGTCTCTGTCTCTGTCTCTGTCTCTCTCTTTCTCTCTTTCTCTCTTTCTCTCCCTCTCCCTCTCCCTCTCCCTCTCCCCCTCACTCCCTCCCTCTCTCTCTCTTGCCCCCTGCTGGCTGTTGGTGAGTCGAGTGGAGTGTCATGGCGGCTGTGTGGTCTTGGTGAGCTGTGATCTGCCCTGTTTTTTCACCTTCTATCCCCTTTCGCATCGTTTTTCACCTCCTTTCCTTTGTTTTCTTCTACACATCGTTATTTGTGCTCCCATCCTCCCCTCTTCGTTAGACCTCGCGCTTTGGCCTTCCCTCGCGTCGCCGTCACCTCACCTCACCCCACCCCACCTGTCCTTGTTATTTCACGGTTTGCCCTTCAGTTCATCTCTTCTCCTCCCCTCCTCTCCCCTCCTCATCCCCCTGTTTTCTCCTTGCATACCTTTTCCCTGAGATAGAGAGAAAGAGCCCACAGCTTCTGTGTGGATAGATTTTTGTTAGCGGCCCATCCCGGGCCTTCAACTGATCGTTTTTCCTCACTGTTGCTGTGTTTATTTCCTTTGGAAACCTGTCTCGGCTCGTATTTAATTACTGCACGAGAGTTATCATCCCTCCTCCCCATTCCTAAACATGACTTCTTATTCCCATTATTCGGCATTTGAAGCATTAACAAGAAAACATGGCGTCGTCTGTGTCCCGCCCGATGACGTGGCGTCGAGGATCTCGTTATCGCCACAGGAAACATAGTCGGTACTGACAAAGTTCGTGCAGACTCACGAATGAACAAACGTGTGGTAATCTTCGTGTCTGAGACAGAACTGGTTCACGAAATCGTATCGACCGGACTATCAACAGACGACGGACATTTCGTGATCGTCTCCCCTCTGGACACACCGGCCGTGAAGGTCATGATCTCGAACGCTCCTCCTTTGCTGAAGAATCAGACGCTGATCTCCGAACTATCTCGTTATGGTTCTGTGGTTTCTCAGATCACGATGTTACCTTTACGTCGCCAGGACGATCGGACGAAGCATGTGATGTCTTTTCGGAGACAAGCTTATGTGGTGCTTCCTCCCTCTAACGCTGAAAGAACCTTGAACATCGTTTTAAAACTCAAAATTGATAATTATCATGATTACCAAGTCTACGTAACCACTGACACCTTGAAATGTTTCGAATGTGGTAATTTCGGACACTTGAAACGATCTTACCCAAAGGCGACTTCATCAAACGATGAAACAAACCTCGTCAACAAAAAATACGTCTTCTTCTTCTTCCTCGACTGTGAAGGAATCGAATCCCATGTCCGATAATAAGGCCCAGGCCTCCCAGTCTGATCGTCCAAACAGCAAAACGAATGTTTGTGATGGTTTCAGCATAGTTTCATCGAGGAAGAGAAAGACTTTACCTGATGGTCGTTTAACCCGGAAGAAGGCGGCATTTACAAATGATGAATCTGTCGGTAATGTTCCCGCAGTTGTGACTGACCTCACTCTACAATGTTTACCCGGAATGGACCAGGTATGGACCAGGTATGGACCCGGTATGGACCCAATATGGACCGGAATGGACCCGGACCCCGGTACCTACGGCCAACAAGTTTACCCTACTTGCCGGTGAGGACATCGACGTCTCCCTGACAGAGACCACTTTACCTGTTATCGAAGTAAATTAAGCTGTTTCACTCGTTAAAAACTCTCCGATTGTCAAATCCATTGACGGTGATACCAGACCACTAGTGAGGAACCTGCTGTCACTTTGGTAAATGTTAACGCTGAATCCTTGTCAGCGGGGAAATAGTATAACAAATGTTAACCCTGTTACTACTCCCAGTTCATCACGTGGTGAAGCTGGAAACGCAGGAAACGTTAAAATGGATGTTTTACGAGAGACCCCCAAAGTACTGTATACCTCCACGCCATTGGAGGTCGATAACACTGTTACGATGAAGGGAAGCGAGATCTCTGCATCTGCTGATGGTGTTTCTGTTTCATCAATTCCCCCGATCATTTCCATTACTTCACCAGGAGATGTTCCCACAATGGAAGAGCACATAGACGTGGTAACCAGTACAGATCCGTGTATCAATACTGATGACAGTATCGATATGCAGGACAGTACAAGTTTGTGTGACTCGGAAACTAAAACCGACTCTGACGAATCTGACATGGAGGAAGCAAACAGGAACAGTCAGGTGGAAACGGTGGAGAAGCTGACCAGTCAAGGTCCTACCTCCTCTGAACAAATAAGACTCTTCTTCCAAAATACATTCAGGAAACGCAATATAACCCTGACGGAATACTTTCCAGATCTACCGTCCTTCCTTGAGTGTGCTCAGGCTATCGTACGTAAGCCAGACTTATTCGGTTTCCACCAGACACACTGTCACCGCTTAAAAAAAACTGATTGTCAAGGCGAAAAGGGATTCTAATCAATTATCCCACTTCTGATCTTATTCTTCAAAGCTATTATTTTCCTCATGGCCAGTTTCAAGATTGGAACGATAAATGTTTATGGTGGTGGGAGTCCGCTCTGCAAGATCCAAATTGAACAGTTGGTAGAGGTCAACGGTCTCGACATAGCTTTGTTACAAAACGCCCATGCTGTCTGATCTGTTCAGGCTCAGTGGCGACTATTTATGGACAAGGAATGTTTCTTCAGTAACAACTCCACGTCGAAGGCAGGCATCATGTTTGTCTTTGGGAAACATTTCCATCCGTCCTGCCTTATTTAATGAGTATTATTGATGGACACCTTGCCTCCGTGACCTTCTCCATCAACCAGATCAAGTTCACAATTCTCAATGTGTACGCTCCAAGCAAAAATGACGAGCGGATCTCCTTTTTTGCCGAACTGAGAAAATTCCTGCAAACGCTGAATTTGCAGACTTGTCTAATTATTGGTGACGATTTTAACTGTTCTGTTAATGCTTCATGTGACCAAAATGGGCCGGAACCCCAACCATGTACCGCAAAACTTTTTGCAAACATCATTGTGAAATATAATCTTCATGATATTTGGCGCGTGCAGCGCCCTTCTGATCGGTCCTATACATGGTGTCGTTGTTTAAACAACCACATCTCACTTGCGAGGCTTGATCGCATCTATGTAAATTCTCATTTATTACATGGAGCTTATAAATCCAATATCGTGCCTTCTGGTTTCTCCGACCATTCCCTAGCTCGAGTCTATATTGAAATCTCTAAACCATGTCCAGGGAGCTCCCATTGGAAATTCAATAACAGTTTACTAGAAAACCTCAACTTCATTCAGGCCTTTGAATCCTTCTGGACGGCTCTCCGAGAACAGAAGCTAAGCTGTTCCGTTAACCCGTTGATAAGGTGGGATTTAGTAAAAACCCAAATTAAAGGGTTCTGTCAACAGTATCACTTTTTCTCAACAAGGGCTGACCATGATGTTAAGAAAATATTACAGTTAGAGATTTTACATCTCCAATGGGTCATTGGACAAAATAATAGTAACGTACAAAAAACCTTAACTGAGAAACAGTCCTTATTAAAGGAAATAACCGAGAGGAATGCCCGTGGTGCCTTAGTTCGGATGAGGGTGCGACTCCTGAATGAGGCAGACGTACCAACCAAGTACTTATTTTCCTTAGAGAAACGTCTTCCCAGTAAACAGCTTTCTCAGCTGCGATTGACAGATTCATCCATTACCTTTACACAATCAGAAATCAAACTTTTCGTGAAGGAATACTTTTCGAAAATATATTCAATGGAACAAATAAATCCTGTCAGTATCGCCTGGATCTCCGTAGGCCTGCCAGTGTTGTGTGAAGATGGGCGTTCCCAACTGGAAAGACCCATCACCTTGGATGAACTTGGCACTGCCCTGCACGGCCTTGCCATTGGGAAAGCACCTGGATTGGATGGACTTACAACCGAATTTTACAAGAAGTTTTGGCACTTATTGGGCCCAGAACTCATGAACATTTGAACGCAAGCTGCCAGCTTGGAGAGCTACCTCAGAGTTGCCAACGAGCTCTTCTTACCCTCATCCCAAAAAAGGGAGACATGCTGAGTATTGAAAATTGGCGCCCTATCTCCATGTTATGTACGGACTATAAGATATTTTCAAAAGCCCTGGCATCGCGACTTACTCCTTATTTATCCTCGTTGTTGAAGGAAGACCAATGTTACTGTGTCCCAAAACGTTCCATTTATGACAACATCTCCCTTGTGAGAGACATCATTGAACTGTGCAAGGAAAACCCTTAAGATTTCGGACTTCTTCTCCTTGATCAGGAGAAAGCCTTTGACCGTGTTGACCATCGATACCTTTTCGAAGTACTTGAGCGGTTTAGACTTGGTTCAACCTTCATCTCTTATATTAAGTTACTATACAATAATATTTATAGTGTGCTTCAGATAAACAATGAACTTGTTGCACCTTTGTCTGTTAACAAGGGAATTAGACAAGGTTGCCCTCTTTCTGGGTTGCTTTTTGCTTTCTCTATCGAACCTCTACTGGTTTCTTTGCGCTGTAGACTAACAGGGGTTAGTTTGTCCCAGCTTGAACGGCCCATCAAGGTACTGACATACGCCCATGACTCGTGTGTATTCGTACAAGATATCAATGACATTAACATCGTTCGTTATTGTTTATCCTTATTCGAAAAGGCTTCTTCAGCCGAAGTAAATTGGAACAAAACGAACGCTCTTTGGCTCGGTCCATTGTGCCACTTGGCGCCAAAACTTCCTGCTCCACTGTCATGGGCCAATGATGGTGTGGAATACCTTGGAGTGTTCTTAGGTGATAATACCACAGTAGCAAAGAATTGGGCTGGTCTGCTCGAGTTTGTTGAGGGTAAACTGCAAAAATGGAAAGGTCTGATCACACAACTGTCATATCGCGGAAGGGTCTTGGTCATCAACACACTGGTGGCCTCTACCTTATGGCACAGGTTCTTCGTGCTGCATCCTCCAGCGGTGTTGCTTCAACAGCTCCAGAAGTGCTTTGAGTCCTTTTTCTGGGACGGAAAACACTGGCTGCGACCTGGGACCCTCAGTTTACCAATGACCGATGGAGACGAGGCCTGGTCGACATAAAGAGTCAGCTAATGGCCTTTCGACTCTCGGTTGCTCTTCGCATGCTTTCCACGCAACCCTCTCCACCATGAGTCAACGTCGCTCGTCATCTTTTGCAACAGGCTAGGAGGCTAGGCTATGACCACTCTCTTTTCCTGATGGATCTTTCCAAAATCGACACCCCCCGCCCCTTCTCTGGTTTCTATCAGAGCATGCTAAATGCGTGGCAAGCTCTGACAATAACAAGAGCTACACATTCTTACACTAAACAGATGTTTCTGGAAGAACCTTTGTTCTACAACTCCCTTTTCCATGATATGCCTGCTGATAGGTGCTTTATTCAACGCTTTACCGACAAGGGTGTTAAATCTGTCGCAGATCTTCTCAGCCCAAACGGCAGCTGGATCGGAGCTGATGCATTGGCAAGCCTGGTCAGTGTGCGATCCTCTTGAATCGTGGCACGCATATTAGGTAGTGTGCTTTGGACATGCACACAGCTCGCACCTGCTTGGGAGCAAGACCACCAAAGCAATGAACAAAATGCACATCGAATACCTTCTCGCTCTACCTTTCCTGAACTCGTATGTGCTTTTTCTCTTGCCAGCCCTCTTCCTTGGCCCCCTTTTTAACATAGGCTTCAATGGCCTTTCCAAACAAAAAGACCTTTATTTGGGTTGTGTAAAATTTATTTCACAACGGCAAATAACACAGCAGAAGGTTCGATGGAGAGACCTCTTACCTTGTTCTCCCCCTTATTTTCCTAACTGGAAAGGTTTTTATCACCCTCCTGTACCACCACGACATGGTGACCTCCAATGGAGACTAGTACACTGGATCCTTCCTTCTAATCACTTGTTACACCGTTTTTCAAATCCGCCTGGAGATGAATGTCCTTTTTGAAAGAAATCTGAAAACCTTTTTCACATCTATGTTGAATGTCAACGGTTGGCACCTTTATTTATTTTACTTCGGAATTGTTTTGTGAGGTTTGGTTTGATTTTTAAAACTTGTGTGTTCATCTATAGAATGGATATCCCACACAAAAATTCCAATGCTGTGTTAGCCAATTTTATTTCCTGCTTGCTCAGGCAAAGATGGCAGTATATAAGTCAAGGAAAAGAAAACTTGATAGTGTTGGAGTAAATGATGAAGATGCTTTGTTTTTGTTCCAAAATCTTGTAATAAGTCGCGTTAAACTGGATTTTGCTTTGTTTTCAGTAACTGGAAGATTACCACAGTTCGAATCAAAATGGTGGATAAAAGAAGTTATTTGCAAAGTCCGAGAGGAATGTTTATCCTTTTGTGAAATGTTTTGTGTATAATCCACCCGATTCATCCTTCCCTTTCTTCAGAAATTGTTTCTTGGTTTTCTTTCTTTCTCTTTGTGGAATGTGGAATCTTTGGAATGTGGAATCCTTTAGATGTTTCTGCTATGTTGTGTTAAAAGACGGTAGAACACAGTTGAATATCTTTGACCTTTAAAGTGGCGGAGCATGACTACAGGATTTTTGCAATGACAGAAACTTTAATCTGTTATAACTGCAGGGCATATGGTCACACCAAATATTATTGTCCTGGCAGTAAGAAAGAAACATATGCTGCAGCTGCTGCAGATGGACTGGGTCATGCGACCGCAACTACCACAAGCAGGTTGAGTAACGTGACTGTATAGGCTGCAGGTAAACCAAAACATGTGACTACCTCTGTTGAAAAGGAATTGGGCCACGTAAATACGGATGCCGGAGGAGGATTGGGTCACGTGACTGCAATAGCAGAACCTCCCCTTCTAACCACAGCCGTGTCGGTAGATTTGGCAAACCAGCCATAGATAGATTAACGACATACGTTAGAATGTTCAGGTAGGATTAGAGATGGTGTCGATAGTAACCAAGTTGAAACAGCAGAAGGGCTGGAACCCTTGGAAGTTTTTTTCAGTGACGACGATAAAGATATGGAAACTGCTTCAAAGAGAGTTTTGAAACGGCCCAACATAAGCAATGAAAGTAATTGTAAAGCCAGCAAAGTGTTGGGAGTCCAAGAAGATGGTGGTCTCGACAAGCCTTCACATACTGAACGGAATGGTGAAGCACTAGGAGATGAGCTTCCACCTATTGCTAATGTTGAAGGAGATGAAACGATGGACAAGAATGCTTGTATGCATGAAACGGAAAGCTTGGTTATCGAAGATAACAGTCAACTTGAGACATATGACAAAAAGGGGGAAAAAAACAAAAACTGAGTGATAAAGAAGAAGATTCCTCCGTGCAGTGCCAACAGGAAGAAAGCACCACTTACGATACAAAAGGGGGTCAAGGAACACAACTATAAGTAAACAACACAGGTGTGGTCCCCGATGAATGGTCCTCCTCCTTAAGTGAAACTTCGGGGTCACTGCAGGGGATAACAAGCAAAACGTAATAGTAAAGGAGGAAATTGTTGGGTTTCTAAACGAAACCTTCAGGCAATGCAAGGTGCAAATTAAGGATTATTTTCCTGATATTAAAGTTTTCATTGTGACTGCAAAACATATGACACAGAGAAATGATGACTGTGGAACTTTCTGAACCACAGTTTCAACGCCTCAGGAAAGCTTTGACAAAAGCAAACAAAGAATTGCAATAAGGAGTTTCTTTTTAGTGCCTGGTCCTTTCTCACCTAAACTTCGACAATGATGGAGTTAAAGATTGCAACCCTGAACATGAAGGGGGGGGGGGGGTCAAACCCCATTGTGAAGAATTCAAACGATCTGCACTTCAAAAAATTTGCACTTCCAAGTTTGAGCACGCAAACCTCTGAATGTCGTGGGACCTCACAAAGTCCCAAATAAAATCCTTTTGCCAGCAATATAGTTTATACACAACTAAGGTGGAATCTTACTCAATAGAGTTGTTAAAATCTGAAATTGTGTTTTTAGAAGGGAATAATGACGATGCTGGGAAGGACACACGAGATCAGCTGTTATGGGCAAAGAGAACTTTGCTTTACAGAAATGGTTAAACAAAGGGCAATAGGTACCTTGGTACGAATGAGGATGAGCAATCTGACACTTGATATGCCAAAGAAAGAATTTTTCAAATTAGAGAACTCTACCAAGAAGTCTCAACAAATTCATAGCTTACTCACTCCAAATGGAGTCTTGAAGACATCCCAACAAGGAATCCGGGGTGTCTTAAAAGATTTTTACTCAGACCTTTACTCCCCCAGGAATGTAGAAAATGGAATGATACAGGAAGTGATTGCTGGACTTCCAAAAATTGAAGAGGACTAACAATGAGTGCTCGACTCCTTAATCACGGCCGAGGAACTTGAAACGGCTATACGAAGTTTAAAAGACGGGAAGGCTACTGGGATTGATGGCTTACCTGGAGAATTTTACAAGACCTTTTGGAGGTTATTGGACCTGAGTTGCGTGATGTTCTCGACGAAAGTATTCGCGCTGGAGAATTGCCACTGTCATGTCGGAGAGCAATTGTGTGCTTAATACTCAAAGCTGGTGACCTTCAGTTCGTTGAAAACTGGCGACCTGTATCGTTATTATGTGCTGATTATAAGATTCTCTCGAAAGTTCTTGCAAATCACATGAAAGATGTGGTCGGTTCTATTGTACACACGGACCAGACCTATTGTGTGCCGGGAAGGTCTATACATGACAACATTTTTTTAGTAAGAGAGTCTTTCTTGCAATAACTGTTTGTTTGATGATTATGGGCTAGTATTTATTGATCAAGCTAAAGCGTTTGACCACATTAATCACCAATATCTTTTTTCTGTCCTTGAAGGGATGGGTTTTGGAAATTCGTTCATATCGTATGTGAAATTATTGTACTCTGGCACTCACAGCATGATAAAAGTTAACAATAAGCTATGTTCCCCCTTTCCCTTTTGGCGAGGAATTCGTCAAGGGTGTCCTCTTTCTGGCTTATTGTATGTGATAGCGCTGGAACCACTCTTGGTCTCCATTAGGCAACAAATGCCCCAGAATAATGGAGGCGTAGAAGGTCCAAGATTTGTGTTGACTGCTTATGCTGATGATGTTTGTGTATCAATTAGAGACCAAAACTGTCTTATGTTTAAGACAATGTTTGGGAAAATTCTCCACAGCATCTTCTCGTGAGGTGAATTGGAACAAAAGCACAGCCCTATGGTGTGGTCATAAGGATCTCTCCTCAATACCACCACCTCTACTCCCACAGGGTATGGTATGGAAAAATGATGGGGTCAAATATCTCGGAGTCTATCTTAGCAATCCTGAGATAGAATCGAAAAATTGGGAGGGTGTGGTTGAGCAGATTGAAAGTTGGTTAAGAACATGGAAAGGACTACCTAGGTCCCTGTCCTATAGGGGAAGTAGTCTGGTTATCAATAATCTAATAGCAGCTAAGTTATGGCACAAAATGATTGCCTTACAGCCACCCAAAGGGAAAGTCCTTGCCATCCAGCGAGCACTGGTGAATTTCTTTTGGAGTGGCTACCACTGGCTACAACCAGCCATATTGTACTCTTCCCTGAAAGAGGGTGGCCAGGGCGTGACGGACATCTCTGGCCGAGTCACTACTTTTCGTCTACAAACAGTGCAGAAACTGCTGTTCACTGAACGACTGCCATGGCGTCCCTTTGCTTTCTTTTTGCTGCAATAGGCTGGAGGATTGCTGTATGACCGACAACTTTTCTTGATTGATCTGGAACGGATTCACCTTGGCTCACTTCCAACTTTTTACCAAAGCTTGCTGGAGACTTGGAAGGGTTTTAGTGTCCACCATTTAATTGATGCTTATAACTGCAGAATGTTCCTCCAGGAACCTCTTTTCTACAATCCATTTCTCCCAGGTATTCCTCAAAGTAATGCGTTGATCAAAAATTTCGTACAAGGACGAGTCAATAAAGTGTGCGATCTCAGAGATTCAGCAGGACTGAAATGGAGACCTGTTGGGGAAATTGCAGCAAGCCTGGAGTCAAGATCGCTTCGACTCGTAGACCAAGTTATCTGAAGTGTGATTAGGAAATTCTGACTGCTGAATATTGGTTGGGAAGGTGTTGGTATTGAGGAGGATTTTAGACTGGGGTTTCCCGAAATTAAGGTGCTCCCCCTTGTTCGCTTAAGCAGTGATCACTCCTCCCCCGACCCCCTTTCACTTGCAAACTAAAACTGGGCTTCATGATCTCTGTAGACAAAGACAAACAGTATTATCCCCTTTTGGATTAGCATGTATAGCAAGGTGGTCAGAAAAGCTAGGACCTGGGTGTCCATCAGCTCCATTGTGGCCAGTGATGTACACATTACCGATTTATGGCCTATTAGAGGATATACAATGGAGACTAGCCAATTGGGCCCTCCCATCCAACACCCTGATACACCTTTTCAATAGCTCAGTGCAAGTCACTTGTCCTTTCTGTGAACACAAGGACCTTTTTCATGCATATGTACAATGCAAGATAGTAAAACATCTTCTTTCTTTACTTTCAAACCTTTCTCATAAACTGTCCTTTCCTTTCACTCTACATAGGTTTGTTTTGGGGGTACCTTTTAGCCCCCCATGCAAGGATTCTGAGGTCTTGCTTAATTTCTTGGTGGCTGTTGAAAAATATAGTATATATAAATCTAGGAAAATTATGATTGATAATGGTCATAGGTCCAATGTCATGCCCATTTTTAAAGGGTTCGTTGAAGCAAGACTTAAGTTAGAATTTAATTAGTATGTAAGTATGGGGAATGTTAAGCTTTTTGAGAAGAAATGGTGCTGTGGTAATGCTTTGTGTTTTGTGGATAATTTGGAATTGGTGATAACCTTGTAATGATTCAATGGACGAAGATGCCTTTTAGGTCATCTCTACCGAGATGACCTAATAAAGCCAAACCAAATGTCCGTCCGTCCGTCCGTCCATCCGTATGTCCGTCAATTTTTCTTTCCGATCTTGATGAAACTTAGTATGTGGGTAGAGGTCGATGAGTGTTGCACAACGGTATAACTTTTGTCCGGGTTCAAGGTCAGGGACGAGGTCACGAGGTCACGTAAGTTATAAAAATCGCCATTTTCAAAACCTATCTAGTCTGCCATTCTACAAGATATTCGGCAACTGTTTATTGATTATGATAGTAAAAAATATTATCTTGTATCTAACCAGACAGATTTTTGAATTTTTTCCCGTTTGATCGTCACGTGATCTGGAAGATGGCCAAAAACACCGATGCGATTCGCAAAGAAGGAAGGAAGGAGAAATTAAATATAAATAATATGGAATAGGCAAAGCCTAGAAGCGAACGTAGAATTCTTCTTACATTCGCTTCTGACTTTACATAAAACTTGTTCACAACTGTATACTTGCCAACTATACCGTGGTACATGTAAGCGCCACACAGCTGATGATTTTGACGCAATTTCCGGTCACTTCGGCCTGGATTCGGGATCAGCCATCAAATAATGTCAATCACGATTAAAAAATATTTTTTCATGATGTGGGAGATATCTTTGTTAAAATTAACTTTGGGAAAAAAATAATTGAATAAATAAACGATCACTTCTAGTCAATAATAAAAGAAATTAAAAGTTCCGGAAAGAGTTTCAAAATCACTCCCGGTAATGTTAAATACTAAATAAACACTTCCTGTCATGAAAAAAATCCCCTACGGAAGTATAAAATTAACTTTGGGAAAAAATAATTGAATAAATAAAGAAACACTTCCGGTCATGATCTCCCGGCATGCATCATTCCCCATGAAAAAAACCGGAAACAAAAAAAACCAGCAACAAAACAAAAAACGGAAGCAAAATGGTCAGAGCCAACGACACAGATTCACAATTGCCAAGGTATTGTGTTGTTTTTGTTGTTTCCTTTTCTCTCATGTGCACCCGTTAAGTAATATTCACAAGATAGAAATAAAACCCAATCGTGTTTATACACCGCACAGCGTTTAACAACAACTGGAAGCAAAAAGTCATAGCTAACGACACGGATTCCAAATAGCCAGGGCTATTGTGTTGTTGTTGTTGTTGTTGTTGTTGTTATTTCCTATTCTCTCACGTGCACGCGTTAAGTATTAAGCTCACTTCATTCGCTATAAAACACATTTTTAGCCTTTTATATTTATACATTTTCCGCCGAAGGTGCAAAAGTTTCAAAACCCGAAATGTAAACGTCGGCATTTATTTTAAAAATATAATTTTGTGCACGCGCGCCAAAATGCCGAGTCATCTTTAACCAAACTGCGCAGTAGTCCGGTCATGGCGTCTGAGCAGTGGCCAGCATGGTTCAGATTGACTGTGGTTTCTGGGGTGAAGGTGATTGTTAAGAAGTATGTCGGCGGTATAAATTTGAGTGACTGTATTCGTGATTTAATCAAGCAACATCTTGACAATGAATATTCTGGCCGAACGATTGCATCAATTCAGTGCATCAGCAGGGATAATTCGCAGGCTCCTCTCGATCGTGCCGATATCGAACATAATCACCGGCGGACATAGGGCTGCAGGCTGTGGGGCGAGGCCACGGATCCCGGATGAGGGGATAAGTGATAAATTATGCTACATGCTTCGGGCTTTCTGATTAATATATCAATGAGTACATTCCATAATTAATGAATCTGGCATACAAAATGTTTTTTCATACCAGGCATGCTACTTTGTGCAGTGTCACGAAACTTCTGTGTCAGTGCGTCTCTAACAGTGGTGTCACATGCTCTAGTAACTTCTAACGAATGATTACTATATTGATATACAGTGGGGAGAACAAGTATTTGATACACTGCCTATTTTGCAGGTTTTCCCACTTACAAAGCACGTAGAGGTTTGTAATTTTTATCATCGGTACACTTCAACTGTGAAAGACGGAATCCAAAACAAAAATCCTGAAAATCACATTGTATGATTTTAAAATAATTAATTTGCATTTTATTGCCTGAAATAAGTATTTGATCACCTACCAACCAGTAAGAATTCCGGCTCTCACAGACCTGTTAATTTTGCCTTTAAAAACCCTCCTATTCTCCACTCATTACCTGTATTAACTGCACCTGTTTGAATTATCTGTATTAACTGCACCTGTTTGAACTCGTTATCTGCATAAAAGACAGCTGTCCACATTCAATCAATCAGACTCCAACCTCTCCAGAATGGGCAAGACCAGAGAGCTGTCGAAGGACATCAGGGACAAAATTGTAGACTTGCACAAGGCTGGGATGGGCTACAGGACAATAGGCAAGCAGCTTTGTGAGAAGGCAACAACTGTTGGCGCAATTATTAGAAAATGAAAGAAGTTCAAGATAACAGTCAATCTCCCTCGGTCTGGGGCTCCATGCAAGATGTCACCTCGTGGAGCCTCAATGATCATGAGAAAGGTGAGGGATCAGCCCAGAACTACACGGCAGGACCAGGTCAATGACCTGAAGAGAGCTGGGACCACAGAATCAAAATAAACCATCAGTAACACACTACGCCGTCATGGATTAAAATCCTGCAGCGCACGCAAGGTCCCTCTGCTCAAGCCAGCGCATGTCCAGGCCTGTCTGAAGTTTGCCAATGACCAACTGGATGATCCAGAGGAGGAATGGTAGAAGGTCATGTGGTCTGATGAAACCAAAATAGAGCTTTTTGGTTTGAACTCCACTCACCGTGTTTGGAGGAAGAAGAAGGATGAGTACAACCCCAAGAACACCATCCCAACCGTGAAGCATGGAGGTGGAAACATCATTATTTGGGGATGCTTTTCTGCAAATGGGACAGGACAACTGCACCGTATTGAGGGGAGGATGGATGGGGCCATGTATCACGAGATCATGGCCAACAGATCATGGCCAACCTCCTTCCCTCAACAAGAGCATTGAAGATGGGGCGTGGCTGGGTCTTCCAGCATGACAACGACCCGAAACACACAGCCAGGGCAACTAAGGAGTGGCTCCGTAAGAAGCATCTCAAGGTCCTGGAGTGGCCTCGCCAGTCTCCAGACCTGAACCCAATAGAAAATCTTTGGAGGGAGCTGAAAGTCTGTGTTGCCCAGCGACAGCCCCGAAACCTGAAGGATCTGGAGAAGATCTGTATGGAGGAGTGGGCCAAAATCCCTGCTGCAGTCTGTGCAAACCTGGTTAAGAACTCCAGGAAACGTCTGATCTCTGTAATTGCAAACAACGGTTTCTGTACCAAATATTAAATTCAGTTTTTCTGATGTATCAAATACTTATTTCATGCAATAAAATGCAAATTAATTATTTAAAAATCATACAATGTGATTTTCAAGATTTTTATTTTAGATTCCGTCTTTCACAGTTGAAGTGTGCCTCTGATAAAAATTACAGACCTCTACGTGCTTTGTAAGTGGGAAAACCTGCAAAATCTGTACTTGTTCTCCCCACTGTATATATATATATATATATCCTGGTGTTGGCGCAGTGGTTAGGGCAGCGGCTTGGGATCCAAAAGGTCCTGAGTTCAAGCCCCGTTGGTCCACTGAATTAATACACCAGGGGGTTGACTCAGTCTGTCATCCTTCCGAGGTCAACGAAATGAGTACCAGTATACTGGGCCGGTGTATACCCCGGTTAAAATAGGTGTACCATATCCCTGTGTTGTAAGAGGTGACCAGGGTTGCGTCAGGAAGGGCATCCGGCGTAAAACATGTGCCAAATCACGATGCGGATCATACGGATGATCTGCTGTGCTGATCCCTATCGGGAGCAGCCGAAAGAAGAAGAAGAAGAAGATATATATTAATAAATCTTTTTTAATATATTTGCAGGACTCCAGTCGTGTGACCGCTGTTCTCGTCGCCTCGGTGAATATCACTGACCAGTGAAAACAATCCAATCTAGTGTAACCAGACAGGAAAGCCCATATTCAGCCATCAGTGCTGGTTCCAGAGATTTCTGTGACTGCTGTTCTCATCGCCTGTCGGTGAATATCACTGAAAACAATCCAATCTAGTGTAACCAGACAGGAAAGCCCATATTCATCCGTCAGTTCTGGTACAGAGATTTCTGTAAAACGAATACGCAGATTGGACTATAATGCAGAAGAGGTTAAAGGTTACTGTACCCTAAAAGCCGGAGGAGAGGTTACGATTACCCTAAAAGCCAGAGGAGAGGTTACGGTACCCTAAAAGCCGGAGGAGAGGTTGTACTTACCCTTAAGGTACATGTGAACTTGACGAAAACTCACTTTGATAGACCTGAAACCTTGAGCAATTCTTTCGGGAGCTTTATGACTATATTATTATAAATCTGTATATCAGTGTCTGTACATTGTCAGTGACTGTTGCTCGTACTAGTTTCTCACTGCTGGACTCTGTTAATCCTATATATCCACTGCCTCAACTTGCACAACATTCTTATATCGAATTTCAACAAACAATTTATGATCTTCTACTATATTGTGTCTTACTTGAGTAATATTTTGTATCGATTCTCAACTTCAGGCGAACGTGACGTGTTAAGGCCCAGTCACACCTTGACATTTTAGCCAGCTTATGCCAATTTTTGGAAAATTTGTCTAAAACGCTGGTACACGTCGAATACATTATGGGTAAGTTTTGATAACATTGAGAGCATGCTGAAAAACACTGCCATACGTCGTTGTACGCTGGCTTTAAACGTTGAACTTTTGGGTTTTCCTTGAATTTTTCATGCTTGAAATTTTACGACGTATGCCGGCATATGACTCACACGTTCTGCTGCGCTGGCCATAAGTTGTAGGCACGTTATGCGATTGTTGACACACGTTGAAACACGTTACTTGAAAGTTACTCATAAGTCGAAACGCGTCGAGGTAATGTTTAGCGTACCCGAAACTTATTTCTAACCTATGAGTAACGTTTTGTAAGCACGCTACACAACGTTGTTCACACTTTGCAACACGTTACTTGAAAGTACTACTACTACTACCACTACTACTACTACTACTACTACCAACATCGACATCAGTAAATTCTCTCCAACTACTACGACTACTACTATCCTTCAAACTGCTAAAAGACCAGACAATATAAAAGCTTCTCAAGTTGATGATGAAGTCAAACAAAGTTCAGATGGTGACGTCTCTGACAATTTCTCTGAAGTTGATGTGAACGAACACAATTGCGGTACGCGTGATACACTATTGGACAGTCCTGATTATTCCAACAGAACCCTAGTTCTTGCACCTAGCGAAGACAAGAAACCATCCAGTCTCAACCACGATACCAATGCTGAATATCTGGCATTTCCAACAATATATGGCGGACAGGAACCCCCGCCCAATCCGAAGAAAAAGGAAACCTATAGTCAACGATCCAAATGGGAATGTCGGCACAAATCCGGAAAGATCGGTAAATCCGTTCCGAATCTGTTTTTCAAGATGAAGAAACTCCAACTAAAGCAGATCACCGATTGAGTGTCGTTGGCTGTTAGATGTGTGAATGGAAAGCAACGAGAGAAAATTACTGCCGGTGATGTGAAAACTGATGGCGGCGCTAAACTAGTAAAACTTGATGATGGATTCGAAATCTTCAAGTCAATCCGAAACTCGCCACCTTATCTCGAGAGACGAAAGCGCGACGTTTTTGCCATGATCAGACAACGAGGAAAACCGGCCTGGTTCTTTTCGCTATCGACAGGAGACACAAAATGGCCTGCGTTATTGAAATCGCTAGCCAAATGCCAATGGAATAGAGACCTGTCTGACGAGGACATAGAAAATCTTTCCTGGGAGGAACGCTCCAAGTTAGTCCGTAATGATCCAATCACGTGCTCTCGATATTTCGAAAATCGATGCCGTGAGTTCATCAAGTTGGCTATGGGTGAAAACGAACCACTCGGCAAAGTAAGCGATTTCTTCTATCACATAGAGTTTCAACATCGCGGCTCTCCTCATATTCACAGGTTGTTCTGGGTAGATGGAGCACCATCATTAGACACTCATTCGGAAGAGCAGGTGTGTGATTACATCGATCAATTCATCTCATGTAGTCATGATGTCACGGACGAAGACCGACCGTACCTCGACCTACAACGCCATCGCCACTCTAAAACATGTCATAAAAAGGGTAAAGCGATCTTCCGATTCAACTACCCGCTCCCACCAATGAGAAGCACTCGAATCCTCTCCAAATTGGACGATGATGAAAAGGAAGATAATGAAAAACTGAAGCAATGGTATGCCAAGATCAAAACAAAATTAGGAGAGTTGTGGAAAAAGGAGAGAGACTTCAGCTTCGATGAATTCTTGGAAGAACTGGGAATGACAGAAAAAGAGTATGTGAAAGCAATCAGATCCTCACTGAGAACGCAAACCACTTTCTTAAAGCGGCAGCCCAACTAAATTAGGATCAATGCGTACATGAAGAATCTACTCAGTGTATGGCAAGCCAATCACGATATCCAATACTGCTTAGATGCATATGCTTGTGGTGTGTACATAGTGGCCTATATATCGAAATCACAGTTTGGAATGAGTCTACTGTTAGACGCTGCAGTGAAAGAGGCTCGAACTCAAACCTCCAGTATCCGAGAACAAGTCCGACATATTGGCAACAAGTTCACAAATGCTGTTGAAATCGGATCCCAAGAATCTGCTTATTTGGTTCTCGGTATGCCTTTCACCAAAGCCAGTAGGAAAGTTACGTTCATCAGCACAGCTGCAACCGATGAGCGCACCTTCTTGTTGAAATCTAAGGAAGAACTCGAGCATCTGCCTGATGATTCAACAGACATCGCAAAACATTCTGTCCTGGATGCGTATATGGAGAGACCTAACGAGCTGGCATCGATGTGTTATGCTGATTTCATATCGCGGACAAAACTGACAAAGAAGACAATGAACAAAACTGCCGAGAATGATGTACACGAGGAGCAAGATGATTTCGTCGATGACGAGTTCAGAGAAGAGGATAATTCAGGCAAATGTTCGGAAGAGTGGGAAAAGCATTTGCTGCTTACGTTATCAAATGGCAACGTACTCAAGCTGAAAAAGAACCCAGAAGTGATTCGGTCGATCGGCGACAATGAGGAGATAGATTCTGATAAACATTACCATGAGATACTAATGTTATACTCCAGTTGGCGACAGGAAAGCGATCTTCAGTTAGAAGGATACTCGCAGATGCGTTACGAAAGTGTCAAGAATGAGGTAGATGCCAGGAGACGTCGATACGATCCAATGGGACGTATATTAGAGGAAGCAAAAAAGAGGGTCGTAGAGGAATACCCAGACAAATTCACAGAAGTTGCACCCGGAACTGAATATGACGAAGCTGTTGACGCTGATGAAGGACGTGAAATAAGTGAAGAGTTCGCACTCCACCTCCCTCAAACCAAACAACAAGAAAATTATGACATCGGTATCAAATTCAACCGAGCCAACA
This sequence comes from Eptatretus burgeri, assembly GCF_056783735.1. Classification (NCBI taxonomy): domain Eukaryota; kingdom Metazoa; phylum Chordata; class Myxini; order Myxiniformes; family Myxinidae; genus Eptatretus; species Eptatretus burgeri. The sequence continues at coordinate 65,195,013 of NC_140961.1, forward strand.
CAGAAATGAAGTAGAGATCCGGGCACGCATTCTCACTGACGAACAGTTCTATGCTGGAGTTAAAACCCTAAACAAAGAACAACGTGAATTCTTCACGCATATTCTTCAAAGTACTCTGATCAGACAGAGCCGTATGCAGTTTTCCTGTCTGGTGGTGCTGGCGTAGGGAAATCGCATGTGATAAACATGTTGTATCAAGCTCTTCACCGTGAGCTCGCGCGACATCCAGGAGACAACCCCGATGATCAGAGGATCTTGCTCTGCGCTCCGACTGGCAAAGCTGCCTTCAATATTCAAGGTTCTACTATACATTTGACATTCCAAATCCGACCAAATCAGGCCCTCAGTCCAGAAAATCAGCGTTTTGGGTGAAAGTCAGTTGAACACTCTTCGTTCGAAATTCAGGGAACTTTCAATTGTTATGATCGATGAAGTGTCAATGGTTAGATGTAAGATGTTGGCTGTAGTCAACGATCGCCTCAAACAACTTCGTGGAAACAATCTTTCCTTCGGCGGTCTCAGCATGATCTTTATTGGCGACATGTTCCAACTGAAGCCAGTATTCGATGAGTGGATATTCGATTTCCCGAAGTTCGGTTCTGAAGTCCTTGCACCTAGTGTATGGCGTGATAATGTGCGATTGTTTGAACTGACCACAATAATGTGACAAAAAGATGATGAAAGCTATGCTGAGCTATTTAATCGAATGCGCGAGGGTAACCATACAAAAGCCGATATAGAACTTCTCAAAACGCGTATGGTACAACCAGGTTCTTGTGTCAACATCCCTCATCTATGTTGTCTGAACTCAAGTGTGGATGAGCACAACCGACATCTCTACGAAACGGCAGTGAAAGATAGTGCAGAACATGCGATTGTGTGTGAACACTGCACAGCATATTGCTGTGGAATCGGGAGAATTCGCAAAAAAGAACTTGAATCAATTCTTACATAGTAAGAAGTTTGATGAGTCGTGTGCTGGTCTTCCTAGAGTAGTACCGTTGGCTGTAGGTCAGGAGTACGAAGTTTCTGTAAACATGGCTGTCGATGATGGACTAATGAATGGTTCACCATGCGTCATAATGAAGCTGGACTACCGACGAGACGGGGCCAGAAAAGAAAATATCCCTGACGTAGTGTAGGTCGACTTCCATGATCCTAGAATAGGTCAGAAACAGAAGGCCGATTACCGTGATCACCACAAACGTGGTATAGAACCAACATGGGTCCCAATATTTCCTATACAGAAATAATTCAACTTCTACCACTTCAAAATAGCTCGTCGACAATTTCCCCTACGCCAATCCACTGCAAAAGCAGTTCATAAAAGTCAGGGTGAGTCGAAAAGCGAAGCCGTGGTCGATCATACTTACCGCGGCTCATCCCAACCGCATTCTCACTATGTGGCATTTAGTCGCGTAACTACATTAGATGGACTACACATTTTGAACCTGCACAGGAAACAGAAGGTGGTCGACGGAAACGTAATCTTCCAAGATACGTCAACTCCGGATGGCAGTTTCATCAAAGTTAATCAGAAAGTTCGAACAGAGATGGCTCGCTTAAGAGAAGAAGGAAATAAGATGGAACTGTGTTTCACACCGGTATATGAGCACTTGCCTGGTATGACAATTACCTTCCAAAACGTCAGGTCGCTACGACTACACTTCTCAGATCTATCTGCTGATCCAAACTACATCAGTACTGATGTTTTCTGCTGCGCTGAGATGACACTCTGGAAACTTGATCCTGATGAACTATACACACTACCTACCCACAATCTAATGCGGTTCGACCAAACTAATCCTGTGCCGGCAAAACGCCCCGCTCATGGACTAGCAGTGCATGTGAAGAAAGACCTAGACGTACTAAGAACACGTAGTACGTGTACTGATAGTTATGAATGGGCATATCTAACAATACGTAACGATGATGATATACTGCAGATACTCGTTCTGTACTCCTCTCCGAGTACTTCGTGGAGATCATTCAAACAAACCGCTTTGCTGGACCTGTGTTCTGTGATTGACTTCCACCTACCACTAATCGTAACTGGAGATTTCAACAAACTCGCCAGTGATATCCAAAAGTACTTCACTGAGGTTGACAGTTTGCAACAACTAGTAAACCAACCCACCACATTCTACGGAAGTTGTATTGACCTTCTGTTCTCGAATGTTGATTCGGATAAACTGACATCAGTTGTGATTGACACTTGTTGGAGTGATCACAGGTTTGTTTGGATGAACATGTCTTTGGAATAAGTTATGTATACGTAGTACTGATCAATGTCGAACATCTCAAGGTCAAGGTCGGGATAATTTCGACCTAATAAGATGTACAGGGTGGCCCAAAACTAGGTTTCATGACGGACATCTCGCAATTTCACACTTTTTTACGGATTACGTATCATATATCATTTGATATGAAATTGTCACAGTTTCAGTTTTTGGTTTTGGATTTGCAGATGCTTGGAACTTGAGATAGTTGGAAAATCCCCCCTCGATATAACTTATAACGATAGGCCATAATGCTTGCGCTTCCTTTTTCATTCACCTTTGCAGCCGAGCATAAAAATATTTTCATTCCATAAACAAAACCTCTGCCGAGAGTTATTTCCTTGACCTCAACATCCTATACTTTAATATGGCAGTATCCACAATAACAGAGGTACATAATAAGAAGTGCCTTATGGAAAACTGCCTATATTAGAGCTCTATTGACACACATAAGCGGTATGACGATTCCCTTGTATGATACGTCATTAGAAAGGGAATAGTCTCGACTTTTCAGAACACTAATCAGATCACCAGAGGTCCTGGCGACCCTAAAAAAAATCTTCCACGTCCAGCTGACTTGTAGCTAAAAATAGGCATATGTAATGATATCCAGAATTCCAAGAACTCTTGCGACATGTACAAAAAACTAATATAAACTATAGAAAAAATATAGAATAAATATAACTATAGAAACTAACTAACTACACCATTAATGTACTCACTAAGAGATAACACATGATGATTGGGTATAAATCAACCTACATATGGTTGGTTATACCCCACCATTCATAAAGTGCAATACGTGGTTTTCCGGTCCGTCCACTCTCTCGGGACATTTCACTTCCGGTTGTAGAAAAAAAACGAAAAAATAGGCTTAGCTCTCGGAGATTATGATATTCCTGTAGATTATTCTTCACTGATTCTAATGCAACTTTCAGAATCGAAATTGGTCAAGTATGACGTGAGATATTGAAGTTTTAAATTTGAATTTTATTTGAAGAAAATTGTTATACCTAGCTCTAACGATTTTTCAAACCTCAATATCTCTATAAATACTTGACCAATTTTCATTCTGAAAGTTGCATTATAATCAGTGAAGAATAATCTACAGGATTATCATAATCTCCGAGAGCTAAGCCTATTTTTTCGTTTTTTTTTCAACAACCGGAAGTGAAATGTCCCCAGAGAGTGGACGGACCGGAAAACCACGTATTGCACTTACTGGTGATTCAGATGTGTTAATCCGGGTACTAAATGAACAATACATATTTATTAATTATGTCATTAGGAGTATTATCCTCGTGTATCTCTGTGAACTATTTCAATCTAAACGGTTAGTTTGGACTGTTTCGCGGTTACCTGATCTGAACATTGAAAACTTGTGGTATTATAGAGATGACCGTCACCCCCACACGGGGGTAATTTTTGCATGTTGCAATCAATAAATGGTTTTTGCAATCAAATCTCTCTGTCTCTCTGTCTCTCTGTCTCTCTGTCTCTCTGTCTCTCTGTCTCTCTGTCTCTTTCTCTCATAGATGCAATTTGTTGTTTTTTTTGACCATGATACATTGGGTTGTTACTTATCCAATCACAACCAAACTTGACAATGGGGGACTAAGGGTTGCACGATGGTGGTTGCCATTTAATTCCTTCCCCTCATCCCTAAGGAGTGTTTGCGCCTTGCACAAACTCCGTCTTAAAGTGTATAATAGGTTATCATGGCTTTCACGCGGCACACCTTCCAGACGTAAAAATTATTATTACCACAAACGTTTCAGTCCATTCTGTCCAATGTACAGTTACATTTTTAAACAGTCGCTATGAAACTGGAAGAAGTTTGGAGGAAACTCGGCATGATTAAGGCATTCGATACTTATCGCGTCTCCTTCAGATGAGCAATTCAGAGCCGTCTTGACTTGCTAGGCCTCAAGGTAAGTGACAACAATCTTTAGCTAACAGAGCTGCTTACATGAATATTTACAAATGAACGATGAAGCACATTGCCCATTTGATTTTTCAAGCCATGGTCAGATTATATGTGGACTGTATACGGATTGTTTATAATATATATTGGGGCTTCATGTGTGATTTCTCCCAGCCATGGTTTCAAGTTTGATGTTGCCACCGACACCCTTTCGGCCCAATTGTGACCTTTATTTGCTGCATAACCATGTTCCTAAAGGCCCGGTCACACCTTGACGTTTTAGCCAGCGATGGCAACGTATTAAAATGTATGTAAAACGCTGGCTTACGTTGAACTTTTGATGTTTTTTTTTTTAAAGATTCGGACGTATTCATAGCGACTTGGTCTTATGTATAACGCATTGGTAACGGACACAGAACGTTTCGTTGTTTTATAGATAGCTTATACCAACGAATGCTGAACCTGTTGTCGGCCTACACAACCGATGCCCAACGATAGTCTAACTTAGGCATAGCGCGTTGCACGCATCGCCGACGATGTCGTGACGTAGCCTATTAAAAGGCTGATGCACAACGATTCAAATCATAACTGCCGTAGAAATGGAAGTGTCAACATCGCGGTCACACCTTGGCGATCTTGCCAGCGTATGCCGACCTAAGAAAAATGTGTCTAAAACGTTGGGGCACGTCAGATACGGTATGAGTAAGTTTGGTATGCGTCAGTAGAACGCTAAAGTACGCTATCATACGTCGTAGTAAGTAGAGTACGTCAAGAAATTTTAAACATGTTCAAAATTTTACGACGTACTCGGCGTATGACACACGTTCCGCATGTGATGGGGATAAGTTTTACATACGATATGTGGACGCTTACACACGTCCACAAAGGCTACTTATAAGCTACTCATAAGTCGAAACACGTCGCGGTAATGTCTTTTTAAGCGAAACTTATTTCTAACTTATGTTTAACGTGCTTTGAACCAATTCTTTACGTAGTCCCAACACACATCGACGTATGTAGACGTATTCCAATGACGTCTTCCGGTCGATAAAAAAAAAAATTAACGTGTTTCTAGCTTACAACTGCCATATAAAGACGTGTTCCCAGCGGTTTTGGGAATTGGTATATAAAAATGCTGTTCATAAAAGGGGAACCCAACAGTGTTTTCGAGTCCTTTTTGAGTCGATGTCCATGTCAGCAGTAACAGTATCAGTATCAGTATCAGTAATTAGTATTAGTAGTAGTTTGTTCATGTTGGCAGTAGTAGGTGAGTGTGAGGGGGAGGGTGTGGGTTATGATGGATCGTCCTTGCGTTTAACGATTTAACGATTTAAATGATAAACTCAACGATTTAAATGGCTGCATCTCCACTATTGAAAGTAGACGCTTGCGCTCAACAATTGGATTTTTTTTACACTCAACGACTTTTAAACGGTACCACTCAGCTATTTTCATTGTTTACAATGAACGATTTAAATTGCTGTCACTCGCCTTTGTTTTTTGACGCTGGGGTTTGGAAATTTGAAGCGTTTCTTCTGAACGTGTTAAAACGCTCAAACTCGACTATTTTAAATAGACGCTGCCGATGGACAATTGGGATCATAGCCAAGCTAGACATCGAAGTGTGAACATCCTCGTCATGCCGAAGAAAAGTTTGAAGAATGCTGCAAATAAGTGTCCTGGCCGTGGACGTGGACGCTGACGCACGGACGATCCGTTATACCGACGTCTTTCAGCCTATGAGTAACTTAAAAGTAACGTCTGTCGATGTGTGGCAACGATCGCGTAACGTGCCAACAACACGTTAATCATAGGTTAGAAATAAGTTTCGGGTCCGCGAAACATTACCTCAGCGTGTCTCAACTTATGATTAACTTACAAGTAGCATGTGTTGACGTCTGTCAACGATCGCAGACCGTGCATACAACTTGTGGCCAGCGTAGCGGAACATGTGAGTCATACGCCGGCATACGTCGTGAAATTTCAAGCATGAAAAAATTTGAGGACAACCGAGAAGTACAAGTTTAAAGCCAACATACAACGACGTATGGCAGTGTTTTTCAGCGTGCTCTCAATGTTATCAAAACTTACCCATAACGTATTCAACGTGTGCCAGCGTTTCAGAAAAAAAATTCAAAAATCGGCATACGTTGGCTAAAACGTCAAGGTGTGACCGGGCCTTAAGGTTTGTTAGCATTGTGTAATACTTGCCAGGGGGAAATTTGGAGAAAATTTGACGTTCGTACTTGCGCATGGGCGCTGCATCGGCTAACAGTCGCTGGTCCACTCACCTTTCGCTATTATATTATAATTTATCGATTATAATCAGTTATCCAGTTCTGCTAAGTCATGGCTGAATTCTGGTGACATTCGTGATCAGATGTCTTCAAACATCCCTATCCTGCATTGCTTTCCAAAGGTCTTGCAGAGACAGCTTGGTTGCAGACTTTATCCCATCCATTGGGGTGTGTGTTCCATTACCAATCAACTTGCTTTTGCTTGCCAAGCCAGCCGTTCCTTGTCAACTGTTTCATTGGAGTTCTTGCTTAAGTGCTTAAAATCAAGCGAGCCACTTGGCGAGCACTCTACAACCTGATTGGTAATGGGACACAACACTTATGGACACGTGGATCTTCTCGGTTGACAAGATTTTAAATTTTTTGAGGTTTAAATGTAGACCAGCCTTTTCACTTTTCTTCTTCACTGTCTGCAGCAGTTTCATCAAGTCCTCTTTACTTTCTGCCAACAGAGTGGTATCATCAGCATATCTTAGGTTGATGATACATCTTCCTCTGATCCTGACTTCAGCCTCTATGTCATCCAAGTTATATTTTTCATTAAAATTATTCTAACCACAAATTAATCAGTCAATTCCGTCCAATGCTAATGGCATAATGATAATATTAACACGAGGCGGAAGGGGATGGCAGGATGGCCTCGAGCTATGCACACACTCTTCTTAGCTGTCTAGCCTAGGTTCGAATCCAGACCCAGCTCTCATCCTGGTGTTTCACTGGCAGGATGATTCAACAATGTGTGCTATTTCTTGGATGGGTGTTAAGCTGGCATCCCGTCTGCCAGCATTAGTTGGTGGATTTTAAAATCTCACGGTGTCCTTCATGAAGAATAGGTGAGCTATCAGTGGTACTCTGACAAAATTACAAATTCCTGCCTTTACCTGAGTCGGACATCAGGCCTGACCAGCTGGTTCGTGAAAGACTTGAGCCAAGCTTCCTCCAGCCAACCCCACCACAACATGGGAATAATTATGACCGTTAAACAATAAGGATATTAACAAACAGCCATCCGCATGGTGTGTACGTACACATGTGTATCTTCCCCGAGGACCCAAAAGACCCCGAGGAGGACCCAAAAGACCTATTAAGACCCTTGTTACCTTTTTTGACCCTGATATTGGTGTGTTCTCCCATTTTAGAATAGGTACACTGTATGCCTGTTTGGTGTAAAAGGGTTTGCAGCAGGAAGGGCATCCGGCCATAAAACATTGCCTCAAAAAAAAACAGGGAACCATGATGGATTGTCATGGGGCCCGCAAGGCTAACCCCCGGTTAACCCCCCCCCCCCCATGGAAAATGGCCTTAAAAATGCCTGTGTGTTACCTTTAAGACCCCGAAGCCCCCTTTTACCTTGAAGACCCTTTCGACACTTTAGACACCTTTAAATCCTTTCACCTTTACACCTTTTATACCCTTTAGACCTTTACAGCCCTTCAAATCCCTTTAGACCACTTAGATCTTAACACCGTTTAGTATACCCCTTGCACCCTTCAGACAGATTAGACAACTTGGACCCTTGACCATTTAGAGCTCTAGACCACTTGGATCTTTTTATATTACAAAAAAATTTATACAATAAAATGTTTCTGCAGTATGATGATTGGTGTAAATCATGATAACACAGCAAATCTGCAATGTAAATCTCTATAACGACGTGTGGCGAGACTAGCGTAGCGAGCCGATCCACGCTCGTAAAGACAAATTCTCTCAAAAATGATGAGTCTGTATATATGAGGCCCCGCGAGGAGGAGTGATATAAGCGACATTTTTTAATGATATGATGATGATAGGCTTGGATGATAGGGGAAGGGTTAAAATAGTGCGATGTGGCATTAACTCCAAAAATGGCTGATGTGTCCCTTACATCACTCCTCCTCGCGGCACCTCATATATTGCTGTACCCTCTAAAAACTCGTCAAATTAAAATTAGAAACGTACTAATTCCTGCAAATCTTGAAAAATCAAGAATCGACTGGAATTTTGACTTGTTCAATGAGAGAAAATCTGTCAAAAAAGCAATGAAGGTAATTTTTCTGAAATTTTATTTTAGTGGAGAGTATTTTTTTTAGTATTTTTAACTATTTTTTTTATTGCCATTTTCATCTTTTTGTTACGAAAGTTCAGAGGGAAGCATATATCTATCACCTTTTAGCTGTCTGGTCTGGGTTTGATTCCCGGCCCAACTAATTATTAACCGTCACCCACATGGTGTTGCATCGGCAGAAAGTTGAATCGAGTGCACTCTGCAACAGATGGAACATTAAGCTGGAGACCCTTCTGTCAGCATTGGTTGTTGGTAGATGTTAAATATCCCACAGTGTCTTTCACAAAGAGATGTGCGATTCTCACTGGCACCCTGAACCAATGATAGCCCGAATAAACAGAGAGCACTATATCAGTGGCACAGCTGAATTCCTAGAAATAATGTAAACAGCAGTCAGGTGCTCCAAAGGAATGAATGAAAATAATAAACAAAGATGATAGTTCAACCTGTATCTTTTCAATAATGAGGTATATATTATTGCTCCTCCACATTTACTAACTCCCCAGTGCAAATGACTGCACTTAGTCAGATGCACTATGCAGTCAATTGGCTTTTTCTCATTTAAAATTTATGTGAATTTATTGGGAAGAATTATGCATGAGAAATACTTTTGCTAACCTGTGGCGAGACAAGTTATTTGAATACAAACTGGAAAAAAAAAGGATTCTGAATCATGTTGAGCAGATTTTCATCGACTTACAGGCCTAGAAATTTAAATTAGATGAGGCTTGATTGAGGAGTTGAAGCTAGATTTTGAGAACTTGTTGATTGGAATTGCTTTGCGTGGATTCGGTAAAGTTAATGTGAAACTAGACAGCTCCCCCACTCCCATTTACTCGTTAATTGAAATATATCTTTCAGTCTCCATTGGCTTTTTCAAGATCCCCTTTTCCAGAACAGATTATTTTGTTGCCACCATACAGTCCAGCATATTCCCAGACATATTTTGCAAAAATACCTGGTTTGCAAAAAAAACAAAAAAAATCCACATCAAAAGGTGGAAGAATTTTGTTCAATGTACATGAACAGCATGGAAAGAATGCTCGCAACTACAAAATAGTATTCTTTTCCTGTTGTAATTTTCTTGACTGAATTTAAAAAAAATCTGGATTCCTGCACGCACTGGAATGGTGATCCTTTTGAAGCGAGATCATGGAGTTTGATAGCCAAACTAAAAGAAGGTCAAGGACAACTGACCCTCATGGTGCCCAATTTATAAAGAAGTCAAAACTGTTTCTGAATACATGTAGCCCTAACATCAAGTGATGTGAAAAGAAACTAATTGTTTGTGACACTTCATAATTACAGAATACTGATTTCTCAACCAAATCGGTGTGGATAGTGAGAATTTAATAATTGAAGAAAATTTAATTTTGAGAGATATGACAAAAATCTTATGAATTGCATATGATATTTAATTCAGGATCTGTTTCACCAGTTTATCTGTTTCGCTTTGCTATTAAATTTGCCACAACACCCCTGGATATTCTTGAAAATATATTGCAATGGAAACAAATGTAGAATGCCCTTCCTGGTTGCTCAACCAGCTTCACTTGTGGCAGCGATTTCAATAAAGCTGCCGCCATTGTGGCCTAATGATCTGCAGCTGTGGTTTTGCAAGTCAAAGTGCAATTCGACACCCGAAACATTACAACCAAGTTGAAGTGGTTCAAATGCGAGTGCATTGTTGGCTCCTTGTCACCAGAGTATACAATCGAGGTGAGAGATATTTTACCGCAATATCCAATGAACAGCCCGTACATGACTTTTAAGGCCACCATCATAAAGGGCACGACTCCCTCTTAGTACTGCCGCTTTCAACAACCTCTTACAACCAAGTATTTCGGAGATTGAAGTCCCACACTACTGCATCATATGCAACTGTTTCTCGGTGACCACAATGCCATCTTTGACCAGTTGCTCCTTCATGAGTTGATCTTGCAACGTTTTCCACCACACATCTGCCTGATACTTGCAGTGAATGCAGATCTGGCTGATCATCTCATTTACACCATTATGCTGACCATGGTTGATGGAACACATCCATTACAGCATGTCCTACACCAACAATCTTAAATGTCGGACCTAAAGAAGTGTTTCAGCAGAGTTATGGAGGAGACACACCTTTGTAACCTTGCAGCCTTATCCTTGTACTCTTGGGTACAAAAACACAAATAAGTTTGAAAACCAACGCTGTGGGAATACCTCTTGTGCACTGCCCACTGTAGGGCAGCTCACCAGATGATGGGATTGGAGCAAAGCCTTCAAGACCCCCACTCTTTCATGAAAGGAGGAAAACCATAGGGTAACTTTTCCGGGTCAGATTGTTGTACATTTGTGTCGGGTTGGTGCTGACGTGTCAAACACTAGATGGCGGTCTCCTTGGGTTAACCTGAGGTGGTCCCTTCAGGTGGGTGCAAATTAATAGCATGTTGATTAACAAAAATGGATTAACAGATAAACATAGGGGCAATACCCCAGGGTGCTCACCTGATAGCGGCTGGATAAGATAATCAGGAAACCACTGGTAGGCGTGGATGACCCACAAAATATGAAACGAGGAAGAAAGTAAATCCCAATGGATTTGTTTTTTTAATGCCGTGAACAAACTTTGGTACATCACGGGTGATAAAGGTTGTGGTCAAGTTTCATCAAAATTGTTTGTGTAGTTTTGGAAAAGAAAGTGTACAACGTGTACGATGGCGGACCCGCTCGCACTGTACGGGGCATGCTCGATGGCTGGCGGACCCGTGCGCTGACCACGTGCACGCAGCCTGTGATACTTTATCATCGTACAGAATGCGGCACGAATAACACACGTCTTTGGTGGGGTCTGCACATGGGGTTACAATAACGTCTTACAGTCGGTCTTCGATCACCATGACAGCCATAAATGTCTCCCGCGGACAGCAGACATCCTCCCGCACCTCCGCCTCAATGCAGCTGCTACCAGGCAGAAGCATGCTGTGCAGCCGGATCTATCAGGCCACGTGGCGCACCACGGAGCTGGCACATTAACCAGCGCCAACTGCGGGTCGCCAGGGCACGGCATGGGGTTCGGTGCAAGGTGATTCATATCATGGGGTTCGGAGTGAGACAATTCCGCAGCTTGGAACCATCTTGCCAGAAGTGAAGTGGAGCCGCTTCCGGCCATCACGGCCGGGCAGCGCAGTAGCCGGGGCCAATGAGAGCACCCGATTCGAGTGATGACACATCACGTCGGGTCGTCGCCCCCGCCTGCACAGCGGGGTCTATAAAATGACGGGTCTCGGGGCCGCTACTGTCATTCCTGCCCATCATTCCTGCTCGTCATTCCTGCTCGTCGGTACTGCCCGTCATTCCTGCCCATCATTCCTGCTCGTCATTCCTGCTCGTCGGTACTGCCCGTCATTCCTGCCCATCATTCCTGTCTTCACTCCTGTTGGCTCGTTCTGTCTGGCTTAGAATTGACAGTCTGCCCATTACCCTGCTGGCTCCGCCCTTCTTTACCAATTCACCTACTGACTCTGCCTTCTTCATCGCCTCATCGCCTCTCTCCACCCACTGGCTATTGACTCCGCCTTTCTCCACCCACTCGCTGCTGGCTCCAACCAAGCCCCTCCCTTCACGCCTGACAGTCACGTCTCATTCTCTGGACCGACGCTACCTGAACGAAGTTCCACGAAGCAAGAGATGACGCGCAAGCTGTCAGTGAGGTATCGCCCACCGGAGTATCCCCCAAAAACCTATTGGTGGTGCGGTCGGGCAATCGTGCAAGGTATTGAGAAACCGTTAGCCTCATCTCCTCTCCTTTTTCTCTTCATTACCTCCTCTTCATCAGTTTTGTGTGTGTGTCTGTCTGTCCATGTTCTGGCACCTGTCCTCACTAAAGTTAAGATTGTACAATAATTATATCGAGATAACTCTGCTCTGTGTCTGCTTTTGTAAGTTGCTTGTATATTGCTGCACCTCTCACATTTCTTCCTATTCCTGCTACAGACAACAATAAACAATATTCACTGTGCCACATATCTTTCCTCACCTGGCTGAAATAAATCCTTTGTAGAAATGTTCCCAGCTCGTTTTAGTCTTTTCTTTCATTGTTCCAGCATGGTCCGTATCCTCACCTAGCCGGGACTTTATTCCCAACAATCCGTTCCTTTTAGCCAGTAAGTCCTTGGCAGTGTCACTCGGCTGCATCTGATCCGGTAAAGTGATCCGGTTCGGACAAGGCGTACCGAGGGCGTGCCCCCAGTAATTAGATCATGTGGTTATTTTTAGGTAACCGGATTAACTAGACGGAGGACCCTAAGTCACGTGGTTGAGTTATTGGCATTCGCAGTCGGTTAGCGACCCGCCGCGTCACGGAATTATCCATGTGCAATGGCCTGAAAATCCGGGAAGTCTGGTGGGATCCCGAAATAGCTTCCCCCCCCCCCCCCCGGTGGTCTTCTCACCCGATCCCCGGCCCGTAACAATATATTTCATATAATATATGTGTATATATATATATATGTGTGTGTGTATATATATATACATATATATATATATATATATATGTGTGTGTGTATATATATATACATATATATATATATATATATATATATATATATGTGTGTGTGTATATATATATATTTAAATATGTATGCATAAGTTTATCACATTGAGAAGCACCATCCTTTGATTAATAATATTTATAAGCATAAGCCTTCGCTCTCAATCCTACAAATTCACTCATGATTGCTTCATCCAACTCTTCTTTAAACATTCCAATTGCCTTTATAGCGGACAAAGTGAGCTTAATACTTAACGCGTGCACATGAGAGAATAGCAAACAACAACAACAACAACAACAACAACAACAACAACAACACAATACCCCTGGCTATTTGGAATCCGTGTCGTTAGCTCTGACATTTTGCTTCCGGTTGTTGTTAAACGCTGTGCGGTGTATAAACACGATTGGGTTTTATTTCTATCTTGTGAATATTACTTAACGCGTGCACATGAGAGAATAGGAAACAACAAAAACAACACAATACCCTGCCAATTGTGAATCCGTGTCGTTGGCTATGACCCTTTTGCTTCCATTTTTGTTTTGTTTCTGTTTTTTTTGTTTCCGGTTTTTGTCATGGGGAATGATGCATGCCGAGAGATCATGACCGGAAGTGTTTATTTATTTATTCAATAATTTTTTTTTACCAAAGTTAATTTTATACTTCTGAAAGTGATTTTTTTTTTCATGACAGGAAGTGTTTTTTTTTGTATTTAACATTACCGGTAGTGATTTTGAAACTCTTTCCGGAACTTATATTTTCTTTTATTCTTGACCAGAACTGATTGTTTATTTATTCAATTATTTTTTGCCAAAGTTAATTTTAATAAAGATACCTCCCGCATCATCAAAAAATAATTTTTCATCGTGATTTACATGATTTGATCGCTGATCCCGAATCCAGGCCGAAGTAACCGGAAATTGCGTCAAAATCATCAGCTGTGCGGAGCTTACATGTACCACGGTGTATTTGTCAAGTATACAGTTGTGAACAAGTTTTATGTAAAGTCGGAAGCGAATGTAAGAAGAATTCTACGTTCGCTTCTAGGCTTTGCCTATTCCATATTATTTGCCCCCGTTGGACTTTGTCTGAAGCGGGATTTCATGGATTTGGTCTCAAGTTTTTGTCTCCGTGCGTGTGTATCCGTGTTTACGTCCGCAACCATATCTCGGACATGCATGGACCAATTTTATTTGTACTTGGCACAGACAACACATAATGGTATGCATATGCATGTCATTTCTGTTTTCGAGATCAGATCCAAGATGGCCAACTGGCAGCCATTTTAGTTGTAAAAAAACTGATGTTGAACACCTCCTCAACAATTTCCCGAACAAGCATTTACCGATGTTGTTCAAACTTGGCACACAGATAATGAATGGTGGTTTACATATGCACATCACTTTTTTCAAGATCAGATCCAAGATGGCCGACTGGCAGCCATTTTGTTACTTTCACGTGTTCCCCACCATTTCTCCAACATGCATGGTCAGATTTTGTTCGAACTTGGCAAAAGCACAGTACAGAATGGCATACACTTGAACCTAACTTTATTTTGTGATCTGATCAAAGATGGCTGACTGGTAGATGAGCGGCCATTTTAGTTGTATATAAATGTGGGCTGGCACTCTTAACTCCATCCCATAAAATTACTAAAACAATGGGGGCGATGACATTCCATGTCTTTACTTGTTTGTTTGTTTTTATAGAGAATGGACTACTTTCCTTTTTACAATTGCTTGTGTCACAAATATTTTTATGTTTGTTTTTAATATCATCATAAATGTCGTAAGTTTTACTTTCCAATATACAACTGTCTGTGTCCATATAGAAGAGATTAACTCTTTTGTCATATTATTTATTTAAGTTGTTTAAGAAATAGTCACACATTAGTGACTTTGATAAGTTAAGTGTTGAAGTTCCGATGTAAATGGGTTTTATCCATCACATGCTTTCCTTCTCCATATGAATAGCATAAAAGTTCTCTGAAAAGATTTCTACCTTTTTAATGCTGAGTTTATTAATTGTTTAGTCTGTTTCCATGATGTAGTAAGTCTTATGTTTTGTCTATTTCTTACATTTTCCATTGCCTTACCAAATACAGCATTATTCATTAGCTTACATAAGTCGGTCTTAGCAAATGTTCACATCTTGGTGTTGAAATGAATATGTATATTTTTAACCAATGACTGATTGAACTTTAAAATTCTATGAATTTTCTTTATCTTTAAACCAGCCGATAGATATTGTCTCAAGTATATTTGATGTAGCGTGTAATTGGCTTTGTCATGTAGTGTGGTTATTCATTTTTCTGTTGTTTTATGAGAATTTGAAGGAATAAATGATTGTTGATAGTCACTTAAACACTCTTCTTTAGCAGTTTCTTTTTCTGGAGCAAATGGCAAATCTTTGTTTGTTGTGGGGTTCCTCTGGATAGTTTAAATCCACTTCAAAGTAATACCCAACTTTTGCTTCGTCTAATTAATTTTGGGCATAGATAACGATATTTTGAAAGACTTTTTCATAATGTTTCTCTTTTACCCATTTGTGACCTCCGTATGGTAAAGTTTGAGACATTGCCCATCCATCCAGCGTCATCATACATGAGATAGGAAACATCTTTGGAGGGGTTATGATCTGAGATACTGTATTTGTTATTTGCTTTAGCATTTCTCTTTGAACAGACTTGTGATATTCCACCTCTTTTGGCTTTCTCTATCATCAACAATATATCCACATCTGAAATTAACTTGAGAGGTTGCTTAATCATCTTTAACATAGCATTCCATGTGAGACTGGGTGCTATATAATGAGCTGGGTCTAATCCATATGAATACTTATTCTGACAGACCACTCGAAAGGCTTCGAACACATAGGCTAACAGAACATCAGTCTTGAGAGAGAGAGGTCATGGTATTTACCAAGGTTTTTGATATTGAACTTATTCCAGATATTTTGTGTGTGTTGATATTCTTTATCATCAATATGACTTATTAAGTTTGTTATAAAAGCACTCTTTCGGATGAAGTTGTCTTTCATTAAATCTGTCAAATTTATCCATGTAGTCATAATGATATACACCCTTTTGTGATAAGAGTTTGATTTCATCCTGAGTTGAGAAATGACTTTGGAGGTTAGGAAATTATTTGAGACTTGATGCAAAGTTGGATAATGGACTGGACATAAATTTGTAGGAATCCAGAAATGGAATATGAGTTTTGTGCTTCGCTAAAATTGATTTGGTGATGGAGATGTAGTTCTGGTCTGCATTCAGAATCGCGGATATGTACCCAGACGTCTTCGAGAGTTCATGTATGAACAAATGTGTGCCAGAGTGAGCACTATTGTGAAGGACAGGAATGAAAGAAGG
This sequence comes from Eptatretus burgeri, assembly GCF_056783735.1. Taxonomy (NCBI): domain Eukaryota; kingdom Metazoa; phylum Chordata; class Myxini; order Myxiniformes; family Myxinidae; genus Eptatretus; species Eptatretus burgeri. The sequence goes on from NC_140961.1 coordinate 65,211,462, forward strand.
AAGTTTGTAATTGAGATTACAACTTTGTTGAGCAGGTCCTCTGTATTTATCTGTAATATGACAATATTATCTAACCTTGACATCGGTGATTTCATCTTGACAAATGTGAGAAATGTTGGAGTTCTTAAACTATTCTTTCTCATCTCTAAATAACCTTAATGGTTTATTGTGTTAAGTATTACTTCTTTTTATTGAATGCAGTCTGCTTCCAAACATTTTACAAACTTTTGAGGGGCATCTTCTCCTCTGTAAAGTTTTAATTTATTACATTGGTCTCCAACTGATGATTTGATATAATTACAAAACCCACAAGGAATATGCTTTTGATAAGGTGAAGTGAAGGATTTGTTGGGGTTTGGAGAAACTGTGGCTATCTTTTTTGAGATTGGCTTCAAAGTCAGCATATATCACGAACGGATGTTTGATGGTTTTATTTATGTCTGAATTTATTTTGTAGTTGAACCTGCTTTTGACATTTCTATTACCGATGCAGGAAAATTATGACAATACTGAACCTCAAATGTTGTTTTAACCTTCTTTCTGTGTGAAAGAAGTTGAGAACTGCTTACAAGGATGTTTCTCTCCATTCCTCCAAGATATTTGAGATGACACTCTTGTTGAAATATTTTTCATGCAAGCGTAATGTGAATTCGTTTTTGTGTCTTTAAAATAAAGGTCAATGTGTGTTTTATGATTGCTACATTTATTTGTAACCTTTAGCAACTGAAGTTTGTTTTTCGCTCACCTAGAGTGTAGTTCCGGAAAGCTTATGGGATGGAGCCTCCTCCACCCGTCAGTCAGTCAGTCAGTCAGTCCATCCGTCCGTGTGTAAATACTTCCAACTTCTCCGAAACGACACACCGGATTTCGATGAAACCTGCTTTTGATTAGTGATCTCTCTGACTGGAAAATCCTCTTTATCTCTTTGCTTATGACTCCACCCTCTGCCGTACCATGTCATCCCTCAGATTGGCAAGTAGCAGCCTCTTCACTCTCTGCAGATCTGGATAAAATCACAAGCTGGTCCAACACGTGGAACATGTCTTTCAATCCTGACAAATCTCACTATGTCTCTCCAAAAGGACCATCTGGAACTCTCCCCCCCCCCTCCCCATTCTACTTTCTCAAGCACCATTTCAAAAAAAATTGAAAGGGCTAAAGAAGAATGTAATCAAAGGGATTATAAACTTTGATAATTATTACAACTGTTTAATTTTCAAGAAGGAAGAGTATAGAGAAACGAATACTACAAGAAGTTATAATCATCAACTGTACTCTGAACAAACAAATAAAAAGGCATTGGATGCACATGATAAAAAATACATTTTAGAAAACGGAATTGACACCATCCCTTATAGTTATGTGTTAAGATATTTGAGAGTTAAGATATACGCAAGTGTTAAAAAATAAAAAATTGGGTTGGGGAGGATTTTTATGCACGACCAACAGCGTTTTTTTTTATTTTGTACTGGTATGTAAATGGTTGAACCAAGCAATACCCAAACCAAGGAGTGGAGAAAACCACAACCTTGGTATTAAAATGGAAATCATAATGAATGTAAAACACATTAAATAAAACCTTCTTGAAGGTCAGGCCAGTTCAGGCCAGATCAGATCTTTGACTTGCTCCAGGTATCATGTAAACCTGCACGAACCTGTTCCATGGTCGGGTTGTCGACGACCAAACCATCTCCCGCACCAGGTTTTCTGGTGAGGAGGGTGTCTGATATGGACACCCAGCAGGATAAAGAACAAAACCTGTCAAAGGGCGGAGGAGCTCCTTGTAAGCCAACGGCCATCCTTGACTCATGCTAGATTGTGTCTACGGACGTCCTCCTGCAGTTGGGTTAATTCTTATTAGGAGGTTGGTGGCAGGATTTGCACTCTGGCCACCGTAAAACCCTTTATTCCACAATACATTCCGGAAGCTTAAAAAAATTCTGAAAACCCACTCAGTGGGAGTTCCTCCTGTGCAGTTTCCCTTCGCAGGGTAGCTCACCGGATGACGGGATTGGGGCAAAGCCTTCGGGACCCCAAATCTTTGATGATAGGAGGGAAACCACGGGGTAACATTCCTGGCTCAGATTGCGGGAGAGTGTGCCGGAGTGGTGCTGAGGTGTTGTCCACCAGGCGGCTGTTTCCTTGGGTTAACCTGAGGCGGTCCCTTCGGGTGGGTGCCTGGAATGTCCTATCTCTAAGAGAGGATGATTACCTGTCTCTGTTACCATCTGTGCTCAAGCGTTTGGACATCGGTATTGTAGCACTCTCTGAGGTTCGGAGACCAGAATGTGGTGAGATCATGATGGGTGGTTACACCTACTTTTGGTCTGGTCGCTATGATTGTTAACATGCCCAAGGAGTTTCTCTAGCTGTGTCCAATAAGCTGACTCCAATGATAATTGAGGTAACACCGGTCAACGAGTGTATTATGAGACAGGATTCGTCACTCCTTGGGTGTAATTTCCCTGGTCTCTGTATGTGCTCCGACTGAGGCGAGTGATCTCACCATGAAGGACGGATTCCATGCAATGCTCGAGTCTGTGGTTGATCAGTGCCCCAGGCGAGATCAGCGCCGAGTCTTGGGGATTTCAACACATCGACTGGAACTGACAGAGATGGTTATAAGACATGTGTTGGTCCCTGTGGGTCTGGAACTGTGAACCTGAATAGCACTAAGTTCCTTGACTTTGCAAGAAGTCATGGACTTAGGGTGGCTGGTTCATGGTTTTGGCACCCACAAGCTCATCACTGGACTTGTTATTCCAATGCTGGCGGTGTGGCAAAGGAGATTGACCATGTGCTCATTGATGGTCACTGGAGGATGATCCAGAACTGCAGTGTCTAATGGAGTGCTCAGTTCCTCAATACTGAACACTGGCTTGTTGTAGCAACTCTTAAGTTGCACCTTAAACCCAGGAGAAAGCTACAATCCCAGCCTAGGCTGGATGCTGGCAAGCTCAAGGATGAGAGGGTAGCTGAGGAGTTTGCGAACAGGCTGAGTGGAGATTGTGGGGGGGGGGGGTTCTGGGTGCTTTGGGGAATCCTGAAGAGTTGTGGAGTGACTTCAAGACCATTGACCATTGACTGGATACCATTGACCAGAGTCGCAGGATGAGGCTGAATTGCAGACCTGTTCAGGGAGCAGAGGCAGAAAACTGTACATGCACTAAGGGTGAACAAGGAGGCCTATGTGCGAGGCATCTGTGAGGGGGTGGAACATCACTTGTGGTCAAGTGATTCTCATCCTGCTTACAGGGGAATTCGCGCATTGTGTTCATCCAAGCCCAACCCTCAGTGTACTGCAGTTTGAGCAGAGGATGGTAGGCTCTTGACAGAGGAGTCCGAAGTGAAAGCCCACTGGGCCAGTTACTTAGTTCCTTAGAACACTAAGTTCCTTGACTTTGCAAGAAGTCATGGACTGAGGGTGGCTGGTTCATGCTTTTGGCACCGACAAGCTCATCACTGGACTTGTTATTCCAATGCTGGCAGTGTGGCAAAGGAGATTGACCATGTGCTCATTGATGGTCACTGGAGGATGATCCAGAACTGCAGGGTCTACCAGAGTGCTCAGTTCCTCAATACTGACCACCAGCTTGTTGTAGAAACTCTTCAATTGCACGTTAAATCCAGGAGAATGGTATCATCCCAGCCTAGGCTGGATTACATTGAGCGGTTGTTCCAGGCTGATCCACCAGCTGTCGAGTTGGGCATCAGGGGTGTTACAATCCCTGTTGGCGACCCTCCAATAAACTGTGGTCCACATTCGTTTGTGGAAGCACAGGGTGTGGTGAACCAGTTGAAATGGGGTAAAGCTCCAGGGATCTGTTGCATCCATGCTGAACTTCTCAAGGCTGGTGGAAATGTTGTACTCATATTGTTGCATGCAGTTCTGTGCTCTGCCTGGAACACAGGCATCATCCCAACTGACTGGAAGAGGGGCCTTGTTGTCCCTCTCTGGAAAGGGAAGGGTGATCAAGACTGCAACAACTACCGAGGGGTGATGCTGCTCTCAGTGCCGGGCAAGGTCTTTGCTCGGATAATTCTTGATAGGGTTCGCCACCATCTGCTTGAGCACCAGCATCCATAGCAGTCAGGTTTACACCAAAGAGGTCAACGATTGACCGTATCCTTGCCCTTCATGTCCTCACCAAATGCAGATGAGGGTTTCGGCAGCTGCTTGCAGCTGATGTTGATCTCTGTAAAGCATTTGATTCAGTGAATCACGATGCCCTCTGGAGGATTCTTGGTTTTCGTGGAGTGCCACCGGAACTGATCAATCTGATGTCTGAACTATACTCTGGTACTGAGAGTGCTGTGAGATGTGTTGGTACCATCTCTGACTTATTTCCAGTTGTTACTGTAGTTTGTCAGGGTTACGTATTGGCCCCCACACTTTTCAGCACTTGTATGTACTGGATTCTGGGGAGGATGTTGGAGAGATCAAGCTGCGGTGCATCGCTTGGGAATGTCAAGATCTCTGACCTTGATTTCGCAGACGATGCAGTCATCTTTGCGGAGACTCCAGATATCCTTTTTGGGGCCCCCGAGTTGCTGAATAAGGAGTCAGAGCTGCTGGGATTATGTGTGTCCTGGGTTAAAACTAAGATCCAGGCTTTCACTGACATCATGGATGCTGCTATCCTGCCTTTACCTGTTTGTGATTAGGATGTTGAGGTCGTGGAGAGATTCACTTACCTTGGCAGTGATATTCATGTCTCTGCTGGCTGTGAGTCAGAGGTCAACAGACATTTGGGTCAGGCCTGGGGAGTCATGGATTCACTGGATCATGGAGTGTGGCACTGCTGGTACCTGTGCGGGAGGGCGAAAGTCTGAGTCTTCAGGTCCTTGGTGCTTTCTGTCTTGCTCTGTGGATGTGTCTTGGACTCTGACCAGGGATCTGAGATGGAGACTTAATTCCTTTGGTACCAGGTCTCTTTGCAGAATCCTTGGCTATCGCTGGTCAGACTTTGTGTCCAATGAGCGGTTGCTGAGGGAGACTCAAATGCGATTTTTTTTCGTGCATAGTCTGTGAGCGTCATCTGCGGCTGTATGGACATGTGGCTCGTTTTCCTGACGCTGATCCTGCTCACCAGATTCTCTCAGCGAAGGATTCTCATGAGTGGAGGAGGCCAATGGCCCGACCATGATCCTCGTGGTGGCAGCAGGTTGATCAGCATCTCACGGAGATGGGGATGGGCCAGGCATCTGCCTGGGGGATGGCCAGACGGAGGCCCCTGGAGTACCGGCGTAAAGTGGACGCAGCAATCCGCTGCTCTGGCGCATGCTGCCATACCTTGTCTGGCCTTCTTGAAGAAATCACTAAAACAAAAGTTGATAAAACAATTAAGTGAATAAATTTAAATATAAATGAATTAAAGTATATAAAACATATAAACATCCTTGAATGTGCAGCAAGCATTGATGGCTGGCAAATAATCAACAGAAAAATAATTTACTACAATCTCAAAATTACATGTGGCTTAGGAAGAGCTCAGACCAGAATGTTGCGAGAGGTTTTTCATTTCATCTTTGCTCAACAAAGATATTTAATCCAATAAACAAATCCCAACATACTATTTATTGACATTTTTGATTGTGATGAAAGCCATAAAAGAATATAGCACTTTGATAAACTACAAAACCACCAAATATTTATCGGCTCACCTTTTGAGATCGATGACAAGAGAGACTATTTGTCTTTATAATTATTTAATTATTGTATAGATGGTAAGATATGTCAAGATGATGACATATCAATATGGGGAGAAATAGGGGTGATATTTTGGGGAAGATTGTCAGAAAGGTTTTCACATTGACTTCAGATGCCAAGATGATAATATGCTAAGATGGGGAAGAATGGGTGATATTTTGGGAGAATGGTCAAATAGTTTTTGTCCTTGCACCATTCACTTGCATGTAAAATTAGGAGGGGGTATGTCTCACAACTCTCATTTTCCTGAAAGTCATTTGGGTATTTACTGAGGTTTATGAAACAATCCTTGGGAGAAAAAGTTATTTTGGGCATAAACATGTAAAGCATTGCTGTTTGTAGAAATCATTTAATGAAACTGATATCCTTGAAGAAAACAGAAACAACCAGGTGGTCAAAATGACCCCTTCAATGTGTGCACCAGGCTCATGGCAGAATTGAAATTGTTGGTTAGTGTAATGTTCTGTGAGAAAGACCAATCTGGAACTTTGCATAGTTCTTTATAAATCACTTGCGGATCAACTGGAATTGCAGATCAAAAAAAATGATATCTTTGAAGAAAACCATCAACAACAAAAAAAAACAGGAGAAATGACCCCAACTGTGTGTCACGGGGTTAACCACAGTGTGAAACTGAAGTTACTTGTTCTATTTTCCAATTAGAGTACGTGGGGAGTGACCATCACCGCTTGTAAATTAGCCATGCACTGTATTACTGCATGGTAGAGAACGTTGTCACGTTATTCAGTTGTGGTTGTTACACAAAAATGGGAATTTTGAATCGCTTCACCTTCACTTGACAAATGCAGAGAGAAAAACGTAGCAGAAATGAAAACGTTGTTGTCCCACCATGTCTTGCATGTCACGTTTATATTTTTGCAAAGTATCATGTGTTATGTATCAAAACTACGCAAAATAGTCGCAATGGTACTGAAAATTGTCACAAATTTGATGATTCCTATTGAAAACTCTGATATGGTTACGGACATTGTCGCCAATACAGTCAGATGAATCACATCACATTAGCTGCAGCTGAAGGTTAAGTTGCACCAGAGCATTGAATTTGAAAATATTGTTAACTTTCTGCCATGTTTGCATCTGCCGTTTGGCATGAAAGCACAATACTTGACAGGCAAGGACATAAAAAGAGTCATGGAGTTCCACAACAAGTACATGGTGTAGTTTCAATGGCATGAAGAGCAAAAAGAGCATCACACATGAACTACGAGCAGGTGTTATCCAAATCGTGTGTTTTGAAGGTGGTTGCGCACCGCATGATGTTATTGTGAATGATGTGGTTTTTCTCCATTGATTGATTTTTTTTTTTTGAAATTTGATGCGCAAGTCTCTTGTCTTTTCTTGGGGCATATGTATGTTTTTACTCTGAAAGTGGGGTCATCAATAGAAAGAACCATTTCTATTTGCATACAGATAACTGGAAGATGAAGAGCTACATTCATGCTCCGTTGGAGTCTTTGAGACTTGGACTTTTTTTTTTTAACTGTCAGACTCAATGTTTTATTTTCCTTACCAAGAGAAGCTTTTCATTTATGTCACGTAAAAGTTAAATGCATGGTGTACAGTAGTTTGTGTTGTACAATCATGTATACAAACCATCGTGAAGATTTATGAATTACTTGAGCTTGTGATACTCGTTTGTAAGAGCAAGATAATAAAATTGATTTATTTTGCATATCTGTCATTTTAAAGAAACATTTATTACCTCCACCACCAAGGGTGACAAAGGTTATATTTTCACTCCTGTCTGTTTTCTGTTTGCTTGTCTGTGAGCACGATATTTCATAAAGGTTGTGGATGGATTTGGACAAAATTTGGTGGACAGGTTGGGTATGTGACGAGGATGAAAATATTACATTTTGGTGAAGATCCAGATCCAGATAAGAGAGTTTTTAAAGTGATTCTTCACCATTGAGTGATATGGCTAAAAACTATATATAGCATGGTATCTCAAAAAGTTATGAAGGCATTCGGAAGAAACTTGTTGGACAGGTTGGGTGTGTGACAAGAAAGAATCGATTCGATTTTGGTGAAGATCTGGATCTGGATATGAGAATTTTTTTTAATCTTCAAGTGATTCTTCACCATTGAGAGATAGGGCCAAAAACGATATATCGCATGATACTTTAAAAAGTTGTGGATGAGTTATGACAAAACTCGGTTAGGTGACAACAAGCTGATTCAATTTTGGTTCAGGTGTGGATGCAGATCCGACCTATCAGTGGGATACAAAATGTAAACTGTTCAGCTTGGTGGAGGTGTGCACTCTCCTGAGTGCTGTTTTAGTTGTAACATAATAGGTCAAAGTGAAAAAACCAAAAAATTGCAATTCTTAATTAAGTTGATGTTAAAACAAAAAATGACGGCACTCTGGCTGATCAGCATCCCCTCAGTGTCAAGAGGAGCGGCACTTGGATTATGCCTCCTACCTTCCGCGTCGGTCGCTTTCGAATGTGAATAATTATTTGTCGGGGAATCAAACAAATTCCATTCAAGTATTAATATTCTGTATGCTGAATGGAAAAGCTTGGTGTTGGCATAGCGGTTAAGGTGGCTGGCTTGGGACATTCAGGTCCTGAGTTTGAGCCCCTGTCAATTGTTGAATTAACACCAGGTGGGGTTGACTCAGCCTGTCATCCTTCTGAGGTCGGTGAAATGTGGACCAGTGTACTGGGGTAATAACCATTCAGGGTAACCTGTGTTGGAGTGGTGACTTGTCCAGGACTGTACTACTTGCCAATGAAACTGCCTTGGCGACCCTGTGTGCCTTTACAGCACAAAAGGAATGGTATTATTATTATGATGCAGAATGTAAATTAATATTGAGAGTCCACAGTTGCCAAGGGACTACACTGAGTATAAATAGTCATCACACAATCCTAGATGACCATGATATGGAGATGAGGCCATTTGGCCCATCATCGCCATGTTGCACTCCTGAGTTGTTTTATTATTTTTTTTTGCTCCAGCTTTAAACATCAATCTTCTTGATGGTGCACTAAAGTTTAAATAACCTGATCTTGATCAGGTGACCCAACTTGTAATTAGTATTTATAACGATCTATCTTGGGCATTTTTATTTTTTTAATAGGCATGTCCATAATATTCATAGCAAGTCTCAGTCATAGGAAGGAGATGTAAAATAAGCAGATTAAAACTTCATATATGTTACAGCATGGAGTTGCATCATCAGGGTTAACTTTATTGTGATATTCAACCTAATCAAGATGCGAAAATGAGAAACTAGTTTCTCTTCAGGTGATGTTTTGGTAACACTCACAGACATGAGTTTGAACATCAATGCAGATTTGACATTGCATTCACATAAATATATAATAATGTATATATCATTTTTATATACACAGATAGACTTTGACTCTCGTCTTGGTTTAATCACACTTGATGTGATAAAAATGCCCACGACTGCAAACCCCCCCCCCCCCCCACACCCAACTTCAAAACAGTTACACACAGTAAATATGTGGAACATCATCGATTATTGTTAGAACTGCCATTATAATAATAACACATAAACTTTTTGTGAAGTTAAACCTGCCTTGATTACAGCTGAAACATCACAAGGGACACTTGTATAATAAAGGTGAACATCATTTGTTTTCATCGTAATATAATGTGGCCAACAAGACACTTCAGCAGAACTTTTATATTTTTTTCAAGTACGGTACTTTAAAAAGCTCTTCATCAAAGTAAGATTCCAGCCAAGGAGGCTGATTGTGATACGTAATCGTGACTGTTATCCAGACCGACTGCAAATATGACACACATACCTCGGCAAGTTGGTTCTCACTCTCACTCATTCCAAGATACAGTAATTGATTTACTTTATGTCAATGCCAATAAATCCTGAGCTAAAATAAAAATAAAAATCAGCGTTTGTTTGAATGACGTGGGGGATGGGTGTGGAGGGAATGGAATGGCATCAGCTTTCTCATCTCTTTCTTGATTGAAAATACTGTCTCTCTTGTTGAGTTGTGCCCATCTTTGGATTGCTGCTCACACCCTGAGCCTGCTATTCATTCACCGGAACCCCCTAAATTATGGTGATTGGTTAAAGCCCCTACTCTGGCCTTACCTCCTCTCCCCACCATGCAAGGTTCTAATCCATCTAATCAGCAGTGGGTGCGGTCATCCGATGCAACTGGCATGGGTCATCATGTCACGTGACGATGAGCGATGCAGGAGAGACACGGTCACACTCTGTGCGTGAGCGCAAGCTGTGCCACTGCTGAATAGGTGTACGATGTAATCCTGTCATGCGGTGCCAGTGTGTGTGCTCTGTGGAGCCACTGGGAAACTGCCCCAGCACCACTCTTCCCACGAAGTCATTGCTGCTTTTCATGTTTCGTCCATACACTGTCCAAATGGGTTGCAGTGGTTAGCCATTTTCAAGTAAAGCTCCATTATCCATGTACACTCCATTAAAATACAATGGCATCATGTGTATATGTATTTACACCAATGATAGGGAGCTGATCCAAATAATATATGTCAGGGCTAGAAAGAGCAATCAGAGATTGCAGATGCCACACAAAATTGCCAGAACTTGTTTTGTGTGGTATTTGTGAAGTTTTTTGTGGTATATTTTATGTGGTGTTTGTGTACTGGTGTGTAACATAATAATACTGCCACTTTATAACTGTTGGCAGTGATGACCGGGTTCCAAGACGTCCCACTTTGATGCAACCCCACTTTTATTGGACGCCTGACCCTGACCCATGACTTTTTTTTTTATCATTATTCAATTGAATTTGGAATGGGATTAAAATAAATTGAATTCAAATGAAGTGGAAGACCAAATGAGTACAGTCCTGCACTAGAGTCATCAGAAGGATCCTGAACAAGCAAAAAGCAAAGATGAAGTTATCAGGAGGAAACTGGATAGGATTTGCATTTGAGCTGCTACTCCTCTACCCTCAAAATATCCAAGTGAGCCTTATTCGAAAAAAAAAAAATCCTGGCTGCCAGAGCATGTGGCCAATCAAGTTGAAATTTAAAACATTTATTCCCCATCACTACTAGATCATAATTGTGAAGTTTCATGTCGATTGATTAAGCGGTTCCAGAGAATACATTATTTGATATTTTTATTCAATCCAATATGGCTGCCAAATCATGTGACCAATCAATTATTCCTTTAAAAACTTGTACACCCAAGGTTTGGGGAACATTTCTGTGAAGTTTCCCCTCGACCTGTCCAGCCGTTCTGGAGAAGATTTTTTTAAATAGGTTTGTGACCTATGATGTCATTTGTGTGATCCTTTTCTTTCTCTTGGACAGGCAGTCATACATGTAAAGTTTCACCTCGATCTGTTCAGCCACTTCAGAGAAGAAGATTTTTGAAGGTTTTTTTTTTTTTTGAAACAATATGGCTGCTGAATCGCATGACCGATGACGTAAAAAAATTTTCTGTGGACCATTTTATCCCTAGATGACTAAAAAAATTTTCATGTTCATCATATGTAGCATTCTACATCTGTACTTATGATGTCATAATGAAGGCACCTATAACAAAATAAAAAAAAAATCATTATGAAGGCACCGCACTAATTCCCCATGACGAGTTCTTGCCGTGTGCCAAGTTTCAATTATTTCATTGGGGTGGATTCAGAGATACAGAGTTCCAAAGTTTTTCCGTTTTCCAACAAGGCTGTCACACCATGTGACCTATGACGTCATTATGATTCAAACATTCCACATGAGTAGTCACATTTACGGCGAAAATTTCGTCTCAATCCGACAAGCGATTGCGGAGAAAAACACGAAAGTTCTGTGCGGACAAAACAACAAACAAGAAAAAGACGTCATGCAGAGCACGTCACTTGCAAAATCCATAAAACAAATTTGACCTCAAAATTAACTGGTGATTTAATTCAATGACCGAATATGCAACTCTTTAAATTTCAAGTCAAAAGGATGAAAATTGAGGATTTTAGAAATTTCACCAAAGTTGTTGACCTTTGGCCTATGTTGACCTTTTGGTCTATGTTGACCTCAAAAAGAATTGGCTCGTTGAATTTAGTGTCCTGAAATATAAACCTTCTGCAAATTTCAAGTCAATAGGAAGAAAATTGAGGATTTTAGAAACCTCACCAAAGTTGTTGACCTTTGGCCTATGTTGACCCTTTGGTCTATGTTCACCTCAAAAAGAATTGGCTAGTTGAATTTAGTGTCCTGAAATATAAACTTTCTGCAAATTTCAAGTCAATAGGATGAAAATTTAGGATTTTAGAAGCCTCACCTAAGTTATTGACCTTTGGCCTATGTCGACCATTTGAACTAAAAAAAAACAATATGCTTCTTCATTATGCCAAACTCTACCATGTTGTGAAGTTTTGTGAAGATGGGTTTGAAATTGTGACCTGAAGGTGATAAACAAACAGACAGACAGAATAACAAAATTGACTGACGAATATCCTTGAAAAAATCTTCAATTTTTCAAGTAACAAGAAAAAGACGTCATGCAGAGCATGATACATACTTGCAAAATCCACCCCTTCTCTCCAAAGGTTGACATGGATACATCAAATTGTCCATTTCATGAAGATTAAACTTGACAATCTAAATCAAAGCACAGGTCAATCAGATGAAAATTGATTATTTTTCATATTGAAATTGATGATTTCAGAAGTTTGACCTCAAAAATAGTTGGTTTCCAAATTCAGTGATGCACTATGCAATTTCTACTTAATATTCAGGTTAATGGGATGAAAACTGATGATTTTAGAAGTTTGACCTTGAGTTGACCTTTGACCTTTGGACCGCAAAAATAGTTGCTTTCCCAATTCAGTGATGGACTATGCAAATCCTGTTCAACTTTCAAGTTAATAGGATGTAAATTGAAAATCTTCATTTGAAAACTGCCGATTTTTGAAGTTTAACCTTGACTTGACCGTCGACCTTTTGATCTCAAAAAATAGTTGGTTTCCCAATTCATTGATGCACTTTGCAATTGCTGTTTAATTCTCGAGTCAATTGGATGAAAATTGATGATTTTAGAAATTTGACCTTTTGATGTCAATTTTTTTTTATATATATATTTTTTATACCTTGTCGAGGCTCGTATGAGAGGTAACACACAACACACAGTAAGGGGGCATGAGACAAGAGGGGGGGGGAGTGGGAAGGACAAAACAGTGAGGAACAGAGACATTAGATCTGTGGAAGCGAGAGGGATGGGGCGGGAAACATGGGGAATAGAAGATGGACATTACAGGGACTTTCAGGAAAGAAAGCAGGGAATTTGAAGGAGGTGTGTTTGGGATGGATTAACGAGGGTAGAAAAGATTGAGGATATGGATGGGGGGTGATAAGAGGTGGTGGTGAACAGCTGTTTTGAAGGCCTGGAGGGAAGAATGGGATTGAATAGAGTGAGGGAGTTTATTTGAAAGGTTGGAAAAAAGAGGAATGAAAGAGGGAATGTGAGCAGTGATTCGTGATTTTGGTAGTTTTACCAGAAGGGGGTTGTTGGCAGAAATATGCGGAAATATGGTTGGCACAAATCACAGACCGAACCGGGGGGGGGGGGGGGGACGGGGCGAGACCAAAGAGGAGACGATAGAAGACAAAGACCATCGACCTGCCTGCGGTGAGAGAGAGCGAGAGGCTCAAATACTCAGCCTCATCGTGGGGGATGCAAATGATCTGAAATACCTTGGTTTCCACAGCGTGAAGCTGAGAAAGGTGGGAGGCAGGAGCAACAGCCCAGAGGGGAGAACAGTACTCCATTAGGCTGTGGACAAAAGCTTTGTATGTGGTCAGGAGCTCAGGAGGGCCGAGGAAGGTCTTTGCACGATGGAGGATTCCGAGTCAGCGACTGGCTTTGGAGACCAGGTTGGAAATGTGGCTTTCCCAGGAGAGATCATTTCAGATCGTGAGACCCAGAAGCTTGAAAGAAAGGATTGTTCCAGCGGATTGTTGAGAAAGTATATTTGGGGGGAGGGGGGTCCAAACGGTCCTTTCGGAGAGACAAAGTGAGATTGTGAGATTTGTCCGGATTGAAAGACGTGTTACACGTGTTGGACCAGTTTGTGATTTTACCCAGATCTGCAGTGAGCGAAGAAGCTGCTGCTTGCCAGTTTGAGGGTTGAGATATGGTATGGCAAAGGGTGGAGTCATCAGCAAAGAGATATAGAGGATTTTCCAGAGAGTCTGAGAGATCATTGCTGAAAACCAGGAAAAGAACAGGGCCCAGAATGCTACCTTGAGGAACTCCAGCCTGGACAGGAAGAGGGGATGAAAGAACTCCATTTACGGCCACACGTTGAGTGCGACAGGAGAAGAAGTCTCCACACGACAGGAGAGACAGGAGAGGAAGTTGACTTGTTAGTCATGAGTGGAGATGGTCTTGGATACCATTGTAAGAGAGTTTGGAGAGCAGGGCAGGGTGCCAGACCGTGTCAAAAGCACGTGATATGTCCAGGGATACGGCTCAGATTTCATGTTTGGCATTGAGGACCTCCATCCATTCTTGGGAGAGCAGAAGCAGCATATCCAGTGTAGAGTGCCCTTGACTAAACCAAATTGATGATCGGAAATCAAGCCATTGGAGAAGAGGAAGGATTTAATGTCTGAAGCGATGATGGATTCCATAACCTTGTTGATGATTGGGAGAGGGCTGATTGGTCTGCAGTTGCAGGGATCTGTTTTTGAACCTTTTTAATGCAGGGCAGTATTATTTGCTGATTTCCAAGCAGATGGCAGATGACCTTGAGCAACTGAGATGGTGAACAGAATAGAGAGAGGGTGAGCAAGAGCAGAGGAGCAGGTTTGAAGGATACGTCAGCTGATGCCGTCTGGACCGGTTGCAGAAGCTGAGTTGAGGTTTGACAGCAAGCTCTCCACTTTGTAAGAAGAAAAGGACACAGAGTCCAGGGACAGCTGGGTGTGACTGGGTAAGGTGGATGCAGAAAACGACGGGTTTTGGACACAATATTTCAATGCAAACACCGAGTTTAAGCATTCAGCCTTTTCACGTGCGGTATCTGCAGTTTGGCCATTTGAGGTAAAGGAGGGTATGGAGGGGGAACATACACCAAAAACAGATTTTATTAGATGCCACCAGGATTTGGAGGAGGGCGAGAGGTTTGAGAGTTCAGACTTGAGCTTAGAAAGATGTTGTTTTTCTGGCTCCACTGAGGGTAGATACACACTTGTTACGAGCTTTATGGAAGGAACTGAGATTGCCCTCAGTTGTTGTTTACTTTCCATGAGGCAAAGGCAAGTTGTTTCAGGACCACTGCCTCGTCGCAAGCTTCAGTGAAACATGGGAGGGCGGAAGAGTAGGACAACTGAAGATGAGAGGGGATAAATCTGTGTATGAGGTGGTGGTGGTCATATGGCAGCTTAGTTGCCAGGGTAGCTATCATTTCTTGAAGCATGACTGTCGCTGATGCAGTGCCCCTCTACCAGTTCACACACTGGAACTGCTACTCATTTCGCCAACCTCGGAAGGATGACAGGCTGAGTCAACCCCCTGGTGTATTAATTCAGTGGCAGATGGGGCTTGAACTCAGGACCCTAGGATCCCAAGCCGCCACCTTTACCACTGAGCCAACACCAGGCTTTGTGTATGAAGGAGAACAAGTTTCTTTGTAATAATTCCCAGGATGTGTTGATGTTGGAGAAACTAGCGATGGGAGACCAGTCTAGAAGTTTGATGGCTTCTTGGAGACCCTGCCAGTCAGCTTGAGTGAAATGCCAGACTCGACGGTGCTGAGGTGGCTCTCTGATAACAGCCAGAGAGATGTCCACTTTGACAAACACGTGGTCAGAAGAACCGATTGGAGCGGAGGAAGAAAAGCAGATATTTTCAGGGAAATTTGTCAAAATCAGATCCAGAAGAGATGGAGTACCATTGGTTGAGATCCGGGTCGGGAAATTGACCGATTGAATCAGTCCCAATGAGTCGTAGAAATCTTTTGCTGAAGTGCCATGACAGGTGAGAGAGGTACCCACACCTAGCCAACTGGCATGATGACAATTGAAGTCACCACATATGAGGAAGAGAGAGTTTGGATGAGAAGATAGAAGATGGTCCATGTTTTTGGATAGAGAGGTGTAAATGGAGTCATCACTTTGGTGGACGGTTTCGTACACATAGAAACATGAGGTGGGAGTGGAGGGGAAGCCGGAGCCAGAGGTATTCCTGGGGGTGTGGGGGAGTGAGAGCAGTGCATGCAGAGTGAGGAATAGAGCCTTTCATGAAGAGAGCAACTCCTCCACCAGGATGAGGGTCAGTTCTGTCATACCGGAGGAGGGAGTTACCAGGGAGAGATACTTGGGAGTCAGAGACGTCTTGAGGGAGGAAGGTTTCTGTAAGACAGATTATGTCTGGTTTGTCAGTGGCAACCTGTATGGAAAGATCTGTGAGGTTTGAGCGAAGGCCCCGGATATTTCACATCCACACTGTTAATGAAGAGAGAGGGAGGAGGCTTTGTGTGTAGAGGATGTGAGGGGAGGAGGAGCGTCGGACAAGGGAGGAGGGTGGGCAGGTAAGGAGAGTTGTTGAAAGAGTGTGGGGGATTTTAGAATAGCTTGGGGAGGGGGCCGGATGAGAAAGAGAAAAGGCTCTGTGATGCTGGGGGAGAGGGGGGCGAGAGAGGGGGCAGAAGGCATTTGAGGAGGTGGAGTGATGAGGTGGAGGTGGGAGGGCAGGGGAAGGAGGCGGCTTTGCGGATGTGAGGGGGGGAAACTTTGAGAAGGGTGAGTGAGGGGGGTGAATGGTGGGAGAAGGGTGAGTGGGGAGAGTTGAGGGAGAAAGGTGATAGGGAAACTTGGAGGGAGAAGAGTGTGATGCTTGCTTTGAGAGGGAGAGGTGAGAAGGGTGAGTTGGAAATAGTTGTTTTCCAAATTTAGTGATGCAATACGCAGATCCTATCCAAATTTCAAGTCGATCGGATGAAAAATGACGATTTTAGAAATTTGACCTCAAGATGACCTTTGACCTTTGACCTCAAAATCAATAGGCTTCTCAGTTGAGACTACCTCGACAACTTGGTTAAGTTTCATGATTATCGGTTTATAATTGTGACCTGTAGGGGATTTACAGACAGACAAACAAACAGACAGAACAAGCCGGTAGGTGACGAGGGATCCACGAGGATCGAAGCGCTGGATACGATGCTTTTCATTCTGACCAATCCACCGACGAAGATTCATTGCCAAGACGTATTGGTTCACATAAAATTGTTACTCTGCCTGGCAAGATTTTTCCGATTGCGTATTTTGCCAACTGGCACTCCTCAGAGTGGAGATGGAGAAAAGTGTAAATGACAAAAAATGTTCTACCAACCATGTTCTATCACCATGCCAAGACGCTTTCGTTTACGCCTAACCGTTTCGCCTTGATGATATTAATTTATAACGGATATCTCGCGAATCACTTAACATATTCCCTGGTTCACCACCTTTCCGTATTCGGAGGGCTGCCATTTGGAAACTATGAGAGATAGAGGAATGTTATGCTGTCGCGATAACTAGATGGGGATGCAAGGAATAAGCAGGAGTTGGTCCGGTCGCTCTACCTATCATAGAAGCCGCGCTACGTCAGTTACCGTTTGGGTTCTTAAAACGCGGTTTTTCGGCCGCTTCATAGCAATGGGTGGTTGCTTATATTAGGCCTAAGTCACATTTGCTCTACGGCGAGGATACGGCCTCTGAATTGACAGAAACGTGCGGTGGCCACAGAGTTTCTGAGGTGGCCTCAGGGTGGCCCTATGCTGTATGGCTATATTTTACAGGCCATAAGGTCGCCGTGGAATTATAACGCGGAGTTATAACTTTTTTCATTTCTATGTTAGCCGTAGCAATTCGACAAGCCGAAAAAAAAAAAACTGGTAAAAAAAAATTTAAAAAAATTAACCCATTTGTTACCGTTCGCCTTAGGGCCCCCCTCCGGTCGCCTTGCGGGCACCTTGCGTCTGCCTTGAAAATTCTATGGCTGCCGCAGGAACGCCCTAAGGTCACCTTGCGACATCAAATCAAAGACCGTATGGCACACCCACGTTTTCGGTCTCCATAATTTATAAATACGCCATGCAGCTCCCCGAAAAATAAAAACATGTGACTGCTACATTGTGTGACCGTGGAAATACTGCGGCCGCCGTATAATTACTAGTGGCCGTAGATTTTGGAGACCCCACAGCTGCCGTGGCAAATGTGACCTAGGCCTTAGCAACGAAACTCAAACGCGCACACTCCCAGCCCATACGGCACCTGTTCGCCAAGTTTCATCAAAATTGGTTTGCTGCTTTGTGCTGTGGAGCCTCGCGTTGCAGACACGGTTTTTCGTTCCTTTTTAGATGTAAGCAGCTTATCAACATTCACCGAAAAGTAATTATCAGAGAAAATAAAGACAGTAAATTTATCGTTGACATAGGGGATTGCTTCGTTAAAAGTCAGCTATAGCAATTCCATGAATTAACTTCACGAAAACAACATTTTGTTTGTGACATCATTCCAATTAGACACAAAGGCTGGAAATATGGTGAAGGTGTGAAGGAAGGAATGGCTTCAAATTTGCTCGTTTCACACATACAAACTGTACCCACTTCCTTTTCACCTACAGGCGTGCAAGGCACGTCACACAACCAGCAGTTCTACAGAATTTAACATGGAATTTTGGGAGACGCAACGAGTGAGAACACACTATAATTGTGACAGCGCACATGCATGGAAGTGGCTGCTTCACACTGGAATGACTTACGAGGGTAAGGTCACTTTCGCTAGCAGATACAATAAGTGGCAATGTCTCAGAAGTCAGTTGACAGATGAATGTGGGTTTACCTTCATTAATTGTGCTATCACACTGAAATCACTTTAAATGGTATCATTACACATACATCTTGTGGTTTACATAAACATAAACAGTCAAAATCAGAGTACATGTCCTTAAAAAAAAAACAGTACACTCAAACTTCAACCTCTGAATTATTAGAATAAAGTAATTAGATGTGTTGGATGCATCGTAACATGTCACAAATTTGCAAATGTCATGTAAATGAGATAAATGTTCACCAATGAACAAGATAATAAAATAGTACAGTATATTATCATATTTAATAGTTGAGTGCCAATTTCAAGCACCTAATTATCAAGACACGATCGTACAGCAGTAACACACTTTCCGTTCAGCTTTCTGGTCTGGATTTGATACTCCCCCTGATTATAATTGTTGGATTGGTGTTTCACAGGCAGGGTATTGCTTCACAAAGTGTGTCAGCTGCAGACTGGTCTGTTCACAATAGTTGGCAGGTGTTAAACATCCACAGCAAATTTTGATGAAAAGTAGGTGAGTTATTGGCTTACTGCTGACACCCTGACCAAATTCTAAATTCCTTCGCTAAATTACCTGGCTACTGCTCCAGCAGATTGGTTCTGCCCCCCACCCCCAAGTATACTACCCTTGGGCCAAACTCGCAACTGGCCCCAGGTCCAATATGCATTAACAAAAAAAACAGCATCCAATGCTGGTCATGAACTAAAGAACCCCTATGTTAATGCTGTGACTGCTGAGACAATGTAAGACCCAATAAGGAAAGTTGTGTCGTAAAAAAATCCAAATTCATACTTTTGAATGGAGGGAATTTTTGTACGACATAAATTTAATAAATCACCAGACTAAATGGGTCATGCCATCAGTTCTGGCTGTTGTAGCTGGAGTAATGGTTTATAAAATGATCAGCTAACATGGTTAAGGATTCTCATCCAAATCTAAGGACACACAACATCCAAGGATATTTGGAGATTGTGGCCAAACGGAATCATGCTTATAAGTGACTAGTAGATTTAACTTGCATTGCGTGGGAAGGGAAACGTGAATAAGTAACGCTTTGTAGCGAAAGTTAATTTAGAAATTGTAATGCCCTCTGCCACCACCAACTGGTGGTGCTACATGGTACACATTTACCTTGGGAATTCACGCCCCATCCCTGCCTGAGTTCCCCCCCCCCTCACTCACACACACACACACACACACACACACACACACACACACACACACACACACACACATACACACACACACACAGAGTTGTATTTGTATCCCGAGTTTGGAGTTTGTAACTTAGAAGATGTGACCGTGCATAGAACACATACAAACAGAGATTTTTTTTTGCCTTTTATAGGTATCGATTAAACGTAACCAAATGTTTATGGAATGTTTCAGGATGGTAATGCCACAACCCATTAAGGAAATCTGATGCCGGGGTTCAACCATCCTATTTCAGTATCACTTTGACTGGAGCATCTTGGGATATGTAAGTTGTTTCTATCAGGACCCAAGCATAACAAAAGAGTGGAACTCGCACCAGTGGAACAATGCCTTTAGTCCATCTAGTCAATGCAAAGCTTTATAGAAACGCGATGAAACACCCTAAAAATATAGTTTTTAATTCTGTACAGTTTATACATCATGTAAAGTGTTCCACCTTCCTACCCAAGTCCATTCTGAATTTTTTTGGGCTGCTGATAACACTTTGAAGAACGTTTCAAAACAGATGTAACTTGAAGTTCCAATAACTAATTAACATGAGCAGTTAATGGCTATGAATTCTCAATTATGCACATCTCATTTGCAAAACCACAATGAAGGTTTAAAAAAAGCTTTCCAACTTAAATGTCAAGTAAATAATTAATGCTTTTTAAATTGGCCAATAAACTGAGTTGAAATAACAAGTGGATATATATGCAAAGTAGGCATACCTGTGAACACTAAACTGATGTCTTCTAAACATCCAGATAGCACTTTAAAGCTAAACGACTCATTATACAGTGGGTCTATGGTCCCATGTAGGCAAGTAGTCTTTTTGGTTTTGACGATTTTCAGACCATACACCAGCTGCACCTTGACGAAAGGATCTGCCAGGAGAGATGCAATTAAAAATTTGAAAAAAACAAGACAGAAATTTGTTATTGCACAGTCAAAAATAATTCAAAATTAGATCAAGTTCCTTCATCTACTTGGACGAAATTGCTTGAATGATTATGGTCTTTTGCTGGCCTAAAATGAAGAATTCCACAGAAACCTGAGCCTTGAAGGATGTCTGTTTGCAGCAGTTGCTTGGCCCTGATCACCTCCACATTTAATCTTCCTGCACATGGCAGGAAATTCAATGAAATGAGTAGCTCTCCAAGCTCCACCTCATTCTGCATAGTCATAACCAAAGGAGATGCAAGATATTTAGAACGAGTTACGTTTGTTGTTGCAAAAATAGTTAAATATATGCTTCACATCTTTATTTACAAATTAAATTTCAACAATTAAATATTGTTATGTTTGTGGGGTAGATGGAGAAACTTCATAGTAAAGGTAGGATTGTATAGAGTAGCATGGTCTGTGGACGATCAGGAGACATCTCCATGTAATTTAAGTGGGGAAAACAGTCAGCTGAAGTTGTTACGGGTCAACACACAGGAGGGGGGGGGGGGTGTTCTTTGTTAATTAGGTCGGGTTTAAGGCTAATTTTTCCAAGTGTGTGATTGCCCCCGTGACCTTTGCCTATGTTCTTGCATTTAAAAAGCTGGCTATAAAAAGGAATGATGCTTTTACAACAACAACTGGCAGGCCACGCTTAGGATTGGCCAGTGTGACGTGAGATGAAGAGGACATGATCAGAGAACATAGAGTTTGTGTAAGGAGCGCGGTTGAGACAGAGGAATTTGTTTTTGCTCTCCTCTCAGCAACGACGAAATATAGCAGCATTATTCTTGTTGTTCGCAAGCCTGGTGTTGGCTTAGTGGTTAGGGTGGTGGCTTGGGATCCCAGGGTCCTGAGTTCAAGCCCCGTTGGCTGCTGAATTAACACCAGGGGGTTGAATAAGCCTGTCATCCTTCCGAGGTCGTCAAAATGAGTAGCAGTGTACTGGTCCTGGTGTATGCCCCGGTTAGAATAGGTGTACCATATCCCTTTGTGTCATAAGAGGCGACCAGGGTTGGCGTCAGGAAGGGCATCCGGCCATAAAACATTGCCTCAAGAAAAAGCCCAACCCCTGCACAGCAGGGAAAAATGGCTGTAAAAACGGTCATTCTTGTTGTTCGTGCTGATGTGAATTTGCCCGCGTGCTGGAGCAAGACGCCAGCCATTGTCTGTTCGGCTGAGTCGTGAAGTTGTACATTTCTGAGAGAAGAAGAGAGGAGAGTGCGCCTCATGGCCTTATCTCAGGGCCTCAGAAATTGTCCTGTCATATGGCCAAGGAGAAAGGCGGCGACCATTTGTAGTGAGCGGACATGATGTAAGAGAGGAGCAGGATCAGCACATCCGTTCATAAGAAGAAACTGTACGAAGGTTTGTGGGCCCTTAACGAAAGAGGGCCACCCGTGTGAATTACCACATGTTTCCCACGTAGAGAGCGGCCTGGTGCCAATTTGGGTGAGGTTTACCGTGCAGGATGACATGGTTCGATCCCCAAGCTCCTCAAAGATAATCTCTGGACACCCAGCTAAGTGCCAGAATAAAGGAAGGGATTTTCTTTTATTTTATCTTTCCCCTTGTCTGTTTTTGTAACTCTGTGTGGAGCCATCTCAAAATTAGCTCTGGTTTACCTCACATTACTTTACATCATGCTTTGATTTATTTCCGTTATAAATATTTTATATATGTTCATTAAACCCTTATTTATTAAACATTGCTTGTGTCTATTCATTGTGGGTTCGAGTATAAATCCATGTCCTCCGTCCTGGTGAACGCGTCTTGTACGTGCTTTGCTACCCTCCATCCCCTGCGCGCTATAATCTCCAAGGATCACATGTTCCCCTTCAAGGTAGAACCATTCAGCTATCCATCCAGGTCAGTTTTAAGCAGTGTGGACACTACAATATTTTAACATAAATATTTCAAGGAATAACATGAGAGGCAATGCTGGGCTGACAGGTTAGCTCAGAGTTCATGCATTCACATTGATCAAGGTTTGATTCCTCGCCCAATTGTAAATTGTCACCCTGATGTTTTGCAGGTAGGGCATTGCCTCAATGAGTGTGCCACTCTTGATTAACCCTCAGAGTGGTTAATCTGGGTGTCCACCCGCTATCATAGATTGGTGTATGTTAAAAATGTTACTTCACGTTTGGAAAAGTTGGCTATTTTTGTGCTGATACCCAGGCTAAATTATATATTCCTTCCCTAATGTACATCAGTGGTCCATCCATGCCACAACAATGTGCAACCAGCAGGTAAGAAATCAAAATTGAATACCAGTTCAATTATGCATTTGGTTGAAAAGAGGAGGCGAGCGAAGAAGGGGAGAAATTACGATTGAAGGAGGGGGAGGAAGAAACAAGACAGAGAGAGAGAGAGCATCATTATCATGAAAAAAAAAAATGTTGAGTTGGGGTTAAATGACAATGGAATATCTTATAAGAACAGGCAAAGGAACATAATTGAAAGGCAAACACTTGGGTCTCACAGGATTATTAAAATTACTTTTTCTTCAACATTTACACAACAACAGAAGGTACCAAATACAATTCACCAATGCTAGAATATAGGATGGAAGAGCTTAATGTGAAAATATGTCGTGAGGAATGTGATTTCGTTGCATTAAGCGAGATATGGTTTAATGAGGGGAATTTGAGGACAGGACTAGAAGGCCGCAAAATGTATTCTTGCAGATGTGATGGTACAGATTATAGCTGAGGAGCTGTCGCAATCCGAGAAAAGGCAATTTTGAAAGGGTTGGTATAAAGTAGGGAATTGATGCAAAGGTTTCTGTGTGGATCAAGATTAGAGGTTGAAAGAATAAGAAGGCATACTTATGGGGTGTTTTAAGCGGGCGTAGTGGCGTGCGCCTGTAATCCGGCTACTCGGAGGCTTGGGTTGGAGGATCGCTTGATGACGGGAGCTCTGCACTGGGCCGCGCTATGAGAGGGTGTTGGGCAGCCCGGAATCATGGCAAAACCCAATCCTTATCCCTGTGTCGTAAGAGGGGACCAGGGTTGCCTCAGGAAGGGCATCCGGTGTAAAACCTATACCAAATCAGTATGCGGATCTTAACGGATGATCCGCTGTGGTGACCCCTAATGGGAGCAGCCGAAAGACGAACAACATAACTTATGGGGTGTTTTAATAAAGCTCCTGGTGTGAGGGAAGAACAGGATAGAAAGGTTCATGAAGAGTTCAGAAAGGCATGCGGTGAGGTAAGAGCATTGATTATGTGGGATTTTAATTTGACGGGGAAAGATTGCATCCAGCAACAGGGAAAGGGCAGAGCAAATGAGGAATTTGTCGGTCTAATCCAGCATCATTTTCATAAGCCAGTTTGTAGATAATCCCAGGAGTGTGAGTGCAGAATTGGACCTCTTTTGGAGGTAATGATCTGAATATGGTGGACATAATTGAGGGATGAGAGCTTTAGAGACAATCGACTATAATATATTGTGTGTGCAAGCGTTCTGGTAAGAATTTGAGTTTGGGATAATAGATGAAGGCTCTCAGTTTTCAGCAAGGCAAAGTGTATGATGAGAGATCGCAGTGCTCTCGATTGGGACAAAATAGCAGGAGGGCATTCAACCAGAGAAGTAGTGAATGTTGAAGGAACAAAATGTGAAGTGCACAGAGTAAGTATATTCTCGTCAGGTGTAAAGCTGGAGGCTGAGAGAGACTAGGGTGGTTGATCAGAGAGGTAGAGAGTGCTATTAAGCATAAATCAGAAGACATTTATTCGGTAGAAAAACAGGACTGGAGTGAGACTTCCTGTGTCGGAGTGGAGACACATCCAGGATTGTGCCCAATAGCCAAGGAGACTGCTGAGGCAGCACCAATGCTCTGCACAGAGTCTGGTCCCAATGAATGGAATGAAGGGAGTGAGACTGATCACTCCAGAAATAAAAAGAGGTATTTAAGAAAATGACTAGGCAAGAAAAGAGAAAGTGAGATGGATATGGCACAGAATAATAAAAAATTTGTGTGCCTTTAATAAGGAATTTTTTTTTTAAATACATAAGGGGTGAAGTGCAGGTAAAGAAAAATGTTGGCCCATTGAAGGATAGAGATACAATCATGAACCATGCTCCAGAAAGAGCGTCCGTGCTGCCGAAGCGGTTTCTACGGCTCGGGTTACAATCTTGGATGAGTCGTATTCCTAACGGAAAGAGAGCACAGGGAAATTTTTTTTGTATACAGTACATAGTTGAGACTCGTGGAAGAGCTAGTACACTGAGCGGTTGAGGACATAAACAAAAACAGGATGCAAAACACGCAAAACAGGATGCAAGAGGAACAGTAGAGACACACACAAAAGGAGCAGCAGAGAGAGAGAGAGGACGAAACACCAACAGCAGAGTTGAAGGCCAAGGTAGAGGGAGACTTGGGCAAATAATGCTTGTGGGGAGAAATGGGGGGCAGGAGAGGATACATAAGGTGGACAAGATAGATACAGAAGGAAACTTCAAGGAGGGAAAACTGGAAATTTAAAGGAGGAGGGATTTGGGTGGGGTTACTGAGAGTAGGAAAGGTCATGGTTTTAGATTGAGGACAATCTGAGATGTTGGTGAACAGCTGTCTTGAAGACCTGGAGGGAATAATGAGATTGAAGAGGATGGGAACTTAGTTCCACAGATGGGGAAAAAGAGTAACAAACAAGGATGAAAGTGAGACAGCAGGATTATTACAATTATTTTGCTTCAACATTTACACAAGAACAGTCATGGGCATTACCATTCGCTGAGATATTGAAAGTGAGGAAGGGCTCTCAGAGGAGTTTCACATATGAGTGGAGGAATCAAAGACAGGAGAGTGAAGAAATGATGTAGCGACAGGCAAGATAATATACAATTGAGAATGTTAAAAGAAGTGGTAAAGCAGATAAGCCTCGTTATATTGGCCAACATTGCACTTTAACAGCACAGGAGTCAAGATTTGCCACACATAGGTGGTGTGGAAAAGGAGATTGACCATCTCCTAGTTGATGGTCACTGGAGGATGATCCAGAACTGCAGGGTCTACCAGAGTGCTCAGTTCCTCAATACTGACCACCAGCTTGTTGTAGAAACTCTTCAATTGCATGTTAATCGAGGAGAATGGTATCATCCCAGCCTAGGCTGGATTACATTGAGCGGTTGCATCATGGTGATCCACCAGCTGTCGACTTGGATATCAGGATTGTTATAATCCCTGTTGCTGACCCTCCAATCAACTGTGGTCCACCTTCGTTTGTGGAAACACGGGCTGCGGTGAACCTCCTGAAATGGGGTAAATCCAGGGATCTCCAGGGATCTGTGGCATCCAAGCTGATCTTCTCAAGGCTGGTGGAAATGCTGTACTCGTGTCATTGCATGCAGTTCTGTGCTCTGCCTTGAACACAGACATCATCCCAACTGACTGGAAGAGGGGCCTTGTTGCCCCTCTCTGGAAAGGGAAGAGTGATCGCCAAGACTGCAACAACGACCGAGGGATGAGACTGCTCTCAATGCTGGGCAAGGTCTTTGCTCGAATAATTCTCGATTGGGTTCGCCACCATCTGCTTGAGCACCAGCGTCCAGAGTAGTCAGGCTTTACACCAAAGAAGTCAACAATTGACCATATCCTTGTGCTTCGAGTCCTCACCGAACGCAGGCGAGGGTTTCGGCAGGGGCTGCTTGCAGCCTATGTTGATCTCTGTAAAGCATTTTAATCAGTGAATCGTGATGCCCTGTGAAGGATTCTTGGTCTTCATTGGGTGCCATCAAAACTGATCGATCTGATGTTTGAACTCTGGTACTGAGAGTGCTGTGAGATGTAGTGGTACCATCTCTGACTTATTTCCAGTTGTTACTGGAGTTTGTCAGGGGTGTGTTCTGGCCCCCACACTTTTCAGTCCTTGTATGGACTGGATTCTGAGGAGGATGTCGGAGAAATCAAGCTGGGGTGCATCATTTGGGAATATCAAGATCTCTGACCTTGATTTCGCAGATGAAGCAGTCATCTTTGTGGAGACTCTAGATATCCTTTTGCAGGCCCTCGACGTGCTGAATGAGGAGTCGGAGCACTGGGATTACGGGTTTCCTGGGTCAAAACTAAGATCCAGGCTTTCACTGGCATCTTAGATGCTACTATTCTATCTGTACCTGTTTGGGTTGAGGATGTTGAGGTCACGGAGAGATTCGGTTACCTTGGCAGTGATATTCATGTCTCCGCATGTTGTCAGCCAGAGGTCAACAATTGTCTGGGTTGGGCCTGGGGAGTCGTGGATTCATTGGATCATCGGGTGTGGTGCTGTCGGTACCTGTGCTGGAGGACAAAAGTCAGAGTCTTCAGGTCCTTGGTGCTTCCAGTCTTGCTCTATGGATGTGAGACTTGGACTCTGACCAGGGATCTGAGATGGAGACTTAATTCCTATGGTACCAGATCTCTTCGGAGAATCCTTGGCTGTCGCTGGTCGGACTTTGTGTCCAACGAGCGGTTGCTGAGAGAGACTCAAATGAGTTTTGTTACCTGCATAGTCCGTGAGCGTCAGCTGTGGCTGTATGGACGTGTTGCTCATTTTCCTGATGTTGATCCTGCTCACCAGATTCTCTTAGCGAGGGAGCCTCGTGAGTGGAGTTGGCCATTGGGCCAACCACCTGCCTCATGGTTGCAGCAGGTTGATCAGCATCTCAAGGACATGGGGATGGGCCAGGCATCTGCCTGGGGGATGGCCAAACGGAAGCCCCTGGAGTACCGGTGGAAAGTGGATGCAGCGACGCGCTGCTCTGGCGCATGCTCCCCTACCTGACCTGACCTGACCTGAGTCAAGATAGGTATTAAAGGATTGGAGAGTTGTAAATGCAACATTGTTATTCAAGATAAGATCGAGAGGAGAATCAGAGTTTCACTTCAGTTTTGGGAAAGAAGTTAGACATATTAATCACAGATCATGTGGGAAGCATTTAGAGTTTAGACAAATCTATATTAATTAAATACAGTCTATCTGGATTTATGAAAGGGAGGTCATGATTAACAAATTCAATGGATTTCTACGAAGCAGTTTCTCATTGGTTGGATCAGAGAAGTGGAGTGGATGTTGTACATCTAGACATTTGGAATGCATTTGAGAAGGTACCTCATAGACGGCTGCCCGTGAAGGTTAGGGTTTGCGGAAAGGGTTGTAGAGTAGCTAACTGGATTGAAAAGCTGGCTTCGTGATTTGAAGCACAGAGTCATCGTTCATGGGAGGATGTCTGGCTGGGAGATTGTGTGTAATGGGCCACCTTGTGATCAGTACTGGTGCCATTTTATTATTATGAATTACATCAATGATTTATACAGTGGGATTAAGAATCAGCTTTCAAAATTTACAGATGACACAAAGCCTAGATAGCAGAGACGGGGTGATCAGATTCAGGAAAGTCAAGATAATTATCAAGAAAGTTTCCCAAATCAGGGAAAAGATGGGCAGATGCAGTTTAACATAAATAAATGTAAGGTGCTGGGGATGGGTAAGAATAATGAAAATAGAGATCACATGATGCAAGGGGCCGACTTGGATCATATCACACAGGAGAAGGATCTGGAGGTGGTAGTACATATGTGGGGTAAACAGACAGATAGGACGATGCCAGGCAGCTGGAGGTAAAGCAAACAGGGTTTTAGATTGTATTTGCACAGGGATAAAATATAAATCAAAAGCAGTAGTGTTAACATTGTACATTAATTTAGTGAGGCCTCTGCTTGAATATTTCATACAGTTTTGGTCACTACTTCTGACAAAGGACATAGCGGACACAAAAAGGGTTCACCATCGAGTGACTAGATTGGTTCTGGAATGAGCTATGAGGAGTGGCTGAAGTAGACAGAACTTTATACATTAGAAAAGAGGCTATTATGATGGGATCAGATAGAGATATTTTGGGTAATGAAGGCGAAAAACAAAATGAATGTGGAGTTTTTCAGCAGAATAGACAGTGAGAGGACCAGGAGGCACAGTCTTTTTTTTTTTTTTTTTTTTTTGTATACCTTGGTCGAGGCTCGTATGAGAGCTAACACACAACTCACATCAAGGAGGCATGAGACAAGAGGGGCGGGAGTGGAAGGGACAAAACAGTGGGGAACAGACACATGAGGTGAACTGTGGAAGGGAGAGGGATGGGGATGGGACGGGGAACATGGTGAAGAGAAGATGGACATTTCAGGGACTTTCAGGAAGGAAAGCAGGAGAAATGAAGGAAGTGGGCTTGGGTGGATTATCGGGGGTAGAAAAGATCGAGGATTTGGATGGGGGAAGATAAGAGGTGGTGGTGAACAGCTGTTTTGAAAGCCTGGAGGGAAGAATGGGAAAGAATAGAGTGAGGAAGTTTATTCCAAAGGTGGGAAAAAAGAGGAATGAAAGAGTGAAGATGAGCAGTGATTCGTGATTTTGGTAGTTTTATCAGAAGGGGGTTGTTGGCGGACCTTGAGCGCCCTGTGGAAATGTGGTGGGGACAAATCGCAGAGAGAGCAGGGGGGGCAAGGCTGGAGAGGAGTCGGTAGAAGACAGAAAGATCACCGACCAACCTGCGGTGATTGAGTGAGAGGCCCAAAGACTCAGCTTCATTGCGGGAGATGCCGATGATCTTAAATGCCCTGGTTTCGACAGCGTGAAGCCGAGAAAGGTAGGAGGCAGGAGCACCAGCCCAGAGGGGAGAGCAGTACTCCATCAGGCTACGGACAAAAGCTTTGTAAGTGGTCAGGAGCTCAAGAGGGCCGAGGAAGGACTTAGCACGACGGAGGATTCCCAGTCGGCGACTGGCTTTTGAGGCGAGGTTGGAAATGTGACTTTCCCAGGAAAGGTCATGGCAGATAGTGAGACCTAGAAGCTTGAAAGAAAAGACTTCTTCCAGAGGATTGTTGAGAAAGTGGATGGGGGGGTTTTGTAAACGGTCCTTTCGAAGAGACATTGTGAGAGTGTGAGATTTGTCTGGATTGAAAGACATGTTCCACGTGTTGGACCAGTTTGTGATTTTATCCAGATCTGCAGTGAGTGAAGAAGCTGCTGCTTGCCGGTCTGAGGGATGACAGATGGTACGGCAGAGGGTGGAGTCGTCGGCAAAGAGAAATAGAGGATTTTCCAGAGAGTTGGAGAGATCATTGATGAAAACCAGAAAAAGAACAGGGCCCAGAACGCTACCTTGAGGAACTCCAGCCTGGACAGGAAGAGGGGATGAAAGAACTCCATTTAGGGCCACACGTTGACTGCGACAGGAGAGGAAGTCTGCGAGCCATGAGTGGAGATGGCCTTGAATACCATGGGAAGAGAGTTTGGTGAGTAGGGCAGGGTGCCAGACTGTGTCAAAAGCACGTTATATGTCCAGGGATACGGCTCGGATTTCCTGTCTGGCATTGAGGACCTCCATCCATTGATGGGAGAGCAGAAGCAGCATATCCAGGGTAGAGTGACCTGGTCTGAAACCAAATTGATGATTGGAAATCAAGCCATTGGAGAAGAGGAAGGATTTCATATCTGAAGCGATGATGGATTCCATCACCTTGCTGATGATTGGGAGAAGGCTGATTGGTCTGTAGTTACAGGGATCTGTTTTTGCACCTTTTTATGCAGGGCAGTGATGTTAGCAGATTTCCAAGCAGATGGCAGATGACCTTGGGCAAATGAGAGGGTGAATAGAACAGAGAGAGGGTGAGCAAGAGCAGAAGAGCAGGCTTTGAGGACACGTGGGCTGATGCCGTCTGAACCGGTTGCAGAATCTGACTCGAGGTTTGAAAGCAAGCTCTCCACCTTGTCAGGAGAAAAGGACACAGAGTCCAGGGACAGTTGGGTGCGACTGGGTAAAGTGGGTAGAGATAGTGATGGGTTTAGGACACAAGATTTAGCTGCAAACACCGAGTTTAGACATTCAGCTTTATCACGTGTGGAATCAGCAGTGCGGCCATTTGAGGTAAGGGAGGGGATGGAGGGAGAGCATACACCAGAAACAGATTTGATTAAACGCCACCAGGATTTTGAGGAGGGAGAGAGGTTTGAGAGTTCAGACTTGAGATGAGAAAGATGTTGTTTTCTGGCTCTCCTGAGGGTAGATACACACTTGTTCCAAGCTTTGTGGAAAGAACTGAGATTGCCCTCAGTTGGGTTTGCTTTCCATGAGGCAAAGACAAGTTGTTTCAGGACAACTGCCTCGCCACAAGCTTCGGTAAACCAAGGGTGGGAGGAAGGGTAAGACAACTGAACACGAGAGGGGTTAAATCTGTGCATGAGGGAGAGCAAGTTTCTTTGAAAGAATTCCCAGGATGAGTTGATGTTTGAGAAAGTAGTGATAGGAGACCAGTCTGTCAGTTAGATGGCTGCTCGGAGACCCTGCCAGTCGGCTTGAGTAAAATGCCAGACTCTACGGCGGTGAGGTGGTTCTCTGATAACAGCCAGAGAGATGTCCACTTTGACAAGGACGTGGTCAGAAGAACCAATTGGAGCGAAGGAAGAGCAGCAGATATTGTCAGGGAAATTTGTCAAAATCAGATCCAGAAGAGATGGAGTACCATTGGTTGAGATCCGGGTCGGGAAGTTGACCGATTGAGTCAGTCCCAATGAGTCGCAGAAAGCTTTTGCTAAGGTGCCATGGCAGGTGAGAGAGGTACCCACACCTAGCCAACTGGCGTGATGACAATTGAAGTCACCACATAAGAGGAAGAGAGAGTTTGGATGAGAAGATAGAAGATGGTCCATGTTTTCGGATGGTGAGGTGTAGATGGAGTCATCACTGTGAGGTGGACGGTACAGTACACATATAAACACGAGGTGGGAGTGGAGGGGAAGCCGAAGCCAGAGGTATTCTTGGGGGTGTGGGGGAGTGAGAGCAGTGCATGGAGAGTGAGGAATAGAGTCTTTGATGAAGAGAGCAACACCTCCACCAGGACGAGGCTCAGGTCTGTCATACCGTAAGAGGGAGTAGCCAGGGAGAGATACTTGGGAGTCAGACACGTCTTGGGAGAGGAAAGTTTCTGTTCGGCAGATAATGTCTGGTTTGTCAGTGGCAACCTGTATGGAAAGATCTGAAAGGTTTGAGCGAAGGCCCCGGATATTTGACGTCCACACTTTTAATGAAGAGGAAGGGGAGGAGGCTTTGGGTGCAGGAGGTGGAGGGGGAGGGGGAGGGTAGGACAAGGGATGAGGGGGGCAGGTAAGGAGGGTTGCTGAAGGAGTGTAGGGTATTGCAGAATAGCGAGGGGAGGGGGCCGAATGAGGAGGAGAAAAGGCTCTGTGGTGCTGGGGGAGAGGGGGACAAGAGACAAGGAAGAAGGCAGTTGAGGATTTGAGGAGGTGGAGTGAAGAGATGGAGGTGAGAGGGCAGTGGAGGGAGGCAGGTTGGTGGATGAGAGGGAGGGCAACTTTGAGAAGGAAGAGTGAGGGGGATGAAAGGTGGGAGAAAGGTGAGGGGGGAATTTTTGAGAGAGTTGAGAGGGAGGCTTGGAGGGAGAAGAGTGGGATGGTTGCTTTGAGAGTGAGGGGTGAGGGGGTGAGTTGGCACTGAAGTTGGAAAAAAAGAATGGTTGATGGAAAGCGAGCATCCATGGCAAACTGTGGTTTTTAAAAGTTTTAGGTCAGAGATGTGATTTAACACAATTCTTGATGGATGCAATGAAGGCGAATTCAGAGCATGGAGAGAAGAAGCGCTGTAATAGTTGGATTTTTTTAGGCAAGGAATGAAGGAAAGGTCGAAATGAGAGCAGTCTGTTAAAATAGCAGAAGAGTAGTGCATTGTGAAACAGTAAAGAGTACCACATGTGTGAGAGAGGAAGATGAAGCATTATAAGATCGTTTTTGTTGTTAAAAATAATGTATGAGAGAGTTCAACAGATTAGGTCATGGAAGTGTAAAAAAAAAAAAAAAAAAAAAAAAAAAATCGAGGAAGAAGACGAGGAGGAAGTTAAGAGGAAAAAGAAGAAGCAGAATCGGGGGAAGGTGAGCGTGTTGTTGTTGGGTATATATATATATATATATTTTTTGTTGTTGTTATTAATATTAATGTATGAGAGAGTTCAACAGATTAGGTCATGGAAGTGTAAAAAAAAAAATCGAGGAAGAAGACGAGGAGGAAGTTAAAAGGAAGAAGAAGAAGCAGAATCGGGAGAAGGTGAGCGTGTTGTTGTAGGGTTTTTTATTTTATTTTATTTTATTTTTTTTTTGGAGATAAGAAAGAGATTAGTTGGGAGAATGGGGGATGTTTGGAAAGTGGGGAGGATCAAAATTGAAGGTAATGGGGAGGATAGAAATTGAAGGTAATGGGGAGAAAAAACAAACAAACAAACAAACAAAAAACGATCGAACACCGAGTGGAACCGGTAGGCCTCAAGCCTAGGCCTAGGCCTCAAGCACAGGTAAGAACGTCGACAAAAATACTCACAAAATAGCACGATTTTTGAAACAAAACCGAACTAGCAACACACAGTAACATGTAGGTGAGAAAATTAAACAGTTAAAATGGGACAAATAACAACCGGAAACTTAGCTTTGAGAACGTCAGCAGGGAGCCCCGAAGGAGACCTCTCGCTTCTCCAAAACCGGAACCGGAACTCAAGAAAAGAAGGGAGTTAGGATTAGAGTCAGGTAGGGGTCCTTCACTCAGAGAGAAGTTAATGCATGGAGTCGTTTTTCTGGAAAAGTCGTGGCATCCAGAAACACTAGATAAATTTAAACTCCAATTAGTTGGGCACCAACAAGTATTGGGGATCGATGGGGTACATGGATATTGGCAGGACTGGTCAGTAGCTTAGGTAACTGTAAGCAAGTGTAATAACAGTCTTGTCTGTGAGTGGGTTTCATCAAAAGGTGAATGTGCTATCAGTATTTGTTTGCTCCTTACCCTACATCTGTATGTTTTCACCTTTCTGCGTCACTTCAGTGGAGAGAGAGAGAGAGAGGTAGCAACGCCGACCTTTCTTTGGTTTCTGGAATTCCTGAATGTTTGCCTTTCCGGCCTTCTGGCTTTACTTATTGATTTCATAGCCTGAAGTTAAATCACCGGACCACAAGCTATTTCTGCTTCTTTGGCGATAATCTTGACAAACATTGAGAAAGGTGGAAACTGTTTCTTGTCTTCCTTCCAGTTTGAGATGATACTTGCCCATTGCAAAGTCAGCCACTTGAGAAGTTTTTTTTTTGTATACACTGTCGAGGCTCATATGAAAGCGAACACACAGAATGCACAACAAGGAGAGCAAGAGACAAGAGGGGTGGGAGATGGAAGGAAAAAACAGTGTGAAACAGAAAACTTTTATGAAATCGTACCAAACTTCCAGGCTGCACCTACCTCTCCCATGGACATGTCATTAGGGTATTTTTTTTTTGATGGAGGAGTCCAATTGTATGACCATGCATTTTGGCCTTTCAGAGTGAGGATGTGTGTTTGATTGACCATGTGCTTCAGCGTTTGGGCTGAGGGGCATGTGTATGCCAATGGGACAGTCTTGTTGGACTGCGTACATTGGCCATGGGGTCAAGGTACACATCACAATCTCCCAGCCAAACATCCTCCCACCACCAACTACTCTTTGCTTCACATCAAATGTATTGATTTTTTTTTACCTTTGTTTGTGTAAAAAGGCAATTCCATAAGAGGTAAATAAACCTGAGATCCAGATAGGTGGCTCCGTTTGATGTTCAACTGATGTTGACCATGCAATCTTTGTCTGTTTGAGAGTCGCCGGTCCGAGGCGACACTTTGGTGTACGACTTTATGTCCATTGGAGATCGGGGAAGTGCTCGTCATGCTGTGTGTGTGTGTGTGTGTGTGTGTGTGTGTGTGTGTGTGTGTGTGTGTGTGTGTGTGTGTGTGTGTGTGTGTGTGTGTGTGTGTG
Source organism: Eptatretus burgeri (assembly GCF_056783735.1). NCBI lineage: Eukaryota > Metazoa > Chordata > Myxini > Myxiniformes > Myxinidae > Eptatretus > Eptatretus burgeri. The sequence goes on from NC_140961.1 coordinate 65,245,943, forward strand.
TGTGTGTGTGTGTGTGTGTGTGTTTACAGCAGGCTGCAAAAGTAGGTATACAATAAGGAGTATACCAGTACATCATTACTGTATACCTACTTTTGCAGCCCCCTGTGTGTATATATATATATATATATATATATATATATATATATATATATATATATATATATATATATATATATATGTGTGATTGTGTGTGTGTTTAAAACACGGGGATTTAAGGGAAAAAAATATTTACCAGAGTAATTCAAAATGTAATGATAATACGTGAAGTAAATTAAGCCTAAAGTCGAGGCACCTTTACACGTGGACATACATCCAGACAAGGGTAAACTGAACAAATGAAAATCCTCCCTTTATTCTGGCACTTAGCTTTTTCCAGAGGTGGTCTTTAGTGAACTATGGGATCGAGGTGCTTCATCCTGCACAGGAAGATGTATCCAAAAATGGCACCGAGCCGCTCTCTCGGCGGGAAATGTACGTGAGGTAATCGTCGAGGCAATACTCAACAACAGGGCCCAGGGACCGCCGTGCAGTCCCGTCATCAATCGTGCTTGCTGACGCAGCTGCTCTCTGCAGAATGGCACCGCTCCCTTCATTGATATACACGAGGCTTCGAGGTCCGTCTCTCATGACCAGCCAAGAGTCAATGACGAACGTCTTGTCCAACATGCTGCAAATTCACCAGCATGAACACGAGAATTGCGCAGCCATTTCATCGGGCTGAGAAGAGAGCAAAGTGAGATCCTACATCCCAGCCACGTTCCTCTCACTACTGTGGATGTGGTTTTCCCAGGAAAGATCGTGGCAGATAGTGAGACCCAAAGGCTTGAATGAAAGGACTTCTTCAAGGATATTGTTGAGAAAGTAGATGGGGGGTGGGGGGGTGTTCCAGGATGTCCTTTCAGAGAGACAAAGTGAGAGTGTGAGATTTGTCAGGATTGAAAGACATGCTCCATGTTTTTGACCAGCTTGTGATTTTATCCAGGTCTGCAGAGAGTGAAGAGGCTGCTGCCTGCCGATCAGAGGAATGAGCGATGGTTCGGCAGAGGTTGGAATCATCAGCAAAGAGATAAAGAGGATTTTCCAGAGAGTCTGAGAGATCATTGATGAAAACCAGAAAAAGCACAGGGTCAAGAACACTGCCTTGAAGAACTCCAGCCTGGACAAGAAGAGGGAATGAGAGAACTCCATTTAGGGCCACACATTGGCTGTGACAGGAGAGGAAGTCTGTGAGCCATGAGTGGAGATGGCCTTGGATACCAGAAGGACAGAGTTCGGTGAGCAGTGCTGGATGCCAGACCATATAGAAGGCATGTGATATGTCTAGGCTCCAGGGAGATGGCTCTGATTTCCTGTCTGGCATTGAGGATCTCCATCCATGATTGGGAAAGCAGAAGCAGCATATCCAGGGTCGAGTGACCTGGTCTGAATCCAAATTGATGGTTGGAAATCAAGCCATTGGAGAAGAGGAAGGATTTGATGTTGGAAGCGATGATGGATTCCATAACGTTGCTGATGATTGGGAGAAGGCTGATTGGTCTGTAGTTGCAGGGATCAGTTTCTTGCACATTTTTATTTGGAGCATTAATGCTTGCTGATTTACAAGCAGATGGCAGATTCTTTTGAGAAAATGAGAGGGTGAATAGAACAGAGAGAGTTTGAGCAAGAGCAGCAGAGCAGGTTTTTAGAAATATACCATGTCAAGGCAGATATCTAATTTATAAAGCTCTTCCTAACCATTGACTGACTGACTGACTCACTCACTCACGGACTGATATTAAAGATCGGTACTTTCCAGGTGACATAGAAAGCTGAAATTTTGCATGCCAATGGACATCAAAGCCATCCATACATCCATTGGGACAATACTCTGTGCAGAGTGTTGGTGCTGCCTAAGCAATCTCCTTTGCTATTGAGCACAATGCTGGACAGGTCGCCACTCCAACAGAGGATACCAGCAAACTGGTACTCATTTTGCCGACCTCGGAAGGATGACAGGCAGAGTCAACCCCATCTGGTATTAATTCAACAGCTGAACAGGATTTGAACTCAGGATCCTGGGATCCCAAGCCCACCACCCTCACCATTAAGCCAACACCAGGCATACATCAAATCTGGTACATCGAGAAAGAAAATCACAGAACCAGTGGACAATAATCATAAATGAATATATATATATATATATATATATATATATATATATATATATATATAATTTATACAGTGTATAAATAGTTAGATAGATCGAAAGGAACAAATGCAGGTGAGTGACCGAGACAATTGGGAGGCATGGTAATTTCATGTGCCAACGGACATTTTTTTTCTGATTGCAATGGATGTTCATGTGATTGTTATCAAAGTGCTGTAAGAGAAATCTTCATTTAATTAATAAATATGTTAACAGAATGTTACTTGAGAAATTGTGTGATAATGAACTTCAAGTTGTGTTTAATATGTAGAATACCATAACCATGCTATTGTCTATCAGATGGGTATTTTCATCCGACATTCATTGTTTGAATTTCTGAAAGAGGAATAATTATATGGGCCGAGCCTTCGATATTACAATTACTTTGAAGATTATTATAAAATTGACACACTTGTGATCTCCTAAAATGTTCACTACACTGCAATGCTTCTTCCAGTAAATTGCAGCAAACAACCCAAGTTCCCGCTGACAGCCATCGTGCAAATTAAAAGCTGCATCTACACAAATAAAACTGCACATACATAAATACATACATACCTATTTCAACATAACAACAGCAAGACAGAAAATTACAAAAAGGATCAAATTCTGATCATGGGGAAAAAAATGCTCAAGGATCAAGTGCCAGGTATTCTGCAGACGAATTAAACATGTTGTCAAGCACATTTGGAATGGAAAAGCTCCAGGAGATGATGGCATATCGATTGAGATCATAAAATCATGTGAGTGGGGGAGTGATGAACTGGCTAAGATTGAAGCACACGTTTTTAGAGATTTTTATTGTTAGATTTTTAGAGAAAAGACAAAACAAAGTACCAGATGATTGGAACAACACTCTACCAATACTTCTGCACAAGAAATGAGACAGAAGAAAGACCTGAAACGACAGATGAATTGACTAGCTATCTGTTATTTACAAAATATTTAAAAACAAAGGATTGAAAAACAAGCTAAAAAGAAATTTAAACTTTGTCCAGCCAAAAGAACAAGGATTCAGTACCATGGACTATATTCAAATAGGACGACAAGTAATTATAATTCACAATGAATATGCATAGGATTAATCGATTATGACAAAGGATACATATTCGTTTGTGTAAACACAATTTGTTTCTGGTTGCATGAAGGAACCAAGGTACCGTTTTCAAAAAAGGCATCATGCAAATTTAGGCTTCAAAAAGAAAACAAAATGAAGATTGAGAAAGGTGTTTGCTGAAGCTATACAATATCACAAAAATTATTTGTGGCTTTATTGGAGAAATCCTCAACACTTTTGATTTGCAAAGACAAACATTAGGATATATTAATGGAGCCAACCTAAATTGCATGCAATTTGTAGATGACCTCATTGTATTTACACCAAAACCAGATGAGTTGTGGTGACAAACCCAGAAGGTGCATTTATTTATGTATTCATATGCAGCCTGTGGCAACTTGGCTGAATCATTTTCGACATTTTCTGGGGGTGTGACTGTGCTGCTGATGCAGTGCTCCTGTTACCAAGAAGCTAGTACTCATTTTGTTGACCACAGAAGGGTGACAGGCTGAGTCAACTCACCTCGTGTTAATTCAATGACACGACAGGGGCTTGAACTCAAGACTATGAGATCTTAAGCCAGCCACCTTTACCGTTAAGTCAATTGCAGGCTTTGGAAGTACGTGAAGCAATAAAAAGATCTGAAAATTAATTTGAAAGAAATAAAATGGATGTTTAATAATTACATTCTTCCCAAGCCAATTGAAGTAAATTGCATCAAATTAGAAGTGGAAGGAGTGATGTGCATCTGGTATAATTAATAGCATCACCTGAGAACCAGATGTATAGAATAAACAGCAGAACAAAAATTGGTTGGAGTGCTTTTGAAAGGAATATCTTAAAATAAAACTGCCTGAAGGTTTTAAAAGGAAATTCCTCAACCAATGTGTACTGCCGATCCAAACATTTGGATGCAAACCATGGACTGTAAATGCAAAAATGATAATGAAGCAACAGAGGGCTCAAACCGGCATCGAAGGATGTGTGCTCGGAATAACAAGAAGAGAGACTAAATGAAACAAATGGGTTAGAGCTAGGCCACAAAGAAGCACAAGCAAGGGTTTATGTGATGTCTGGATAAGTTATAGAAACTAAAATGCCATGGGCTGGTCAGAGCACATGAATTGATGATCTAAGTAATGGATTATTTTTGACCCTTAAGATATATATATATATATATATATATATATATATATATATATATATATATATATATATATATATATATATATATATATATATATATATATATATATATATATATATATATATATATATATATATAAATAAAAGGCTGTGTGTGTGTGTCGAATGCTATCTACATATGTAGGTCTCCGAATGTGGAATTGAGTCCTTCCATGGCAGGCTCAAAGCATCCACCTTCATTTCAGTAAGGATTCACGATTCACGGACCAAGCTGTGACGTTTTGGGCCGAGGGCTCTCTTTGGGATCGTCGCTGAGCCCCTGACAGCTTCCAACTGAAGTTCGTTTGGAATAATATTCCCAGGGAAGGTTTTTATCTCACCTGTAAAGTAGTTCCAGGGAGCTTATGTGATGACACGTCGTCCGTCCGTCCTTCCACAAATACTTGCAACTTCTTCTGAGAAACTACACATACGATTTCAATGAAGTTTGGGCACAATCATCATTACCCGTGATGGCATAAAAAAACGGGGTGTGAAGGGGTCTACACAGGGAGTTTACATGGGGTGGGGGGGGGTGGGGGTCGACTGGGTTGTCTTCCCAAAGAGGTATTTGCTTTCTTCTCAAACGATTCACACAATTCCGATGAAATTTAACGACAGCCTTCATCACCCATGTCGTGCCAAAGTTTGTTCATGACATTAGAAAAATCTGCTCTAAGGGGATTTAAGGGGGGTTGCCCCCCAAAATATGTATTTGCTTTTTTCTCAGAATCTACATGCAATTCCGATGAAACTTGACCACCATCTTCACCACACATGATGAACCAAAGTTTGGTCACAACATTAAACAAAAAATTGGGGTCTAAGTGGTTTTATGGGGGAGAGGACTTTGGATGACAGAGGATGCCCAGTCAGAGACTGGCTTTGGAGGCCAGTTTGGAAATGTGGCTTTCCCAGGAAAGATCATGGAAGATGGTGAGGCCCAAAAGCTTGAATGAAAGGACTTCTTCCAGAGGATTGTTGAGAAAGTATATTGGGGGGGGGGGAGGTTCCAGACAGTCCTTTCGAAGAGACAAAGTGAGAGTGTGAGATTTGTCCGGATTGAAAGACATGTTCCACGTGTTGGACCAGCTTGCGATTATATCCAGCTCTGGAGAGAGTGAAGAGGCTGCTGCTTGCCGTTCTGAGGGATGACAGATGGTATGCCAGAGGTGGAGTCATCAGCAAAGAGATAAAGAGGATTTTCTCGAGAGTCGGAGAGATCATTGATGATATCCAGAAAAAGCACAGGGCCCAGAACACTGCCTTGCAGACCTTCAGGCTGGACAGATAGAGGGGATGAGAGAATTTCATTGGGGACCACGCATTGACTGTATCTGGAGAGGAAGTCTGCAAGCCATGAGTGGAGATTGCCTTGGATACCCTGGGAAGAGAGTTTGGTGAGCAGCACAGGGTGCCAGACCATATCGAAAGTTCACAATGGAGATGGTCTATGGAGATGGCTCTGATCTCATATCTGGCATTGAGTACCTCCATCCATTGTTGGGAAAGCAGAAGCAGAATGTCCAGGGTAGAGTGACCTGGTCTGAAACCAAATTGATGATTGGAAATCAAGCCATTGGAGAAGAGGTAGGATTTAATGTCTGAAGTGATGATGGATTCCATATCCTTGCTGATGATTGAGAGGAGGCTGATTGATCTGTGTTTGAAGGAATCTGATTTTGCACATTTTTTATGCAGAGCAGTAATGTTTGCTGATTTCCAAGCAGATGGCAGATGACCTTGAGCAAATGAGAGGGTGAATAGAAGAGAGAGGGTGAGCAAGAGCAGCAGAGCAGGTTTTTAGGACACGTGGGCTGATGCCGTCTGGACAGGTTGCAGAATCAGAGTCGAGGTTTGACAACAAGCTCTCCACCTTGTCAGGAGAAAAGGACACAGAGTCCAGGAACAGCTTGGTGCAACTGGGTAAAGTGGGTACAGAAAGCGATGGGTTTGGGACACAAGATGTAGAAGCAAACACAGTTTAGACATTCAGCCTTTTCACGTGCGGTATCTGCACACGAAGAGGCTGAATGGATTGTATTTTTAATAGGCTTAGTGAGTGTGTACGTGACGTGTCATGTATATGACCCATGTCATATTTGTTTTGGGGCAGAAAACTGACATGTCTGGTACATGACTCATGTAATATTTTTGGGGGAGGTGGTGTGGTGGGGAGGTCAAAAAACTATCATGTCGGGTACTTGATTTGTCGGGTACTAAAAGGCGGTGGCCATTTTGAAAAAAAAAAAATAATAATAATAATAATAATAATAATAAAAGGGCCTCCTCCTTCTTTTTTTTTTGAAAACCCGGATGATCAACTCGTATTTTCCTTTATTTGGTCTGACCGTGCCGATCTATGTGACATGGTGGATTAAAGCTAAAAGAGCAACAGACGGATCATACAGAGACAGCGAGGATTGGAGGTAGGGGAGAAACATACCAAGGGAATACACGGTTTCCCTTATAAACTTGCAAACATTATATGATGTCAACATATCATCTGCTTAAGACACATGACTTGCTCATGACAGCGTGTCTGCATCATACTCACTCGAGGCGTGAACATGGAAGCGTTATCATAAACCTGTATAAAGCAATCTTTTTCATACCAGGTGGACCTGTAAACACTATTATAATTAAAAAGGTGTTGTTGACAACAAATAACGACAACCTCAACATCCAATCTTTACAATACATATTACTTGATCACTTCTGGGGGGGGGGGGACCCAGGCAATGTATTAGCCGAAGACCTGATGGAGGTCTGAAAGCCAATCATCTGGTTTAAATTTTGGGGTTTTTTTTATCCAAACAACCATAAACCTCCTCAATGACAGAAAAATCCATGCAAAGTTTGGTTGCCATGCTCCTTGCAAGGTGCAAATGAATACACAAACAAGCAAACTTTCATGTAAACACACACACACACACACACACACACACACACACACACACACACACACACACACACACACCAAATGAACTAGCAAACATACATAATATGTATATGTGGAAAAACTATGCATCCAGAGTGGGAATTGATCCCAGATCCTCTGGTGGATCATACCAGTACTCTGCCATTTGAGATATCTGGGCAACTCACTGGCAAAGCACACAATTCTCCCACATATAGAAATGTCACTCTCATATAGAAACCGTTTTCCCACATACAGATGTCACTCATATAGAAACCGTTCTCCATATCTCTCCAAAAAAATCTCCATATTGTTGCGGTTCTGCGAAGCCGGCACTCCCCCAAGGCAATGGCACTCAACATACAGCTGTTCCAAGAGAGTTATTTCACTAGTATTCGTTCAGTACACCCTTCCATTAGGTCTAGTGGGAACATGGGACAAGATGTGTTGCATTGGGCTTTCGTCAGGTCTTCAATTCCATTTGATATTCTATCACCCATTTTACTTTATTTCACACACGACCTCTTCTTCACGCATGCGTGCACGCCACAAACCAATGGTGACGTCAATAGAGAGCCTCATTAGCATACATGCACCATTTCCCGTTCAAACTTCATGCCATTCACCAATGGAAGTTTCATCTCAGACCCTCACCATATTCATCACGACGCTACATCCTTTATACAAATCACCACAATGCCTCCTAAAAAATCCCCACAGTAAGTTACGATCGACATGTTCACCACAAATGCCTCCTCACTACAACCGCTTCAACATCCTTACCATGAACACGATAGTGCCTCCACCTCACTACAATAGCTACAAAGCGCTGCAACCACAATTAGTTTTCCAGACTCTCACCACAGTCTTTTGGGATGCCAGGGAATGGAGGACATTGCGAGTTGGAACATATTGGCATGTAGCTCGAAGTGCAAATATGCGCTGGGGCCCATCCAATGTTGCCTGGGTAGCCCTGGTGCTCCGCTAAATGACGACGCTCCATTGGAGCCCAGTGCACATTCATGACCGGAGAGCAATCCCAAAAATCCGCGACCCACGTAAATCCCAGAGCTCTGTTACATGGCCAAGTTTGGGAGCAAATAAGGCCATTTTCGGCTCTGGAGTCTGTGGTTGGTTTGCTTCTCGGGGTGGCGTCTGCATGCCAATAAGAACGCTTGGATAAGCCTGCAGGGAATTTTGATCCACCTTTTTGGCTCCTCCTTTACCCAGGCTCTATAAAAGAGCTGCAGAGCCTGAAGAGAGAGTCAGTCACCAAGTCCAAGCCGAGCGAGCAGTCACCGAGCCTGAGCCGAGACCGAGACCGAGGCCGAGTGAGCAGTCACCGAATCATTGCTGAGGAGTTGCCAGGTCATCACCAGGTCATCAGCGCTCGGCTTCCACTGCGTTCCGCAGCCAATCCTCATCATTCACATTTACAGATTTTCTCACGTCCTGTCTCTCCCATCTACTATCTTGTCTGCTGTAGACGCAAGTTACTAAAAGAGCAATTAGTCATGTATTTCTTCACTCTTCTTCTTCTTCTGCATCACATTTCCACTTCATTTGCACCTCCCACTCACGCACCATAGACACGCTCAGTTTTCTTCCTTCCTCCCCCCCTCCTAAGCGACTGGGAAGGGTAGGTCCATCGACCGTGCCAGGTATTGAAAGAGGTCAAAAACACCTCATGCCTCCCATCTTTCTTGCTCTATAATTTCCTCGGGTGTGTGTCGGATAGCACCTGGATTGTTTGCAGAAGTTAAGAATGTGGAAGTTCTTTACATCGGTTTAGTTCTGCCCTGTGTCTTCTCTGTTTTAAATAATTGCATTTATTTTGCTACACCACACAAATCCTTGCTTTCCCTCCTGTATATATTGCTGAATAAAATCTTTTATTATTGTGCCACATACTTTGCCACACCCATGCTTTATAAATAAATTTCCCCCATTATATATGTACCCAGCTCATTCTGTCTTTCCTCCATTGGTCCAACGTAGTCTGCACGTTAGTTTAGCCGGGAAGTACTACCGCATTAAGTACTACCCCATTAATTGGCTCTTGTTTGCCAGCGCACACTCACTGTATCGCTCGGCAGTAATCTGGGTCTGTGCTGAGGGCACGAGCCCCCGTTTGGATAAGCTATCCACTGCTAAGGAATCACACAAGGTAGTGTAACCCTGTCAGGATTGGCAGTGCCAATCAGCGTTCGTGGTTGCTTAGCAACCCACTGGTATGCGGAGTTATCTGTGCCCGGCGGCCTCAGGACCAGGCATTTGGGAGGGAGCCAAGTGCTTCCTTTTGTGGCAAGCCTCAAACCCGGGATGAGCAACATTATTATGCCATACTGGATTTACCCTAAAACCTATAAACATCTTCTTCTCCAGAACGGGTGGACAGATCGAGGGGAAACTTCATACACATGTTCCCCAAACTTTGAGGAGTGTTCACAAATAATAAACCTAATTATGAGCTAGTCATGATGGGGAATATTGGTGTTAAATTTCATCCTGATCAGACGCATGGTCTGGCAACCAGAATTTTTTTCTTTTTTTGATCTGGGTTCTTTTTGTTGTTGTTTTGTTTATTGAATAAGGCTCACTTGGTTACACCTGGATATGGGTTTGGGGGTGGAGGAGTATCAGCTGAAACCCAAATCCCATCCAATTTCCTTTTGATGAATTCATCTTTGCGTTTTGCTTTTCCGGGTTCCTTCTGATTTTACTCCAATGCAGGACTGTACCTATTTGCTCTTCCATTTGATTTGAATATAATTTATTTTAAACCCATTCTGAATTCAATTGAATAATAACAACTAGAAGGGCAATCTGTCGAGTGCATACCTTTGCAGTGCAATGCTTGATCACCGAGAACATATCGGGCCCAATAAATTTTTGAAATATGCTACATATCTTTTTGGCCCTATCTCTCAATGGTGAAGAATCACTTTGAAATGAAATAATTCTCGTGTCTGTATCTGGATTCGGATCTTCAAAATCGAATCAATTTGTCCTTATCACACACCCAACCTGTCCACCAAGTTTCAACCGAATCCGTCCACCACTTTTTGAGATATCGTGCTGTTTTTGGTTTTGCCCTATCTCTCAATGGTGAAGAATCACTTAAAACATTCTCGTGGTCGGATCCGGATCTTCACCAAAATCTAATCGGTTTGGCCTTGTCACCTGCCCACCAAATTTCATCTGAATCCATTTACAACTTTTTGAGATATCCACCACAAAATAAACAGACAGAGAGGGGTGAAAACATAACCTTCTTCCACCTTTGGTGGTGAAGCTAATAAACCAAACTTTCACCATCTCTGAATACTTTTGATATTCTCAGCATCACGGCCAAGACCTTCGGGCAAATAATATATTTAGTTTCACTGAACCTCAAATATTAACGAAATAAACTGAACCACCTTGGCCTGGAAAACCAAAGTACAGTCAAACAAAAATACTAAAGAGGACAGAAATACTGAAGGATATTTCAATGGAGAATGATAAATAATGCAAAGAACTTTCGAAGCAGAATTGCACATTGTGTAGTAAAAGTGAGATCTGACACGGTGGTGCAGAGGTAGCGTACTTATGGTACCCTATTTTAGCTTAATAGTGTGGGTTCAATTCCCAACAACTATAAACTGGCAGATTGGTGCTTTACAGGTGTTGCATCAAAAAGGTATGACATCCCTCATATGGATGTCAAGTCGGGTGTCCTATCAGAGAGCATTTAACGGTGGCAGTTAAATATTGAACTAGAATGGCAATCGATAGAGTATGCCAAGCTGAACAGTACATTTTGTATGCCACTGTCGGCTGGATCTGCATCCGGACCTTAAGCAAAATCGAATGAGCTTGTTCTTGTCATCTATCCAAATCATCCACCAAGTTTTATCCGAATCCGTCCACAACTTTTTTGAGATATCGTGCTATATGTTGTTTTTGGCCCTATCGCCCAATGGTGAAGAATCCCCTTAAACATTCTAGTATCCTGATACAGATTCGGATCTTGACCAAAATTGAATCAGTTCGTCCGTGTCACACACCTTGTCCGCCAAATTTCGTCTGAATCCGACAATAACCTTTTGAGATATCCTGCTCACAGACAGACAGACATTCAAGCAGACAAACAGACAGACAGCGGTAAAAACACAATCTCTGTCCACCTTCGGTGGTGGAGGTAATGATGTCTTTCACAAGGAGCAGGCGGGCGAGTTATGGCTGGCTTCCTGAACAAATTACAAATTCCTGCCCGAACCAGCTTTAGTCAAACTTCAGCCCTGGCCAGCATGTTCGTGAAAGTATTGGGCCGACATGTTTTCACGGAGGTGGGGAATAGTTTGAGTCATTAAATAGGTAGTTGTGGTTGTAGTAGTCATAGTAGTCGTAGTCATAGTAGTAAAAAATAAACGAGATATTGAATCAATACATTATATCTGAACAGAAATTGTAAAGTTGTCAACAAAAAACAGATTCAGATATATGATATCTCAAAAAGGGGGCATTGTTATATGTTGGCAATAAACAAACAAGCATTCTCAATGTCTTGACCCCCAAAGCTTCATAACAATCAGCAGTGGCCAATGTGTACACGGTCCAGAGTGACTGCAGCAGTTAAGAAGATAATTCAATACACTCTTATTTTATTCTAAGAGAAACAAAAGGCAAAAAAAGAAGAAGTCCGGTGCTTGCCTGTGTGCTGGGTATCAGCGGTTTCCACCAGTGACCACCTTTGACGAGATCCATTTCACAGAGTGGCAAGGCCACCTTGCCCACAACGCAGTGTTGAGAAAACTTGTCAAAGTCCACCAAAGTGATCTGTAGCGTGCGCTTTTGTGCTTCCATATAAGGTAATATGAATGTGTAGCGTTCTTCGAACACAGGATTCTGTGTCTTGCGTTTCACACTTGTCTGTCGAGAATCCTTCAGGTCAGGCAAGAGGCATAACTTCGCATACGGATTAGAGTGTGCCATGTCTTGGTGTGATCCATCGTGTGTAAAAGGCAACGGCAGATCACGTGCTGCAATGATGCGCACAGCCAGGTGCCCGTGTCGAAAGTCATACTGTGTACTGAAATGTAATGAGCCGAGCTGGTAGCGTGAAAGCAGCTCATCGTCTGTGAGTGAGTCGAGTTCATCACTTTCTGAGTTGACAGAGTAGAGCTCAGGTTCGATTTTGCAAAAGTAGTTTGTGTGGAAGTGGAATGAACGACGTGGAAGCAGTGGCTGCACAATCTCCTTATGAGCGGTTGTCGCCCATGCCTCCAGTGACACCACATCAATGGAAGGTGATCGCGACCCTCGTCTGCTCTCAAACCCTAACATTCAGCAAGCAGTGTGAAAAAAAAAATTGTTACGGATTTCAGAATCCGATCCGATGAATGCATACAAACATCCAGGTCCTCAGATAGTTATTTCCCTAAATGCATGTCCAGGATAGACCTATCCCCATGTCTGGTGGGATTCTAAACGTGATGCATTGACAAGGGTAAAGAATAGATTCCCTCTCTTATGGAAAGCTCCTTTTTCTCTTTACGACAGACACATTCACACACGCGAGTTAGCCGTTAGCCCAACGGAGGCTCGACACCCACCTTTTTCCATCGACGTTTGACACCCCGTTCAGCAGCTCTATGAGCGCTAACCGGCTCTTTTTCATATCAGGCTGAACATTGAGGTGATTATTGTTGTTGACGTCTTAGAGCGCTTCACGTTTTCGCTCGGTAATTCTGCCAAATGGCTGCTTTTTGCCATTCGGCCAGCACCACAGTCATGGCGTTGTGGGCCAGGAGTGATCGCGGGTTGTCACGGCAATGATTCGCAAATGCGGCGGGGTGGATTTGGCTGGAGTCTTTGCTTGCCTAGACAGGCCACCTATAAAAAGACGATGATAGGTCCGTTCTAAGCGGGTATGTCGACAACGAGACAGTTAGCGTCAGTGAGTCAGTGTCAGTCAGATGGCTTTTCCAGTCAGTCGGCGCCAGTGAGTTGGTGACAGCCTTAACACCTCACAGTGCCTCAGCGCCTCATGGCTCCTAACAGCTGTCCGTCTGTTGTGGCTACTGATGGCGCCTGACGGTCGGTGACGCTCGGGCCGTTGGTGCTCGTTCTGCTCGGGGCCTGCTCTTGGCGTGCCTGATTCTTGGGGGTGACGTTGATTGGCGTTCAAGCCTGCTCATGAGTGGTGTACGGCGGGGCTGGGCGCTGGCAACGGACAAGGCATTCTCACACATTTCGGGACGTTTTGTGTTTGACGGACGACTTCTCTTTGGTGAGCGAGGCAATTTCTCTTCCTCCCCTGAATGATCTGCTGGGTACCCTTGTCTGTGTTTCATTGTTAAGTAAATCAATCCCAGATAAGCATCCGCTCTTTGTCTCTTTTTCTATGTTCTTGATTAATTATTTATTTGCTTGCTATTATTTTGATTGATTTGAATTTACTAATTTTTACCACACAGAAATAAGTTCTTTTTATTAATTTATTTTCCTATTAATAAATTGCTTTGTTGATGTTCCAACCTGTCTGTGCATGTCTTTTCCTCCCATTGATCCAGCATTGTCCGAACCAAGATAGACTCGGAGGTAATTACCCTACGAATTGACCAATAATAGTCGGCACGCACCAGCGGTTAAACGCTCGGCTGCCCTAATTAAGATCTAATGAAGGTAAGATTGGTGCTTTTCTGAGGGCGCGCTCCCCATTCAGAAAACCACGGGACCTCGAGGACCTCTAGTTAAAAGGCAAAATTAGACGGTGGACCCTGGAACTCGTGGTTAACTGGGTGGCATTTGTGGTTCTAAAGCAATTCACCGTACCACAAAGTTAATTGTGAGCGGTGGCTCTCGGTCGGGCTCTTCTGAGGACAAACGGGGATTGAACCCCCTCATTATACACTTGGTACCCGTGGCTGTAACAATATTTTGGAAGTTTTAAAAGCCTTAGGTAGGGACTAGAGAGAAAACGAGCTTCAAGTTTTAATCGACTTAAATGAACATCACTGTTCTATCTCACCATTTATCAAGTTTGGAAAGAGATTGAAGATTATTCCCTTAACTATATTTATCATGATTAAAAAGTTTTGCCTTCCCACGTTACATTCACGAAGCAAACTATAAAATTTGCTTTGACATACTGGACAGGTGACGGCTGAAAGAGAAATGTGATGCATCGGATGAGCGTCGCCACTCTGGGAACTCGTGTGGCATCAAAGGTGTATCACTTGGAAGAGTTGTATCACTGAGTGCCAGGTCAGAGTCACCATCTCGGTCATCACTCCGCTCATCTAATCTGTAACACATGATACCAAATAGATTACAAAATATCAAGTTTTACACTCAATCATATGGATTTTTGCAGTTTATCAGAAAGTGCAATAGCACTCTCAACGTAGGGATGGCATGGGAAAAAAAAATGTCGATCCCATCTGCTATATACAAAACTGAAGTCCGAGTATCTTCTCTAAAAAAATCGCTTCGGCGACATATGAGATCCTACATGGTCTGTTCAGCTGATTGTCTAAGCAAGGATCACTTTTCAGGACTCCAGACCATGGCAAAAGCCAAAAAAAACAAAAAAACCCAGATCAGTTAAAACCGGCAAATCATCTTCTTGTTCATCAACAAAATAATAATAATCATCATCATCATCTTCAGACGGCGTATTTCCGAGCTGCCTCTCTCAATGGCAATGACTCTGGCACCATCCGACAGAGTTTGACTTGGCGCAGCATCCTTTGCTATCGTAATTTTAATGGCTTGAAAGGATTCCACGAAAGGTACCCAAAACTGCATTCCGAATCGTAAAGGAAGAGGAAGGCATCAGAGGGGTGGGTGGGACTACAATGGTCAATCAGCCTGATTGGGGTGGGGCCGCTAGTCCTAAGGCCAATCGGACCTCGATGGGTGTGGTTAACGGTGGATTATTAATTATCAGGCAGTCTGTGACAGCAACAACCAAGACATATTTCTATAAAGTACGTACTATTTAAATGTTTAGATCATACATAAAGTATGTACAGTTACCATTACAATGTGAGCAAGTCTATAAAGTGTGTACTACAATATTTGTAAATCAGCAGCAGAACATCAAGATATATTTCGAAAGAAAGTGGAGAAACAAGTCATAAAAAACATTTTAAACTAGAAGGGAACTCGTAGAGCACATAGTCTCGCCTCGCGCGTTCATTCTGAAGGATAATACCATCGTTAACTGGACACGCTACTATTATGGCCCACTGATATTGTGGCCCATACACCTGCATCATCTTTGCACCCCATTATGTCACATCATTTCTTGGCATAGGTTATGAACGCCATAAATTTAATTCTTCACTCACATCCGGTCGATCAGATAAAGGAAGTTTCAGATTTTTGGATATAGATTTCAATTCAACCAATTATGGCTGGAATACCACTTCACTGATGACGTGATTGTTATCACCCTATATACCCCATGGGTATTTCGAGACATATGCCAAGTTTCAATTTTTTTCGTTGAACAGTTTTGGAGAAAATGTCCAAATTTTTCCCTTTAATCCAACATGGTTGTCATACCCTGTGACATGTGACATCATAAATTTAATTCTTCACTCACCTTCGGTCATAGATCAGATATACACGACAATGTCAAAAGTATGCCTGGTGTTGGCTTAATGGCTAGAGTGGTGGGCTTGGGATCCTAGGGTCCTGAGTTCAAATCCTGCTTGGCTGTTGAATTAATATCAGGTGGGGTTGACTCAGCCTGTCATTTTTCTGAAGTTGGCAAAATGGCTATTCTGTGTCGGAGTGGTGACCTGTCCAGTTTTATGCCCAATAGCCCAGGAGACTGCTTAGGCAGCACCAACGCTCTTCATAGAGTATGGTCCCCATGGATGGATGGTCAAAACATGTCGACACCTGCTCATCCAACATCTCATTAAAAAAATCATGGGCATTAGTATGGAGTTACTCCCCCCCCCCACCCCCCTTTGATGATATAACAGCCTGCACTCTTCTGGGAAGTCTTTCCACTAGATGTTGGAACATTGCTGCAGGGATTTGCTTCCTTTCAGCCACAAGAGCATAAGTGAGGTTGGGTGATTAGGTCTGGCTTACAGTCGGCATTCCAATTCATCCCAAAGGTGTTCGATGGGATTGAGGTCAGGGCTCTGTGCAGGCCAGTCAAGTTCTTCCACATTTATCTTGACAAACCATTTCTGTATGGACCTCGCTTTGTGCATGGGGGCATTGTCATGCTGAAACAGGAAAGGGCCTTCTTAAAACTGTTGCCACAAAGTTGGAAGCACAGAATCATCTCGAATGTCATTGTATGCTATAGCGTTAAGATTTCCATTCACTGGAACTAAGCAGCCTCACCCGAACCTTGAAAAACAGCCCCAGACCATTATTCCTCCTCCACCAAACTTTACAGTTGGCACTATGCATTCCGGCAGGTAACGTTCTCCTGGCATCTGCCGAATGCAGATGCATCCGTCGGACTGCCAGATGGTGAAGCGTGATTCATCACTTCAGAGATCGCCTATCCACTGCTCCAGAGTCCAAATGGCGGTGAGCTTTACACCACTCCAGCCAACGCTTGGCATTGCGCATGGTGTTCTTAGGCATGTGTGTGGCTGCCCAGCCATGGAAACTCCTTTCATGAAGCTCTCGACAAACAGTGCTTGTGCTGATGTTGCTTGCAGAGTCAGTTTGGAGCTTGGTAGTTAGTGTTGCAACCGACGACAGACTATTTTTTTCCGTGCTACATGCTTCAGCACTCGGCGGTCCCGTTATTTGAGCTTGTGTGGCCCACCACTTCGCGGATGAGCTGTTCCTGCTCCTCGACATTTCCACTTCACAATAACAGCTCTTACAGTTGACCATGGCAGCTCTAGCAGGGCAGAAATTTGATGAACTGACTTGTTGGAAAGGTGGTATCCTATCATGCTGCCACGTTGAAAGTCATTGAGCTCTTCCGTACTGCCCATTCTAATGGCCATTCATATTGCCAATATTTGTCTATGGAGATTGCATGGCTGTGTGCTTGATTTTATACACCTGTCAGCAATTGGTATGGCTGAAATAGCTGTATCCACGAATTAGAAGGGCTGTCCACATACTTTTGGCCATGTCGTGTATGAAGTTTCTGATTTTTGGATAAAGATTTCAGTTCAACCAATTACGGCTTCCAGATCCGGAGTGGTGACCTGACCATGATTGTAGCCGAGGAACTGCTTTGGCAGCACCACCACGCTGCAGAGTGTGTGGTGCATGATGTTGCTGATTATGATTCTGAGGATGATGATGATCCGTTCCTTTTTGTATTTGAGGACGATGTTCACCCTTGATGGGATGGTCAGGTTATGTGCAAGTACTCTGTCATAGTTTTCAGCGACTGCTTTTGGTTTGTGCTTTCAGGATTTTCCTGAGACTGGATATTGAAGTTTTTGGAGATGTTCCATTGGATTACTCGGCATCCCTTATTTTGCATTTGTGTCTATAGCTGTTCAGACATGAGGTTTTCTTTTTACGTCCTGAGAGAAGATGATTGATGCTTACTGTTTCTACCTTGCAGAACCTATGCTTGTTCGATTTACTCAATCCTGCCATCTTATTAAATCTATTGGTGTGGTGTTCCTGATCTCCGGCATTTATTTGACTCATGTTCCATCCCAGTTAAGCTGACGTCTTCTTAGCCATTCCAACGAGCCTTTTTTTGTCTATCCCCAATCTGTCCAGCTCTTTTTTTTAATCTTCCTGCTCTTCTGTCATTTTTTTGAATTCTAAGTGTATATTTGTTGTATTTTGTTTTAGCCTTTTCCAGTGTCTTCCTTGCAATCATCGGAGCTGTTTCGCTGCTGCTTCAATTTAATTTTAACTATTCACACCTTTTGTTGGAATTATTTTTGCAAGATGAATTAAAGATAACTTTTCTGCATTGCTTTGTTCGTGATTATGTACAAATGGATTTGGTAGTCTCCTGAGATTTTTTACATAATCGGATTATCCCACAGTCATCGCTCTGTACACTTGCTTCAGCTCCATCAGGCCACCACCTAATTGTCATCTCGGCAGGTACATTCTCGAGATGCACTGGTTTTTGCAGAACATTTTGTGGACAATGAGGAGTTTCATTGTTGTGGTACCTAGCATGTTGATATCCGATTGTGACGAGTTCACTCGTCTGTTTTGGAACACTGGTAGTGCGAGTTGATTCCTAGTTTTGATTCCCTTTCTTGGGAAGATGTATGTTTTCAGGATTAGCATTATTCTATGTCAGTATTTATTGGAAATTGATTTCTGAATTTGTTTGTTACAGATTTGGTGGCCCTCTTCAACTCTTAGTTATTTGTTTCATGCCTCGTTTTCTAACTGTGGTTGTGGCTTGTTAAGTCTGTCTCTGGTGACACGTTGTTAAATCTGTTTAAAACCTTGTGGTACCTTATTAAATCTGTCTCTGGAGTATGCTCCTCCCTAAATCCATTCTCTCACTTCACATGGCATCACAGCCGACTCCGCTTGTGATAAGATCAATGCCTCTATTCTGTGTTTACTTCCAAATCTTGTGTCCCCTACCCCATGATCTTTGTACCCACCCTCCCTAGTCACACCCATCTGCTCCTGAATTCTGTACTTTTGCAGTTAAGAATGTGGAGAAGTTTGTGGAAACCCTCGACTCTTATTTTGTAACTTTACCTGGCGGAAGCAGCTCGCGTGTGCTAAAATCCTGCTCTGCGGCTCGTGCACATCCTCTTTATACTCTGTTCACCCTATAATTTGCCAATGGTTATCTTCCATCTGTTTGGCCATCACCATATTACATAAACAAGGTACAAAAACCAATCCCCTTAACTATACACCTGTCTGCTTATTTCCAATCATCAGCAAGGTCATGATCAAATCATTCCTTTTCTGTAATGGCCTGATCTCAGTGCTCAGTTTGGATTCAGTCCAAGTCACTTTCCCTTTGACATGCTCCTTCTGCTTTCCCAACATGGATGGAGGCCATCACGATCAGACATGAGATCAGGGCCGTTTCTCTAGACATATTGCGATCATTCGATACAGTCTGGCACCCCACCTTGCTCGCCAAACTCTCTGCCTATGGCATTCAAACCAACTCCACACATGGCTTCCTGACTTCCTCTACTCTTGCATACAATGCATGGCTCTTAATGGGATCCTCTCCTCTTCCTTACAAAGCTGGAGTGTCCCCAAGGCAGTGTCCTGGGCCCTCTCCTATTTCTAATCTTTATCAACCTCTCTGACTCTGGAAAGTCGTATTTATCTCTTTGCTGATAATTCCACACTCTGCTGTATCATCCCTGATCCTTGAGATAGACAAGCAACAGCCTCTTCCCTCTCTGTAGACCTTGCTATAATCAGGAGCTTGTCAAACACTAGGAATATCTCTTTCAATTGTGGAAAATCTCACACCCTCACTCTGTCTCTTCAAAAGGATCATCTGGAAAAAAAACTTCCCATTCCCACTCTTTACAATCCTCTTGAAGAAGTTCTGTCTCTCAAACTCTTTCAATCTTCACTCAAACCTCTCTATTAGCCATGATCTTTCTTGAGCAAATCATACTTCTCAGTTGGCCTCAAAATGCAATCGCCAACTGGGCATCCTCCATCATGCCACATCCTTCCTTGGCACACCCGAACTCGTATCCACCGGCAAGCTTTCATTCGCAGATTTTTGGTGTGCTGCTCTCCCCTCTGGTCTGGTGCCCCTGCCTCAGACCTTGCTCAGCTTGATTCCCTGAAAACCAAGTAATTCAAGATAATTGGAATCTCCCGCGATGAAGCTGAGTCTTTGGGCCAATCACGTTCACATCACAGACAGGTCGGTGGTCTCTCTGTCTTCTACCGCATCCCTTCTAGTCTTGCACCCTCTGCTCTTTCCATGTTCTTCTCACATCCCCCTCCCTCCCCCCAAATATTTCTGCAGGGTGCACATAGTTTGCCAGCAACCCCTTTCTGTTGAAACTCCAAAAATCTGGAATCATTGCTCACTTCCACTCATTCATTCCTCTTTTAGCTTCCTGTGAAATGAACTTCCTCAGTCTCTTCAATCCCATTCTTCCTTTCAGTGCTTCAAGACGGCTGTCATTATCACCATCTCAGGTCATCCCCCCATCTAAAACTATTGTCTTTTCTACCCCTGTAACCCCACCCCACAAGCCCACATTTTTCTAACTTTCCAGTTTTTCCTTCCTGAGAATTTGCCGCTGTATCCATCTTTTCCACCCCATGCGTCCTCCTCTCACCCTCATTCTTCCGCACATTCCTTATTTCTCCAAGTCTCCCTCCATTTTGTCCCTCATCGCTGCTGTTCGTGTGGTTCCCCTTCCATTTATACTGTTCCTTTTGTTCTGTTATGTCCTGATCCATGCTGTGTTCTAGTTCTTCCACAAGCCTCGACTTTGTATACAAAATAAACTCCTGGATTTTTGTTCTTATGTCGATATACATGTTCTCCATTTTTATTGGTTTACCTGCTGTGATCGTGCACCTGGCACACACGTATATCTCTGCCAAATCTCACATGAATGTGAGAATGTGAATAGCCGTTCTGCCAATTTTTGTCGATCTACGCGCAGAGCTTCAAATCATCCATGTACAGGATTTGTGTTTTGCCAAATAGTTGTAGTTGTCCAAGTGATTGGTTTGGTAACCATGCAGCAAAAGAAGGAAGACATGACAGTGAGCAAGAAATGAGAGCTAAATAATACGTATAATTGTCATTCAGATTCAGGTAAAAAGGTCCACCGTCTTCTACTGTATGTGCAACTCGTGTCCCCAAGGCATCGTAACAAGAAAGTGAAGAATTAAAAAAAAAAAAATCCAACCATTTGTCTTGTACCCCCAAAGTAGCTGTGCACTAACGAACATCATTCGTGAAATTTGCTTCTTTGAAAAATTTCATGTGTTGAACAATTCCGCAGTCCTTCAAACACAATTCTCAGCATGAGTTGCTATCAGACATTGAAAATATTTCAAAAGACCCTTTTGTGCAATTGCATTCTTGTTTTCCACTTTTTATTGTACGCTTGAACTCAACTGTTCAAGTGTTCCACATGCCAGTGGAGCATTTTTCATTGAATAATGGACATCATGTCGAGTGCTGCATATTCTGGGACTCAGCCTTACAATTGTATATGGTCGAGTTGGTATTTTACACCCAGCATTGCATTAACACTTGGCAACAGCTGACACCGATGTGTAAGCAGTTGAGACGCTGCCACATTTGCCATGGTTGGCCAGCTGTAATTGTATTTTAACAGTGCCTGGTATGGTTTCCAGGTGTGTGCTGTATATTTGTCGTGATGCATCCTCAAGTGTAGATTTTAATGGTTGCATGGCATCAAAAAAACTGTGATGTTTTGTGATGGTGAAGTGATGTCTGATTATACAATGGGTTGTTTCCCATCCATTTTCTCCATCAGTCAGTCTGTTCTGTTGTTCAGTGCTCTTCTGAAGTCAGTTGGAGCGATTCTGGCCAGCACATAAATAAGTTCATGTCCATTGGTCTGAGGCATTCACGAGCAATCAGAATTCAATCCAAGGTCAATGTTCCTCATGCGTGCGGATATTTCCCATTCAGCACATGCAGACTCGGCAGTGGAGAAACGGAGAGCATGGGCAAGGGTGGTGGTTCTTATCAATGTTAGGTTGGGTGCCCAATTCGAAATTTCAACTTTGTAGAGGATGGCATGACGAACACTCACTTTAGCCGTAATCTTCCCAATATGCATTTGATGTCGGCGTGTGCTCGTGAGTCACTCCCAGATAACTTTGGTTAGGGAGGTAGTTAAGCTGTGCCCTCTTTTATGCTGCGTTACATTGGCGTTTATCCACGAGATTATTCAAGTGAAAGCACATACTTGCATTTCTCATCAGGTTTGCCTACATGTTAATCTCCTCAATGAATGAGGTGAAACCATCTGAAACCCTCATTTTGGTGCACTCGCACTGAAACTCCATTCAGCATAAATTAAGCCGATCATGCCAATATGGATTGGTTGGTTGTATGTGGAGATATCGAACAGCATTGGTGCTTACAC
Source organism: Eptatretus burgeri (assembly GCF_056783735.1). NCBI lineage: Eukaryota > Metazoa > Chordata > Myxini > Myxiniformes > Myxinidae > Eptatretus > Eptatretus burgeri. Next base: position 65,268,337 of record NC_140961.1, read on the forward strand.
ACTACCTTGTTGAAGACCATTACGCCGTTGGTACCAGTGCCTCAGTTTTTTTGCATAACTCCACATAAAAATAATTTATTCTCAAGCAGAGTATCTACAAGCTCTGGTCTTAATAGGAAGGTCTTGGGCCATGAAGTCACCAATGACTGACAGTGTCATATCCATCCATCCATTGGGACCATGCTCTGTGCATAGCGTTGGTGCTGCCTAAGCAGTCTCCTTGGCTATTGGGTACAATGCTGTACAGGATGCCACTCCGACACAGTATACCAGCATGCTGGCACTCATTTTGCCGACCTCGGAAGGATGACAGGCAGAGTCAACCCCACCTGGTATTAATTCAACAGCTGAGCTGGATTTGAACTCAGGATCCTAGGATCCTAAGCCGACCACCCTAACCATTAAGCCAACACCAGGCACAATGTCATATGCAGCTGAAAAATCAACAAACACAACTCCTGCTCTCAATATTTTTTTAAAACCATGCTATATGTGCTGGGTAAAACTGAGCCGATTGTTGTGCACAATCTTCCATGGTGAAAGCCAGCCTGTTCAATGATTACGTGGTCTTCAATGTTTGGGGTGAGCAGGTTCAGCATTAGTTGTTCAAATAGCTTATATGTGAAGGCACAGCAGGAAAATTGTTCTAACTTGCTTATGCAATTATGCACCTTCCTCCACTTCAAACGTGCCACTACATGGGCGTGCCGCCAGGCTTTTGGTAATTTTTTTGAAACCCATGGCAGACAAGTTGTATAATCGCAGTTGCCATCTTCAAGTCGATAGTCAGAAGTCTTTCGTTTGTTCTATTTGGACATGGTCATGCCTGGGGCAGCCTTCCCAATTTTTCTTGTCTGCTAGTATCATCATTGAGTTCTCACATTTAAAATAGCTTCATAAATATGAGTTCCTCGGGTTGTGTTTGGTTTGTTCTCACTTTGCATGCATCGATCATTTACAAGATTTGATAAATGGCCTCATTTGCAGTTGTAGCACTGACTTAGCCTTCTTTGGGTCATTGTGAAATTTCTGCATTGCTGTCCATTCATTTTCGCTGTCGTGTTTAAGATCTGTTAATTTAATTATTAACTGCTCGGATTGCTGGGATTTTACCAAGAAGGCTGTGGTCAACTCTTCTCTCCCCACTTGCAAAAACTGAGTCGGCGCAACTTTGTAGAAATTATGTCACTGAACAAAAATTCTTCTTTGCCTTTCTTAATACTCATACATTACGTATGTCCATTTTGGAAACATTGGTCGTTATTTTCATGCATGTGGCCAATTTAATTGCTATGACATTAATTTTTTTATATCCGTGTTTCAGAAAAATATTGTGTATGCTCTTGCTTTTTTTATTCATTATCCCCACGCTTTTTGAAAAAAAAATGGGGGATATTGTAATCGGCTCCCTCTGCCTGTGTCTGTCCGTCCGTCACACAATCTCCTCCCAAACGGTTGTGCAGAAATTCACCAAACGTAGGGGTTATGATAACCACAAGGCAAGAAAATGTGAGAGCAGTATCATTTTTGGCCCCACCCCCTGGGTAGGGGTCAAAAGGTGAAATACTGCAAAATTCAATTTTGGGCACATTGTAGATGCAATCAACATTGGGAGACGCATTAAATATGTAACGATATTTTTGGATTTTATCCCCTGGGTTCATGCCCCAGGGGCTGGGGACTGAGTCACAGGAGTCAAAATGGAATTTTTATAAACTCAAAATTTGATATTGGGTCATTCCTCGTGGAATTTTTTGCCATCTTTCAAATTTGCTTTAGGTGGGAAGCATGGGGATTTGCGATGGCTCACCATCGACTTCCCTCGAATATACTAGTTATTACCCTTGCCAAAGGAGAGGGTATTGCATTTGGGTCCGTTTGTTTGTCTGTTTGTCTGTCTGTCTGTCTGTCTGTCCGCACAGAACGTTCGTGTTTTTCTCCACAAACACTTGTAGCATTTAGACGAAATTTTCAGCATTGGTGCGACTACTCATGTAGAATGTTTTAATCATAATTATAGCATCATAGGCAATGTGGTGTGGCAGCCATGTTGGAAAAATGGAAAAACCTTTAACCTCTGTATCTCCTCTGTATGGAAAAAATTGAAACTTGGCACACACCAAGTACTCCTGATGGGGAATGAGTGTGATGTTTTTAATAATGACGTAATAGGTTCCTTCATTGAGACATCACAATTGTATATGTAGAACGCTACATCCAATCAGTATGAGCATTTTTGAGGGTCATCTAGGGATAAAATGGTCCATAAAAATTTTCTTGATGAAGTCATCCGTCATGTGATTCAGAAGCCTTATTGTTTTTGAGTTTTTTTTTAAACCTTTAAAATTATTTTTCTCTGAAATGGCTGAACCAGTCATCACTGCCAGCATTTACAAACTGGCAGTTCTAATTATGTCTCTTATTAATTACGTAACACACCAGTACACAAACTCCACACAAAATACATCACACAAGACTACACAACCCCCACACCACGCACTACACAACACAAGTCCTGGTGAGAGTCTGCAATCTCTGATTGCTCTTTTTCTTGTTTTCATTCTTCTTTTTACAGAAAAAGCACAACATTTCAGAACTGTACATATTTTATCAAACCGTAAAGCATTTTAAGTGTAAAGCAACAAAAATATTTCGATATCAAGGAAAATAGTTCACCACATGTAAATGCAATTGTAAATTCTGACCAAAACAACTACATTATTCATCAGCTAGAGAATTGTTTTTAAAGCTATATGCTATATTATTTTTGAAGCATTGCTCCAGAAGACATACTGTTTATTATTATGGAATCACAAATAAATGGAATATTATGTGACATCGTTTGTATGAGTTTGAACATTACACTGATGAAGTTTTCTTTTTTCCTTGTGCTCAAAACAATCTGCAAACATTTTCGTTTCAACATCCTTCTTTGCCGGTACAATAATCTGAATGCCAGAAAGGTTGCAGCAAATCTCGAGAACGGGTTTAGTAAAAGTCTTGATGTCAGTGTTTTGGTGATACAAACAAAGGAATGCCCGAGCCAGGACTACGTACAGTTCAACTGCAGAAACATTTTATCTTATGCATTCAACAGGTTTCAACGATGACAAATGACATACTTAACGAAGATACAAACAACATGACTTTCTCGACGAGCCCGATGAATGAAAATATTTCTCGACACCGTCCAAAATGGAGAAGCTTCACACTGAGTATTGCACTCATGATTCAAAGATCCATAACATTAACACTGATGGTGGTAAAGCTACTTGAAACTTTACTTAGAGATTCAAAGGAGAGATGTTTTTAAAAAAAAAAAAACTTATTATTGTGCAGATTAAAAAGAAAACAGCAATCTGCAGTTGGGAGAGTTCATATTCACAAATATATGAGAATCGCAAAGGAAAAAAACACGTGACAATATAACTGGCTCAATGTTTTAACGTCAACAAGACAAAAACTCAGCAGGTCCAACTTTTCAGCCAGAGTGGACTACTTCATCATGGACTAACAGAGGTCACATGTGCTCAGATCTTCAACGCCTCTTAGAGGGAACGAGTGAGGCTTCGGGTGGGCAGGGGGGTAGTAGTTGGAGAAGCAAGATGGTCGAGACTTTCTGAGCCTGTTTCTTTTTGACAAAACCCTCAACTCTTCTGAGTAAGTGTTTTAACACCATTCAGGGTTATCCGATTTTGGTTTTCCTCAATTCCTTAAAAAATCCCTTCAAAAGCTAGTGTACCCCCCACCCCCCTGTCAATCTATCTTGTCTGACCAGTGTTATTTGTTAATTTGTTCTAACTTGTGTTTATCATATTGCAAATCCATTGAATTGTCTCCTTGTGCATACTTGATTGTATAATACCAATTCTGAGTGGAGATTTGTCTCTGCCTTGGATACGCCATGTGCTTGTGAGTGCTAAGCCTTGCACATTACCTCCTTCCTTCTTTGCAATGATTCCTCCCTCATGCTCATAAAAAAACATCCTTCACTATTTGTCGACTGAAAACTGAAAGACAAACGACTTTTTCACAAAAAAAATCCTCATACCCCCCCCCCCGCCCCGAACCCCCTTGATAAATGCTTCTTGACAAGCACACAATGTTTTTCTCATGATGAGGAATCAATATTGATCAATAGAAGTGAAAATATACCTATATTTTCACTTGTATTGATCAATAAAAAGCCTCCATTCCAATTCTCTGTTCTTCATCTGTGGAAATTTCTACTGCAACCATACCAACTGGCTGGCTATCACCTCCGCAACAAAAAGCCAAGACATTGCAGCTCTGGCCTTTTTTGACTCCCATATGAGTCTGAAACAATTTGTAATTTCCTAATCCAGGTCTCTGCACCTTCTATTTCCTCCTTACTCAACATGGTAAGGATAAACTTTCAAACAAACCTCACTTACTCCACCTCTGTCTCGCTTGTCTGGTTATGTTCTTATCATAGCCCATAACTCTCTGGCTATTATTAGAGAGTGACCTCAATGCTGCAAATGTGGCTGTTCATGTAGGCGAGCTGGCAGGCACTGAAATCTACCCTCTCCTAAAAGGCATGGGCTGCCATCTCTGCTGCATCTGATATTGATTACACCTGGGAAAACTTTCATAAAACTTGATCCCGCTCATGCCCTGGTTTATCCCATCCCATCGGTGACTAGCCTATCAAACTTCTTGGCCCCTGCACACTGAACCTTGTGGTGACGGAGTTGCATTCAGCAGTCTATGTTTGTCGGCAAGCCAGAAAATGACCATCAATGAAATGATCATCAATAATTTCATCAATGATCTGTCTGATTCCCTGGAAAATTCTGCTTATCTCTTTGGTTAGAATTCCACCCTCTACGGTATCATTTCTCATCCTTCAGACAGGCAGACAGCAACCTCTTCCCTCTCTGCAGATCTTGATGTAATCAGGAGCTAGTTTAACAGTTAGACTATGTCTTTCAACCATGACAAATCCCACATCTCACCCTGTCTCTCTGAAAGGACCATCTGGAAAACCCTCCCATCTACTTCCTCAACAAACCACTTGAAGAAGATAAGTCACTTCAACTTTTGGGGCTCACCCTCAGCCATGATCTTTCTTGGATATACCATATTTCCAAAATGGCCTCCATAGACAACCACCGACTGGGAATCCATCCTTCATTGTGCAAGGTCTTTCCTTCGCCAATCTGAACTTCTGACAACCTATAAGGCCTTCATTTGCAGTTTGATTGAATACGACTCTTCCTTTTGTGCTGGCACCTCTACCTCACAACTTGCCCTTTTTGATGCTCTTCCCCTAAGAGTACCTCATCCTCTTCTGAAATGTGCTTGCTCAACAGGTATTTCTCACTTAAAGAAGTCTTCTATTTTTGTGTTGAATGATCTTTAGTAATATATTACCGACTTGTGAAATCAAGGCAATCGTTCTGTTATTTGAACATTCTCTTTCTTTGACACTGGTATGGAGACTGACTTCTTCCACCTTTGAGGCCACACAATTTCACTCCAGTTCTGTGCACAGATAGATAGCTGTGAAAAATTCGATCGTCTCCTCCCCAAATACTTTAAAGAGTTACATTTGAATTTCATCAGCACCTGGTACTTTTCCATTTGTCAGCTCTTTCAAGGTTCTACTTGCATCACATTATATCATTGGTTCTTGCTCATATTCTCTGAAGGTTGTCATCATATTGCTTTCTCGGTTTGTATAGAGTTTCAGAATAGTCCTTCCATCTTTTTCTTTCACCTGTGTTTCTTCTGTCAGATATTTTCCTGTTCTACTCTTTAGGAACCCAGTCCTACACCTAAACTTCCTGTGATCTATCTGATCTTTTTAAAAAGATTTCTTGTTTTTCCCACTCTGTTGTCACTTTCTATCTAATTGCATGCATCCTTGAAACATGTCTTAGTCTTTCCGAGCTTGGAGTTGGAGGTCGGCATTTAGACACTTAATGTCCTCTCTTGATGTGCTTTTGGTTTTCATCTCTTCTCTTCTGTCTGCAATATTGATTGCCTCTTTTGACAGCCGTTTAGCCTTCTTCTTTCTGCTTGCTTTTGGGATGTTGGCCTCTTCTTTTACGATGTCTTCACCGTCTTGCCACAATTCGGCTGGCATTCTGTCAACCAAGTCTAGCTCTGCATAATGTTTTTTCACCTTTTGTAACCTCCACGAAACGAAGGGGGTGGAGGTTATTTTTCACCCTTGTCTGTCTGTTTGTATGCAGGATATGTCAAAGAGTTATTGTTGGATTTGGATGAAATTTGGTGAGCAGGTTGGGTGTTTGACAAGGACAAATCGGTTACATTTTGGTGAAGATCCAAATCTGGATCCGGATCAGATAATTTTTTATGTGATTCTTCACCATTGAGAGATGGTGCCAAAAATGATATTTAGCACAATATCTCAAAAGTTGTGTACGGATTCGGATGAAACTTGGTGGACAGGTTGCATGTGGGACAAGGATGGAGTGATTGGATTTTGGTGAAGATCCGAATCTGGAATCTGGATACAATAATTATTTAATTTTTAAAGTGCTTGTTCACCATTGAGAGATAGGGCCAAAAACGATATAGTACTGTATCGCACGTTACTTCAAACATGTATTGGGCCTGATATGTTCTCGTGGATCAGGCATTACATAGCAGAGGTATGCACTCCACCAAGTGCCTTTCTAGTTTAGATATGTTTTCAAGGTCCTATCTGGTTGGAATTTTGTTTGTTTTTTTTTCTCCTTTCTCAGTTTGACCTGAAGCATTGCCACAGGAGTTCATGATCTGTCCCACAGTCTGCAACTGGCAGTGTGTTGCCAGATTGCACAGCATTTCTACTAATTATAATGTAGTCAATCTGATTACTTAGCAAAAAATTACCTTTTACTTGTCAATCTGATTTTTGCCAAGTTTGTTGGTCTGTAGTGTTTGTCTGTCTGTTTTTCTGTTTGTCACACGATTTTTGGCCACAGTTTTCAAGCAATCATTCTGAATTTTTTTTGTGTGTGTGGGTGACCAGCCATGGACAGCAACACTTAATTTTTGGTGAAAATCCAAATTCAGATCCGGATCTGAAGATTTTTTTAAAGTGATTCTTCACCATTGAGAGATCAGGCCAAAAACTATACAGTACTGTAACTCCATTATATTGCAATGTTTGGGGTCCAAGGATCGACATCACGATCTAATGGGATCGCGGAACTTCCGTCAGCCATGTTTCAGCGTCAGCGACCCTGAAGTCTTTCATGGAAGGCCGATGGAGTCGTGAAAACACAATGCATTTCAACTGCACGATGTTTTTGTTGAAGCCGATGATGTACATATTCACTGGAGTTTCAATCATTTACTTACTTGACATGGATGCTATTTTGGTGCCAAAATCGCAGAAACAAGTGATTTTTTGGTGAAAAATTGGATTAAATGAAAGTGAAAGTAGAAGATTTTTTTTCCAGGAAATGGGCGGCACTTGTAAATTTTATGCGATTGTGAAAATTGCATGTGGGCAAATGGATAATTACCGATCGTACAAAACTCATCAGTTTTTCTATTTTACTTACTTAATTATAAAGAGATAGAAGTGTTATAAAAAAATCTAAAACATATATACAATACATTTACATAGCGAACAAAACATAGAACAGTAAGGCAAACAGAATTTTTGAAAGAGCAAAGAATGATAACATGTCAACACGGAACATCAATGGATGAGTAAGATGAAATAAAAGAACTGCAACTTAAGTTGACACTAAAGAACTGTAACTGCTTACATATAAAATTTTATATAAAAATCACATTAAATACATGTACACATAACAGTGAACAGAACATTTTACAACAACACAAGGACAGCTACTTAGGGTGTTCCAAAAAAAATGAAAGTTTGATTTTTGCTGCTCCCTGAATTTGTCTTTGTTCCAATACCCCATAAGAACTTATACGTCAAAAATGAACAAAATTCCATGATATTTAGGGATTCCTCAAGTTGGCACAATTATGTCCATTTTGGAGAGGGCATTTTGCACTGCAATGTCAAAAAGTTCATCTAGGTCTCCTTGGAAAAACTATTCTTTCATCCAATATGACTGCTGTGGTTTTTGAAAATATCAAAAAAACATATTAATTGTGAAGTGTACTGCGTTGTGCATATTCGACGGCAAGTTGTCAGTTACAGTTTGGCAAATTTCAACAATATTGTGCCAACTTTAGGAACCCCTAAACATCCTCCAATCTGCTTCAAATTTGGTGTGTATGTTTCTACTGTCAAATGGAACAAAGGCACATCCAGGGAGCATGAATATTCATACTTTTATTGTTTTACCCCCTATTATGAAGCACCCTAAGCTACATGTATATAAAATAACAAAACTTATATGCATGCGCAACATGAAACAAAGGAGATTAAACTTTTAACTGCTTGGCTCTGGTGAAAAAAAGATTCTGTCTTCTTATCTTCTCTCGCTGGTGAAATCGCAAAAGGTTATGGATGGATTCACACGAAACTTTGTTTCGGGGAAGTTCCACGAGGAAGGACAGATTGGGAGTTCCACGAGGAAGAATTTATTCAATTTTGGTGAAGATACGAATCCAAATCTGGACACGATAATTATTTGATTTTTTTTTTACTGATTCTACACCTTTGAGAGATGGGGCTAAAAACGATATTGCAATATATCTCAAAAAGTTGTGGATGGATTCGGATTAAATTTGGTGGACATGTTGGGGATGTGACAAGGACTAATTGATTCGATTTTTATAACGATCAGAATCTGTATCCGGATCAGAGAATTTTTCAAGTGATTCTTCATCATTGAGAGATCGGGCCAAAAATGATATGTAGCACAATATCTCAAAAAGTTTTGGGTGGATTCCGCAGTGGTGGATGAGTTGGTTAGGTGACAAGAACAAGCCGATTCGATTTTTGTTAAGGTCCGGATTCCAATCCGACCTCTCAGTGACATACAAAATATTAAGTATTCATCCTGGCAGAGGTATGCGCTCTACTGAATGGCATTCTTCATGTGAAAATTGCTCCAGTTCTGCTAAGTCTGGGGATCGTCAATGGACTGCAATATTCAAGTCGCGCCATAAATGTTTGATTGCGTTCAAGTCAGGACTTTGACTGGCGACTCAACAACATTTATTTCCTTCTTAATCAGCCACTCCAGTGTGGTTTTCGCTTTGAGCTGTGGATCGTTGTCCTGATGAATTTGTGAATCCCCGATCCAGTTTCAGATTCATGGTCCACTCAAGCAGGTTTTCATCAAGGATTCTCTTGCACTTTGCACCATCCATTGTTACTTCTATCCTGACAAGCTTGCCAGTCCCTGCTGATGAAAAGCAGCCCCATAACTTGACGCTGCCACCATCATGCTTGACAGCAGAGATAGTATTGATTTAGTGATGCACAGTGTTAGACTTGGACGAGTTGTCACGCTTTGAATTTCGACCAAAAAGATCAATTTTTGCTTCGTCTGGCCACAACTTTTCTCCACATGCCTGCAGTATCATCGAGATGCTTTTTCGCAAGCTACATACGTATTAGCTTTCAGATGCATCTCTTTTCAGTAATGGCTTCTTCAGATACATCCCAAACCAGTTTCCTGTTTTCCCAGCTGCTGAGTTTGGATGGGCAACCTGACCTGGGTAGAGTCTGGGTAGTATGACGCATCTTCCACGTCTTCATGATGGATTTCACTGAACTCAAATGGATAACAAGTGACTGAAATGTACTAATAACCCTCTCCTGGATGGTGCTTCTCCACCACGTTATCTGACTTTTTGGAAAGCTCCTTGATCTTCGTGTTTACCATATTGGTTGAACAAGTGAGTTTCACCTGAAAACTCCTCAGACAAGTGTAGGGGAGCTTAATTTTTTTTTTCAACCACTAATTGCATTCAAGTGAAACCTATTACACATTCAAGCACTGGTGGCTGTGGTCCCTCTGGGAATGTCATGCTCTACAAGTGGGCCTCAGCTATCCCAGAAGAGCGTCAGCATCACTTTTCCAGCAGACAGCTGTGTGCGGAATTTGTTGGGCTTCGGTGAAGTTGAATGGCGCCATTCTTTGCTTGCCCTCTTCTTTTCTGGCTGAAAGCAGTGGACCCAGCTTTCATCTCCGGTCACTACATGCTGTAACAAAGCGTCACCTTCTGTTTTGTAATGTCGCAGAAGTTCGTCACATGTGTCCACTCGCCGTTCTTTCAGTTCGGGTGTGAGTTGTCTTGGCACCCACCTTGCAGACACTTTGCGGAAGCCCAGCACATTGTGAATGACATGGTGTGCTGAATCATGGCTACTGTTCAATTTGGAGACCACGCCATCCAGCATCATGCGACAGTTTTCCCTTAGCACGCACTCAACTCCTGCAACCATTTCTGGTGTGTTGGCTGTGTGAGGCCGGCCTGAGCAAGCAGCGTCCGCCACACTGGTGAATCCACTTTTAAACTTCCTGTCCCAGTCCTACACCTGCTGCAGTGATAAACATGCATCACCATATTGCATTTTCATTCTGCGATGGATTTCACTGGGATTCACACCCTCACTTCCCAAGAAACGATGGCAGAACGTTGCACCTCCCTGGTACATGCTTCTAAGGGAGCCGCCATCTTGGAACTGCTCCACTGACGTCATCTGCTCAATGTTGCCAGATCCAAAAGAGGCAAAACATGACTCTTACCCATAGATACAACATATGTCGTCTACAACTACAACCATTACATTCTCGAATTTATATCACCATTTTAAGGTTACTAATTGACTGGCCATCGTATTAAGTTTTATTTGAAGGCATCATGGAATAAGCTCAGGTGGCATCAAAATGTGAAAACTTTGCAGTTCTGTGTGTGTGTGTGTGTGTGTGTGTGTGTGTGTGTGTGTGTGTGTGTGTGTGTGCGTGCATGCGTGCGTGCGTGCGTGCGTGCGTGCGTGCGTGCGTGCGTGTGTGTGTGTGTGTGTGTGTGTGTTTTTGTGTGTATATATATATATATATATTTATATTGAGGCGGTTGGGATTACACATTTTTAAAGAAGAAGGTGCTTCCAATCAAAGTAAAAAAAATAAAACTTGATCGACTGCTAATTTGAGCAAAATAGCAGCAGCAGACCCACTCTCAGCCTGAGACCGGTCTGCTCCTGATTTTTTGCTCAAACTAGTGGAGTCGATCTATTATTTTACTTTGGTTGGAATCACCTTCTTTAAACATGTGTAATCCCAACTGCCCCAATCTTATACAAAATATATATTGTTATGGTTGTGGGGGTAGATGGAGGAATTTCATCAGAAAGTTAGGATTGAAAAGAGTTGTTTGGTCCGTTGACATGTTGGAGGCATCTCGATGTAATTAAGTCGGGAAGCTGTGAGCTTAAGTGTTACGTATCACCACACGAGAGGGGGGGGGGGTGGTGGTGCGGTGTCAATTAGATAGGGATTAAGGCCAAGTACCCCAGTATGTGATTGCACCCCTGTGACTTTTCCCTATGTTTTTACAGCGCAGCGGCATTGCGCTGTTATATAATTGGCTATTCTGTCCTGTGTCTTCTGTCACGTCTTCTGTCACACTTATGGCCGCGTACGTCCCTTTTATCTGAGGGCGATAAATAGAAATTTGTCCAACGTCACAACTCTTCCCATCATGCATGCTAATTCACCGTGTCTACATTTAAATTTTATAACTGCAAAATTGTTTCATCATTCTTAACCAAGACTTTTACTGCCCCCAGCCACGCGATATCGAAGCATTCGCTTCTTGTTGTATTACAAACAGTGGAAGAATTGCGTTTTTATAACATGACCAGGTAGGCAAGCAGCCGCACCTCCAAGGGTGACGGCAAGCGAAGTCACGCCCCAGAGTGTGAATGATGGGCGTGACACTAGTGGCAGGAAGAAGAGGAGGGCGTAGGAGGCGGCGATCAGAGGACAGGAAAGCAGCTCGTAGCAAGGAAGAATGTACAAGTGTGGAGTGAGGGACGCACATGGTCGAGAAAGAACGTAGCTCGGAGATGGCCTGTAAGAACAAGGTTTCACTGCTGGCTTTCCTTCGACGTATGAAAATAGCACGATTCTTGTATTCGGGCTGAGGTGATTTGGCTCATGTGGTAAAGCGAGACGTCAGCCATCGACTCTTGGCTGGTCATTTGAGATGGACCTCGAAGCCTCATGTATGTCACCAAAGGGGATGGCGCCGTTCTAATGTGCACGGGGTCTCTGAGCCTTGGTGTTGAAATTGCCTGATGTATGTTTGCCCTGCTGCGAGAGAGCCACTTGGCACTATTTTGCGCACTTCTACATGTGCAGGGCGAAACACCTCCATTCTAAGTCCCACAAAGACCATCTCTGGACCAAGCTAAGTTCCAGAATAAGGGAAGGATTTGATTTTACTTTGTTTCCCCTTGTCTGTATTTAAGTCTGTGTGTAGAGGTGCTTTGACTTTATACTTTAGAGTATCTCACGATTTTTATTATATCTGAATTCTTGCCCTTTGTAAGTATTTGTCTCCATTCATGAAATCCCATGATTATTTTAAGTTGCTGTGTCTGTGTATTTGTCATGTGGTTTGAGTATAAACCCCCTTGTGCTGTGCTTCCATGTGCCTCCGTCACTCCGCCATTGCACCCCACCCCTCCTGCACACGTCATAATCTCAGAGGATCAACGTTTCCGCCTCCTCAGGAAAAAACACTCTGTTATCCAGGCTGGCAGTGTTAACTGCTCGTCACCACAAATTTGGGTCAGGAGTTTAACCTGGATATATATTTATTTTAACACTACATATATATATATATATATATATATATATATATATATATATTTATATGTAGTGTATATATATATATATATATATATATATATATATATATATATATATATATATATATACATATATATATATATATATATATATATATATATATATGATCCCCGACTGCATTCCTTAGTGGGTTAAGGGAGGTGTTTTGGGCCCTCACAAAAAAATAATACCTGATATCTTCAAAATGCCACAGGATTAGAACAGCACCCCTGCCCATTTGTAATAATTGCCTTCTGCTTCTCCTTATCTCACTGCTCAAACACCCTGGTCTCTTTCTGCCTCTACCCTTCCACATCACTGGAATATCGCAACTTGCACTCCACACATTTGCTCCTTGAAGGTTACCCATTTATGTAATGCTGATTGCCCTCTTGTTAGCGTCTTCCAATCTACAACACCAAGTTCTCTTCTCATACCCTTAAGGTTTGCCTTCGATAAAATCTAATGGCTTTACTCAACTTTCCGGAACTTCATTGACAAAATGCTTGCACACACTATGATGTGGTCACTTGATCCTAAATTCTCCTCGACCTCCACTTCCTCCACCATGTTGGGATCATTGCATAAAAGGAGGTCAAAAACTGCACTCCACATGGTAGGCGTATCCACAAACTGGGATAAACGCAATGCTGGCGTGTGTTCTGTTAGCAAATGGCTTGCCATGTGGCTTGCTTGATTCAAAGCGCTGAAGCAGGCACCCCAGCGGAACCGAGTGCTTGGCACTGCTTTACAACATGGCGGCCACCAACGTAAACAATACTATCATGGGACTCGAGCAAATGCTGTCCGGGCTGTTATTTTCAGTTTTACTCGATCCTCTTCTGACAACTTCTATAAACGAATTGATTGCATTAGCAGTGGCTACAGAGTACGAGGAAGAGGGAATGAAAGATAAAGAAATGGGGAGTCAGAAGGAGGATTCCCCTGCCAAGGTTATCTATGGACCTACCACTGTGCAATTTGGGGGTGGGAGGAAGAAGGGGAGTTTGTAGGTTTGTAGATCTTGAAGAATTAGGATGAAAAGTCAAAATAGAAGTAAGAAGAAGTAACAATAAAAGTATTAAATGCACGTATCAGCTAACCCATATTTATGTGCAACTAAAATGGCCACCAGTCTTTTAGTCGGCCATCTTTGATCAGATCACAAAATGAAGTGAGATGCACATGTATGCTATCATGTACTGTGCTTGTGCCAAGTTTGAACAAAATCGGACCATGTATGTCTGAGAAATGGTTGTGGACATATTTAAGTAACAAAATGGCCACCAGTCGGCCACCTTGGATCTGATCTCGAAAAAACAAAAAGACATGCATATGTTGGCTTTCATTCTTTATCTGTGTGCCAACTTTGAACAACATTGGTAAATGTATGTCCGAACTAGAGGGGGAGCACTCGGGAGAGTGCAAAACCTCCGCCGCCAATACTGCTGGGTCACTCAAGTGAACCTTATATCTTATTCATGAAATATGATGTCAACAGTGCTGACAGAGTTATCGTTCTTTTCTCCAACATTTTTTTTTTGGGGGGGGGGGGGGTTGGAAATCACTTAAAACATGTGAAAATGCAAAAAAAAAAATCGAAATTTTGTTGAAAGAAAAAGTTGCAAAAATTTATTTTTTCTCGAACAATTTTTTTTTTGGGGGGGTTGGAAATCACTTTAAACATGTAGAAATGCCAAAAATAAATTTTTCTTTTTTGGGGGGGGTAATTTTTTGGGGGGGGTTGGAAATCACTTAAAACATGTAAAAATGCAAAAAAAAATTTTCTCAAACAATTTTTTTTTGGGGGGGGGGGGTTGGAAATCACTTAAAACATGTAGAAATGCAAAAAAAAAAAAATATTTCTCTAACAATTTTTTTTTTTGGGGGGGGACCAAGTCCAAAATTTAATGGCATGATCCTTGAACTATACCTAACCCCCCCACCAAGTTTCATCGAAATCCGTCTAGGAGTTTTTCCGTAATACTGTTCACAAACAAACCATCCATCCATCCATTAGGACCATACTCTGTGCAGAGCGTTGGTGCCACCGAAGCAGTCTCCTTGGCTATTGGGAACAATCCTGGATGGGTCGCCACTCCGACACAGTATACCAGCATGCTGGCACTCAGTTTGCCGACCTCGGAAGGATGACAGGCAGAGTCAACCCCACCTGGTGTTAATTCAACAGCTGAGCGGGATTTGAACTCAGGACCCTAGGATCCCAAGCCCACTACCTTAACCATTGAGCCAACACCAGGCATACAAACAAACAAACAAACAAACAAACAAACAAACAGAAAGGGGTGAAAACAGTAACCTCCATCCATCTTCGAAGATGGCGGAGGTTAAAAATGGTAAGGACGTGTTCAACATCATTTTTTTTAAAACTAAAATGTCCACCAGTCGACCGTCTTGGATCTGATCTCGAAGAAAAAAATGGTGTGTCTATGTAAGCCGTGATTCTTTATCTGTGCCAAGTTTAAACAAGATCAGTAAATGCATGTCCAGGAAATGAATGAGGACGTGTTCGACCCCGGGTTTATTTTACAACTCAAATGGCTGCCAGTCGGCCATCTTTGATTGCATTGTGAAACAAAATTATGTGCATTTGTGCACCACTATGTGTTGTCTGTGCCGAGTATGAATAAAGTCAGTCCATACATGTCCGAGATATAGTTGCGGACGCACACATGGGCATGAAAATCGAGACCAAATCCAAAAGCCCTTGTTTCGGACTAAATCCAACGAGGGCTAAAGATACTACAGAAGATTACCCACATTCTGTGTTGGTCGAGTTTGTGCATTTAATACTTACTGGAAAAAGTATAATCTGTATTCTGCAAAAATAATATTTTGATGTTTGTGTGGTGTGTGTTTAATGGTGTCTAAGGGGTGTGAAGGTCTTAAGGGTCGAAGAGATTAAAGGTGTCCATAGAGTCTGTAGGGGTCTAATGGTATGTTCCAATAGTAGTTAGGATCTAAAGGGGTCTAAGGAGTTTTTAAAGGGTCAAATTGGGTCCTAAGGGGTGTAAGGCTATAAGGGATATTAGGGGTTTAAAGGGTCTGAAGATCTAGAAGGGTCAAAAGGGTCTAAAGGATGTAAATTCTTAAAGATGTCTTAAGGGTCTTAAAAGGTCGAAGGGATTTCAAGATCAAAAGGGTCCAAAGGGGTTTATAAGCAGCCAAAAGCTCGGGTCTTTAAAAGGTATGTTCCAACAATAATTAATAGGAGTCACGTTCAACTAATGTTGAAACAATACGTAATTAAGAGACATTACTCAACAATGACGTCGTGTAACTTTTTTGCAGAAACACACAGACATGAATGATTTTTTTTGTTTTTTTCTTTTTGTAGTACAGATTGAGTATAATAAGCGTGGTGTTGGCTTAGCAGTGAGGATGGCTGGCTTGGGATCTTAGGGTCCTGAGTTTGAGCCCCGTTGGCTGCTGAATTAACACCAGCTGGGGTTGACTCAGCCTGTCATCCTTCCGAGGTTGGTGAAATGAGTACCATTGTACTGGTATAGGGGCACAGCATCAGCGGCTCAGTCATGCCGCAGAAAAATGATAGCTACCTGGCAGCCAAGCTGCCATACGCAAGAAGAAAATGAATATGCATAACAGGGTGTGCCTCTGAACATTTCATTGGTGGTCATATCGTTTTGATTCTGACTCTGGCGGCCATTTTTGCCAACATAATAAAGCACTTCTCTTAATCACTTGCTCTGCTTGCCGAGAGACTTGCAAATCAGTTGATACGGAACAACAGGTTTGGAAAGCGATAGCAAGCTGCACGCTAATGGAACACAATCCAGCCCTTGGTCCCTTGCTCCGCTTGGCATGCAGGATGGCAAGCAGCTTGCAAAGCGGTTGATATGGAACGACTGGCTTGGAAAGCAATAGCAAGCTGCTTGCTAACCGAAAACACCCCAGGATTCAATCTAATAAATCTTCCTTTCACTGTTCCTCGACATAATTTATCCTTGGCAGGTTAAAATCCCCCATAATCAATGCTTTTCTGAATTATTCATGCACTCACTCCTCCTTACTCCTCTTCCCTCACACCAGGAGTCCTATAAATGCATCCTACTAGTATCTTACTGTTTTGACAATCTCTCATCTCTACCCATACAGAATCCTCTACATTAATTCCCTCCTTAATGTCACCCCTTTCTCTTGATGCAATGCTGTCCTTTACCCAGATTGCTACTACTACTCCTATTTTCTCCTTCCTATCACACTGATGTACCTTGGAGCCTTCCAATCCTGTCCTCCAATTACTATCCTCCTTAAACCGTCTCTCACTCACTGCAACTATATCATACTCCTCGCTATTTACTTTGGCTTCAAGATCTTCCATCTTATTATTTAAACTCCTGGCATTGGTATAGAATATGTTTAACTTTTCCCTTCCTGAAATTCTATTTTCTTGCCCTGGCCGTGCCAATCACAATTACATCATCAGTTCCTTCCTTAATAGCTTCCCCATCTTTCTCTCATGGAAAAAAAATCCTGAATTCCTTCCTCGATTCCCACTGCAAACCTTGCTACCCCCTTTCTACTTTGCACATGGCCATCATTCTGGAAACACTCCCTTTGCCCCCAAAAATGATTCCCACTGTGCTTCCTACATTCAAAATCTTCCTTCCAACACCATTCTTCCAGCCATTTGTTGCTCTGCTCTATTTCGACATCTCTTGCTTGCTCAACATCTATCGCTCTTCTCATAAATTGTATTCCATATCCTGATCTTGATAGAACACCTGAAAACATTAACTCACAACCATTTTACATTTTGAACTTCTCCTAGTGCGTCGTCATTAATATTTGTCATGTCATGTACTGTGTACTGTGCCCTGGTGCACAGATAAGATTGCGCTGCAGGCTCCTGGCAGAACTGTTTTTTTTTCCTTTATGCATATTTCCTTGCATGATAGACGATCCTCCTCATGCCATCAGACACATAATTCTGCCAAAACAGTTTTGTTGGCTCAGAGACACAATCATAGAGATGGATTGACACTCCGACACAGGATACCTGATTGGCTCACTTTTCCCAACAAGCTGGTACTCATTTTGTCAACCTCCAGAAGGATGCTCGGCTGAGTCAACCCACCTGATTAAATTTTGGCACTTGAACTCAGGGCCATAAATATCCTAAACCAACTGTCTTAACTGTCAAGCCATCACCAGGCTATATTTCTTTTGGTTACTTTGTCTTAAATGAAGGACAATTCCATTGAAGCATTAATATAGTTTCATTGTTGAAGGACAATGCATGACATGATATTTAGTTTTGTAGTCTTTTATGCCCAAGAGATAGTTGCTTACCACCTCTTTCCCCATGTAAATGTCATCCCTACCTGCTCATTAAATAAGAGAAAGATAAAATGGACACCATTGGCTTGTTTGTATATAGTGAGCGCTCTCCCTCATTTGTGGCCAGGTGATTGCATGTTATGCTTGTGTGCTATTATGTGATGTATGCTGAGCTATGGTAGTTTCTGAGCTGATGACATTCTTGCAGGAAGTGTAGAACTTCATTTCTCTGCATCTAAATTTCCTTGTGTTATTAGGTCTCGTGTTATATTTCCTTGTGTTATTGTGTTATATTAGGTGGGTAGGTATATAGAAACACCAAAAGGGCCAACCCAAACCACATTTTGAAGCACATCTCTCAAGAAAACATGTGTATGCAACTTAACGAAATTCAGTTTACACCATTAATGACTCCACACACCCATCGAAGTTTCGTTAAAGGCGTTTTGTGGTTATGCAGTGGTGCGTTTGCCACGCTCCCCTCATCAAACAAAGTGTTGGGTACCGGGCACAGTTGTGCCTGGAAGAGTGCTTGAGTGGTCCTCACAACTCCATGATGTCGGTCAGCTTCAGGGAAGAAACGTGAAAACGAAAAGTTTTATCTTCAGTGAACCAGGATCATGGTTGACACCGTAATCCATAGAACCGTGGATCTAGCAGATGCTCTTGGCCAACCAATACATGCACGTTTCAGGGTGAGTATCTCCATCGATTCCTACAATATCCATACCCTTTTTTTGTTTTTAACTCCATCAGGTATGATGAGAATATTGGATAAAATGGAGACTTGGTTTTAATCTGTAAATATTTAATCACAACTGTAAATGAACGCTACAACGGCTGGGATTTCCAAAACACACATGGTCCAATTTCACACAAGATGTTACATTCAAGCACCAATGATTTAAAAAAAATTGAGGAGTGTAAATGTCTGTTGCCCATTTTTGAAATCACCATGGCATTTAGTTTTATTTATTAAATTCAGGCGCTCTCATAATACCATCTGCTCCTTTCTTTTACTCTCTCTGATCAAAAGAGGGTGGCAGGGTTCCATAAGTCAATGGAGAAAGAAGAAAAAGAGCAATCAGAGATTGCAGACTCTCACCAGGACTTGTTTTGTGTAGCTTTGTGGAGTGTAGTTTTGTGGAGTGTTTGTGTACTGGTGTGTTACGTTATTAATAACAGAGATAACTAGAACTGCCATGATATACATGCTGGCAGTGATGATTGGGTACCAAGATGTCCCACTTTGATGCAACCCCGCTTTGATTAGACACTTGACCCTGACACATGATGTGTATTATTGTTAAATTGCATTCAGAATGGGAGTAAAATGAATTCAATTCAAATCAAATGAAAAACAAAATAGGTACAGTCCTGCATCAGAGAAATCAGGAGGAACCCGAGCAAGCAAAAAGCAAAGATGAAGTCACAGGAGGGACCTGGATAGGATTTTGGTTTCAGCTGCTACTCCTCTACCATCAAACCCATCCAGGCACAGCCAAGTGAGTCTCATTTAACAAACAAACAAACAAACAAACAAACAAATAATAAAAAAGAACCGAGAAAAAATAAATAATTCTGGCTGCCAGACCATGTGTCTGATCAGGTTGAAATTTAAAACATTATATATTCATTCAAAACATATATTCCCCATCACTACTAGATCATAATTGTGAAGTTTCACATCAATCAATAAAGTGGTTCAAGATAATAAAAAAATATATTTGCACTCGATCCAATATGGCTGGCAGGCCATGTGACATAAATTATGCGTGAACATCCTGGTATCCCAAGGCTTGGGGAACGTGTGTGTGTGTGTGTGTGTGTGTGTGTGTGTGTGTGTGTGTGTGTGTGTGTGTGTGTGTGTGTGTGTGTGTGTGTGTGTGTGTGTGTGTGTGTGTGTGTGTGTGTGTGTGTGTGTGTGTGTGTGTGTGTGTGTGTGTGTGTGTGAAGTTTCCCCTTGATCTGTCCAGCTGTTCTGGAGAAGACTTTTATAGGTTTTCGGGTATATCCAATATGGCTGCCAAACCATGTGACCAATGACATCATAAATGTGAACGTGTTTTTCCTCAGACAGGCGGTCATGCCTGTAAAGTTTTGTGTCGATCTGTTCAGCCATTTCAGAGAAGTAGATTTTGAACTTTTGAAAAAAAAAACGATATGGCTGCCAAACCACGTGACCAATGACGTCATCATTTTTTTGTGTGTGGACCAATTTATCCATAGATAGCCCTCAAAAATTTTCATCCTGATCGCATGTAGCATTCTATGTATGCAGTTTTTCCTTTTTTCCAACATGGCTGGCTCCCATACCACGTGATATATGACGTCATAATTATCATTAAAACATTCTACATGAGTAGTCTCCTGTAGGGAAAATTTCGTGTCAACCCGTGTGTGGACAAATAGACAAACAGACAAACAAGAAAGATGTCATGCATAAGATGATACTTGTGAAATCCACCAAACAAATTTGACCTTAAAAAAATAATTGGTTGAATTCAATGACAAAATACACAAATCCTCTTCAAATTTCAAGTCAAATGGATGAAAATTGTCAATTTTAGAAATGACCGTCGACTTTTTGGCCTATGTTGACCTTTTGGCCGATGTTGACCTCAAAAATACTTGTTCGTTTAATTCAATGACCTGAGATGTAAATCTTCTTCAAATTTCAAGTCGATCGGATGAAAATTGACAATTTTAGAAATCTGGCCTATGATTACCTCAAAAATAATTGGTGGTTGAATTCAATGACCTGAGATGTAAATCTTCTTCAAATTTCTAGACAATTGGATGAAAATTCAGAATTTTAGAAATGTGACAAATTTGTTGACCTTTGGCTGATGTTGGTTGATGTTTTGACCTCAAAACAGTAGGCTTCTTCTTTATAACAAACTCTACCACGTGGTGACGTTTCGTGAAGATCGGTTTAAAATTGTGACCTGTAGGCAGTGCTCAATAAACAGACAAACAAGAAGAAGCCGTCGTGCAGAGCACGATTCTTGCAAAATCCATAAAACAAATTTGACCTCAAAAATAATTGGTGGTTGAATTCAATGACCAAATATGCAAATCCTCTTCAAATTTCAAGTGAATCGAATGAAAATTGACAATTTTAGAAATTCGGCCTATGTTGACCTCAAAAAGAATTGGTGGTTGAATTTAGTGATCTGATGTGAAACGTCTCAAATTTCAAGTCAATGTGATGAAAATTGACAATTTTAGAAATACCACCTTAGTTGTTGACCTTTTGACCTCAAAACAGTAGGCTTCTTCCTTATACCGAACTCTACCACGAGGTGAAGTTTCGTGACGATCGGTTTGAAATTGTGACCTGTTGGTGATGGACAGACTCTCCGACTCAGACTCGACTGACCAATATACATGAAAAATCTTCGATTTTGGAAGTAACAAACGGGCTCAAATGCAATACTCTCCTGTGGCGAGGGTAATAAAATAGATACTCACAACCAGGGAGGTGGTGGGGCAGGGAAGGGTCCCAAGATCTCGATGTCTTCCTCAGAACTGCTTTGTCGCAGGCAGTCCCAGCACTTCTGGCAGCACTGGCGGTACGTCCAACGGCACAGTAACAGGTCAAAAAGGTGTGCCGCAAGACCCTGAGAGAATGACAAGAAACAAAATGACGAAGTAAAGGCTCGAAGAGTGCTGCCACCTTGAGATTTATGCGAGAAATGTCATAGAATCACTGAGCCGCATACACTGGACAATATATACGCAAGTGTAGAAAGGAATGACGTGCAAGTACCAGGGATCTTACCCCTTCCTTTGGTTCCAACTGTCCTTTTAGAAAGCATGAATACAGAACAATAAGCACAATTAAGAAAAGGACCACGAAGAGTTTAAAAAAAAAAGAAAGGAAACACCAGACACCCTGATGCAGTAAGCCCTTCCATCTCCAACCCTTCCTATTCCTTGCTTGAGGTATTTACCAATTACCATTTATCTATAATGTCTTCATAAAGGCCAGAAAGATATACAGTGTACGAAGATTCTGCTTTATCCAGAAGAACAAGTGTTTGTCAGTAATTGGACAGAGATTTAGAGTCTATATGGATTTGGTGATTTGCAAGCAAACCTATCAACGGGACAACAATGTACCAACGAAATAAATACAACCATTATCAGTTGCATTAATTTAACTGCTGTCTGACAAAATGGTGCAGAGGTGGGATACATCGCCTGGAAGCTTAGCTTTCTAGTCTGGCCTCGATTGCCACCATGACGACAAATTGTCAGATCGGTTCTTTGTAGGCAGGGTGTTGCAGCACAAAGTGTGCCATCCTTTGGATGGAAGTTAAGCTGGGTGTACTGTGTGCTACCATTACTTGGTGTGTGTTAAAGATTTGCTAAGAGTGGTTGAATTATCGGTGGCATTCTGGCCAATTTGTTGCCACCTTCTGTGGAACATCAGGCATGGCTCGCCGGTTCATGAAAGATTTGGGCCAAAAACTTTCCCAGGCCAATCCCAAAAGAAAGTGGGATATTGAATAGGGCCATAAAAGTATTGTAGGGGGAGGAGGAGGGGCAGTAGTATTCGATGCAACTGTGAACAAATTTCGATCAACATGAGTAGTTTGCTCGGTGCTCCTAGGCATTCCTGGAAAAGGTACTTGCGTGCACTTGGTGAGCTAATGGATCCATTCTCACTTTTTACAAAATACAGTGAAGCTTGCTTTGTGATCACACTCTTGCCGGGTAAAGATTGCCTCAATAATCAGGTGGTTTACAATGCAACACAGGAATTTTTTTCTGCACATGATCAAGTTTGTCTACCCAAGAAGAGCAAGGCATTTTAAAATCATTTAATTATCCGTCGTGGTGAAAATAGGACGATCGATTTTCATTTTGAGCGAGTGAACCTGTTCATCATGCCAGCCACTGCCACCGTACAATGGACGCGACGTTACGTAATGCCGAGGAGGCTTCGCATTGACTCGTGTACGACAAGAGCAACAAGTCCTCGGAATGTCACCATACTTTAGACAAACCACCAAGACTCACGAACTTACAAAAATATTTATGCCACACAGTAACACCTTGAAGACTCCTTCGCAAAAGGTTTGCTTTTTCTTTTGTTCATCACTTATCCGATACATCATATTGTTAGCTCGCTTCGTGGACACTCCAAAAGGAATCTGTGCATCCATACCTGTGTGTACGCCATGCTCAACGTCCACTCGAGCCCCTCTGGTTGGTATTCATGACTGCTCTGAGCTCGTGTGCTCGTACTGCGGACATCAATGCTGAGCTGCCGGACAGGGCATCCAGAATCCCGTGGAGCCTCTCAAGCCCTGCGGGGCATTCTCGGGCGCGTGTATCGTCTCCCGGTCTCCCCCCTCCGGGCCGTCCGAGCGCGCAAGAGGCGCCGCCGCGTGGGGCGAATGAGATTCGCGCGCACTCGGGGTAAGTCCTGCCCACGGGTCGTGTCTCGGTGCCTGGAAGAGTCTCTGACTCCGTTTGACCCGGACATCCTCAACCCTCGAGTTTGGTGAAATCCGAAGGCAGAAATTACACAAGTTTCTCGCACGTCCTTCCTTTGGTTGGAAATGCGCATCTGCTCATTGATCACTGGTCCGCAAGCTTGTCCTGAAGTCCCAGGACGTTGCACACATCGTATGGGACACTCTTTTGCTCTCGAAGGATTTAAGAGGTCTCACTTTGGAGATTCTCACGCTGGGAATCAGCACTCACTGCTGATGTAGCGTGTGAGCGTGAGAAAGAGATGCTGCTGCGATGATTTACCATGCATACTCCATGCCTGACATACTGCACCTACCCGGACTGCAACTGGTGAACCATCAATTACAATCAGTCCTGAAACGGTATCCAAAATAAAATGATCATTTATCCCCAACGAACCGCATTTCACAATGTTTGATCGTTGAGTTTTTAATGGTTTTGTTGATATCAGAGAGCTGGCCATTTGGTGCAACCGGAGGAGCTGGAGGAGTTAATGATTGCTTCTTTCTCCACTCATGCCTGGTGTTGGTTCGGTTCTCATGGCTGCTCACTCTTGCAAACCTGTTCTGGGCAACCATCCCTCAACAGGAGTCAACAGACCTTCTTCCTACGGTGGATGAAATTGGTTAGTATGCATTAAAAAAAACTAATTGTGATGCCAATACCGGAATGACTGTGCAGTCTGTAGACAACACTCAGCTGATCGTTCAAACAGAGTGGATTGTTTGTTTAAAAAAAAAATACAAAGGTAAAATGTGTTGTTTCAAATATCCATCTGAAAACAAAGGTCGATAATTCCTCTTGCTTGTGCGATGTTGATGAGATAGTCTTATTGTGGAACCTGAACATGTTCTGAGCTGATTGTACCAGGTGCTCGCCAGTACTCGAGGAGTAATGCGGGCAGAGCGGCGGAAAATCGGACCCAGCGTGGCCTCTCGGCGCTAATGCTTTGAGATCTTCGCTTGAGTGGAGCAGCCAAAACAAACAGGGCTTTTTCTTTTTCCAACTGAGTCTGTTCAAAATGACAAAGCTATAAAGATGACTGATGTGGCGGGTGAAAATTTCTGATTAAAGGGGCTTATGTAGTTGTAAAGAGGGCAATTGGTTGTGGAATGACATTCATGATTGAGGAGGATTGTTGTTGTGAGTTGAAGTTATGACTAATGTGCCCACACATTGACTTTGTAAGTTTGTCCAACAGGATGATGCAGAAGTAGTATACTACAGTGCAGCTGTTGAGTCGAAGTTTGATTGTTCATCTGACTATAAACTGTGAGATTGGTGCTTGGCAGACATCACAAAGTATATCCATCTTTCTCAGAAGGATGTAAGCTCAGTGTCCCGTCTGCTTGCATTATTTGGTGGACTTTGAAAACCCCCATGGTATCTTTTGTGAAGAGTAGTTGAGATATCACTAGAGCACCTTAAAGATATTCTAAGTTCTTGCTGAAATCACCTTGAGTCGATTGACAGGCCTGGCCAGCTGATTCGCGAAAAATTTGGACCGAAAACTTTCTCGAGTCAACCAAATGAGAAAGTAGGGTTAAAGGAAGAGAACAAAGGATTGAGAAGGAAAGAGAAAGGAAGGTAGGGAAGTCTAGGAGGAGTGGAGACAGAAGGGATGGGTGTTTGGGAGGAGATTGGAAGTAAGCAGGCTGAGTTTACAATCGTGCCAGGGTGCCAGGCCCATACTCAGAAGGGGCCCATAATGACAAAAATAGCTTTTAGTGCACACAGCGTGATGCATTTCAACGAAGAAATATCTTCTTGTATAATACAAGCAAATACCACCCATCACTTCACTGACAGGAATAGTAAGAGAGGGGAGGGGAGCAAGGGGGAGAGGGAGTGGGGTGGATGAGGAAAGAGCAAGGAGGGGTGGGGGAGCGAAGAGGGAGGGAGAGTGCAGAGGGGTGGGGAGCGAAGAGGGAGGGAAAGTGCAGAGGGGTGTGGGAAGGGAAGGCAGACGTGCGGTGGAGCATTAATTGGGAATCATAGTCTCATCAAAATTATTCTGCATAGAATAACAGTGAAGTGGAAAGAAAGTAATGTCTGTAATCCATTTTCTGTCATACATACTATAAATACCTCCAGGAGACAAACACCGCCTGGACATGTCCGGAGATAAACACAGTCCAGAGCCAAACACTGCCCAGACATGTCTGGAGATAAACACCATCTGGAGACAAACACATCCCAGACATAACCACTGTCCAGACACGTGTGGAGATAACCACCATCTAGATTCGTCCAGAGAGACAGACAGACAGACAGACAGACAGACAGAGAGAGAGAGGTGGGAGAGGGGTGTAGGAGGAGGGGGTAGAGCAAGTATGGGACAGAGAAAGGGAGAGAGAGAGAGGTGGGGGAGAGGGGTGTAGGAGGAGGGGGTAGAGCAAGGATGGGACAGAGAGAGGGAGAGAGCGAGAGAGAGAGAGAGAGAGAGAGAGAGAGAGAGAGAGAGAGAGAGAGAGAGAGAGAGAGAGGGAGGTGGGGGTAGGGGAGTTAGTAGAGAATATGTTATGCCTCATGAACAACACACACACATTTTGAGACCTGGTCGGTCTCTGTTTCACCTCCTGAAACCCTCACCCACATGTGGAGATAGCAGGCAACAACAACTTGCATGTACACACACACACACACACACACACACACACACACACACACACACACACACATACACACACACGGCTGATATCCACAACAACTCAAAAACCTTGAGTAGCTTTCACCGAAGCACATTACATTTATGTAGACGTTTCAGGGAGATGTTCACAAACATTAATCTTTATAAACAGCTGTGTGTGATGGGTGGAAAAATAAATTGTCTCGGTAATTTAGAAAACACTTTAATATGGCAAACAGCTCGGAAATCGGGTGTTCTTTCACAACTCGCTAAAGGGTAACGAGGCACGAACCACTCACTCAGGATGACCGAGCAAGAACCACTCGCTCATGATGACCGAACAAGAACCACTCGCTCAGGGCGACCAAGCACGAACCACTCACTCCAGGAGATGTGGTGGGAAAAGCGTCTGCAGCGAGTGAACAATTCGGTCAGGAGGACATAGCGCGGTTCCACTATTGACTCTAAGGCATTCGGCAAGTGGCTTAAGCACTCATGCAAACACTCCAATTAAATTGTTGATAAGGAATGGTTAGCCAGGCTGTTGCTGCATATCATATGGGATTCATTTAACTTGAAATCCGGTCTTCACCGTGCATGCAGCAGTTAAGGAAATAAAATGAATTCGTTCAAATAATGACTTTATCCACAAAAGCGTTGCGCTTAATGCGGAATAACCCTGACAATATTGCAAAGTTCAATCGCCCTTGAAATAAACATTGCAGACAATGCGCCATCTTGCTTGCTCATCTCTGCACGCGTCACGTGGTACATCGGTTTTCAGTTCGCAGTCCACACAAACATTATAAGTTTTTTTAAGTCAATTTTGTTTTTTACCAGATTTGCTTTGATTCCCTGTAGAGCACCTCGTGAAACCTCCAAAAATATACACACGATCTGGCAGATGCTCTGGATAGGCAGTGCCTTTGGGGGACAGGGTGCCATGTCGAGCAGTGAATTCATTAAATCATATATCTCAATGAAGCTGGTTGATTTTGGCACGTTCCTAAATTTTTGTTCACTCAATATAATTCGCCAAACAGTTGAAAATGATAAGTTTAATGCTTTGGAAATTTCACATTTACTTGTGTATGTATGGAGGGAAGATAGCCTTGCTTGCTTAAAATGAATAGGTATATCGGCTTAGTTATAAGATTCGTTATTTCTTTAAATTGTCAGATTTCATAACAGGTTTTGACACTTATTTAGTCCTGACGAGTTGCGATCCTCAAAACTGAAATATTATTTTGATTATATACTTCAATTAGTCCGTGATACAGTAGACGCCGCTTTATAAATCCACGGTTATAAAATCCAGCCGCTTATTTTGACCAAAATGAGTTGGAACGGAATTTTACATAGAGAAATCCGCCGGATAATAAATCCACCCGCCGTTTAATAATCCACCTGCTTGGCACGTGCACGGTCTCAACCAAAGCTTGATGTAGTATGCGCTGCTATGTGGGTGTGTGTTTAACTATAGGAGAACTGGAAAATCCAAACGCGCAGTGTCTCAGTGGAAATCCCATTGACTACGGCCTTGTGCAATGATTTCCAGCTCACTCTACGCTTTCACTTTTCGGTCGTCACAGCAGGTGAAGCGTGTATGCGTTTATAGCTTGCGCTGGTTAGTTGAATTCTATCTCTCAGCATTTTTGTACTTTAAGAGTCAAGAGTTGGGTTGTGATTTAGAGTCAAGATGGCAACCCGAGCAAAAAGAGGAAGGATCTATCCATGGAGGAGAAGGTGGCCTTATTAGACCGTTTCAATGCAATGGCGAAGACAAGTCAGCATGAGGCTGCAATCGCGTTGGAAATTTCTCGTGG